>NC_088384.1:66812812-67418125 GCF_037993035.2 Macaca fascicularis
GTTCCAAACCTGATTCCCTCTGCAGAAGGGGATATGAGGGCCTTTTTTCCTAGGTGGCCTTACTCTTCTCTGGAGAGTGATAAATATTTCCGTATCAAGAAATATACAGACATTTTTTTAAAAACACAGAATTAAAATATTCATTTGTAATTTTACCTGGAAAAAGGAGCCATTCTCAGTCCAGAAGCCTGCAGCACCATTGCCATTTTAAATGTCTTTGTTTCCTGACTTATCAGGTGAAACAGTAAAAGATTTGAATTTGAATAATTTTTTAAAGTCATTAGAAATGAAAAACCTGAAGCTGCCATTTCTCACCTTGCCCTTCACTGTATTCCATTTCCTGATTATTCTTGTGATTCCTTTTCTCTAGAGGAACATAGATCAACTTTTCTATGGAAATTCTGTAAGGGATTTATTCTGAAGAACTCAGGGATTCACCATCCTCTCCCTCCTTCCTTCGGTATTAAATAAGCAGTCATTTGGGTTCCACACTCAGCTTTTTAAGCATATGCTGAATTATTCCAGGCTTCTTAGTATTAAGTGAATACTTGGTTTCATGTAATTGCGGTCAATTTGTTGAGTGTTAATGCACTTTAGTTGCATGAGGTACAATTGAATTAGCTCCCTGGGGTACTGTTGCAGCGAAATACGGCTTTGAATAGCTGAGTGGCAGTCCCCTCCCTGCGCCTTGATCAACCTTCACTTAAAACCCCAACTCCTGGATTTAGTGTCTTCGACATCAAATGGGTATCATTTTAAGGTGAAGGGTGTTTTGAAGATTCTTTTTGAAGAAACTAGAAATAAGTCTGGTACTCCTCAGCTTTGAGAAATCTAGACTGCCCTGTATTTTGGTCAGGCAGCAGGTAACAAAATACCTTGTCTGTCAACTTTCATTTAGAACATTTCTGTTTAATTCTGTTATCAATTTATCTCACTGCTCTTGATGCATAGTTCCTTCTTAACATGTTCTTTGGAAAAGTTGAGGCTATCTTGCAGCTATGGTCTAGATTGTCAATGCTTTGATGAATGTACATACAAATCACAGTGGGCTTCCCTTTTAGATATAAATGCCTTCTTGCCACTACATGGGGAGGTGGATGTTAAAATCATGCTTTCCTTTGGCTTTTTCATGTGACAGCACAAGGAAACTGAGCTATTCTGGTCTATTCCTAATAAGAAAGAACAGTGCATTCTAATGAGGAAGGGGAGATTGTTAATTTCATGTATGTGTGTTTCTGAATTACCTGCTCCTTCATACATTGGTGTACTTCTTATGGATGTGAAGTGCTGTTGATGTTGCTAATTACCATTTCAAAAGCATGGTTCTAATAAGGCCAGACACAGCTTCTGCATCCTAGCAGGCTCTCTGTGTACTAACATTTTGGAGAACGTGAAATTTGATGAATGTTTACAACTAAAGGTCATCTTTCCTCACACTCACATTGGTCAGCCCCATCATTCAGGCTTAGCTCTCTTGTGCTCCCACATTGAGTTAATGAGGGCTCAAGGACTTAGGAACAGCTGCAATGGAAAAAGCTTAGATTTTTAAGGAGAATAAACTGAAACATTGTAGATAAACCTGAGGTTGTTTTTATGTATGTAAAGTCTATAAAACAAAGAAAAATTAAATGCTGAGGATTTTTTACATATGTAGAGAGACCTGCAGATAGAAATTGAATAACTATACTTCTCCACCTTTGTTGAAAGAGGCAGTCTTTTCGGTCTTAGGTTATGTTTCTGTTATTATCCAAGTGCCCAAATTTTTATAGCACTTGGAATAGGCTAGTCAGATTCTACGCCATTGGTGTCCCCTGCCTGTTGCTCAGGGCAGTGAATGGTGTGGCACTTTCAGGGCTTCCTGCTGCATGAGGACAAGCTTTCTAAATTTATTTTAAGGACATATTAAAGATATTGGGGCTGGGCATGTTGCTCAAGCCTATAAAGCCAGCACTTTGGGAGGCCAAGGTGGGTGGATCACCTGAGATCAGGAGTTCAAGACCAGCCTGGCCAACATGGTGAAACCCTGTCTGTACTAAAAATAATAATAAAAAATTAGCCAGGTGTGGTGGTTGTGTGATGGCACGCACCTGTAGTCCCAACTACTGGGACGGCTGAGGCACAAGACTCACGTGAACACAGGAGGCGGAGGTTGCAGTGAGCTGAGATCACGCCACTGCACTCCAGCCTAGGTGATGAAGTGAGACTGTCTAAAAAAAAAGATATTGTGAAAAGATTAAAAACATTAAAGATTATCTTTAAGATGTATTAAAGATTACGTGAAAGTGTCTTTTAAAATAGAAGCAACCTAAATGAGGATTTGGGCTATGACATATTAATATAATGGAATGTTGTTACAATCATTAAACCTCTGTTGTAGAAGCACATGATATAAAAGTCTTCACACTAAAAAATGGTTGAAATGGTGAATTTTATGATATGTATATTTTACCACAATAAAAAAAGTGTTCACAGATATTGTAAGTGAAAAAATCTGTTGTAAAGCAGAATGTAGTAACTTCTCATATGTGCATGCAAAAGTGTATCCTAAAATGGTGTAACGGCTGTGTTCTTTGCTTATCTGTTGAAATTGCTAGTGATTTTTATTCTTCTCTTTTCTTTCTGTATTTTCTAATTCTTCTTCCAAATATGTTTATTACATATAACCTATGGGGGAAGTGAATAAGCTATCTTAGTAAAAGGAGAGAACTCTCTTCCTCCAGTTATTTGTGTAACTTTTTAATTGAGAGTTAATTAGTTATGATTATTAAGTAGAGAAATAATGCACACAGAAGGAAATCTTAGAGAATTTGTTAAAATATGGAGCTCAGTTCCACCAATATGATATCTAATCAAATTACAATGTTGAAATATTAAACAATTTGACAGAAAAAAATATTTCTGTATTTAAGAACTTTATAGTTATTCCTATGAGATTTATCAGAATGTAGTATAAAAAAAGGAGAAAGGTGGAACCGCTCTGGAAGTGGACATCGAAACTTTAAAAAACCAAAACTCTTGGATGATTGGGCTAGGGAATGAATGATTCATAATTAAAACTCCGTTTGAATAAGAACAGTGTTTTCATCTCTAAACTATCACCAAATGCTTGGTACAGCCCCAGGTATTTTGTCGCTTTACTCCAGGGTATAATTTGTAGAAATTTATTATTAATGCATTCAAATGTATCACCTATATATCTGGTCAGTAACAGAGATTTAACTGAACACCTACTGTATACAAAGCAGTATGCTAGATGTGCAAAAGAGAAAATGGCAGGGCTTCTTTTTTCAAAGTGCACATCACTTTTGCTTGATTTAATACCAGAGTATCCCAGATCTATCTTGGAACAAGCAGATGGAGGGTTTTGGCTAAAAGGGGTTCCCCTGACTAGCTGTCCACCTTGTCTGACCCTCAGAATAGTCAGAGCCCAGGAGTTAGTAACCCCTTCATGAAGAAAATACCTAAGTGTGTTCTGCTTGGAAAGATATTCTTTTTCTCATAAAATCGTGGCATATTTTATAGTTCCAATCACAGAACCACCCAGTAGCCTAAAGTGTGAGTTAAATACGGACAGTCACATAGATCTCTTCACAATTTATATCTATTTGGAATACTTTAAAAGATTATTTTTTACCAAAAACAGAGAACTTACCAAACGTTGTGCCCCAACCTGCTGGTCAGTGTATCTTGTATCTGAGGGTATGATCTCAGGAAACAGATGGCCTTGCTGCAGTTTCCATCCCCTGCTTGCTGGGTGTGCTTTTTGTTTCACTTTCTGTGCCTCCTTTCAACCACCTCTGCTAGGGAGGTGATAATAATACTCATCTCTTTAGCACGTTTGTGAAGAATAAATGAGACCATGTGTCAGACCATCTCAGAACACTGACTGACCCCTAGCAGGTTCTCAGTAAATGTAAGCTCAGTGGTAGAAGTCATGCTGGTTGTATTAATAGTAGTGAGGTAAAATTTTACATGTAAGGATTCTAACTCCTTTAAATTTAAAAATTTATAGCCGTGAGACACACAAAATCGCAGTGTTTTACATTGCTGAAGGTCAAGAAGACAAGTGTTCAATCCTCTCTAACGAAAGAGGAAGCCAAGCATATGAAGACTTTGTTGCTGGACTTGGATGGGAGGTAATGCATTTCATTCAGTAGGTGTTTATTGACCAGCACTATTTAAAGATGTGTCCAAAGTAGACATTGTATAAGTTTTTACATGTGCTTTTGCATTCAAATATAGCATAGGTAGAGTTCTGGAATTGAAGAATTTATTGGATTTGACATCTATTAGTTGCTTGTCAGTATTTAATATATGAACTTTTGTTTTCCTTTAACTTTCCTCTTAATATTTTTTCATTTGCTTTTTATCAGAACTGAATAGTCAGATGGGCTCTCCCAGCCATAGACAGTTTGTAGTAAGAGAAGACAAATGTGGGCAGAGAAGCAATGGCTTTGGCCACAGTATGGAGATTGAAGAAGAAGTCAATGACTTGATGGGTGAAAAGATGAAGAAAGAGTTGGATGAAGTCAAAAGTTGCAATGAAAATATAATATAATAGCCATGATGGTTTAGCTATCAACCTATTTCCCTAAGGTAGATCTCAGGATGATTGATGTTGGAAAAGTTTATTTTTTTCTTTATTAAATGGTACTCTGACATACAGACATATATACATTTATACACACACACACACACACACACACACACACACACCCCTTTCCCCCCAAAACATAAACCTAAACAAAAAATTCCTAGAATCTGAAAGAATTAGTAGTAGTTACAATGGAAATCAACATATCTAAAATAATTTACTTATTTTTTTTCTTTTTTTTTTCTTTTTTTCTTTTTGCTTTTTTATTTTTTTTGAGACGGAGTCTTGCTCTGTCACCCGGGCTGGAGTGCAGTCGCGTGATCTCGGCTCACTGCAACCTCCACCTCCCAGGTTCAAGCTCTTCTCCTGCCTCAGCCTCCCAACTAGCTGAGACTACAGGCACGCACCACCACGCCCAGTTAATTTTTTTGTATTTTTAGTAGAGACGGGGTTTCACCGTGTTGGCCACGATGGTCTTGATCTCTTAACCTGGTGGTTCACCTGCCTTAGCCTCCTAAAGTGCTGGGATTACAGGCGTGAGCCACCGCATCCGGCCAATTGCCTTATTTTTTATTAGTTTCTTGAGTACCTGTGCTGTGAAAAACTTTCTGGGTGCCTTTGAGAGCTCAGTGCTAGCAAGGGGACTGAGGTAGGGATGGGGACAGGGTAAGAGTACATGAGAATCAAAACAACATCCTTACTAAGGCAAGTAGGTTTGAGTCTAACAGTTGCTGCACTTCCAGTAAATCATTGTTCTTACAAGTAAGGCTACTTCTAATTTGTCATAGAATATAGTTATTTAATATATTTTTAAGTCATACATTATCAGTTAGAGTTTTAAGAGTATATGTTTACTGTATTTGGCACGGAGGAGATTCTTCTATTTCTTTTTTCATATGTTTTAGAATAGGTATTTTACTGAAAGAATACTAGTCTATGACAAGTTAAACATTTTGGATAAAGACACTAAGAAGTGAACACTCATGCCGTAACTTTAAAATGAATTATGACTCATAAACTTTCAGCAGTGGTGTAAAGTGGTTGTTCAACCCTTTTGAAAGGCAGTTTAGCAAAGTTTGCTGAATATTTTTAATATTGGTACCTTTTGACCCAGTGTCTTAGAAGAACACTCCTTTGAGTGTGCTTTCTGATTTAAAAAAGCAGAAACCCCCAAATTCCATCAATAGGGAACCTATGTATACACACACACACACACACACATATATATACACACATACATTTATACATACAGGTGGGAAAAAAGTTAGAGATTATATACCAAAAGTTTGATAGTGGTTTTATTCAGTTGATATGATTATAGAGCACTTTCATTTTTAATGTTTTTTATTTAACATCTTAATCTGGTCTAACTTTGTATTACATTTGTTTGTAATCAGAAAGAAAGATATAAAAATGAAAATAATTTATGTTTTTGTGAATTCACAGTCCTGCTTAGTGAAAGAACAGCTCATTGTTGATCCTCACTCTTTCTTCTTTGTGACCTTTGTCAGGTGGATCTCTCCACCCACTGTGGGTTCATGGGTGGCCTTCAGCGCAATGGCAGCACCGGGCAGACAGCCCCTTACTATGCTACCTCGACTGTGGAAGTGATTTTCCACGTTTCCACTCGAATGCCGTCAGACTCAGATGATTCCCTCACCAAAAAGGTAAGGCGTCTCCTCGGGCACCATTCTTAGTTGCCCTGGTTTGTTGGTGAGGTTCTCCTAGGACAGACAAATACAAAGGTAGAACGCATACTGAGATGTTTTCCTCTGAACTCTACGACTCTGAGATTAAGGTTTAGGAAAAGAAAGGGTCTTAAATGTTACTTTTGGATCTTCCCTCCGGTGAATATTACCTGATGGAAAATGACATTTTTGATCTCACAGATTGTCAAAGGTTACAAAGTATGATAACCCTGTACTGGTGGGGCTCTGGGAAAGCAGGCCCCTCCGAGGCTTGCTACAGAGCGATTTGGCAGCATCTGTCAACTTAAGTGCAGGTGCGCAGCTGCCCAGCAGCCCCACTGTTGCCCCTTACCTTTTATTCTTCAACTTGCTCTGTGGCCAGTTTTCCTTAGAATTCAAAGGAAACCTTATCCACCCCTGAGGAACCTCCCCCAGGGAACTTGGCCTTTACCTTCCAACCTGCAGGATGTTTGCCTCGGGCGACCCTGTGTTAAAAGTGAGGAGCGCCTTAAAAGAAAAGGCATTTGACTCTAGGAAGGAAGCCTCTAATCGGATCTGCTTCTGTAAGCTTCCAGATGAGGAGAACGTCTCAGAGCAACTGTGATTTGCACTCACTTGGCCTGCTAGCAGGTGGGGAACCTAGAATTCCCACCTTTCTCTCTCCCTACCACATAAATGCAAGGGACTGAGGGCAGCACCTCACGTGCTGACTAAGGCTGGCCATTGGGGAGTCTACTGTGGTGGTTATAGCCAGACCCCGGTGACAGGCGCAACAAGGATCAGGTGTATATTCAGTTATTTCGTCAGCCTGTGCCTCAGTTTTTCATCTGTTAAGTGAGATAAAAAACACAGCCGATGTTACAGGGTTATTGAGTGAAGTAAATGAGGTAATTCCTATGAAATTATGAAATTGCTTAGCACGGTGCCTGGGACGATGTCTCTGACCATCATCCCTCATTATTGCCCGTTGGTCTAATTGATTCTTTTTTTCCCCTGCCCCATTAGCCAGGTGCTTTATATTGGCAGATTGGCCTCACTGTACCTGCTTTATTTCTTTATTGCACGGTTTTGCTTTTTCACCACTGCAACCACAGATGTCTGGACTATGTACAGGCATACCTTGTTTCGTTGTGCAGCACTTTATTGCGCTTCACAGGTATTACATTTTTTACAAATTAGATATTTGTGGCAACCCTTAAACAAGTCTATCGGCACCATTTTTCCAACAGCAGGTGCTCATTTGTGTCTCTGTCTCATTTTGTAATATTCACAGTGTTTCTAACTTTATTATTATTATTATTATTATCATCATCATCTCATATGGTGGTCTGTAATCAGTGATCTTTGATGTTGCTATCGTAATTATTTTGGGACACCACAAACTGCCCATATAAGATGGCAAACTTAATTGATACATGTTGGGTGTGTTCTGACTGCTTCACCCACCGGCCGTTTAATAACCCCGTGTGGCCTCAAAGTATTCAAGTGAAAGGAAAAATTGGATGTCTCTCACTAGAAATCAAAAGCTAGGAACGATTAGAAGACATGTTGAAAGCTGAGATAGGCCAAAAGCTAGACCTCTTTAAACATTTACCCAAGTTTTGAACATAAAGGAAAAGTTTTTGAAGGAAATTAAAAGTGCTACCCCAGTGAACACATGAATAATAAGAAAATGAAATAGCTTGTTACTGATGCGGAGAAAGTTTTAGTGGCCTGAACAGATCAAACCAGCCATAACATTCCCTTAAGCCAGAACCTAATCCAGAGCAAGACCCTACACTGTTCAATTTTATGAAGGCTGAGAGAGACGAGGAAGCTGCAGAAGAAAAGTTTGAAGCTTGTCAAGGTTGGTTCATGAAGTTTGAGGAAAGAAGCTGTCTCCATAAAATGAAAGTGCAAGGTGCAGGAGCAAGTGCTCATGGAGAAGCTGCAGCTTATCCAGAAGATCTAACTAAGATCTCTGATGGAGGTGGCTGCACTAAACAACAGATATTCAGCATAGTAAAAACAGCCTTCTATTGGAAGAAGGTGCTATCTAGCACTTTCATAACTAGAGAGGAAAAGTTAATGCTTGGTTTCAAAGCTTCAAAGGAACAGACTGAGTCTCTTATTAGGGCTAATGCAGCTGGTGACTTTAAGTTGAAGCCAGTGCTCATTTACCATTCCCCAAATTCTAGGACCCTTAAATATTATGCTGAATCTACTCTACCTGTGCTCTGTAAATGGAACAACAAAACGTCTGTTTAGAGCATGGTTTACTGAAGATTTGAAGCCCACTGTTGAGACCTACTACTCAGAATAAGAGATTTATTTCAGAGTATTACTGCTCATTGACAATGTACCTCATCACCCAAGAGCTCTGAAGGAGGCGTAATGTTGTTTTTCATGCCTGCTAACAAAATATCCATATTCTGCAACCCACAGATCAAGGAGTAATTTCAACTTTCAAGTCTTACTATTTAAGAACTTTCATAAGGCTATGGCTGCCATAGGTAGTGATTTCTCTGATGGATCTAGCAAAGAACATTGAAAACCTTCTGGAAAGGATTCACCATTCTAGATGCCATTAGAAACATTCATGATTCATGGGAACAGATCAAGATATCAACATTCACAGGAGTTTGGATAAAGTAGAGTCCCACCCTCATGGATGACTTTAAAAGATTCAAGACTTCAATGAAGGAAGTCACTGCACATGTAGCAGAAAGAGCAAGAGAATTAGAAGTGGAGACTGAAGATGTAGCTGAATTACTGCAATATCATGATAAAATTTGACTGGATGACGAGTTGCTTCTTATGGATAAGCAAAGAAAGTGGGTTTCTTGAGAAGGAATCTGTTCTCAGTGACGATGCTATGAACATTGTTGAAATGACAACAAAGGATTTAGAATATTCCATAAATTTAATTAGTAAAGCAGTGACAGGGTTTGAAGAGTATTACTCCAATTTCAAAAGAAGTTCTGCTGTGGGCAAAATGCTGTCAGATACCATCACATGCTACAGGAAATCTTTCATGAAAGGAAGAGTCAATCAATGTAGCAATTTCATTATCTTATTTTAAGAAATTGCCACAGCCACCCCAGCCTTTAGCAACCACCACCCTGATCAATCAGCAGCCAACAACATCAAGGGAAAACCCTGTACCATCAAAAAAAGACTACAACTCACTGAAGGCTCAGATAATCATTAGCATCTTTTAGCAATAGAATTTTTTTATTAATATATGTATGTTAAGAAATAATGCTATTGCGTATTTAATAGACTATAGTAAACATAAGTTTTAGGCATACTACTTTCCCAGTGCACACAAAAATTTGTGTGATTTGCTTTATTGCAATATTTGCAATATCTAAAAAACCTATTGCAGATATGTCTGGAACCAAGCGTATAATGTCTCTGAGGTGTGCCTCTATATGATGGGCAACAGTGCATGTGAAACATCAGAACTCGAGTCATAGCTCAATTACAGACGACTTTCACAGCGATCAAGTGTCTCAGAGGTACAAAGCACAGTGTGCATTCAAAAACTCAGCAGCCTTTCCCTCTCCTGCCCCAGCATGCTATAATGACCTCCTGGGGGTGGCAGTACTACAGTCAGAAGCGCTGACCACGTGCTGGTTCCCACAGGTCTTGGAGGAGCTGTCTCAGTGTTGGGTTTTGATGGCTGCCCCTGGCTGTAGAGCTCTCAGCAATGGGAACTCTGCCCTCCAAGAGTTCACCAGGATCTCAGACTCTAGTGTAGCTTACCAGGATCCTAAGCTGGGCTAACACATCTTTTTTATTTGCAGTACATTGTAAATTATTGCTGCTTTACAAATGTGTCACCATATTCTATACTTTTCTTATGACTGAGAATTATTTTGTTAAAAGATATAATTTTTAAAATATAAAATATTTTTTAAAATTATTTCTTAAGTAAAGTAGGACTGTTTTTTCTTTTTTGAGAAAAGACATGTTTTCTTGTTAAAATGCCAGGCTGTAAATAATGTTCCAAGACTTGGCCTGGTTGAAAGATTCCCTACTGTAATAATCAAAATTCAGCTGAACCTTTTGCAGCTCTAAGATTTAGCATCATTAGTGATAAACTCTCTTTATCAGATGTCTCACAGCTAGACTAAAAATCAGTCACAGTAACAGCAGCCCATAGTTCCTTGTCTTATTCTAACTAAATTGTCCCTAACAGCTTAAAAATGAGCTACAAAATTCTAAAGTGATTCATGCTCTCTTCTGCCCCCATCACGGGGGGACTTTTTCAATTCTGCAATCCGGTTGCAACCCCATACTGAACTCTTGATCCTTCACTGCAGAAATTTGTTAGCTCTAGCTAGATTAGATTTTTCACAGCTAATCTAACTGCTGTAGGGGTTTGCAGAGTGGGGACAGAGCTGTGCTATTGGATTTGTCCAATTCATTTGACTCCAGGACTATAATTGCACTTATGTCTTACAAGGCTTTTATAGCCTCAGGCTGGCCAGCCACATAAAAAACAAATTGGCAGTGATACAGTACGAGTGAAAAGGGATGAAAGGCCCACATTATCAGTCTCCAGGCAGCGCTGTTCTGGCAGGAAGTTTCTTGGTTAATTTACAAATAAAACTTAGATTTTAGGATGGGCACACTGTCAGCTGAACAATGGGGATGTCAGGCCTGACTGTTACTTAGTAAAAGTAGCAGCCGGGCCCACTGAGGAGCAGGAATTCTTCAATCAAACAGACGACTCCTTCTGGAGCCAGCTGGCGATGTAATGCAATTAGTCGAGAAAGGAGGTCAGCCTATTAGGTGTGTACCATGACCAGTGTCACCAGTGGCGTGCAGCCTGGCAGCAGCAACAGACAGAATGGCTTAGGCAAAGGGACTTTAAAACTCTGTTAGGATGAAAAGTTGTGGAGCCGGGATTGATTTCTTAAGACTTAAAATCTGAGCATTTGTTCTGAGCCTGATGAGTCTCCAGGCATTCTGGAGCTTGTGCAGTTGAAGGAGTAGCTAACATAAACACCGGCTCCATTCCAGGAGACTCATCATTCTTCTCCAGTTACATAGGAACCAGATCAACTTGACTTGTATGCACTCACTGAACTCACTGGTGGGTTTCTAATTTGAGGGCCTATAATCACAGTTCTTTAATATTCACAAAATTAGGTCTCTATGATGGACTCTTCTTTAAATTGGGCAACACGTTGAGGTGTCCAGAGTATTCTGTATGTTCTGATGTGGTTGACAATTTGCCCAGATGAATTTTATTTATTTTACCTACCTGTTTTCTTATAGGCAACAGAAGCCATATTTTTGCCCTTTACTCCAGATTTATCAGCCAGTTGTTCCCATGGCCTTAGCTTTTAGTTTTGTGATTTAGCTAATTAAACTGTGACATATCCAGAAGTCTGAGTCACATGTCACTGAAAGCAGCTTTGAGATGATGAATATATCATATCATTACCACACAAAAATAGCTTTTCCTTAGTGACAGAATTGCCACACTGGGAGGATGGGTCTATTAGTGTGAAACTACCCTCCCTTGCAGTAGTTCTGAGAATACAGATGCAAGTAAAATTAAGAGATACTTAGGTTATGTAATTGAGTAACCCAATTTAAAATGGAAAAGTAACTACAAAATTTCAATAATCATGGTATTACCTCACAGTTAATGTTTTGCAGCTAATACTTGTGGATCAAAAGGAGCTGTCACAGATACTAGAGCACCCACATCAGGTGGTGGCAGCACGTTTGAGGGGTGTTTAGTAATTTAGCCATTAGAAAGTCATAGATACCATTAAATTGTTCTGGACCATCATGACTTGTGCTCAGCACCCGCAGTTTCCATTCAGACATTTGTGCAAGCATTATACCAAGGGACCCAGAGCCACTCTGAAGCTGGCTGTCTTTGCAGGGTGAGGGCCGTAAGTGTGAACTGTGGGATAGCCCCAGTTCTCACAATTGCCTTCTGCAGGTCTTAATTCCCCTTACAGTTCCAGTTAGATACTATTCATATTTCCCTGAGAACATACCTATATTAGGTTCTTGATCATGCTGGCTACCATGTTTTTACTTCAAAAGGACCGAATTTTAGGAGTGTATTGTAATGTCTTTGCATGTTTTATTAAAAAGAAAAGCTGTAGCAAATATAGGAATGGAGAAATAGAAAGAGCTGTTCAGCACTACTAGGAGGCCCGGTGTTGTATTTTGTTTAAAACTATGTAAGGGGTTGGCTACACCTTTTGCCTGCTATTCTTTTACCTTTATATGGGAAGGGGGAAGGAAAAAAATGATGTACTGGGTAATTTTGCCATTAGAAAGTCATAGATACCATTAAATTGTTCTGGACCATCATGACTTGTGCTCAGCACCCGCAGTTGCATTTGTCTCAGAGCCCACATTCAAACACAGTTGAATCGTGCACCCCTCAGTATAGGTACAATGGTATAGGCACAGGTCACTTTTTAAATAATTGGCCGTACAGTCATTCCCAGAACTATGAGAGTGAAGAGTAAACAGGCATTGGAGCAAATGAGCTTCCTTTTGTAGCCTTATAAATAGAAAAGAGGCTATGTTGGGGTCACCTGAGATTTTCTTTTTGTGGTCCAATAGTCTAAAGAAAATTGTATTTATGCTAACACGTTTTAAATACATAGTATTCCAGAACATCTTTTTAAAAAATACTTTAAGATAAAACTAAAAATGTTAGATTTGACACATCTCTATTTTATTAAACTGCTTCTGAATTTAGTCATTTTTAATGTTCATCTGTTAGATAAGGAAGCAAGAAATACTTGTTCGTGGTGCTGGAGAGCATCCTTCTGCAGTTCCATGTGAGAGAACGAGAATCTCAAATTCCCAGAAGATGTCAGAGGACCTTACCAGCCTTTGTGGTTTCAGAACTTCAATTTTGGCCAACATTTTAATCTTTATAATCTAGTTTATTTTAGTCACACTTTGATTCTTTGTCACTTAAATGATTTCGTGTGCAGCTTTCTCCAGCTTGAGATGGTACAGTCATCGTGCAGGAGATTGATTAAGGGTGTTCTTACACCTGACAAAGCCTGGGCCTGAAAGAACTCTCAAGAGGTCTTGTTTTGGAGATCTTTCTAGTAAGGCCTCCTCAAAGAGGCCAGGAGTCTGTGATTTGCTTTTGTTCTTTGCAGACTCTTTGTGTATAAGATGATAAAACAAGTGGGCTACACTGCTAAGCAATGACAGTAAAGTAACTTTGGGTGCAGGCTTAGGTAGCTTTGAAACAGTGAAAATGACCCTGAATTGGAAGCCCCAGTGCATGTCCCGGGCCTGCTCTGTCACTGCTGCTCATGCAGCCTCGGGTAGGTGTGCCTGCACCTTCCTGAGCGCCCATTTCTTTTTTGTACGATAAGATGAAGATGATGTCATCTACCTCAGAGAGTTAATGGGAAGATTAAATGAGACAATATGTGTGAACATGCCTTCTATACAGTAAGCACTCTTTAAATGCTAGGTAGGGGTATTCTTATCAGACTTAAGCAACAGTTATTCATTTCCTAAGCAAAGGTAATTTTATACATCTTTTTCTTAAAGGTTTGTCACAAATCTAGTTTCTTATACATTTGATAACAATTGTGTTGTAATGGCTTATGTTCTCTTATGTTCATATTCTTATGTTCATAGTAACCATTGAATTGAGAGTCTCATAAAGCACAACTGCAATGTGGAATAAAAGACGCATGCTGTTAATTGTTTAGAAACATATTCAGCAGTACAAAGCATAGGACTCTGATGCAGGAGTAAATTCTGCATTGGAAAATAAATTCTTACAAAGACCTCAGCCCCATCCAGCTGTAATGTGCCTGCGAAGCTTGCATGCCTTATCTTAGTACCAACGCACTAAGAAGATAGGCTGTGTTTTTATGTACTTGTGCTTTGTAAAATCCTCACAGAAGAACATCAGTGGTGTAGTCTTTTTTGATAGTGAACTTTTTTTGGCCTTTGAGTTTTATAATTCAATTTGTAAGCCATGACCCCTCATAAACTGCTGTTATCACCCTGATTAATAAAGAGCCAATTTGCTTTTGCAGCTTCGTCACTTGGGGAATGACGAGGTCCATATTGTCTGGTCTGAACACTCCAGAGACTACCGCAGGGGTATTATCCCAACCGCCTTTGGAGATGTTTCAATCATTATTTACCCAATGAAGAATCACATGTTCTTCATCGCGATAACGAAGAAACCTGAGGTACGTCGTTTTTATTGCATTGTTGTACTGACTCATACAGCATTTGCCGTGTGATTCACTGTCATTGAAAATCAATGATACAAATATGTTAAAAGGGACTCTCATCCTGTTGTTGAATGTCTTACATGTATCTGAATTATGCATGCTTTATAGGAATTAAATATGAATTGGGATTTTCAAAGAATTTTTCATCATGAGCACAACGTTTTGTTATTGTATTACTATACCTCTTTGGAAATTATAATGTCAAATTTATTATTTTGTAAATGTTTTAAGTTTTCTAAATTTTGTACTTTTGAAAAATTGTAACTTGAAATTTTGGGTATGTTGATTAATAATAAGAGTTGAAGGAACCCCATATCACATCTAGCATTTTGTGGAGAACCGTGGGTATGGAATCCAAGCTTGCCTGGTGTACAGGCACTTGCCAAACCTCTGACTGTGCTAATGGGGTCAGTCCTGCAGGATTGCAGTCATGTCCACGAAGAGGCTGGGCCTCTAGAGCACGGCCCATGTGATGAGTTTCAACAATTGGAGCACCTTGCTGCAGAATCAGTTCAGCCATGTCAATTGGTATTGATCATGGGAAGAGCTGGAACAATCCAATGATCTGTGTGCTGTGTACTAAATTGGCTGCAGTTTCGATCCTTGTCATACCTTTAGTGGTATTTTAGCCATGCTTTATATAGCAACTTGTTTTTGTTTTAGAATTACTAATAGAAGGGTGTTTTTAAAGTTCTTAAACATTAGCATATTAAGCCATCTCTCAAGAGGAATGACTTTGTGTTTTTCAGCTTGATAGTAAGTATAATCTTCATTTTCATTTCAAGTTGTTCTCCTGAAGGAGCTGAAAGTTACGCTTCTGAAAACTCTCTTTTAAAGCTTTGAAATAATAGACAACAGATTTATTGTTCATATTAGGATTTCTGACCTAATCTAAAGGGTTAAAGTTGTGAGGATTAAATGAACTAATAAATAGAAAATGGTTCAAACAGTGCATGGTCCAGAGTAAAAGCTACTTAAGTGTTAGCTATTCTTCTTATTATTATTATTGTTGTTGTTGTGTTGTTTGTTATGACTACTATGGAGAGAGAATACTTAATGAATTCCAGGTTTAACATGCTTATTATTCTCAGAGTAGATGCAGTGTGGGTCAACTCCTGAATTCCTAAAAGTCCCATTCTGGCTGTTGCAAAGCCTGACATAAAGGGAACCCTCTTTTCTATTCAGGGAACGCAGATGCCAAAAGTCACTTCATATTAAATATTTGCATCATTTTTTATTCTGATGTCCATGTGCGTAAAGTTTTCGGTTTTGTGTATGAAAATGTCTCTTAGTGCTAACATTTGTATTTGTCCATGAAGAACACTAGTTTAAAGAATTAAACTGAAAATTTTAATATAAGGGAACCAGTGAATTTAGTGTCTTGTAGCTTGCAAAAAGAGGAAACGTGTTTCTTTAATATTTAGTATGGATTAATTGGCTTTATTAGCTCATTTTCAACATGGGCCTCTAAAATGTCATTTAATGTCACCTTTATTTTTAAATAAAAAACATACAAGGCATTTTAATTCACTTTATAGAATCAAAAGTGATTTTTTAAAAAGGTAGTACATTGATAATGCATGAATATAATTATTAACATACCTTGTAAACTTTCTTATAAAATGTTTGCACATTTTATGAATTTGGCTATAAATTCTAACAAGATGAATTGAGCAAATCGCTTTCTTAATATTTTAATTCAAAAAGCCTAAAGGGAAGAAGAGAATAATGGCCAACTGGAAATTTAGTATTATCCTTACATTTAAAGTACAAACCATTACAATGTAATAAAATTAATCCAGACATTTCCAGGGCAAGTGTGGCTGACCTTTTGTTCACCAACCACTGACCCCAGGGTGAATGCAAGAGGCTTGCGGAGGGAAAGTCTGTTTGTTTGGCTTCAGTCCCTGGTATTTAAATTGCATTCCCTAATCAAATGAAAAGGCTGTCCTCTCTATCAGGTTACAGAATCCATGGCAACATTTGGCCTTTTATATCCATAATGTTAGCCTTTTTGTTTGCATCTAAGTAGAGACACCTGGAGCAATGTTAACATTAACCGATTTAGCATTAATAGCTTCATTATATAAGAATTTCTGATCAGATAGCTGTTACTTTTGTTATATTGCTTCAGCTTGTATTGTTGTCATTTTTTATCTCCCTGCTTGGCAACCAGGCAATGATTTGCAAATTTTTTTTGTCTTGATTAATTAAGCAATATAATTATCAGTAACCGTGATGCAGTCTTTGCTCAACAAAGCTTCTGAGAGAAAACAATGGTAAGTCTGTTAGTATGAATGCATTCCACGCGTCCCAGATGCATGAGGATATTATGGACAATGAGGGGAAAGGCCGCCTGTGAGCGAGGACAAAGGGTGCCACGCAGACTCGACACACTGCACATACCGCCAGGGACATGCTGCGGGCTCCCTGGGACACAGACGCCTCGTTAGATTACAGCTAGTCAGCAGAGATTAATTCTCAGCCATTTGGTGCAATAATTTACCCATTCCCCAGCCTTTTAACTAGTGTTCCTTACTGTGGAAGGGAAGGCTTTGTACTCAAAAGGTTTATTTAACCTTGCCTACTTTTAGGGATCTCCACCAAAATCATTAATTTTTTCTTAGAAATTGTAATGACGCAGCTGCTTGAAGTTAAGGAATATTCCTTTTGAAGGACAGGATATGCATAAGTTTCCAAAATTGTAGGTAGAGTCAAAGGCATTCTTCTAGCACCTGTATATTTCATCTGAGTATAGTATGACTCTGTGGTCTAAGTACATTTATTTTACTGTTCTCTGGGCAGCCATGCTTCTCTAAGAATAATTTTAATCCTTTTTTGGGAGAGAGAAAAAAAAAAAAACCTCATCAGTACACAAAAGTCTTGCTCATTGGACAGAGTCATGCATATTCAAAGTGTACTTTCATTCACTCGGCCTCATTAATAGCGTATGTAATAATGTAGGGCTATTTGTAATACAAGCTTACAGGCAGCATTGCTTCCAAGTCCTTTGAAATTTAACATATTTCGCTTTTTCATTCCATACACCTCCCTTAAATATACAAATTATGTGCCTGGCAGAATCCGCCTCCTCTTAATAATACACAGCATTTGTGAAATGGTATGTTGAAGAAGTGTGGGTGTGCTTGTGTGAACGCATAAAACCCTCTCATCTGAGAGGGCCTGTTCACTTCTTGAGCTTTGGATTGAACTTCTTTTTTTCATTAAAAAAAAAAAAATCAGTGTGCTTAGCAGCATCATTCCATTGTTGAATTACTTTCAAAATAAGTCCATCTCCATAAACATTGAGACAATCGTTCTTTGGTCGTAGAAAAGAAATGTGTTATTGTTAGACTTATGTTTTTTCCAGCTTTTATTACTAAGTCAGCAGTCAAGGAAAGACTTGCATATAGAGTAGAAAGTGAGTGATTCAAGGGGTTTGTTAAAATGCCCGAGTTGTTCTTCAGAAAAGTGATTCATAGAGCCTCCACACTGCAGTGAGTACCCACGCTGCTTTCCCTCCCTTTCAGTATCTGGAAAGTAACACTGGTGTTCAAAATGTTTGCCTTTAGAAATTTGCGAAGGTAAGTTTTAGTGGTTTGGGCATGTTTGTTTCCAGGCATAGTAGTGACTGACTGGTGACCCGGTTGACCAGAGGGTAGATGTTGAGAAGCAGCCTTGAGCAGGAGCAGTTGAGACAAGAGGAAGTTTTGGTGAAGTGTCCTCCTCTTCACCTCAACCAGAATGTCCCTTTTGTAAATGGAAAACATGCTAAAGTCCTCTGAATTCTGCTTACTCAGCCCTGGTACACATGGGCATGGAGAAAAAAATGATAGTGATTCAATGATTTCTGAAAAGCATAGGAGGGAAAGTAGTAAGACAGGAGATGGGACCCCAGAGTTATGGTTCTAAGCCTACCGCAAGATGGTAGGTGTCTTGGGCAGATCTTTCCATTTCTTTGAACCTTAGCTTCCTCAGCTGTGAAGTGCTGGTTGAGAATCAAGGCTTCTCTGTAGTCCTTAAAGGGATTCTAAATACCTTTTTTTTTTTTTTTTTTGATCCTTTTGTTCCTAGCTGCCCGTACCTTTCCTTAAGTAATCCTGACTATCCCCAGAGCTTCATGGAAGTAGTCGCTGGCTCTCTTGAAGGTTCAGCAGCTGTTGTGAGTGAGTGAGAGTGTGTGGGTGTGGGTGTGGGTGTGTGTGTGTGTGTGTTCGTTCGTGTGTTCGTGTGTGTTCATGCATCCCTCTTTAGGGTGACATCTAGCCCAGGACCTGTACCTGGAGCAGGTGCCCAGAAATGCTGGGAAAAGGCTGATGTGCCAGAATTTACAAGAGCATTTGCACATGGGAGGCTGAGAGGAGCCTAGGATTGGCACTGAGTTTGAAAGGAAGTCTTTTAAGCTTACTAGTGTGACCTCATGCTATAGGGAGAGTGTTTGACTTTGCAACATGGTTATGTAAATTTCTTTCTTTTCATTTTATATGTGCAGGTTTTCTTAAATATTTATCCCAATCACAGCCAACTAACCTGTTTAAGATTAAATCATGCCCTTTAAAATGCTCTGGGAACTTCTCAGGGAAAATAAATTGTTAACCTTTGAATACACAAAGAATTATTTATTTAGAAAAGATCATTGAAAATACCAAACAACCAGAATGTACTAAAATAGGTTATTAAATGGATTACTATGTTATGTTCTGTTTGGATAATTTATTATTATTGTTATTAGCATTATTTT
Organism: Macaca fascicularis; assembly: GCF_037993035.2. Lineage (NCBI taxonomy): Eukaryota > Metazoa > Chordata > Mammalia > Primates > Cercopithecidae > Macaca > Macaca fascicularis. The sequence continues at coordinate 66,832,079 of NC_088384.1, forward strand.
TAGTAAAGGAATGACATTGAGAACTATGTGAAAAGGCATCTGTCATTTGCAGATGTTAAATTAAAATCAAATTTCTTCTCTAATTCATTGCCACTTCTAATTAGAGGAATTCCCTAGATACAAGGGATTTGTATTATTCCTTTTGTCCAGTTTTTGAAAGACTGAGTCACCCACGAACAGTTGCTGAAGAATACTAAAGAACGTTTATTTATACAATAAGCCTTGATACAGATGGAAGAAAATCTATAGCCGACTATTATTAGCTCTTAGCCGCTGTTTTATCTTTCACAACAATTTGGCTTTTGAGAATTTCTTCTCAACTGATTTTCCTCAGAAGTTGACGTTATTTCCCCTTTTTTAAGTTGGTCTTTGCATATACATCTTCTTCTTATTTGCTTTATCTTCTCTCCTTTGGCCAGCCAGAGAGCCAGCCTGTGTAAATGCATACCAAATGGCAAATGGTAGTGTAAGAAAGCAAGGCAGCTCTCATTCTCTGCCTCTGAGCTACTCAGTAGGAAGGGCCTTTTGACTCAAGAGAGAGCAGGCTCCCCAGACCCCTCAGCATTCAACTGCCTAGGTTCCTGCACACAGGTGCACACAGTGTCAGCCACTCGGCCCAGCAAGGAGGATGGGTGTCTGGAACACATAGAACTTTTCTGTGAAAAGGAAAGAGCACTCATTGCCCCAGAATCAGAGAATTTATCTTTACAGTAGTAGTTTCTGTGCAACACTTGAAACGTATTAGTTTGTTGTTGTTGGGTTTTTTCCTTTTTTTTTTTTTTCATTATTACTTTCATTACAACTCCACCTCGCCAGTTACTGGACTGCTTTTAGTATAAGCCATAAGAGGAAGTACACTTATTTTTTTATGCAGAATATTTTTTAAATAAACTCTTTGAAGTGTGGTGTTACTAAAGATAGATGGAAGAAAGGGTTATTCTTTCTTATTATTTCTTATTTGTACCTACTCTTAGACTATGAGTAGGTCCTTGATTTTCCTCTTTGGAACTGAAATGCCTGTGTTTTCTACCAGTACTATCTTAGAGGGAAAGCTCATTATTAGTCATCGCTAGTAGAACTAACAGTCTCATCCTTCTTTGCTCCCATTTGAATTCTCACAGGCCCGACTGCTTCCTCTGTGCTGTAGATAATGATATCAAAATAGTTTTGCCCAATCTTTGCAGTTTTTAGATCTTTGTGTTTTAATTGTGGAACATTTTTCTCAAACCCACCAAACAGAACTGTGGAAGTGGAAGAAGGTTACTCAGGACCCCAAGGCCACTCCCTTCACCCTTCCCCTGGCCTTTCATGCATCTCCATGAAGCAAAAGACAGATGGTCACGAGAGGCCTTATTCTAGAAATGTCGAAAGGGGCAACAGATTTGGTTAATGCCCAGCAATCAGTCCCTTGGGAACAGGAGTGCTTCATTTAGTCAAGCAAGCAACATCTATCCGTTGAGGCTGCTTCATGCCAGATACTGTGTCAAGGGTTGGGGGTCCCACTCTCCTGGAATCTAAATTTTAGTAAGGGAGATGGCCACTAAATAAGTAAATAAATGGTTGAGCTGAGACTCTTTTATAGGAATGGGTGTTTCAAAGAAAGTAAAGCAGAGTGATAGAATGGGCAGGAAGAAGGCTGCTTTAATTCAGATAGGGAGATGTCTGGTTTCCAGTCAGCATGGAGGAAGCTTGGTAGTCATCACTGCCATCCTCACAGTGAAGGTAAGTTTTAGTGGTTTGGGCATGTTTGTTTCCAGGCATAGTAGTGACTGGCTGGTGACCGGTTGACCAAAGGGTAGATGTTTAGAAGCAGCCTTGAGCAGGAGCAGTTGAGACAAGAGAGACTGCATCAGGCAGATATAGAGAATCACAGCTTATCAGAACAGAAGCCCAGTAGCAGAAACCTCTGGGAAACCAATACCACAATAGGAATACTTAAATTATAATTCACCCATTGCAGGAGGCTTAGTGTGGACAAATCTGAGAGTTAAATAGAGTCAAGTGGGGCTGGCTTGTAATCCCTCACACTTTTGTGAGTTTTACCTCTAGGATACTTACCAGGTTCTCACAGTAAAAACTGGAGGAAAATCCCCTCTTTGGCAGAAAAAGGGAGAAAGCAGCCATTTGGAAATACAGTTGACCTTTCAGCAACGTGGGTTGGAACTCTGTGGGTCCTCTTACACATGGATTTTTTCTCAACCAAACTCAGATGGAAAATATACAGTATTTGTGGGAAACGAAACCCATGTAAATGGAGGGCTGACTTTTGGTATTTGTGGGCCAATTGCAGGAATTAAGTATGCTTGGATTTTGGCATGCACAGGGGTGGGGCATTGGTTCTGGAACCGGTCCCCCTCATATACCTAGGGATGACTGTATACCCAAAGTATGTTGTTCTTCTTAACAAAGTCTGCCCTCAAGAGAAACTTTTTTTTTTTTTTTTTTGAGACCGAGTCTGGCTGCCACCCAGGCTAGAGTGCAGTGGCACAATCTCAGCTCACTGCAACCTCTGCCTCCAGGGCTCAAGCAATCCTCACACCTCAGCCTCCGGAGTAGCTGGGACTAAAGGCATATGCCACCATACCCAGCCAAGTTTTGTATTTTTTTGGAGAAACGGGATTTCACCATGTTGCCCAGGCTGGTCTCAAACTCCTGAACTCAAGTGATCCACTCACCTTGGCCTCCCAAAAGTACTGAGATTACAGACATGAGCCACTGTTCCCAGCCAAGAGAAACTATTTTAACACAGCCTGTCTGGCCTGGGGGAAGGGAAACACTTAACACGAACTCCCTTTAGTCTTCCTATCTCATCTAAGTTGGGATTGGAAGGAGACAAGAAAACAAAACTGAGAAGCACTTTTGAAGGTCACAGTCCAGGGGCACAGGCTCACTGCAAGACTGAGACGTAATGCTAGGACTATAGAATGCTTCCTCTTTTCCATACCCAACTACTATGTCAGGAGGGCTTTTGTATAGTAACAGGGAGTACAGCTGAAAGAACTGCACATCCTAGATCTTATTCAAGAAAAGTTATGTAAAAAAGCCTAGAAATAACATGGGCGGTGAAAGCAAGGTCATCCAAAGAAATTTTAACCTCTGACATGTACAGCTATAGAAAACAAGAAGCACGGCCTGTTAGCCAATTAACCATAAAACCCCACATTTGAGGCCTGATTACTTCAGTTCATTTTACCCAATACATCATATCCAGCTTTCAACAAAAAATACAAGGCATACTAAAAGACAAAATAAACAATTCTAAGAGACAGAGCAGGCATCAAAACCAGACTCAAACATGGCAGAGATTTTAGACTAATCAGGTTGACAATTTAAAATAACTATGATTAATATGCTAAGGATACTAATGGAAAAAGTGGACAGCATACAAGAAGAGATGGCTAATGTAAGTAGAGAGATAGGCACTCCAAGAAGTAATTAAAATGAAATGCTACAAACCAACAACCCTGTGACAGAAACAAAGAATGCTTGATGGGCTCATGAGTAAACTGGGCATGGCCAAGGAGAGGAATTGTGAGCCTGAGGATGTGTCAGTAGAAACTGGGAAACTGGAATGCAGAGGGGAGAAAAGGTTGAAAAACATCTGAACAGAACTTCCGAGACCTGTGTGACAATCATAGAAGATGTAACGACATGTAATGAGAATACAAGGAAGAGAAAGGAGAAGAAATTTTGGAAATTGTCATGGCTGAGAATTTTTCAAAATTAATGACAGATCCAGGAAGCACCAGGAACACTAAGCAGAATAAATATCAAAGTGTCTACACCTAGGCACATACAAAGCACAGAAAACCAAAAACAAAGAGAAAATCTTGAAAGGAGTCAGAGGGCTCCTATGCTGGCACCAGTGGCTACAGAGGAGCAAGGGTAATAAATAGGGCTTCTCTTCAGAAAGCGAGCAATCAGGAAGAGAGTGGCATAATATGTTTAAAGTGTTGAAGAAAAAAAAACAAAACACTAACCTAGAATTATGTATCCAGAGAAATTATTCTTCAAAAGTGAAGGAGAAAGACCTTGTCAGACAAAAGTTGAGGGAATATGTGATTAGTAGACCTGCCTTGCCTTTCCTTCGTCGTAAAAAAAAAAAAAGAAAGAGAGAAAGAAAGAAAATTATGTAAGTCATAAAGATGGACCCACCTAAAGAAGGGAGAAGCTTTAGAGAAGGAAGAACTACAGGTAAAATGAAATCTGTTTTTTTATTCTTTTTGGGGGACACACTGTCAGTCTGTTAACCAGGCTGTTAACTCAGCCCTTTTCTTATTCTTAATTGATCTAACAGATAAAATTATGTTCCAGATAATAATAGCAGCAAGTATTTCATGCTTATAGCATATGGATAAGTAATAAATGATAGCAATATTATAAGGATAGGAGGGAGGAATTGGGAATACTCTCTTATAAGGAACTTCCACTACCTGTGAAGCAGTATAGTGTTATTTGAAAGTGGATTTGGGTTAGTTATAAATGTATTTTCAAACTCAGGGCAACCACCAATAAAACATTTTTTATATAATATGCTGAGACAGGGGAAAAATTGACTCATACACAATTCTCACTTAAAACTAGACAAGGCAGCAAATGAGTGGAAGACCAAAAAAAAAAAAAAAAAACAAAGAATAAGGACAATGAATAAAATACATGTCAGTGGTCTTAAATATATCAATTAAGAGAGACTGTCAGAGTGGGTGCCAAAGAAGCCAAGACCCAACTATTTATGTTGTCTACAAGAGACCCACTTTAAATATGAAGATACAGTTTAAAAGTAAAGGAATGGAGAAAGATATACCATGCTACCACTAATCAAAGAAAGCTGGAATAACTATATTAATATCAGATGGAGCTAACATCAGAGCAGGGAAAATCATCAGGGGTACAGGGGACATTACATAGCAGAACCTGCAAGGCCATAGTGAGGAGTTGGCCCAAATCCTGAACTTGATGAACTAGAGCAGGGGTGTCCAATCTTTTGCCTTCCAAGGGCCACATTGGTAAAAGAATTATCTTGGGCCACACATAAAATACACTAACACTAATAATAGTTGATGACCTTAAAAAATTGCAAACAACAAAAATCTCATAATGTTTTAAGAAAGTTATGAATTTGTGTTGGGCCACATTCAAAGTCATCCAGGGCCACATGTGGCCCATAGGCCATGGGTTGCACAAGCTTAAGCTATAGCAAATTAGTTAGCCCCTCTAGCCTTCATCTCTTGCTCCATGAAGTAGGCATAAAGCGCTGGCCTCATGGGGTTGTTGTGAGAATTACATACTGTACATTGAGCACTGAGATCAGAACCTGGTCCAGTAATTAGGGGTCATAGTCATTGAGCTCATCATCAAAAATGAAATGTTCCTGGACTTTTAAACCCCTTGTCTATGATTCTTTTGTTATTTTGTCTTAATCTTGTAATCCAAAAATATCTATTATGTATATTATTTTCGTCTCTAATCACTAAGAATCATTGACTCTAAAGGCATCAAAAGAGAGTCACTTATAGGCCCAAATAAGTGATGAACCATCTGTAAAATATATTCATGGAGATGCCATACTGTTCCCATATTGACTTTCTCACTATTTGGAAATCCCTTTCTGTGTCTGGCTCAGGCTCTGCAAAATAGAATATAAATCTGGCTTTTCCCACCTTCAAGAATCTAGCCCAAGCCCAGTGAACCATTTCCTGAGCAGCCTCTCCTTAGAGAGTGCTGCTTTGCTGGTGCTACATGGAGTTATGTGTTCTGGAGGATGGTGCGTGGCCTTCCCCTTCACACATCCCACCCTGAACCATAGAACACACAAGAAGACATTTAGGATTGAACACAGTTTACTTTTCATAAAATGTTTATAAAATGTTCAGTGCATGGACTCCTTGGTGTTTCTGGTAAATAATGTGACTACTATTGTATTTCCCAATGGGAAAATTATTGTCTTTTGGTACAATATCTTAGCAGATTTATCTGTTACCCACTTTGACATCTCAGGCATAAATGCACAAGTACAAACACATCCTCTCAATTCATAATCCCTGTGGAATTGTGAATTTCCCAGAGGGGGAATTGAATCCTAAATCTCAGATGTGAAGAGAGCATTTTAGGTTGTCTGTTCTGACCTTTATGCAGGACACCCCTGACGGCATCCTTACCCGTGTGTTTGTGCACCAGCATCACTGGAGCACAAGACTAGCTCAAAGTCCACATAGCTCTCTGAATATCCAGAAACTACTTTTTTCCCCCTTTTAGCCTCTCATTTTTATCCTTCATTATTTCCAGTCTGGCACTTTATTCTCTCATTATTCATTAGAACTTCTTGATTGTCTGAGATTTACTTACAGGATCTGGTTAGAAATGTGGGAAAAACATATTGTTTGTAGTTCTAATGAAATACCCCCAAGAAATTCTGTTTTCCTAAGTCTGTATGCAGGATTTAGGGTATTGCACATGGTTTCCCTGACGCGTGAGGTCAGTGCTTTGTTATTGGCAGATCACCAAGAGAAGACCTGCCCTGTAGTATGAGGTTCCACAGGTCTCGTACAGGTTGAGCCTTGATGGATGATCCTGATGCCTTAGTGATGAGGAAATTTTACCTTTGGCGCAGCTGGGGCCAAGCTTCTCAGGATGACCGTCATTGGCCAGGTGCTTACATGGAAAGCAGCTCTGGTCTGCTCAGCCCAGTGGCAACCCTCCACTTGCCCATTCTCGCATGTGTGTAGAAACTTTCACAGTTTCTTTTCTTGTTGGCTTCTTCACCTAAAATTATTTTCTAATTCACTGTTGCAATATTCCCTACCAGTTACATTGATCTGTTTTAGAGATTGTGATCATGATTGCAATTACTATTGACTTCACAGACCCTTTCTTTCCATCGTTCTGTGATGGGCACTGGTATTTCTCTCCAGGTATAAAAACATGTACTCTTTCCTACCTGACTTTACCGTTTTGGTTTCTGGCCACCTAATTTGTGAGGAACACCCAACAGATCTGCAGCCTTTCCAATTCTCATCACCCACCAGATCTTATCTCCTACTGACACACAGTGAGGGTGCCTTCAGTTCAGCCTTTCCATTAAGTAAAAGATGGGAAACTTACCTGGTGCTCTGTATTGCTTTCATTTGGATGACCAGGACATGAAGTGGGTAGATGAGCAGGGGTGGGCAAGTATAGCCGTGCAGAATCTTTAGAGCAAGCTGATAATTTCTGCAGGGCATTTCATCAAGTCCCATATCATCTGGCTTCCCACACCTGTTCTTCAGCCTTTTCTCTTATCTCCATGCATTTCCGTAAACACCTATTCCAGAGCTTTCCATTCTTCTCAGATCCAGTCTAGGCCTCTACACCTGCCTCACTTCCTTTTGTGGCCCTACCTCTGACTTCACTTTGCTCTCAGGAATCCCTCAGGAGCGCTGTGCAGCCCTTTGCCATGTTCTATCCACAGTCTTTCTGTTTATTTATCTGTAATACTTTAATCATTAACTGTAGGCACAGCATTCATATAAACCAGCTAGCACTCAGCTAAATTAGAATCTCTTGAAATGCCCTTTGGGGAACCCTGCCCTAGAAAAGACAGCCAGACCCACTTCATGTTTTCATTCCTATTTTAACATTTGTCCGGAGTGCTCCACTCTTCTCACCATGAATCTCTGCCAACACCCATGGTCATGACCACCTCCTACATGAAGCCTTCTATGGCTTCTCTCAGCTAGAAAAGAATTCTCTGTAGCTTCAGAATATTTTATCTGTGTCCACCCTAAAGCTTTTTTTCTCTTTTGCCTTCTTGAATACATAGTTTTACCTCTCCTGCAAACTACTTACAGTTCAGAGTCTCAATTTTTTCATGTCTGTATTCCCCCACAGCCCTTAACAGAACTTTGATCAAATGATGCAAATGAATAACTGTTAAACAGATGACATGTGAAATCTCTGCCCCTTTTGACCCAGAAAGATTCACTGTAGTCTTTAGAATTTTCAGACAAAGTTTTAGAGTCTTCTGAGTATTCATTTTTCCCAAAAGCTATATCTTCTGGTATTTTAGAGAACTTATTTATATAATACAGAGATAGGAATGTAGGGAAATAAAAATTCTGTTTTTCAGAAATAAACCTTACATTTCTCTTAAGGTTTTTACATGTATCTCAAAATTGTATTTTTGTTGTTGTTGTTGTTGTTGTTGTTGTTTTTTACCTTGCCTCTCAGTACTATTGCAACACACTTTTGGGCATTTGAACCTTTTAGTCACTCTGTGAGGCCCATAGGGCAGACAACACTGCCCTTGTGCTCCATACATGTGTGTAGTTGATATGAGTGTAAATAATTTATCCAAGAGTACTTGATTCTGGTACCAAGTCCAGCATCCTGAATCCCAGTAGACTGAATCTCTTTAAGAGTAGAGAGGTATCAGTTTTCACACCTGTATGCAAATGCTTTTTATATTCTGTGTACACATCCTGTGTTCACATTATAGGTATATGTGTGAAGTCTAGGAGAAATTTGAATTCTAGACCTTCGTATTAAGTTACCCACCTCTTCCATGATAAAGGCAGTGCCAAAAATCTGGACACAGAAATCAGTCATATCATTGTTATGAACACAATACCTGCAGTTTTTTAGCAGAATGAGTAACTGACCAAACTGGGTAAGTTAAGCCACGCGCATTCTTCATTTGTCGTTTTCAATGTGGCCTCCCTCTCGGCAGTATTCCAATCCTGGAGGCTGGAGGTTATCTGTGAGGAATCGGAACAGAGTTCGGTTGTTCATTGCCCTGCTTTGAACAATCAAGATGTCTGTATTGCGTCCTTGAAAGATTAATCCCCACAAATCAAATGGGTATTTTCAGATCATTTTCTGTGTCCCAAGGATTCTTTTTTGTCCTTGCTCCAACAACTGGGCATGTCCTTGTGCTGGCATGCTGGCTAGTGTTGCAACATGGACTTCAGTGTCATCACTTTGCTGCAAAAGGCTTTCTTTGCTTTCACAGTATCTTGCCAGGAAGAGTCCCTGGATATGAAGTGTCTTCATCTGGACCCAAACCTGAGAAAGAGAAATTAATTTGGGCTGCACCTTCTAGGTGTGTGCCTCCCCTGAGCACTGTACTTGTTTAGTCAAGGAACACATGATAGGGGCTCCACATGCAGCTCCTAATCTGCAGGTGGTAAGGAAATTCAGTTTGTCTGCAGTCGTGGAAAATCTTGTTAATCCCCAGGCTTTGGTCATCATGCTAGGAGAGGGCACTTAGGAGTCACTCAGAAACTTCAGGTGTTGTGAAATACACACGCTCAGCAGGATGAAATACCGAGATAAGGTTCTGTTTAGGACTAATACTTGATGTCGTCTTCCGTTAAATTTACCATTGAGCATGGGATCAGGAGTGAGTGCTCCATGAGAACCCTTCCCCATCCACTTTGTGCAGCAGCAGCACTGTTTTCCCTGGCAGGACCACTCACCCTGTCTGTACTGGAGCCTCCTGTACTGCCTCAGTGTCCAGTGGTCTGCAGAGCCTAAAATACCTGACCATCAGTTTCCACTTCCCACTGAGAATACTGTCTTCTTCTAGGAAGTACTTAAGTACTAAAGTACTCCTTAAGTACTAAAAACTAAAGTCAGAGACTATCATCATAGGGATAGGAAAAAAGGACATAACATATCTTATGGGTCAGTATCCCCAACTTATGGGGGAATATATCCTAGTTAGCTTGGTGAATGAGTTTTCAGCAGTCATCAAACAAGCAGGAGGCTGTGTGGGTAGGCCGTCCTGTAACTCCACTGGTCCCATGTACCTTACTCATACTGTCACAGGTTGGGATATATCTTGCTATGAGGTAAGGCAAGTCCCTACCCAGTTCTTCTTTGGCTTTTTTAGTCAATTTCATTTCTATAAATGTCTCAAAGTCAGCTTGTCAAGATACATACATGCAATGCATTAAATCAATAGGTCAATCTAGGAAGGAAAGTCACAGCAATATTGAGTCTTCTAGTCCAACAACAAATCTATCATTTAATTTATTTATACTAACATCTCTGAATAAAGTTTTGTAACTTTCTTTATACTTTCCTTGTTAGATCATTTTATATTTTTATGCTTTCTTAAATAATATTTCCTTTTCTAACCATTTGTTGCTGGTGGACAGAAATGCATTTGGATTTTTGGTGAATTTATTCTGTATCCGTTGACTTTGATAAACCCTCTTACTAATTCTGACCATATGCCATAGATTATTTTGGAGATTCTGTGAGTACAGTTATATCATCTAAAAAAACGACAGTTTTACTTCTTCCTTTCTAGTTTGTAATCCTAATATTTGTGTCTTGCATTACTGTATTGGCAAGGATCTCCAGTGCAAATGTTGGTAGATGTGATGTAGGGGGATATTTCATTTCTCCTTCACAGTCTCCCACATCAGGTTCTCAATGTTTCACTATTTAGTAGTTGCTCTGGAATACTGTAGATATTCTTTAACAGATTAAGGAAGTTCCCTTCTATTTCAGGATTGCTAAGAATTTTTTTCCTTAACTTGATTTTGAATTTTATGAACCACTTGTTTAAATGTCTTTTGAGATGATTACCCAACTTTTGTCATTCAGTCTATTAATGTGGTTGTATACAGACTGATTTTACTGAAAATTGTGTTCTTGGGATATACCCGACTTGGTCATGATATTGTTATTTTTGCCCATTATGGAATTGGCCTGCTAATATTTTGTTAGGGTTTTTGTATGCATGTTCATGAGTGAGATTGGCCCCTCATTTTGGTATTAAGATTGTACTAGCCTAATAAAATGAGTTTGTTTTCTCTTTTCCTATACTATGGAAGTTTCTCCAAAATAATAGTTATTTGTTCTTTGAAGATTTTATAGAATTTGCCAGTGAAGGCATCTGAGCTGGCTTTTCCTTGTTAAAATGTTTTTTTCTACTATGTTTCATCTACTTTAAAGCTCATAGAATTATAGCTTTTATATATCGTCTTGTGTCTGTGTTTGCTAAATTTTATTTTTCTTCGCATTTGGCCATTTCATCTAAATTTTCAAATTTATAGCATAAAGCTACGTATATTTTCTAAGTATCTATAGTTGGATTCCTTTTTCTTTCTAATATTATTTATTTGTGCTTTTTTTTTCTTGATTCACCTTGCCAAAGAAATGTCAATTGTATTAGATGTTTTTCAAAGAACCAAGTTTTTTTTTTTTTTTCAACTTTTATTTTAGATTCCAGGAGTACATGTGCAGGTTTGTTACCTGGGTATATTGCATGATGCTGAGGTTTGGAGTATGAGTGGTCCTATCACCCAGGTACTGAGCTTAGTACCCAATAGTTAATTTTTCGACCCTTGCTCCCCTCCCTCCCCCTTCTACTAGTTCCCAGTTTCTATTGTTGCCATCTTTTTATACAATTTTTGTTGTTAACTTTATGTACATGAGTACTCAGTGTTTAGCTCCCACTTATAAGTGAGAACATGCGGTATTTGGTTTTCGGTTTCTATGTTAATTTGCTTGGGATAATGGCCTGCAGCTGCATCCATGTTGCTGCAAAGGACATGGATTTGTTTGATTCTTTTGGTTTTTCAGTACTTCTTGAGATGGGTGCCTATCTCATTGTGTTGCAGTCTTTATTTCTTTGTAATATGAGCATTTGATTCTACACGGTCCCTGTAAATACTGCTATAAGGTATAAGTTATAATATCTGCTAGTCTTATTTTATCAGTTAGCTTGACATATTGCTAAATTTCCATTTCAGTATTTTGTTGACCCATGAGTTATTCAGAAGTGTATTTCTTAATTTCTAAACGTAGAGGTTTGTGCCAATTATCCTTTTGTTGTTTGTTGTCGATAGCTTTTTGGGCACAGAATATGGATTGTAAAATTCCCACCCCTTGAAATTTATTGAGATTTGCTTTATGACCTAGAACAGAAGCCAACAAACATTTTTTGTAAAGGGCCAGATAGTAAATATTTTAGGCCTTGAGTCTGTCACAACTAAATAACTCTGCCATTATTGTGCAAAAGTAGCCATAGAAAATGTGTAAGTGGGCCAGGCACAGAGGCTCATGCCTATTATCCCAGCACTTTGGGAGGCAGAGGTGCATGGATCACTTGAGGCCAGGAAATCGAGACCAGTCTGGCCAACATAGTGAAACCGCATCTCTACTAAAAGTACAAAAAAAATTAGCTGGGCTTGGTGGCACAGGCCTATAGTCTCAGCTACTTGGGAGGCTGAGGCACCAGAATCACTTGAACCCGAGAGGTGGAAGTTGCTGTGAGCCAAGATTGAGCCACTGCACTCTAGCCTGGGCAACAGAGTGACACTCTGTCTCCAAAAAAAAAAAAAAATGAAAATGTGTAAGTGGATAACTCTGGCCATGTTCCATTAAAACTTTATTTATGAACTGAAATTTAAATCTCATAATTTTCACATCGCAAAATACTCTTTTAATTATTTTCCAACTATTTACAAAGTAAAAAGCATTCTTAGCTTGCAGGCCATACACAAGGAGGTGCCAGGTTGGAATTAGACCCTGCTGACTGTATTCGTGGATCCTTGGCTGAGGATATGGTCAATTTTAAAAAGTATTCTGTACATGCTTGAAATGTGGGTAGAGTATTTTATATGTTTCCGTTATGATGAGTTTGTTAGTTGTCTCGTTCAGATCCTCTGTATTCTTGCTGTTTTCTGGAAAATGTTTCCTTGGAAATATATTAATATTGAAAAGGACACAAATTGTAAGTGTACAGCATGATGGATGTTTTCAAAGTGAACACACTTGTGTAATACCACCCCAGATCAAAATAGCGGATATTGCCAGCCCCCAAAATTCTCACTCGTGCCCCATCTCAATCACTAATACAATGAAGAAGTGGCCGCTAGTCTGACTTTTGGGCCTGTTGATTCATTTTACTTGATTTTGAACTTTCTGGGAATGGAATTATGTAATATGAACTTTTTAGTGTCTGTTTCTTTCACTCATCATTGTATTTGAATTATTTTCATGATGTTACATGTAGTTGTGGTTTATTCATTTTCATTACTGTGGAATATTCTGTTGGGTGAATATAACACAAACTTTTAATTTGTTCTCCTCTAGATGGACCTTGTGGCTGTGTTCTGTTTGGTGAATATGTGTAACTTGCCTTTTCATTTTTGTGATGGGCAGAGTTTCAGAAATTTATATAAAGTCCAATGTATTTTCTTTCTTTTATGATTTATGCCTTTTGTACCCTGAAAAATCCTTGCCTATCCTAAGGTCGTGGTGATTTTCTCATGTTTTTTTCTAGAAGCTTTATGGTTTTAGCTTTAATATTTCAGTCTATAATCCTCTCAATTTTTGTGTGTGATATGAGATGAAGGTCGAGGTTCACTTTTCCATATGGCTTTCCAGTTGTTCCAATGTCTTTATTGAAACAGACTTTTTTCTTCCACCAAACTGATATGCTGCCTTTAGTGCAAATCAATTACCATGTAGGTATGACTCTATTCTTGGACTCTGTATTTTGTTTTATTGAAATATTTGTTTATCCTGGTACCACTATAATGATTTCTTTATTATTATATTTTTATAGTGTGCCTTGAAATTAGGTAATATAAGTCTTATTATTATCATCTTGACTAATTTCTGTCTTTTCATTTCCATGTGAACTTAGAAGTATTTGGTACATGTATATTTTTTAAAAGCTTGCCAGAATTTTGATTGGGTTTTGTTGAATCTATAGCTTAATTTTAGCAGAATTGATATGTTAACAATATTGAAACTTCCAGTCCATGAACATTGTACATCTTTCCATTTATTTAACTTGTCTTTAATTTATCTCATCACTGTTTGGTAGTTTTCAATATAGATGTCTTCCATATTCTTTTATCAAATTTATTCTATTTTGATGCAATTATAAACAATGTTTTTACAGGTCTTTTCCCAATCATTGGTTGCTAACATTCAGAAATATAATTGATTTGAGGAGTATATTGTTTTCTGAGACTTATCAAAATTCACTCACTAGTTCTAATTAAATTTCTTTGGACTTTTCATATACATAATTGTGTTATCTGTGAATAAAAACAATTCTGCTTCTTTCTAACCTTTATGTTCCCTTCGTCTCCCCTACCCTTCTTTCTTTCTCTTAATTTTCTTTATTGTAGTGACTAGGATCTTCAAAAATGTTGAGTAGAAGAGGTGAACATAGACATCCTTGCCTTTTCAGATCCCTTTAGGAAACACTTAATCTTTCATCATTAATTATGACACCTTTTTCCCCCTTTGAGCTCTCATTAAGTTGAGGTATTTCCCTTCTATTCCTGGTTTGCTGAGCGATTTTGTTCTGTTTCGTTTTTCTAATTATGAATGAGTTAAATTTTATTTAATGCTTGTTCTGTATCTGTTAAAGTCATATTGTTTTTATTCTGTATTTTGTCAATGTGGATTTTTGCACATTGCTAAAATAAATTGCATTGATGGATTTATGAATGTTAAATGAACCTTGAGTTCCAATGGAAAATTCTGCTTGATCAAGATATATTGTCCTTTTTTATCTTGCTGGATTTAATTTACTAAAAATGTATAAAGGATTTTTGCATCATTGCTGAGAGATGTTAGTCCATAGTTTTCTTATCATGTCAGCTCTTTATGGGCAGAGACAGTCTCTCATTCATTATTGTATCCCAAGCCCCTTCACCAGTGCCAACCACAGAAAAGGGGCTTTACAGATAAATAGTTTTTGAGAGAAGTTAAAAGACCTAGGATGGAGACCCACATTCATTAATTTAAATTATTTAAAATATTAATGAATGTAACTCATTTAGCAGGTATTTGCCTTCCAATTGTGTGTCAGGTACAGTGCTACTCAGAAGGGGTTTTCTTCCTCCATCTCTAGCCACTCCTTCTTTTCTAATTGTTTCTCATTTCTCTAAGCTCTAAACATTGGAAAGCCAGAGCATAGAGTCCTTGAGTCTCTTTTCTTGATCTTTTGTTGATGTTATCTGATCTCATGGCTAGAAGCATCATCTCTAAATGAACAGCTCCAACCTAGGCCTTTCCCCTGACTCTAGCATGGTATATCTACACTTGCTCAATACATCATCACTGGATACTTAGCATGTCTGAAGTTGAGCTAATGACCCTCCCTCTCAGTCTTCTCCATTTCAGGAAAAGGTAGCTACAGCCTTCCAATGGCCAGGCTAGAAACTGTGTCATCATCCTTGACACCTCTCTATCTCTCCCATCTCATTAACCATCCTCAACAAATTCTGACAACTCTACCTTCAAAATGTATCTATCACCTTTCTCCACTTCTGCTGCCATTCTGATCCAAGCCATTACCATCTCTTGCCTAGGTTATTCAGTGGTCACCAGCTAGTCTACATAATTCCCCTTTGCAGTTTTCTCAACACAGGTGCGAAAACAATACCTTTGAAATGTAGGTTAGATCATATCCCCTGCTTCCCTAAACCCTCAGGAGGCTTTGATCTTTCTCAGAATAGAAATCCAGAACCCTTAAAACTTCCTACAAAGCCCCCTTGTGATCTGCTTGACTTTAGCTCTTAATTCTTCCTTTTACTCGCTTGGCCCCAGCCACGGTGACTTCCTTGCTGTTGCTTAAACATAGTCATTCTACTCCCACCACAAAGCCTGTGCTGTTACTCTGCCTCGAATGTTCTTCCATTAGATCTTCCTATAGCTTGTGGTTCATTCATCACTTTCTTTAGGCCTTTACTGAAATGTCATCCTCTCCTTAAAGCCCTCCCTGGCCATTAGAGCCAACTGGAGACCCCTCCCAAATATGAAGTTCTGTTGCTCTTCCCTGCTTTATTTTTACCTTAGCACTTTTCCTGCCTTTCATATATTTTATATGTTTATACTGTTTATTCTCTGAAATCTCCAATAAATTCCAAGCTCAATAAATTCAGGGATTTTTGTACTATTCACTCTTGTTTCCCCAGTGAGTAGAACAGTGTCCATCACATAATAAATGTTTTCTGAATACATGAATAGGCAAGTAATAAGTGAATGAATATAAGAGTTACATGATCTCGTGGAGCTCATGTAAGAGTTGTAATCTCATGGAGCTTACAATCTCCATATTAGTGAATAAAATTAAAGAAATTCTAATGGGAGAAAAAGGAGAGAAAAGAAATAAATCCAAAAAAGGCAAGTACAGAAACTTGTGAGTTTTCCACATAACAGAAATGGGTTCCGCTAAGAAAAGCTAGTCTCTATTAAAAACAGAAGCCGGGTGTGGTGGTGTGACTATAATTCCAGCTACTCAGGAGACTGAGGTGGGAGGATGCTTGAGCCCAGAACTTCCAGGCTGCAATGGGCTGTGATTGTGCCCCTGCACTCCAGGTTGGGTGACAGAAGGAGACCCTGTCCCAAAAAAAAGTAGAAAGAAATGAAGGTAATACAGTATCTTGGAAGCAGAGGGGGGAAAGGTCAAGAAGAATGAGGACCGTGTGGGACTTTGTAGTTGTTGACAGGGATCGTCATCATCTCCTTTAAGAGTTAATATACATCAGCACCCGTGGCAGGAACATTACCAATTCCATAACTGGTTTCAGACGGATGCAAGACTAGTGTTGTGCAGTGAAGCATGTCTGTGTATCATGCATAATTCACATGATGTAGGCACTTAAGAGCAATGCCATTTCTATAAATGACAACAGAAGAGAAAAAACGAATAACCTGGTAAGATTTTGTCGTTGAAAGTTTGGCTGGAGAATGCCTAGTAGAGGAGCATTGTGGAGCAGTCCTGCTTCACTCGATTTGAAAGCCCTGGACCTGCGTCCTGTTAACATCAGCGTCTGCTCTGTGGGTGACAGCTTACATGCTCATTGCAGGTCTGACATCAGTCAGCTACTCTCATATCTTTGATTTGACTTTTACCAGTTTTTAAAATTTGTTTTTCCATTTCAAATCAACAGGTTCCATTTTTTGGGCCTCTGTTCGATGGAGCCATAGTGAGTGGGAAGCTGCTGCCAAGCCTTGTATGTGCCACGTGCATCAACGCCAGCAGGGCTGTGAAGTGCCTCATCCCACTCTACCAGAGCTTGTATCTTTTTGCTTTAAATATGTAACTTACTAACCATCCCAGAATCAAGATTCCTGGCAATTTTTCATAAGAGGTAAGTATTCAAAACTGAATTGAAGAGGGAAGAGAATTTTTTTCAGTCTCTGTTAAAAATAACATAGTGTGGTTTTTCATAGCATTTGTTAATTTATATTAAATATAACAATTTTGTGCTGCATTAAACTTAGAGTTTACTTTCATGATTTACTCACATACATTTGTGTCTGAGAAGCTGTGACCACTATGAGATGCTTCTGTCTCCTTAGGTATTTTGCCCCACGTTCAGTCTCATCCTGTATCCCTCTTATTTGTGGCAGCCCATTGTGTATAAGGTGGGATGCTGAGCAAAACGTATTGCTCATTCAGAGTGCCTACCAGAAACCACAGCAAATGAAATGACCCCAATAAATCAAAGAATGTGGTAGGTACCGCATGAGAACTGCAAGTAGGTTTCTGGAAGATCTGAGGAGATAGAAATTGCTTCTGGTTGAGAGGAGAGGGCCACCTGAGAACTGCAAGTAAGTTTCTGGAAGATCGGAAGAGATAGAAATTGCATCTGGTTGAGAGGAGTGCGGAAGGTGTCCTGAATTAAGTTGCATTTGGACTTATCAATAGGAATAGCTAGACATTCTTTTGTAATTCTCCCAAATCATTGATATTTTCTTCTCTAGATCCTGATTTTGTTTCCAAAAACAGAATAAATTTCGCTCCTAAAATTTTTTCCTCAAACATTAATTGGCCTGCCGTAATCCTTAAATTCAAGCATGATCTCAAGTTATAAGAAAAAGAGATTAAGATGGGTGACCTCATAAAATTGATGCAAAAAAAAATTTTTGACCTCCTAATAAAACTTAGAATCTCTTTGTTTCTAATTGGTATTGATAATAATTTGAAACGTATTGTGTTTGACCTCTATATATACTTATCCAAACCTAATAGTAAGTGATGTGTTGCTATAGCGGGTGAGAGTTGGGGGTGGATGAAAACTATCCCATGTGAATAGATACAGTTCATAAAAAAATACCTCTCATTAAAATCCTGGTCACTTCATTGACTGATATTCTGCCTTTAGATTAAAAAAAAATACATATGCCATGTGGCAACTTAAAATTATCATAGAAATGAGTAGTAGAAAAGAGCTATTAGGTCCCATCTGGTCCCTCCCCCGGGGGCCAGGGCAGCATTATTCCCTTCAGTGTACCCTTTCGTGCTTTGTCCAGGCTGGTGGTGAGTGTTTTGGAGATGGCATTCTTTGCAGTGATTTCCACAACACTCTAGTCGTAATCTTATGGCTGGTGTCAATTTGGCCTTCAGCATGGAGTTTTTATTTCACATACTGTTAAAAAGAGCCTCTTGGCAGAAATGAGAAGTGATTGGTTTGTCAGTTTGCATGTCAACTAGGACGAGCTGGGCACTCATCAGTCAAGTATGTTGGACCAAGGCACCAAAAAAAATTTTTTTTTATTTTACAAATGAGAAAATTCCATTTTATATTAATTCCATTGTGACTTTTGTCATGTCACCTTCTCTACTTATTGAACTTCTCATTATAAAATACTTGCTTTGTTATTTTGTTTAACACTGCTTTCTCAAATAAGAATGTGATACAATTGGAATAATCAGGTTTAGGGAAAACAGTATTTTTAAAAGTTCAAAGGATACTATTCAGCATCACTTTGAAAACTTTTCAAGCAGTGACACATCAGGACTAATGTGGATACCAGCTTGGGCTACTGATGCTATCGTGTGTTAGTAAGTGTACTCTAACTCACAAAATAGCTAACTTGACATCTCAAACAACAATATAGTACAGAAATTAGGGAAAAGGTTTAAACAACTATTATGTTGATCAATATCAATATTTTAAACTTTTTTTTGTCTTGTACCTGGAGAAAATTTAGTTGATGTTATTCAAATAAATTGTTTAAAACAAGAAATCAACTGTTATACATAATTTTTTATAGAGATGGAGCTAGTGGGGAAAACTTTGCAATCATTTAACTACTTTATTCTTTTAATTTCTGTCTGGAGAAGGGCTAATATTCAGGACAGAAATAAGGAATATAATAGAAAAAAATAGAAAACAATAAGAAAAAGGGTTTTTTGGATTTTTACTCTTTAAAAATTACCAATTTTAAGAACTCTGGGCCAGGCGTGGTGGCTCATGCCTGTAATCTCAACATTTGGTAGGCCAAGGTGGGCAGATCACTTGAGGTCAGAAATTTGAGACCAGCCTAGCTAACATAGCAAAACCCTGTCTCTAGTAAAAATACAAAAACATTAGCCAGGCATGGTGGTGCACACCTGTAGTCCCAGCTACTCGGGAGGTTGAGGCAGGAGAATTGTTTGAACTCAGGAGGCAGAGGCTGCAGTGAACCAAAATTGCACCACTGCACTGCAGCTTGGGGGGCCACAGAGAGAGACTCTGTCTCAAAAAAAAAAAAAAAAAAATCTACCTAAGCTATTAATAATTATTTCCTTTATGTTTTGTTAAATCCAAGTCCACATATGGTTTGGCAAAAGTCCATTGATTATGTCATACCTTATGTCTGAAATTTGCTGCTTCATTGAGATAAGTCTTAGATTTGAATTTTGAAAACCACTGAATAACTTAACAAATTCTAATTATAGGTGTCTTGTTACATTTATTCATTTTCCAAACAACTACTGTGGACTCACCGTTGCCAAATCCAGTGCTGAGAGCTGAGGCTACAGCAGGGAGAAAGGTAGACCAGGTTTGTGCCTACATGCTTCACAGAGAAAACCCGCACATTGATAAAAATATACACGAATTGAGAGAAGTTCAGTAAAGAAACTTTTAATAAATAGAGAGTTTGGGTTAAAAAGGGTCAAGGCACAGAAAGGCCTATCCAAGGAGAGAGCATTTGGGCTGAAATTGGAGGGATGAGAGAGACGCAGTCCTCAGAGAGTAGGGATGGCGTTCCAGGCAGAGGGTACAAGGACTCAGATTGTTCATGAGTGATAAACTTGCGTTTTTCCAGGATTGTATGCATTTTCAAGTTCATCAGGTGCTTATGATGGACCCAAGAGCCAGATTCCAGCAGAGATGGTGTTCTGGTTGATCCCCGAGGAACTCAAGCTTGCCTAACTCTTTCTGCTCATGCCCACCTTGGAAATTCTCATCTTAGCACAGCATCCAGAGTAAACTCCCACAGCTGCCTGATGTCAGGTGCAATAAGTGGGGAGGGAGTATAGGGCCCACCCCGCCCCCAGCTTATGTAATCTCCCAAGGGCTGAGGAGATCAGCAGTACCTTGGGCACACCTAGAACCAGGGCTGGCTATACAACCTGAGGGTCCCAGTGCACAATGAAAATATAGGGCTTCTTTTTCAAAACATAGGAAAAAATGCCTTTAAAGCCCCTAAAATATAAAGGTTTTCCCATTTGTCTGTAATCTCTCAACTTGTCATCATATTTTTTATTTGCTATTTAATGTTATTCTAAGTAAAGAAATGTTAAAAATTTAAATTGTTAGCATTATCTTTATTTATTTATTTATTTATTTATTTGAGATGGAGTCTTGCTCTGTTGCCCAGGCTGGAGTGCAGTGGCGTGATCTCAGCTCACTGCAACCTCCACCTCCTGGCTTCAAGCGATTCTCCTGCCTCAGCCTCCTGAGTAGCTGGGATTGCAGGTGCACGCCACCACACCCAGATAATTTTTTGTATTTTTGGTTGAGATGGGGTTTCACCATGTTGGCCAGGCTGGTCTCAAACTCCTGGCCTCAAGTGACCCACCTCGGCCTCCCAAAGTGCTGGAATTACAGGTGTGAGCCACTGCACCCAGCCCCTAAATTGTTAGGACTATCTTATCACTCATCTCCCATCCAGTACTAGCCGGGCCCGACCCTGCTTAGCTTCTGAGGTCAGACAAGATCAAGCGCGTTTGGGGTGGTATGTTTGCAGACATACCATTTTTCTTTATATTGTGCAATGCCAGTTTAATATGCAAATATGAGTATTTAGCTTATATATGGAATCACTGAAATTATACAATTCATATTTCATAGCTTACGCATGCATATATATTTTGTTCTTACCAGAAGAATGGGAACACCACACAAAACCAACTGAGTATTTCACTCTTTATGTGCACGTATTCTACCAATAGTCTGTACTATCAGTTTATTGATTAGCAAGAGAGGATTGACAGGAAAAGAGGCTATGCTTTTTCCTTTCCTTTATTGTCGCCATAAGTGGTCAGCTAATACAGGGAAGTAACACAACTATGAAGAGATATGATAGGGTTCCTTCGTGTTCATGTTTCTTGGGGCACTACTGCTTTCTTTCTGCGTTTTAAGCAAGTTCTGAATCAGGAGAGTGTGACTCCTCGGGGAGTCAGCTCCCATGAACACTCAACATAAAGGGAACACACTTCCCATGTGCAGATGTTCAGGTTTCGCGCCCATGAAGCCCTGCCTGCAGCCTGTCCCAAAACACCCCAGTACAAGGTGGGAATCTCTATTCCTGGGTGTTTATTAGAGTTGATTCCCTTCTTAAAGCCTGGCAGCATATCTGTTGGCAAAATTGTGTTGGCATATGAGCCAGGATCTGTTACTAAATAAAGCAGCTTGTATGAACAGCCCTACAAGAGAAGTTCATTTACAAGACAAAAACTTCTGAAAAGGAATTACTATTACCTTTTTCCCTGGGATCCTAGGTACAGTGGTGAGTGCCGACAAAGGGACATTTCTTTGTCAACTCAGACTGTTTTATATAGGCAGCCCTGTATCCCCATTTTGTTTCTGATATTTAGATTACACTTGTTAAGTAGAAAACATTGCCAAACTGCTCATTTCATCCAAATGTCATTCACTTTCAAGGGATCAGAATGACTGTTTTATAACAAAGGACATGTTTAGTTGAGACCTTGTATAAATCTTTTAGAGAGAGGACATGCATAGCCAAAATTGAACCTGATGACAACTGAAGAAACAAGCCAATGAAATTACTTTGGAGTAGTTATTCTTATCTCTCTGTCCTCTCCCCAGCTAATTTTAACTGCCTTAAAATCGTGTCAGTTGGGATTCAGTTTTTATAATATTTAACTAGAAGTGGAAATGTGGGCAGTTACATATTAATTTTGTCCACTATGTTTAAGAAAACGCAATGTTTCTGATTAAGCTGAGGATAGGGGCATTGCTGGAGCAAATTTTCCCTTTGGGGGTCTTTATGAGAAGTAAATGCAGTTAGAATCAATATCAAAGGAGTTTTTATTTGGGGCCCCTTGGCTGAGTTAACAGTTGGAACTCTGCAGCAAAGGCACATAGAAGACTGAAAAATACCATTGTCTTACATGATTAAAAAAAAAATGTAAGCACAGTAGGGGTATCTTTGGAAAGCACCCTCAGGAACAGTTCATCCCAGCCCCTTTGTCCCTTCTGGGCTCTCCTGTGATGTCCTCTGCGGCCTAAATCAAATCTGTCAAGTGGAGCCTTCATCTTGTGGCCACTGCTTTTCTGAGTGATGAGAGCCAACTCACCTGCCATCTGCTTTTTCTATCCCTCATGGGCAATCAAAGAGCCTATTCCTGTGCCTAGAGGGTTGTAAATGGGAAGCTTGCCACATGTTGTGTTTACCATTCCCAAGCCAACTAAAGATTCCAAAATCAAATCGTGGTCAACTGATAGAAGTTTCCACAACCATTTGAGCCAAGGTTTTCATTGTCCTCATCAGATAACTTGTTTCAGGGAAAAGGTTGCCACACAATATGTAGTGTGCCCATTAGGAGGAGTTCACCCCGAATCAAACAGATGGTGGCTTTTTAAAATAAACGTCCACTTCAATAGAACAATAGTCTCGATGGCATTCACCATCCTTACTCACTGTAACTATCAGCATTTGATGGAGAGAACTGGACTGCCTAAGAAAAAATAATTTTCTATCTCGTTCTTTCACAAGTGGAATGTACTTTCATTTTCAGTTAACATATGTGTTTGATAGTACCAGAGTGTCTCTCTCTTAGACCCATAACTTTGGAATCTCATTGCTAATTTCTGCTACGAATTTTCACATCTTCAAAAATGACTCCTCTCCAAAGCTGTAACAACCTTGTTTCTTTCTTGTTCAGTGGGCTCTTTGGTTCTTTTTCCTGGACAGATCTTTAATTTCTTCCATTCATCTCCATACATTTCAGAAAAGAAGTAAAATGGTACCATGTGTTCTATTTTGCCAGGCATACAAAAAGAAGAGTTCAGAGGAAGAAATCACATATTCCCCTGGGTGGGTTGAGACTGTAAAAGGGAATGAGGAATTAGAGATTTTTTAATAAGGGGATTTTTATTAAAAACTTAAAATTATTCCTCTGAGAAAGAAAAAGGGGAGGCATGGAGGAGCAACCAATATAGCTGCACAAGGTTGCAGTCTCTGATGCGTTTGTAGTTAAAATACTCACATCAGATTCAAAGAGGAGCTCCTGACTCTGTAAATTAGCAGGTGGGCACTGTTAGCCAGTATCTCAATGACTTCCATCTTCTCTGTCACATCTCCTTCAAATGGGAAGGGACCGAGAAGTACCTGAGTGGATGAATTAAAACTCAAGTTGCTAAGAATACAGTCAATCGATCAATCAATGGCTCTTGCAAGTAAGCTCCAGACTTCAGGATCACCTGTATCTGGCTGTAGAACAAATGATCTCAGAACCATATGAAATATTTTTTTAGAAATCATGTAGAATAAAGGATATACCCAAAATTGGAAACAGGAAAATATTTTCTTTGTTTTCAAAAAGGATTAAAGGATGAATTTTGGAATGTTGCATGGATCCTTTGTAAAATTGTTAGACTAGGTTACTAAATAGCTTGTGAGCCTTCAGAAAAGAATATGTTGACAAAGAATAAGGTATCCCGAACACACTTCACTGTGTGTTTTATAGGGTTACTGTTTTCAGAGATTAGAGGAAGCATATACATCTTGATTTTGGTAAAATCTAAAATAAAATATTATTATCATCTGGCAGGTATAAGAGAGAAATATGGGCCCCTAAGAGTTGGGTGATTTCATTGTGGCCAAATCTAAAATGTATTAATTCATGGGCACCAGTCAGTGGGAAGCTTTGTGTGTTGTATGGTTTCGATGCCACAGCTTTGCCGTTAACCCCTCTTCCAGTCAAAAGTTTTTTCAGTAACTTTCACAAAGGTCTAAAACATGTTTATCAAGCCACCATTTGTAAGAAAGCTGAGAGGGTTAACTAATTTGACACGACGCAAAGTCACACATTAGGATTATCTCAAGAGATGAGAGACTTCCAGGCCCAAGCCAGCAAGATGAGGTTTAAGAGGGCAGAATGTAACATTATGTACTGAACTTTGGATAATCAGCTGCCTGAGTACAGGGGGAGGGTGATGTGGTTTCATAGCAGTCATTGTGAACAATGTCTGAGGATTTTGGTTGGCCACAGATTGGAGATGAGAGACGAGAGTGATGCAACAGCCAGCCACACCAGCATTCTCTTGAGACTTCTGCATAGGAAACATGAGGTCCAATCACAGGACCTACGGCCTGTGCTGCAGCCTCAGGGAGCATCCAAAGGTGGTGTTCTGCCCTGGGGCCACATTTTAAAAGGGACCTCGACCAACCCAGAGCCAATCCAGAGAAACTGTAACCAAATGGGGAGCATTAAAACCAAGAAGTAATTGTTTCAGGAGTCTGAGAGGTTTTATAAGAGGATATCAGTCTGCAGAACTGTGACCAGTGAATAGAGGCAACCAAGAAACAGCTTTATCTCAATGTCGAGTCAAACATTCAAAAACCAGAGTGGGCAGACCAGCTGCCAGCACACCATATCTAGCCCACAGATGGGCTTTGTTTTAACTGCAGTTGTCCTCCTCACATTACCAAAAACCTAAACTAAAAATTGAGTTTGTCAGCCATGCTGAAAAATTGGGAGAGTTTGCATTTTTTAAAAATCTAAACTTTTGACTTCTCTTGAAGAATCAGAATATCTGACCCAACGGGGCCTTCCTTCTACAGACAACAATCAGTCTCTCCACAGAATATGTGCTGTCCTGGTCACCACAGACCCTCCTGGTGTCTCCCCAGTGCTCAGGCCTGGTACCAGGCACCACCACCATGGCACCCACCATTTGTTCTCTCTGAGTTGGTGACAGGGCTAATGGGCCAAGCAAGTAAAACAGTGCCTGTTCCTTAGTGAAAGCCCAGCAAGCATTACCTGCAGTTGTTTTATATTATCAGCCTGGCCCTTACAAATACTGGAGTTTCAAACCTCTGCTGTAAAAACTGGAACCACCCAACTGTGGAGTTAGGCCTCAGAAAATATTTCCTTTTTTACATTGTAGGTGTTAAAATAGAGGCTGGTAGAGTACCCTCCATTCAGTGCTCTGCAGAAGGCCCTCTTCTGTGTGAAAGGCTGGCTGCCTGGGTTGGGAGCTGCCCTCCACTCTTGGTACATGGAAATGAGGCCCGTGAGAAGTGTGAAGGTGCAGGAGAAATCTCGAGAGAAGGTGGTACACTCTGCTATTTTTGCTGTAGAGTGACATCTCACTGTTAGAAAAACGACCATCCCTTCAGAAGTTATTCTCAACCTCACAGCCTGTGAAGAAACGAGGCTGATGCTCCATCTAGGGGAATATCAAGAACAGCCTCATTCTTCCTTCTTCCTCTCTTGCCCTCCTCTCTCAGCTCCTTCCTCAGTGGGTCACTGCATCTCACTGCCAGCCATCATGGGGAGCATGCTGCTTCCCACTGGGATGACCCCTAACCTGGGAGTCCCCTCTCAGCCACTCTGCTATGCCCTACCCTTCACACGGCCCTTGAGGCCCTCCTGTTCCAAGGACCCCCCTCCCTCCTATAGCCATCTCCGCTCTGACTCACTGCTTGCCAGCCTGGGCCTTCTCTGTTCTCTGTCTCAGATGTGGCTCTCCAGCAGTGCTGGCTTTCCCAGTGGGGGCCTTGTTTCCATTCTGCTGCTGTCCCCTAGTATATTATGAGTGTGTGTGTGTGTGTGTGTGTGTGAAGGCCTGCTGGGGGAGGGATGAAGCTGAAGAGTAATTTGGTAAGAAATATTTTGGAAAACAGAAGCCAAAAGTAAATCATATTTTATAAAATGACACTTTTTCAAAATTGAAAACCTTAATTGCCCAAGGCGAAATAGAACCTTAGGACTAGAATATGTATGCATATGTGTATATATATATACACACGCACACACACATTAACTCCCTCTTTTCCATTTTTGAATGTTTAGTTTACAGCTGGATCCTGAACACTTAAAATAGCACCTGACACATAGTAGGAACTCAAAAATAAATAGGATTCAAGAGGAAGCAAATAATTTTTACCGAAAAATTGGATTTTGTGGTTTTTTCTTCTTACTGGGTGTTTTGTGCATATTTTTATTGTGCGCTAAATACTCATTCTAACATCACCCCAAAGTTATTGAAGGGCATTTCTATGGGAATCGTGGCAATTAGAATGGTAACTTCGTATTTGATTTGAAATTGACAGAATCTTATCAAGATCGCTATAAAGGAAGTGATCCCATTTTCTTAGAGCCATAAGTTTATTTAGTTCGTTTTTGAGAGAGAGATTGAATTCAAACATTGTTAGAGTCAGAAACCTTGCAGACAAGAAGGAAGTGGGAGGGAAATGTAACGTACCTTCAAAGCCTTGGCCTCCTGAGAAAGGAGTGACTCTCTAGACCTGGGTCAGAAAGAAGTGAATTTCAGTGTCAGAGTCCATTTATAAATCCTGGGTACCTAGTTGTGGGTTTTTGTTTTTTTTCTAACTGTTAATTGTATGCAAATTGTATACACATAAATAAAACGGGCTTGTAATGCCTAAAGGAAGCTCTCCACAGCTCTGAGACTTGGAGCGGGCGGGCCTTGGCTGCGCATGCAAATACTGACAGCTGAAGTCACTTGTTGGAAAGTCCGCAAACTCTGGTTACAGCTGCATTTGTCAGTAGCTTTAAGGGAAGTGTAATCAGCCAGAGGGATTAATTTGCATCTCAATTAGAAAAGAGTCTGGAGGAAGCACTAGGGTCTGTTGCGGGAAGGTTGTGGAAGAAATCTCACCAAGCACAAAAGCCTCCTGGCGCTTCGTCCTCCAGCTGAGTGGAGGACAATATCTGAGGTTTCGTTTCCATAGGGACCAGAAGCCTGCTGGGCCCCAGAAGAATCTCGGGTTTGCACCGTAATCATTTGGTCATGATGACACAAATTCCACTGTTGTTCCCAAATACATTTTTGCTATTAGAAAGCTGTTAGAAAAGTGGAAATGGTCGTCATATCAAAAGCATGCAAGAGGGTATTTGCTGACCCGACTTACCTATTTCATAGTGCTGCTAGGGTTGCTAAGCATTTAACATTTATTAATGTCTGAGTATTCAAAGAGCAAAAGGTCATTCGATAAATGACAATATTTCTTTAGCATTCAGATGGTTACTTTGGGAATGACAGAGCTTCAAAGGGAGCCATTATTCCTGATTCTTCAACACTTTTCGACAATAGGCAAACAAGATTATAAATTTTAAAATACAGGCAAGGAAGAGACATGGAATCTTCTGGCCATGAAGCACAGAAAAAAGTCTGGCCATTACAGGACTTTTTATAATCCTAATGAATCCTAATAAAATCTTAATCTCTTTTTAAAATTATTAATTTTCCTTTTAAATATTATCTAGTCATTTTCACAGGCTTTGATACTTATATCAGATGGGTCCTTTGTTTTCAGAGGAGTTCTTAATATTATCAAAAGCGGGTACAAAGCCTGGTGAGATCTAAAAGCTGTCTGAACCGTTTATCCATGCCAAATCACTAAGACTCAACCAGGAAGGCGCACCCTTGGCATTTTTGGAAGAAGACTTTTATTTCAGGTTTATTTTGTTCTCTCTTAAATAGTTAATTCATTGGCCGCAGTTTCAAAGTGAGAAAACAAACAAAAAACCGTGAGGGAAAAAACAAAACAAAAACTGAATCCTACATTATAAACTGTTGACTACAAACTGAATTCTTTAAAAAAAAAAAAAAAATCAGGATTTTAAGCCCATCCTCCTATTCTGGAAAGGGAAGGGAACAAGTTTCCTAAAGACAATCTCTTCTAGTGCCCACAGACTGAAATAACACATTGCAGCGAGACATCAGAACCTCTTAATCCAACATTAATCAAATTTCAGTTTACTAATTATCAGTCCTATTTTGAAAGGAACAGAATGCCATAAACAGCATCCACAGAACATTTAGTAGACTCTGGGATTATAAGCAATATTTTGAAAGTGAGACTTTCTGTTATTCAAATCTCTGAAAAGGATAATACATGCCTTATTAGAATAAGAGACGTTGCAAAGCCAAAGAAGGACAAAGCAGGCAAGTCCAAATGGTGGTCCCTTCTGTGCAGAGTCTGCCCTGGTGTATGCAGTGAACTCCCAGCAGGTTTCCGTGCTGGAGTAATTTGCAACACACTCAAGTAAATTTTTAAATCAAAGCAGAATACTTTTTTGGTAATCTGGGGGTGAGTATGACCCAAATGCCATCATGTTAGCCTTGAAAGGGTGTCCTTTCTGTTTTACCAGGGAGGAATTTTACCAAACTCTAAAAGGGGTACTTCGAATTTTGTGCTTCAGATGCATTTCTGAGGCCCTGTGGTTTGAAAGCCTTTGATAGAGACCACTGGGGCCAGGGTGGGGGAAGGAAGGATGCTGCAGGGTTCCGTGCTAGTGCCCACTCGCTTTTCTTCTCTGTGATGATCAGGTGTCCCATGTGCCAGCCACTATGGAGTCCAGATGCACTTTAATGTTTACATTGTGTTTTGCACATGCCTTTAACACATTCAACTTGAGAAGTGCACAGCTGCTTTAGTTTCCAGTAAGATAGCATGTCCCCAAAATGCCACAATATTTTCAATAGCCAACTCTTGGGTGATTTCTCATTATTCCTTAGAAAACCTACATCTGATATTCTGTATGTTTAAATGGTCTTTTTGTAACTCTTTTCATCGGAATCACAAAAATGAAATGCTACAATGTTTAGTGGCTTATAATTTTTATCTTTCTTTAGCTTATTTTTTTCTAATGCTTTATTTCAGTCTTCAATCTTCCTCTTTGGTCCCAGGATATAAAAGAGCACAGAATATGTTGTCCCTCTGCCTTGTCCACTTGTTTAAACTCTCCAGCACAAAGCTTTGGTCCTTAATCCACCAACATCAATGAAGGGGCTGCCTCCTGAAAACTCAGGGTCTGCTTGTCATGGAACAAGCCAGCCCTTAAGATGCCAAGTCCCTTTGGTTCTCCCTTCATTTGCCTATGAAGTGGGATGTGAGTATATCAGTGCATCCCGGCTTTGAGGCAGATGTATGCCTGGAAGTGCAAAGTCTCATACCTCCACAAAGGGTAGGGCAGGCTTGCTGGCTGATGGGATTCTGAATTTATAAGCAGAGTTCCAGAATTCCCCCAGGGCCTACTTTTCAAAGGCAAATTAGTATGTTTGCAACTTGATCCCTGGGCAACTTTTGACAGTTGTTCTAAGAATAATAAAACAGATGGACAGAATAGATTTTGGGGTCTCCATCCAAACTGCCATCCTCAGTGGAATTTAAAGAAGGCATAGAGCTGATGGAGAGAGCTGCTGCTGCTTACTATCATGCTCTGCCTTTAACATCCAAGAGCCATAGCTTTCTCCCAGAAGATGGCAACTGTCATCACATTACATTTGCCTGCTGAGAGTTCAGCTTAGCTGTGATACGTGTTTTCTTCCCACCTTTGAAATTAAAAGAATTGAACTTAGTTAAATTGAATTTATACTCCAAAAAAAACCAATGTTAATAAGAATATCAGTAAAAATGTAAGTTAGTTTTAAATTTAAGGAGTATTTTCATAGAATTTTTAACCCCTATAAAAAGAAGAGCCTCTTTAGAATGTCTCAGAAATACCATTTACTCATTGATTTAGAAAAATAGAAGGTATGCCTCTTTAACAGGATAAACATTCTTTGCTTATAATGACATACGCACATCAGAAGACTACATCAGAAAACAGCATCTAAATTATTTGAATAAAAAGAAACAGATTAGTTTTGTACTTGTGCTCTATAATTTTGTCAAATGCATATAATTTGTACAGAAAGTTTGATGAAGGAAAGCACTTCACATAAACCACTCCATTTTTTATAGAATTTTAGCCTAAGTGTGGGTTTCAGCTCAGATTGGGATGAGATGCGCTTTCCTTTTAACTTACATTGGCTTTCTCTGACATAAATTTCCAGACTCTGATTCCATGCTCTTTTTCTCTGGATAAATCTGTCCAGTGATCACTTTTTAGGTCATCAAGATTCAATAAGGTAGCAGGTCAGCCATGCTTTGGAGTTCCAGAGCTGCCGTGTGCTGTCAGAGCTAGTATGCCCATGTGTGTGCATGAGCTGAACAGCCAGTTTCCTCAGTGAGTTTGTTCTGTAGACCAATTATTTAGCTCAAATGTCCCTGACAATAACTCAGTAGGATAGTAAACATGTTTTGTTTGTTTTTTAATTTAGAGGAAACATAAAGCAATGTAAAACTTTTTTCTACGTCAGTTACGCCATGTAACACCATAACACTGGACCCTTATGGTCAAGTCTTGGTTCTCAGTGAGAAGAGTTCTTGCACAGAAGAGTTTGGGAATATTCTCTTTGCTTCGTGGCAGCAATTTTACTACAAGTCCCAGATAAATTTTAAAGTATGTCTTGTTTATTGTCATGCCCAGCTTAGCAGGTAACATGTCATAGCTGACCTCTGAGAGACCTTGGGTTTTGATGTTAGTTTAAATTAAATAATAACTTAGTTTTTTGGCTTTGAATACTTTACCTCTGTCAGTTTCCTTACAGTAAAATGAGGAAAATAATCGCTCCCAGACAGATTATTATAAGGATATATGGAATGAAGTATATGTAAATATAAGACTGAAGAATGAATGAACAGATGAGCTGATGGATGCAGCAGTGTAGAGGAGGGCCTGGCCCCTCGCTTGTTCTCCCAGCTCCCACTAGGAGAACATCTCAGGGCCCAGACCCTGCCACATGTGCCGTGGTAAATCAGGGTGGCCATGCTTCCGTGTTCTTCTTGCAGCCATCATCGGTATGGCTGTGACAAGCACTGTAGTGGGCAGGCAGAGGTGAGTGGCCTCAGGGGGCTTCATGGCCAGAATGGATTATAACTGTGACATAGGGTAGGATGTGGCCCATGCTCTGGGAGGGGCCTGTGGTCAGTGCCTAGTGAGTATTTGTTGAGTCACTGAAACACAAGATAAAAGAAAGAGAATCAGAGGGTCATGGGAGCTCGAAGGGGAAAGAATATTTCTAGCTGCTGCTGCAAATCATTCACATATTTTTGTGTACCTCTCATTAGTTCATGTGTGTGTCATCTACAACTTGATAGGTGGGAAATGTCATAACTTTGTTAATTTGTTTGTTTTACAAAAAGATACTCGTACGCCGATTATAATTTATTGCATCAGTGTCCATGCCCCATTCCAAGGAGCAAAGGCATTTTTTCAGGGAGCAATCACCCTCTCGGTTACTATGTAATTCACTGATTTTACTCACACCATGCCCCCTGCATGAAGGCAGAGATTTCTGTCTGTTTTGTTCACTGGTGCCTCCAAACATGAGAGTGGAAATATTTAACAGTGGGTACATAAGGGCACCAGTTGGGCACTGACCAGGATGCCAGCCATGTGGGTGTTTTCCAGGTGAATACCAACCCTGGATGTAGCCTCAGCACCTGCTGCAGAGTAAATATTTTTTCAGTGAGTACACGCTGAATGAACGAATTCAGCTCCTTGTCATCACAGAAAAGGTCACCAAATTTAGAACATTTGTCTTTCCGTAAAAAAGAAAAATGAGTAACTCATCTTTATGTTCAACTTTCAGCTTTTATAAAGTCTTTCCTGTGAGATAAATGGCAAACTTGTGTGTGCGACAAAAGATTTCCATGGTCATGCCCTGCCTCAGGACAGTAAATTGTAAAGATAATATGATTTGTAAGTTAATAAAGTTCAACACTTCAGTTTGGAGGCTCATGTAAACCATGGTACCTCACCCTGTGCTGAAAGTGAATGAGGGTTCTACTGGCAGCCCCTCCCTCCCTCTCCTTCTCTTTCTTAGTACAGCTCATACATTGAACCTGACCTGGAACAGTCTGATAGATGACCTAGCAAGAAGGGTGCAAGCGTCAGGCCACATGTTAAATTTCAGTAAAGCTTGAGTTCATCATTTGAGATAAAAAGATAAATATTAATAGAAGTCCTAACATTGTCTTCTCACATGAGAGTCTGCAAACTTACAAAATTAAGCATAATGATTTTTGCAAGAGCCGGACGTGATGTGGCAAGTTCCAGCTATTCAGGAGGTGGGAGGATCACTTGAGTCCAGGAGTTCAGGCTGTAGTGCAATATGATTGTGCCTATGAATAGCCTCTACACTGTAGCCTGAGCAACGTAACATATGCAGACACTGTCTCAAAAAAAAAAAAAAAAGAAAAAGAAAAGAAACTTTATAAAGATTTTTGCAGAGATTTTTAAAGGCAAAATGGTGGAAGGAGGCTCTTCCATGGTTCTATGGGTTGACTGGGCTCAGCTGGGTGGTTCTTACCCAGGCTCTCTCACATCTGGCACCTGCACTGGCATAGCTGGAACAGCTTGGGGCTGGCCGGATATCCGTGGCTCAGCAGCCCCTCCACTTGCCTAGCCTGGGTCTTCTCACAGCAGTCAGGCTTCTGACATGGCTGCTACAGGCTCCAGAGATCCAGGTGGAGGTGCCAGCTTCTTCACAGTATCACTTTGGAAGTCTCAGAACTGTTTAGCCACAGCAGGTCACAAGGCCAGCCTAGATTCAAGGGAGGAGAGTGAGCCTGTTGTGAGGTAAGCAGCAGCCTGCCTGTCCAAGGAGGGCCACAGGCCAACGGACATTTCTCTGTCTTCCACAGCTGGTATAGCACTGACCACACTGGGTCAGGGGCTCACTACGAGGCGTGTGCCCCACCACTGGTCAGCAAACTCCTTAAAGGCAAAGCTATGTGTCATTCATCTTTCAGTCTCCAGCATCTAACATCATAAGAAGTCAGTAGATGTTAGTTGGATTAAAATCAGTTATGCAAACATTTTAAGGAATTTCTAATTAGGGGAAAGTAGACTCTAGTGCCATTTATGTAATTACACCACAGGATGTCTTTACAATGTGCATGGGAGGAAATGACTTAATATGGATACTGAAAAGATAACTGATTTAAATAATGACTTCTTAATCCAGAGAGTTAAATCATAAAAGCAATAGAGTTCTCTCTGTTCCCATGTCCACAGAAGCAAGTGTTTAAAGCGTGCATTTTGTTCCTGCTACACTTGATTTCCTTGGGCTCCTTATTTTCACTTTAACGTGGTCTCATGAATCCTAATTTTATATTGCTTTCAAAAATCATGAGTTTTGATGTACCTCATAATTGTATTTGACTTTTTAGATGAGTTTATGTCTTTGTGCCTTGGAAGTTGTCTCCCTCAAAATCTTTTGAAAATCTTATAAATTGTATCATTGAGATTTCTTTAAGGAGAATGTCAGTTTGGGCCAATTTTTTAATGTTTTGCTTTAAGTAGGGGGAGGCGTCAACTTTTAGTGGGGAAGGGATTGTGTATTTTATAGTAAGAGCCGGCCTGATGGCTCTGGTGAACCTCTCAGACGCTGGAGGAACATTCTTACAGATGTATCCACATTGCTCTGACAGCTTCTTAACATGACCGTTGGCAGTCCTCTGTGGCAGTGGTTTGTCTGTCATGCCTTGGAGGACCGTAGGAATGCCTTTCCTAGGCTTCTGTTTCGTGTGTTTTTTAAACAGCCAGAGATTTCACATGGCATCCTTGGGTCTCGTGACCAGCTGACAGGAGAGGAGGTGGTGGTGACTTTACAGCCTTTGGCCCAATCCCCCAGCTCTTTAGTATTTCCGTGCATGTTACAGTAACTCATGGGCGATGTGAAGGAGTGCCACCCCGCATTTGGAACCACGGCCTTCTGCCAGAGCAGATCAATACTTGAGCTGTCTGTCTCTAGCGCTCACCTTCCTTTCACACAGCGAGACCCTTCTGCAGGCAGCGATCGATAGCTCTAATCCGCTGCAGCCTGCAGCAAGTCATGCGAGGCAGAGCACTTAGGTGGCATTACACGGGACTGTGGAGGCAGCAGTTCTGGGGCTTAGATTCGTAACACCCTTCCTAGGGACACATTCTATTTGTAATGTGTACTTTTAATAATCTCTGCCGTGGATCACCATTCCTCTGAAACTTGATTCAGGGAAATGGACATGTGTTTGTGTTTGTGTTTGTATATGCATGTGTGAATTACAGACAGATATTCATTCCCTTCTCAGACTTTGTAGCAGCCCTCCCTGTGTAGTGCTCCTGCAGACCATCACTGCGTCACTACACATCTGGGCAGTTTTGTCTACTCTTTTGCTTTGTGCTGTAATTATTTCTAGTCTGGGTATTTTTAAAACATTAAAACTTTAAATATATATATATTTGAAATCCCAGTAACTGAAGAGCATTCTTACTCTAGCATGTGCTTTCCCACAAAACATCATTAGAAGACAATGAACACTGGATGTCACTACCATCTTTGAATGGCTGTGACCAAGTGAGACGCTGGAGAGTGAAGATCTGTCTTTCCCCGGACCACTGAGACCAAAGGAGCCTCCGCCTAGGGATTAGCTTTGGAACTAACCCTGTGGCATCCTTGGAAGGCAGAGTAGGGAGTTAGAAAAATCTCCTTCAGTTCTTTGCCTGGTCTTCCAGTCCTCATTCCATTTCCGTATCTAGTTATCTTTGTTTTGTCTGTGGACTTCAGGATACAACATAAAGTTAAAGGCTAATCTAAAGAAAGCAAATATGTGGGAGACAAGTCTGAACCAGGGTTTCCGGCCGCTGTTGTGTGCTAGTCCTACAAGGAGCAGGCAGCAGTGGCCAGTAGAGCCAAGGGTGTAATGCCTGCTGTGTGCGAGAGCCTCAGCAGCTGCCTGCCCGTCAGAGAGGACTAGTTTCCAAATTCAGACATGCTTGAACTCATTAGTGAATGACACACTGTATTTTACACAAAGGTCTCTCCTGGGATGTAATCTTTGTTTCGAGCTCTGTGGCCTTTTAAACTCTGTGCTGATCATCTCACCTTTAAGGCCACTTTCACTGATCTGTGCCTCACAGGCCACTGCGTCCTTTCCATTTTTCACAGAGTACAGATATCACCTTCGGAGAACCCCTTAAGTTGAGCTTAGCTCACGGGAAAACTTCTGAGAAACAAGTTTTTTTCCAAGAACCAGGTAGTTCTCTCTCATATTTACACACATCCTGCCCTACAATACAGAGGTGCAAGGTGCATTTGTTGCTGGAGATGATCATTCAGTAAAATGTCTTTTACTTGGGGCTTAAAAAAATCTTGACAAAAAATAATCAACTGATTCTGATAATCTGATCATCTCATTCATATTCCTAGACACCAATTCTGGAAACTCCAAAAGCATTTTTTCCGTTAGTATACTCATTCATTCAACAAAATACCCATCGGCCATTTCCTGTATGCCAGGCACTGTAGTGTTGCTGTGGGTGCACAATGGAAGGCACAGTGCCCACTCTGGAGGGACTCTTTGTTAAATACAGAGCACATTAGGGAAGAGAGCAGTGCACAATTTCCTCATGGCTGTGATGCAGAGTGCAGCCTGGAGCCCCAAGGCATCCCATGGAGGACCTGTGACCTGGCAATTGGAGGGTGAATAGGTGCCACAGGGACTTGATGGAAGAAAGGAGCGTTCAGAAAAAGTAAACAACTTTCAACAGAAAAGAGCCTTTGGTAAACCTGGAACCATCAAGAAACTTAGTGATCTTGGAGCTTCAGATGCTGCTGGGAACCCAAACCCACCCCCTGCAGTAATCAGACTGGGATACACAGCACCCAGATGTGCACACATCACTCCCTCCACTTCTTATCGCTGTCTCATCTCACTATGTCTGCGAGACACCTTCCCACATCCCATGCCATAGATCCCTCACTCATTAGGAGATGTGCTGCTGTGTTATGTTGTGTGAGAAGAAGACCAGGAGGTGAAGCTGCTTGGAGTTGTACTCTTGGGTCACCTGGAGAGTCATCTGTTTACTTAGTTGCACCATTCTTTGTTCTGTCCCAGGCACTAAGAGCCTCACATATTTTATTCAGTTATTAATCCTATCAGGAAGGCACAATTATGATCCTATTTTAATATATTGTGCAAATACAGTGCAATGTCTTAAAACAACACAATATATTATGTCACAAACTTTTTTGTATTTAAAAAATATAGTTGAGGGAACAGAAGCCCAGAAAAGTTAAATAACTTGCCTGAGGCCACACAGTTTTGCGAGTGGTAACCAGGACCTGAACCAGCAGCAGCTGCTCCACTTGTGCCATCAACTCACCGCTTCCCACCACCCCAGTGCCTGGTCAACACCTCTCCATCAGGACCCAAAGATGCCTGTGGAATTTTACATGCATTTCAGTGCAACTTTTTAAAGCATGTTGAATCTGTTGGTTGGATTTGTAACTTGTGATTTACAGCTGATTTTGATAAGCCGCAAATGCCAGTATCATGTTTTAATGAGACTGAAGGCATGAACGAGCAGATTCTACTCTTGAGGCTGTTGTGGGAACACGCCGGCCGACATTGCACTCACCCCTCTGAAGGCCGGCATTGTCGCCAGGCTCATTAGCATCCACGCTCCTCGCTGGGCCGTTGCCGTTTGCTAGCTTACCAGCTGTTCCTGCTGCTCCGTACAATGTCGGATGTGTTCAGCTCACTGGGTTCCTGTCCTCGCCGCCGGGAGGAGACAGCCCTTCCGCTGGGGATACCCACGTGGCTGCCTGTCAGCGGTGGCACCGAATAAAGTAATAGGCCTTCGCATGGCATATGGTGTCTGGATTCGTACAAGATGCAAAACTCTTCTGCAGCTAATGCACGATGACTCATAGCATTGCTAATTTTTCAAACAAAAGCTGACTTCCACACCCACACTTTTAACCCCTCCAGCTAAAAACTCTTGGGTTGCAAAGCTCTAGAATGGTGACTTTTGGGTCACCATATACAATTTGTTATACTTATTGAAAGTGTATGAAACGACTTGCTTTACTTTGGATTGAAGTTATTTTAAATTTCTATTTTAAATTTATTTCCTCTCTATATGGGGAATTTTTAAGCTTTTAACTTTCTATTTCTTTTTACGTTGGAAGAGTCTAAACAGTTTGATAGATTTACTTTAAAAGCTGTTATTAGAAAATCGGTCAGAAGGCACTATATTAGTTGAACACTTGTAATTGTTTAGTAGAAGTTAACTTTCTCTTAAAAGCTTCATAGAAACTACTGCCTAATACTCTCATCAATTTAGGTGTGAAGCATTTCGTGCTCACATTATAGTATTTTAAAGCTATAAGAGAATGTTGATTCTTTTGTGGAATATGATTTTGCACAGTCTCTTCTGGTATACTAAATAAAGCCCATTTAAACAACCAAATTCTGACAACAGAAATTTAGATTATAAATTTATATCAAAATGGCCATTTTTCAAACTAGAAAATAAACACATGGGATCTTCTAAAAGAATGTCCCTCCTAAACTTTGGATCAGTTGTGCTAATAGATAGCTACATTCAATCTGAGACTTTAAGTCCTAAAATAAGGCAGTTATTTGCATTTACACAATTTGGCCTCCTTTTGAAGTAGTGATCAAAATATTGGTTCTTTTATAAATAACCTTTTATTGAACATTTTATTTAAACATTTCAGAGTCAAGAATTCCCATCATAAAATGATTAGGCAGTTTCTAATTATGGATCAGTAAGTGTTTTGTAGTCAGTCTGGCACATGAGCACTTTTGCAATCAGAATTTGGCAAATGTATGAATTTATAAAGGAACTTCAACCTAGGAGGGTAATACAGATTTTTTAAAAAATAGATTACTTTTTGGAAGCCCAAAAGATGTCTTTCGGGGAACAGGCTAGAGACTCAGAATTGGTGGTTTCATTTTGGTTTCATGTTTAAGTCAAGTTTTTGCTTTCTGATCTACAGATACGAATTCAAATGCACATCTAACTTATAAAGGGCATTCTATTCTCTGAAAATGAAATTTAAAAATATAAAATTTCTAAATAGGCCTTACTTTCTATATTCCAGTTTTGATGCCATTTTTCAAGCACACTCTCTAATTTTGCTCTTTGCCATTGGAAATAAGCTGGTGTGTATTTGGTGTGTCTAAAAATTTATTAGGCACTTAAATTCTCCACGTTTGGCGTATATGAGGATTTCCAGTTTTGTTTTCACTGCCTTGAGTTTGAGACCTATGTTGTTACTCCTACTAGTACTTTCATTTTATCCTATTACCACTGATTTTTATGAAATGAGGGCAAAATTCATTGGAGTATTCAAATAATTACCTAAGGACAGAAGTGGAGACACTGCTGAGCCTGAACTCTTGGTCAGTAGTTAGTGTCTGCATGTAACTGATAAAATGCTTTCTCATCAGCCAATGGACCAGAGAGCAAACTCAGCTCCAAAAGGCAGTTTGGAACATTAGTGCATGATGTGCAAAAGCGCAGGCTGATCACAGGCACCCAGAAGGACTATTGGACCATTATTCTCACTCTTGGCGACAACCCTGCAGAATGGGACTGTGTTAACCCACAGATGGGGAGAGTGAAGCTGGAGGAAGCCAGGTCTTGGCCTGGGGCCCACAGCCAGGGCAGGGCTGGGATGAGAGCCCAGACCAACCTGACTCTATGGCCGCCTGCTGTTTCTCATTTGTGCACACTTTTGACCTAAGAATAGGAGACCATCAAAATGATATAGCTTTGAGAAAGTGAAGCAATTCCAATTAATTTTAGCTTGTTCTCTCATTATTGTTACCAAGTGGATCCTAGCCTTTTAAACCTTGATTGTATGGAATAAAGATGAAAACA
The DNA here is from genome assembly GCF_037993035.2 of Macaca fascicularis. Taxonomy (NCBI): domain Eukaryota; kingdom Metazoa; phylum Chordata; class Mammalia; order Primates; family Cercopithecidae; genus Macaca; species Macaca fascicularis. The sequence goes on from NC_088384.1 coordinate 66,871,098, forward strand.
AAATTATCGTAAGTTAGCATGGAAAGCATTCCCATTTTGACACCATGTGTACATCTCTTATACCTAAATACATATAGCTTCCAAATTAAAAAGCAGTGAAAATATTAAGTTTAAATATTCTTACTGGCATATCCCACTTAGAGTCCATCCCAAAATAAGCATCTAATTGATGTTACTCAGTGCTTTTGCCTTGAGAAATAGTTGAGGACACAGTTCCATCACAGTGATTTTTCGATCTTTTTGCTAGCAAGATGTTTATTTGTATATGTGGAATCCATTTATATTCTACCTCTCTCTAAAATAGATTTGAAAGAGTTTACATAAAGGCCATGTATAATGAGAAAGAGAAAATCAAAGCCCAGGAAGCGAGGATGAAAATAAGAACATCTGAAGGCATACAGAGCATCCACAGTCATGACTCTGGCAGCAGAGCAGGGCGCCCCCATTGACTACTGCTGACCTCTAATGTTTGCTGTAAGGTGTAGCTACCACGTGTCTTCGGGCCATTCTTGTTCTAAAGTTGTCAATGACTGTTAATGAAATTATATTTTGTATAAGTTGGAAGACATAATAGGTTACTCTAATGAAATATGTTCTAGACAACAGCATATGTTTATAGGAAATTTTTAATATCGACATGATTTCTGTCTACCCCACGAGTTCAAAAGATATCTTTGGAGCAGACAAGCAAGTTCATGTGCATCACAAACTAATTAGTTCCAAAAAAAAAAAAAAGTTAAGGGCTTAACAATAGCTGAAAAAGTGAAGGATTAATTAGTGACAGGGGGAAAGTATGACTGAAAAATAATCTTAATGCCCACGTTAGCTGGCTAGCTGCTTTTGCTGAGCCTTTTAGTTTAAAAAGCCCAAGTGCCTGACATTTTGCATCTGGTTTTTTTTTGTGAAGATAAAAGGAAACTTGAGTGTCTCATTCTCAATAATGGACTTTATGTGACAAAAAGGTTCCTGCTCCCTTCATCTTCATGGCCAGGCATTTTTATATTATTGCCCCACTGACTGTCATTTCTTGTTTAACTCTTTGTAGACTCGTACACCTTTCCTCCACCCTGGGGATGGTCTGGGATTGAATGATGTCAAAGGTGCTCTGTGTACTAGGTACTTCCATGCATGTTGGTCTTGTTACCATGTTGCAGGACTTGTTGCCCTGTAATCCAGCTCTTCTTTCAGGTTTGTTTACTTGTGATCACTATGTAATCATTCATTTTATGGAGCTTCATTAAGGACTGCAAACCTCTGTCCCAATTTAGCGTCATTCAAGCGTAGGTAGCATCCATCTGCTCCACCCGCACTGTTTAATTAATGAACTTCATAATGTGTTTTTGCCTGTGAAAAGCTCTCTGTCTCCTCAGGTTGTTGAATGAGATGTGCATTCCAGGTTTTCTGTGTTAAGATTCTAGAAAGCCCGCCGTGGGAGGTGCTAATTATGGACTCACCAAACTCCTGTTAGTCATAACTTGAAGGCAGAATTACTTTTTTTTTTTTCAATATATATTCATAAACCCAAAGTCAGGTCGCTTTTTGAGTAAGTAAATCACTGGTCAGCTTTCATAGTCATTCTCTTCAGTAAGAGTAAAGATTAACATTTTTTAAAAGCTAATTTTATTTCAGTACAATAAAAATATACTTGTTACCTTGAGGTTTTTCCTTCTGAAATTAAAGTTATAGAAATGTTTGAATGTCAAAAATGCTATTTCTGTTTTCCAATATCTTTTCATAGAATTGCCTGGGAAACTTTGTAGGATAGATGCTATTAAAAGTAATGAAGTAACAACTGTTTTTCTTGGAAAATAGTAACACTCATGTAATATATTTTTTAAATTTCATTATTTGTTTAATTATTAGTGTGTTGTAAAATTCTGTCTGGATTTAGAGGTGTTTTGTTGGCACCTGTTCAAAGAGCTGATAAATTTGATATTATATGACAGATAGCATAAAACTAGCCACACTCATTTGCTTAACACCTCTATTAACAACTAAGACCAGGAGCTTAATCCTGATTTTTAACAACCAGACAACCTATGGATTATGTGCCTTTTCTTAAAGACTATTTAATATTGAGATTAAACTCCACTCTACCCTGTCAAGTACTCTCAAGTCCTAGAAAAAATTCTTTCTGTCTTGAAATATGACAGAGTTCTACATTCATGTTGTATTCAGCTCTTTTCATCACAATATTAACTCTTTTTCCTATAATGGTGAAAAATACATCTGAATATTCATTCTTCAAAAACAATTTTTACTTACCCCCGTCCTAACTGGGAAGGGAGGATTATATTTGTGTTCTCATCTAGCCGTTATAAAGTTAATACACTGGAAAATCAATGTTAAAGTTGTTTTACATTAAGTACCCCATGTTCTGTGAGGATAAAAGCAAAAGGGATTAAGAGCTGGAAGAATAATTGGAGCACAAGGAAGGAAGAATGATGCCCCCTTTTTTCTCTCCCTTCTCTAACATTTGTAGAACTGCATGTAGTCAGGGATCTGGCATGTTCCTGGCTACACTGATGATGTGGGACAAGGATCCTCAGATACTGTTGATGTGGCCCAGTCCAGTAGGCAAGAGACTGTCCTATCTCATCCCCTCTACAGGTGCCCAGAAAAAGAGCTTCATGATGACCAAAAAACGGGAGACATATTGCAAGATGAGCTTCACTCCTTATTTTATATTGGGTTGAAGTGCATGAAGTTGTCGATATTTGACTGTTTGACCTAGTTTAAAAAAAAAAAAAAGACAATTTGATATAATTCAACCTAATTTTTTGCATTACAAAGCATGGAGAATATGTGAATAGCAACTTTGTTTACTAACCAGAGGAATCTGTGCACATGTGCTATGATGAGGGTTTAGCTGTCTTGACAGGACATCTGCCAGAGCTCAGGATTGCGTTTGTGAAGCTTCTCTGGAGCCCCTTGCTGTTGAGCTCCCTGCATCTTGAACCATTTTGGTCTGTCTTCGGGACCATCTTTTTCCTTTAGTGTTGTGTTTGTGTAGCTGGTTTCTCTGGGCATCGTGCCCAGTGAATGTTATTTTTGTTTATTGTATGCAGTGTCTCCAATCCTGTTTTCGTGATAAAGCCTTTAAAAATCAATTAACAAATGAAATACATCTTTGCCTGGGAAACTTTTGAACTGCTTGCCATGTTAGCAAATTCACAATACTGCCACCAAGTCAGACAGCTGACCACCTTCTGGTGCTGGACAATGGATAGCCCCCTTCCTTTATCAGCCCATTAAAAAAGAGACTCAAACCACTTTTATCTTAATGAAATGAAAAGCACAAATTGAAAAAAGTTATCTTTGCTTTATATGCAATTGTATTAAAATGTTAAAATCTACAAGCAAGATAATTAAAATGCTATCCCTGCCAATCAGCTGAGAAATTAGTTTAACTGGGTTTTGACTTCATGACAAATGGGCTATCAAACTAAAACTTAGCAGAACTGTGGCAGTCTGAGGGTTCCAGAGTGGAATTTGGCCTTAGAACATTTCCTAAGTGTGAGTTTGGGCACAGCCAGCCAAAGAGGCTCGGTGACTTGTCACTCCAGAGAACTCGTGCGGCGTCCTCACCCTGTCACAGCCTCAGACACATTTTGAATCTGCAGGAACTAGTTCAACCCAGTAAGTCACTCACTTTATCATTTGGTAGAACCACCAGGCCCAGTGGAATATTTGCCCTCTGCATTATACCTGTAGCCACGCAGGTCAGCTTTGTATCACCCAGGGCAGTGCTGAGCAGTGCAGTGCCATCTCTTTATGCATAGTAATGCATTTGCTTTCCACAGCAGTCCTGCAAAGCCAAGGTACTGTCATTTATTTTGCTGCTGGTGGCTGCTGCTCTCCTCCTCATCATCATTCTCCTCTCCTCCTTCTTGTTAATTTCAAAACCTATTTAGGTTGGTACAAAAGTAATTGTGGTTTTTGCCTTTAAGAGTAATGGCAGCATAATAGTTTGAAAATTTACCTCTTTCTCTGTAAGATGATGTGGTGGTTTTCAAAACAAAAGATTGGTAATCTGCCAGCATGTGTGTTTAACTAATTTATAATACATTCAGAATTTTTTTTCATTTCTCTAAATGTTTTTCACTTGTTTTTATGTGAAACCCTCAAAATGGGGAAGTTGAGAGGGGATATCTCAAATTTTTGTGTTTTATGTGAGTTTTAACAGTCAACACTTACTAACTGGAAACATATACATTCATTCAGCAATCCAAGGAGGTCACAGTTTGGGTTTCTATGAAGAACATGTGCTCAAGTAAGAATATAAGATTTTATTAACCACAGCTCCTGTTAAAGCGGATTTTGAAAGAAAAAGAAAAAAATAAAAGGTACCCCAGCAAGAGAGATGATACTTTAGCTCTAAGAAGAAAGTGGACTATGTTTGTAAATTCTGCCATTTAAAAAAAAAGAAAATGTTTTTTCCAAAGCAAATGTGCATTGTTTAGTGCTAGCAGAATGCATTAGTTTTGGCTCTGAGTCCAGCTTTTCAGAAAATGCTTTTGAGTTCAAATCTGACAGCTTCTTTCAAAGCAGTTGCTGGATTTTGCCAGTTTTTCTTTTTAATATTATACTTCTTTACATACTAGTTCTAAAAATAGTAAAGACATTGGGCAATTAAATTTTTTTATAATGAAAATTACACGGAAATGTAATTCCTAAGAACCTGTTTGACCATTAATCAGAAATGTTTTGGTGTTGTGAGAGGAAAGTACTATTGGGAGGCTATGCTGTAGACTCCTTTACCCCCTGGCAGGCAGCCATGGAGAAAATAGCCTAGTTGGGTGAGTGGGTTGATTGGCCTTTTTTTTGTTATGGTTTATTTTTAAAACAAGAGTTTGAAGAAGCACCCCTTTCTGAGTGATGTGGACTAGTCAGGGCCACAAGCTGAGCCAAAGACCAGATTAGATTTTGCAGGGGACCTCCCCAGCTTCCAGTTCCAAGAACAGAGTAAATGTCATTCAGTAGCCCCCAAACTCAGAACCAACATCTGACCAATATATATGTATTCCATCATCTGCCCTTCTGCCATGCAAAATTTAGCACTTTGGGTGTAATAGACTTCCATCTTCATGAATCTCCTTGCAAAACTCAGGCACTTAGGGAATAGTCAGACATTACATTCAAGCATCTCAAGTTACAGTAGTTTCCCCTTATCTACAGGGGATACATTCCAAGATGCCCAGTGGATGCCTGAAACCTCAGATAGTACCAAAACCTATATATTCTATGTTTTTCTTACACATACATCCTATAATGAAGTTTCATTCTAAATTGGACAAAGGAAGAGATTAATAATAACTAATAATAAAATGTAACAAGTATGACAGTATGCCAGCATCACTACTTTTGCACTTTGGGGACATTATTGAGTAAAATAAGAGTTACTTGAACACAGGCACACGCAACACAGAACACAAGTGATGCTGCAGCTGTTGATCCGATAAATGACTAATAGGCAGTGCATGTGGCGTGGACCCGCTGGACAGAAGGACAGAACAGTTTGCAGTTTAAAACATGAATTGTTTACTTCTGGAATTTTCCATTTAATATTTTCAGACCTTGCTTGACTGCAGGTAACAAACTTATGGAAAAGGAAATCACAGAGAAGTGGGACTGGCTACTGTATTAAAATTAATGTGAAAAATACCAAGCATTGGTGAGACTATAGAACAACTAGAATTCTTAAATGCTGCTGGTGGGAATGTAAATTTGCTCAATCAACCACTTGGGAAAACTGACAGTATTTGCTAGGCTAATCTGCAATGTATCAGGAGAGGAGTTATCCTTCCGGTAAGGGGGTGAGTGTCTGGAAAGCAGCAGGAAGGTGCTGGTGATTTTTTATCGGGTTGCTGGTAACATGAGTGTGTTCAATTTGTGAAAATTCATTGAGCTGTATACTTCTGTGTACTCTGTGTGTGTGTGTGTGTGTATTTGTCAATAAAAAGTTGTAAAATCTCTTGAAGTAAGTTAGAGCTTCTCAGATTGGGAAACCAGGTGATGTGCTAGGGTGTAGGAGAGTCCCAGGAGACACATGGCATGCCTTTGCAGATCATCAGCAGTACTTGATAGTTAATCATATACAACATTTTTGTATTAAAATAAATGCAAGCCATGAATTTGCATTCCTTTTTAACACGTATCTGACACATTTCTTGCTTACAGGCCCCTGGAGGTCCTGCTGTTCCATTCTGTGGCCCTGAGGGGAGATTCCAGAGGAAGTGTGTGTGTTGTGTTGCCATAAACCATGGTTCCCAACCCTGGCTGCACATACAATCACATGGGGGGTTCCGATATTGACTGATGCCCAGCACCCACCCCACAGATTCTGGGTAACTTGGTTTGGAGTGGGGACCAGGCATCAGTGCCGATTAACCACCAGGTGATTCTAATGCGCAGCCAGGAATGAGAGCTGCTGCCCTAGGGCATTAAGCAGCTCCCTTAGCAGGGATTCACAGATGCCCAAGGACTAGGAAGAAAGGATTGCTGCTGCTGTGAGAAATGGACTCGATATTCCCCCATGGTTTCTTCCAGATCTGAGAGTGGAAGATAGTGGCTAACGGCTATCCAGGGCTTAGCTTTTGTTGTGCACTGTACTAAGCACTTCATGTGGGCACCACTGTGTTCATCATTCAGCCATGAGGAAATGGAGACCCAGGGGGTCACATGACGTCCTCAAGAGCTTTATAATGGTTATGGTGGCCTGGAGCACAGGCGTTCTGACCACAAAGCTGGACTCCACCTTAGGAGGATGTCATGTGGTAAGCCTTGCACAGCAGCCTGGCAGGCAGAAGGATGTTAGGGATGCTGGAAGATTGAGGTGGCTGCAACTATAAAAGACGAAAAGCATCAGCTTCACAATTAGGGGCACCTGGTATGGGACACCCAAGGCTCAAGAGGGAACCAGAGATACAAGGGGAAAAAAGTGAAGATCAAGAGCACCTGGAGACATCATTTCATAGTTCTCCCATGCCCCCAGAAAATAATGCAGTGTCAAAAGAGTCAGTATCTGGATTATCTCAGTTCGAAGCCATCCATTCACTGGAGGACTGCTTCCCCCATCCCCACCCAAAAAGGTGCTTTTTCTGCACCCTTCCTCATTCAGGAAATGAATGCAGTCCCCTTCAAATTACATCGCCATGCCATAGTAGTTTTACAAATCCTTCTGGTATTACAATCTTACCTTTTTAGACTTTTGTTAATTGATCAAAGGGTTAAAAGTATAAACACTATGCAGCTTTAAGGAAAATGTGGATATTAATGTCTTTCTTTAATCTATAATAATGACTGGTTTTAGTCAGAATGCTTTAAATGCAGCTATTGTAAAGTCTCTGCCCTTGTATCAGTGGTTAAGTATCATGGTCCATCGATAGAGCTTTAAAAAGTTCAAAGGCTATGCTAGCATATCTTTTGGCACTTCATCTTTTAACTGTAAAGAAAAAGATGTCCTTGTATCAAGCCTTAGTGTTTATGTGAAAAATGAAATTGGGTTCAGTTCGTGCGTAGATTTTTAGAGAGATTAAAGTGGGCATCACACAGTTTTTCTCTGTAAAAGGCTGCCTTTGATGTGCCTTCTGTCTGTTCATACAGAAGTGTCAGCTATTGTTTTTCAGCAGTAGAAGAGTGTCCGCTTGTCATCAGCACATTCTAATACCTTTGTGCTGGAGCCTTGTTCAAGGTAGATCTTATAATTCAGAGATAATGTTACTGGAACCGTACATTGTAACACCAGTCTGCTTTAGGAAGATAAATGCCAAGGCAAAGCCAAAGTGTTTATCAAAAATGATCAGGGAGCAAAACTAAAACATTTATATTTGAATGTCTGATTACAATCCATGCTCTAGATATTTCATTAGCAGTATAACACAGTTATTCTTTGGTGCTTGCTTGGAGTTTTGTTTGTGCTATTTCACTGCAAAGGAAACGAATGAGACGGTTACATTAAGGAGCCCAGAGTAGCTGAGTGTATGGTCATACCTTGAATTAGGCTAAGATGACAGAGAGCAGAGTGCAGATGCCTCATGGCATCTGAAAGTGTAGAACATTCCCACCGAGTAGCTCTTGGCCAACCTATAAGTCATAATTTAGTGAGCTCTTACAATGTATACAACGTGCTAAATATTTTATGTGTACTTTACCATCACTAGAAAGTAGGGTTGTTGTCCATTTTGCAAAAAAGAAGCGAAAGCACAGAGAGAAGCTGAATGACTTGCCCAAGATCTCTCAGCCAGCAAGTGAGAGGTGAATTCACACCCAGGCTTGGTGCTCACTCTCTTAGCCACTGCTGTCTTCCAACTGCATTGTCACTAATTGCTAAAAATATTATCACAGGCGGGGCGCGGTGGCTCACACCTGTAATCCCAGCACTTTGGGAGGCCGAGGCGGGCGGATCACAAGGTCAGGAGATCGAGACCATCCTGGCTAACACGGTGAAACCCCGTCTCTACTAAAAATACAAAAAATTAGCCGGGCGCGGTGGCGGGCGTCTGTAGTCCCAGCTACTCGGGAGGCTGAGGCAGGAGAATGGCGTGAACCTGGGAGGCGGAGCTGGCAGTGAGCCGAGATCGCGCCACTGCACTCCAGCCAGGGGGACAGAGCGAGACTCCGTCTCAAAAAAAAAAAAATATTTTCACACACTACTTTGAATGTGCAAACCAACTAATATTTATGCCTTTTTCTCTAAATTTATTCAGATGATCTTTTTCATTTCCAGTAAATATTTTTTAATGAAAATGAAATCCAATAGAATTTCTTTCTTTGCTTGTCTTATGTTCTTTTTGATAAATAATATGTACTTCAGGATAATTTCACTTTCTGTTGATGCTGCCTCTAAATTAAAAAAAGAAAAATCATGTTTTAAAATGATTTCTAGAACAGCTCAGACTACATCACTACATCCCTAGGACAGCACTATTTAAATGACTCTATGATACTGTAACTTTGTTTTTCTTACATTACTTCCACTTAAAGCTTTCCCAGCACATGTCAACTCTGCAGCTCTGTATCTGAGGCTGATGACCAGTGCTCCAAGCATGGGCAACCTAGAGCATTAGCCAGGAGGAGAGAGGGAGTACTCCTCCGGCAACCCCCTCTCTGGTCTTGAGGGAGAGAAGCAGAGGATGACTGACACTGAAGGGAGGGAGCTTACTTCTGCTGCCATCCTGCCTTGACCTGCCTCTGCTGTCGTTGTGGTCACTGCTGCAGAGGCCCAGGGATGGCAAGGTGACATTCTAGCTGTTCGTTTGTTTCAACAAGGCTAGCCACAGGTCCACCCAGACTCACCTCATTCGGGTCACCTTCCACCTAAACATTGGCAGCAGTTCCCTGACTTAGAGATTAACGGCTGTCACACTTCCCACTTGTTTCCTTCTCTTTCATTTTCTGTTATGAAAAGCGTGCTCATGTGAAACAGCTCCCAAAAAGCATCTTACGTAAATTCATGCCAAAATATGTGAGAGTCCTCTTGCAAAAGAAAATTGGAATGTGAATTCTGAATTAAAATAAGATTTCCCTTTCTGACCACTCCATTAAATTCGGCTTTTGTTTGTTTTTTTATTTGCAAGTGTTGATGCATGTTAAGATGAAGGCAGAGCTACACTGCTCCATTCTGAAGAAGCATTTGGCCACTAACTGATAAAAGAGCCAGGATCCATGTATAAATTATTCAGAAATTTGGTAAATAAACATGCAAACTTCTAGCTGGGGCTATTGCTATTGCATTATTCAGCCCAATAAAGAGAATTTAATTTAATGGATTTTCAGCAACATTGTTCAATGATCAACAAAAGGCATACTGTCTTTTACGAATAACTGATTTTCCCGGGGCATTCTGAAGAAAGTGGGTCCTCGTTAACCCTAGAATGGCTAGCTAATGTAATTGAAGCGCGACCACCTGGCAGCGAGGTTGCCCGTCAGCTGCCAAGGAAGGCCTGGGCCGGGGAGTACCAGGTGCTCTGCTCTCGCTGTCTGATTGTTACAGTGGAATAAACAGCGTGATTGCACAGTATGGCCAGGGGCGAGAATCCAAGACTGCTGCCAACCGGAGCGCGGGCTTTCTTCCCTAGTCTTTGACAAGGGGGGCCAAAAGTGTTTCTATTCAGAGCAGGTAAAGCTGACAAAGCTCCGATGTTGTCTGCACAATTAGGATGAAAAAAATAAGACTGGCCCAAGAACGAACCAGCAGTAAGCCTCAAGTACCTGTTTCTGTATGGTACAAAGCCTAGGCCTATTTAATACAGGCTGGGAAGTTTAAGCATAAAAATTTAAAATAAATTCAAGAAAAAGAACTTAAATACTCAGTGACCACTGTTTCTTAGAGCAGGTCAGCATTATTAAGCTTCCTGTTTTGAAGCATAATTCCAAGTCGTCACCATACAAAAAACTTTATTTTGGCCCGAATTCCATGGCAACCCAAATACCCTGTTTCTTTGATTATACTTCATAAATTCCGGGCCAGGTCATTTTGCTTTCTCTATCTTCCTTTATAAAGCCCTACACACATCTATATTTAACTCACTGAAATAGTCCTCACTCTGTGGTGGTGTTTATTCTCAGTAATTTTTTTTAAGTGCTGCTGCCCATCCGGAGATATAAAAGAAAATTAGCATTATTTGACTTGTAAAAACTTAATTAAGAAATAGACATTGTGACCTTTCTAAGGGGTTTTGAATGTGAAATGGTTCATTAAGTTTTTGTTAATAGAAAAGTAAAGAGCACTTTCCCCAAATGGCAAGAACAAAATCGCTTTCTCTTAACACATTGATTTATTTCATTTGCTAAGCACAGGAACCATGAAATATTTCATCCCAGTAGCACATTAAATATGTGCAGAAGTAAAATTACAGCTGAACAGCACCTTGTACTTTGTACTCGTGGTGTGTACATTTCAATAGGCTAGGAGGAAAAAACAAACTGTAGAAAGATCATTTTATGAAATTAAATTACCTGTTTTGTATTGCTCTGAATCTCTGCGTGTAGCTGTGGATTCAGAGGGACTTGAACTGTTGCCTGCAGCTTTTCACGGGATAATCCCATCACCCTCTCCAGCCCACCCCCCAGGATTAGTATCTATCACGGGAAAATAGAAATGAGAAAAATGTTTCCTGTTGCGTGTTTAGCCTCTCCAGTGGTACCTAACTATAAAAGGTGACCAGGGACTGGATGTAGTGGCTCAGGCCTATAATCCCAGCACTTGGAGAGGCTGAGGCCAGTGGATCGCTTAAGCTCAGGAGTTCACAACCAGCCTGGGCAACATGATGAAACCCCATCTCTACAAGAAATACAGAAGTTAGCTGGGCATGGTGGTGTGTACCTGTAGTCCCAGCTACTTGGGAGGCTGAGGTGGGAGGATCACTTGAGCCCAGGAGGTCACGGCTGCAGTGAGTTGAGATCGCACCACTGCACCCCAGCCTGGGTGAAAAAGTGAGACCCTGTCTCAAAAAAAAAATAAAAATAAAAAAATAAAACCAGGATTGCTTAGAAAGATGAATATTAGGTCTGTGGCATCTCTCAATGTATTGTCAGATGGCAGTCAGGGCACTTAGTAATAAATTGGAAGAGTGACTTGAACCAAGCCAGGTCATGTCTCCTAGCCTCAATTTCCATGCCTGGGGAAAGAGTTGGTAAATAAATGCTACATGAAAAGTAATTAGTACAGGGGCTGCTAGAGATAGTGGCCTAATGAGTGTGCTTTTCTTCCCCTTTTGCACATTGGGTCTTTCCCAATGGAAGGTGACCCAAGTTTGCTTAGGAGAAACAAGAAGTCAGAAGAACAACACAATTTCATGCCTTGTTTTCTAAAGGATTTATTTCTCAGCCTCTATTTTACAAAAATAAGTACTCTGTAAGGATGAAGTAAATATATATGAATTTAGTTGTTTGATGGGAAATACATGTATATAAATAAGTAGTCCACCTTTTAGTCTGATAGCTTGAAACTCCATTTTATTTTCAGTCAAATGTGAGAGTCTTACTGGCAACCCCACCTTGACCCTGTCTTTGGATCCGGAGCTAGAAACCCAGATTGGACAGTGGGCATGTGTGCAGTCCTGAGTGCAGTGCCTGGTAGCCCTGGGCCCATGCTGCCTGTGGTCCCTAATGGCTGAGTCACTCTGATCACTGCCTCTGAGGGCTGGACCTTGAATATACCCTGGAACTTAGCAGGGACACCAAAAGGGATAAAGGGAGTCAGTCTCAAAGGCAGTCTCAACCTTCTTTGTGCCATGGATGTCTTGCGTGTCTCAGAATGTTTATAAATGCAGAACATAAAGCATATAGGATTCCAGAGTACATCAGTTATAGTGAAATGCTTTCTAAATCAAATGCATATATAGTAATATAGGAACACCTTTATTCATGTATTAAATACCAAGCTCTAGTAGTAGGTCCAATAATCATTATAATTTTGAAGTGGTAATGAGCAGAATCAATATTTTGAAACACTGGCAACAATATAATGGGACATGAAAATACCTGATTTCTACTGGTGACACAGTCACAGGTGGTATCACTTTGGTTTGTTCCTATTTATAATGGAAAGAAATGCTTCATTTCAGCCAGAGGGTAGGATAGTGAGAATGAAGATGCGCTTTTTTACCATCCAAGTTCGTGGACCCCTTGAATTTTGATCATCACCCAGAAGAGCCCCATGGGGTCCATTGACCCATATTAAGAACCATTCTTTGTGGGATTCACAAGAACCAGAGTCAGGCAGGATCCACTGGAACCACTGCAGCATTGTTCCTTCAGCCAGCTAGCCTGCAAGAGTGGTTTCTGAGACTCTGTAGGTATGGGGCCTGTTCTCCGGGTGCTAGATATGCCACAGTTCCTGCCCGCATGGAGCTTCCATTCCATGGGAAGAGGCTGACAGCAAGCAATGTAGGTCATGAAAATGCAGGGAAGTTAGAGCATGGTGAGTACTGAGGAGAAAACTGAAGCCAAGAAAGGGAGAATGAAGGGTCTGGATCGCAGTGCCTCCTGAGAAAAGCTGGCATTTGAGCAAAGACCTGAAGGAGGTGAGGGAGGCAGTCAGACAGGGGTCTTGGAAGAGCATCCCAGGCAGAGGGCACAGCACACACACATTGTGTGTGTGAAGTGTGGGAAGGGGTCCACACTCCACAGAGGTGACAGCAGGGGCAGGCACCCAGTGGGGCAGGGCCTTGCCAGCCACACTACGGACTTCTGCTTTTGCTGTGAGATGGGAGCCATCAGAAGGCTGAACAGAGGAGGGCACTATCCCTAAAAGGCTCCTGCTGCTGGGTACAGAGGCCAGAAGAGGTAGAAGGCCACAGCCATAATCCAGGAACAAAATGACAATGGCGTGACCTGGATGGCGGTGTGTGGTGGTGACAGGTGGTCAGGTTCTGTATTGATGGGGATTTGGGGCCAGAGGATGCAGAGTCATGTGTGCCTCAGTGACCAGGCGGTCTTCAGGATGTTCAGGGTAGTTTGTCATTGCCTGTCTCCTTAATTTCTGCATTTACAGAAGGTGGACTTCTGTTTGAATTAATAATGCCAACATTTATTGAGCTAACGTTTATGAAATTATACATATTATATATTCACATGTGAACAGATGGTTTGTGTTCAGATGCCATTGTGCAGAGGAGGCCACAGGACCCAGAGAGGATGGGGAACTTGCCAAGGTCCCACCAGCAGCCTTCGGAGCTCAGAGCCTCCCATCAGTTAGTTAGCCCCAGAGCTTGGTCTCCGCGGTGCGAGTGCCATGATTGCCGATGCACAGACTCAGATGAGGTGGCGCACCGGCCACCCGCCTGTGGCAGGGATTAGATCAGGCATGGCGCATGAGTGTGTCTGGCAGGACGTAGTGGGCAGTCAAAATGGCAATTTCCTGCCTCCCTCCCTTCCAGGGGTCTGGGGCTTGACACATCGCCTCTCCCAGAACCCCACTCCCCGATGAGGCCAGGATTTTATTCCTTTTTCTGTTTAGATTATTCTTCTGCCTGCAACCTTATGGCAACAGAGACAACAGTGTCAACACAGTGAAGCCTTTGTGAGCCATCCAGTGTTTGTCTCCCTCCCCAAGGGAAGTGAGATGGCTGCCCTGGGCTGGTGTTCTATGCCTTTGTGTCTTGGCCAGGGCCCAGGGCCAGCTGATGGCAGGGACACTTTGCCGTCTTACTCATGTATTGCCATGACACTTCAATATACTTTATCCACCACTACTAGTTTTCTCTTCCTATTAGGGATGGCATTGGAAGAAGGAATAGATAAGTAACATGTTTGAGCAAAGAAAGGTCTACCCTATTAAATTGTTTTGTTTGGTAGGGATGGTATTTAAACAGACTGAAATCTTTTTAGAAAACTCAACACAAAGCACATGTGTAGAAGACTTGATCTAATTTACCTGGAACATGGTTGCACTAAGGATTTCAGTAGCTCTGGTTTCTTCGTGGGGTTTTATTTGAAGGGTTCTGGAAGCACTATATACTGGAGGCCGCTGTATTTTCTGGGGAGCAAAGTGGCCTGAGAGGGAGAAATGTCCATAGGCAGGGCTGTGATTTAGGCAGATGGGGAGAAACGTCTGCGGCCCAGTGGGCTTTTCCAAGTAATCTGTGACTCTCTGGTATTAGGGTTAGACCATATGAAATGCTGCTTTTGCAGGTTAAAAATCAGCAATTTTGCATGATTCAACTCAATACATAACTTACCCCATTTTAAGACTTCAGGAGCTACAGTATTTCTGGGATTGTTCATTTAAACAGAACTTAGAGCAATAAATTTCTAAGAATTTATACTAATCCTACTCACAGACTAATCTTGATTCTTGTCCGTGTGAGCGCAATCCAGAGCAGTCCCTGAAAGGCCATAGATCTAGTGCAGTCCCTGCCTGTGGCAGTGTCCACAGACACATCCCAGTGTCGGGGTCCCTCGTTCCCTTCGTGAAGAGACTAGAGCCACCTCCTTTCACCACACTGGCGCTCCGGGCAGCCTCCCAAGAATCCAGCATTAGCCTTCCTCCTTCTTTGCTAAAAATCACACTGTGCCACATCTCCTTTCTCCTGCCCCCAAATGGAGAGACGCACACGCTCCTCCCACTTTGCTATGGCACAGCACTGTCAGCTCTGCAGCAGCCAGCTTTCTAGTAAGGGTGTGACCCCTGTTCCCTACTCTTCTCCTTCAGATATAATATGATTCTGTATACTTATATTCAAGAGTTCATTCTTTACTGTCCTTTCTTTTTGCTCTGTATTAGCTGCATTTATGTAGATTTCTCTCCTCCAAATGATAGTGCCCTTAACTACAGATGCTGTCATGTATCCTTTTCCTCAGCTACTCCCAGTCTGCCCAGGGTGGTGAACACCCTCCATCTCTGAAGTGTTGCTTCTGCCTGTGCGTCATGGACTTTAGTTCCATATTGTTGCAGCATTTGCCTGTCCCTCCCACTGCCTCCCATGACCATTTTCTTCATCCAGGGCTGAGTTTAGAGCCAGGGGATCTGGCATCAACACCCAGGTGGCTGTGCAGGGCCTCCTTTGAGGAAAAGGATCTGCAGTATCCACGACTTGTAGATACTTTGCACCTCCAGCATTGGCAAACATGGAATTCAAGAATTGTAGGTGAAGAACAGAGTCCACTTTGGAGCCATCTCTCTGTGGTGTCCGTCAGCTTCTGGGCATAGGGTAGAACACAGGAGAATAACTTGTGGAGTTTTTCATAAGTTCACTTTCAATGCCTTTCTCTAAAACAAAGTTTTTTTGAGGCATAGTCTCACTGTATTGCCCAGGCTGGAGTGCAGTGGTGCAATCACAGTTCACTGCGGCCTTGACCTCCCAGGCTTAAGCGATCCTCCGGCCTCATCCTCCCAAGTAACCGAGACTACAGACGTACACCATCACACCCATCTAGTTTTTGATGTGTTAGTGGAGACAGGGTCTCGTCATGTTGTCCAGACTGGCCTCAAACTCCTGGGTTCAAAATACACTCCTGCATCAGCTTCCCAAAGCGCTGGGATTACATGCATGAGCCACTACTTCCGGCCTCTAAGAGGAATTTTAATATAGTTCTCGACTCAAACAGATGAAAGGCAATGGCAGACTGCTTTAAAATGAACACATCCCATCCAGAACGTGGTCCTCTCCTCCTGGTCTTCACTTCTGAGCATTTGGCCATGCTGGTGGCGTCCCTCTGTTTTTAGTGTTAGGATATCAGAGGCTCACCTGCATCCATTTCTGGTTGTGACTGAAACAGTCCCCTACAGAGCTCACAGAGGACCGAGAGCATTTCTGCTTGCTTTTAAGATGCTTTTTGCAACCTTTTCCATCTCATATGGCTTTGAACTTATTAATTTTAAAATCCAAGGCCTCGTTGCTGACTGTGGGTTTTAGCTCTGCAACTTTCCCGGGACCCCCACAGAGGAGCTACTGGCATTTTCCATGAGTTCCCATGAGAGGCCGGTGTGTGGCTATGAGCAACTTGTTTGGGAGAGACTAGCCATGTGTATTAAAATTTGTTTTGTTTTTGTCTTCATTTTGCTTTTATACACTTTATTCCTCACTGCCGGACTTGCTAAATTACTAGAGCTTGGATTTTTTCAGGGGCTTTTTCAGGCCTCCAGATGAGTAAGTCATGGACACCCCCAGTACATCACCACCCCTTCTCCCTCTTCCTCCCCACTACAGATAGCTTACAACTGCTTGCCATGTCTAAGTACAAAGAACGTGGCCAAAACTTTCATCTACATGGCTGTTAAGTATACTTTACTATATAAAATACACATCATGCAGTGTTTTGTTATTTGATCTACCTTCTGATAAATTTTGGAATTTCACTGATGTATACTGGATTTTGAAGTATTTTAGCATTTGTCTGTTGTGTGGTGAAGCAGAGATGCTAATCCTGGTCCTTCATGAACATTGTCTTCATCTCACAAAAACATCCAGACTATCTCATTTATCAGGTGACCTTGTCTCTGTGGTCCTTTGAGTTTTAAGTAAGAGCTTATTTTAAATGAGCTGAGTAGATTTGTTTGGGAATACTTACACTTGTTGGACCTCATCTGAGAAACATTTCAGCCTCATGAGATAAGGCAAACTGTTGGTGCAGCTTGCACAGAAAATTGCTGCATTTTTAGGTTGCATTTGTATTTATAGCTTACATCAAAAGGCTTATTCCTGTTTTCTCACAGGCTAGCAGCCTCTGGAAATATCCTGTGCCTGGCTGCAGCTTCTCCAAATTCCCCCAGACCCTTGCAGGGTTTGAGTGCTCCTCCTAATTTCTTTCTCTCACCTCTTTTAAGATATTGTATGAGAAGCCCCTCCCTACCCAACCATCTTTTGGGGCTCTGGCCAAATTATTAGGCGGAACCATATGAAATTGCTAATGTTAGTTTGCCTATGACCTAATCTTGAACTCGGAGCCTTAATTTCTTCAGCTATAAAGTGAGAGTAACAATACTTTCTTCATAGGATTTTGTGAGAATTATTCGAGATAATTTGGGCACACTATTGACTAGCACATAGTAGGATTGATAATTATGTCCTAATGGAGAGACAAATGGATAGAAGTGTTACTAGATGTTTGTTGGCATCACATGAAATGACCCAGTGGATTGTCACTAAATTTGCATAGTCATTCTTAAAGTGTAGGCTTTTTAGAATGGGGAGAATTCACTTAGGAGATGCACGGTGCTCACCAACAAGCCAGATGTGCACTTCTAGACAGCTGGAGCAGCGGCTCTGCCCATGCACCAAGTGCCGCTGGGCCTTCAGATCAAGCAGTCACTTTCACATGGACAGCTTGAGGATGGACAATTGCAGAAATGGAGTGTTTAATGATAATGATGATTCTCCCTGGTAAAAAGAGGAAGTGGACTAGCTTTAAAAAATATTCAGAAATGAGGCTATTTGGAGAGATTAGAATTTGTGGGGTTTTTTTGTTTGTTTGTTTGTTTTTCAAAATAAATCATTCTAAATAAATAAGTAATTTTTTGTTTTCCCATGTATGTATAGCATGGTGGAATGTATTTTCCATTGTTTCCCAATGTTGAAATAGTCTGCCATTTAGTCTCTCTCAAAGAATCATTAACTTTACATTCAGATTTTCTAAGGAAATGCTGTAGCTCTTGTTTTTAATTTTCTCCCACTCAGGGGGATTAGGTGGCATTACCAAGTGATTTACAAATCCAGGTAGGCGCCTTTAATTTGTCCTGAAAAAATCCAAAAGCTCATTAAACGACTTGCTGAAATGAATATATACGGTGCTCACCTTTGAAAAGGTTAGCATTGTCACAAAGCTCAGGGAGCCACTGCTTGGTAATTCTCCACCCTGCCCTTAGCTGTTTAACCCATGGCAATCACCTGGTTTGTGACACCAGGCAGCTCGTTATAATCAGCAAAGCAGAGCCCTGGCAGCCCTCCACTACAGGCACAATGAAACAGTCACAGTCTTGGATCCATCTCTGTAGAAAATGTACCTAGGTGTTTTATTCCATAGTGGTCGGGTCATCAAGGAAAAACAAACATAGCTTCCTCTCATGAATTCTGACAGTGAAGACGATCACCAGCCCTGGAACAACAGCGGTTCCTATTTCACAGTCCTTAATGTTTCTCGTGCCAACTGCTGCTTTAAAAAAATACATGACTTTAATGACCAAAATAGAATTTATTATTAGTTACAAGTTAAGGGATGTATAACCCATTTCTCTCTCCCATTAAGTCTGTGCAAGTAATATTAGTGGATGTTTCTCACTGAAGAGATCCCCTACTTCAACTTTGCATAGAGGAAAAACCTGGGACACAGGCCTATTGTAGAAATTACCTCTGCATGGAGAGGTGCACACATTCTGTAGAAGTGGCATTTGGAATTGTCAGATAATAATTGCATATATTTGTGGGGTACAGTGTGATGTTGTGATACATGTGTACATTGCAGGTTGATTAGATCAGGCTAATTAACATAACTATTACTTTGCATACTTAACATTTCTTTGTGGTGAGAACACTTAAAATCTACTCCCTTTGCAATTTTGAAATCTATAATACATTATTATCTACAGTCACCATGCTTAAATTTTTTTGCATATTTCCATCCTCCCATCTCAAGGATAATTTGAGAGTCATTTATTGCCAGTTTGTAAATTGTATCACAAATTTTAAAATTATGTAAAGCATGGTGCATGTTTAAATTTTAGTTTTCTCTTGCATTTTCCTTAAACCTGTCTGGTCTTTGAAATGTCCTCTACCTGCCTGAGATCCTCTCCCTCTGCCTAGAGCCACTTTCCAAGGCTGTGTCCAGGGCTTTCTATGCAGTGGCTCCGTTCCTTCTCCCCTCCAGCCTCATACCTGGCTGCCAGACTCACCACCATGCATTCTCAGCCTACTGTCTACCCTCAGGAGCCTCCTCGCTTTCCTAACACTGGTGTCAGTCTAGACTCTGGCCTCTCCCCAGTCCTACGTCTTAAGGAGCCCTGTGTTCCCCAGTTTTCTGGACATGGCTTCTTGGGAAATGCCCCATAGTGTTTTCCTCCTGCCTCCCCCATCACTCCCGTTCTGATGTCGATTCCACTCAGTCTCAGAGCTACGCTTCAGGGGGACTCGCTTCACAAAGCCCCCCAACCACACCAAAAGAGTATAGCCGTTTCCTTCTCATGATACCTTGCACATTTGTTCACACCACCAAGAAGCCCTGGAAAGAATGTCCAAAAGTCATTCCTCTCACATCAGTAGTATGCTGGGAGAAGATAGGGACCATGAGTTACGTCTTTATGTCCTCCATGAACTCACAAAATAATTACTTCTGATTGAAAATATATAGAGGCATTTAAAAAGTTATCTCGCTCATGTACTGTCCTTAACCTTTGGGGTCTACGTAGAGTACATACTGAGACCAGATGATCCCAGTGATGTACATATGTGATGTTTGATGAAAACAGTGAGATCTCGTGTCTGCTATCAACATACAGACACAGGGAACTCTGAAAGATAAAGGCAGTAGAGAAATACAAAGGAAATTTCTCAAGTGACATTTTTAATATTCACTGGAGATAAGTGAAAACAATTGAAACATCAGTCTACAAAGTAAATCACCAGTATACTTGATCAGAGTCAGAACCTGCTGTAGGTAGAGGCAATTTTCCATCATGTAAAATGACTACTGTCCTTATCACTGGTCCCTGTGTTTCTGTTTTTAATTGAGCAAAACACTTCTTATGAAATATTCCCCCACCTGTTGGAGGAAGCATTCAGGCCATGGGACAAGGAAGTGATGTGGCCCTTTCCCGTAAAGGGAAAGATCTTGCTGTCCCAGGCCTCCACAGGGCCCAAAACTTTGAGCCAGATGCCTGGCCATGGTAGTCAGTAATTGAGGCCTGCCCTTGTGTCCTACTCTGGAATGCCAGGGCTCTACACTCCACGGTGGTCTTTTGCCAGCTGTTCCCTGTTAGGTTCCACTGACTGGGTGCCACTAGGTTCAGCAGCTGCTGCTTTGATCCTGAACAGGCACACCTGTGGCATCATTCCCCTCACTGCAGCATGGTCCCACAGATCAACCCTGAACCCCTTCTTTCACAGATGAGGGGATGCGGGTTCTGCAGGGCAAACTAGTTGCCTAAGGCCACGGGGCCAGGACTCAGAGGAGTCTGCATCTGAACTCAGGGCTTTAACTTAAACCCTGCTATCTGTAATGACACATAGAATATCAGGCCTGAATTTCTACTTTCTTTTTTGTTCAGAGTCATTGCACCGGTGCTTCTACCCTCTTCAGGATTTTTGAATGACACCAAGTGGCACATAATTAAAAATAAGGATTTATCAGAAATGTTTCACCCTTAGAAGATAGCAATGAAAGAATGACAGTTCATTCCTGTTCCCTCTCAGTGTTTTGATTGTGGTGCAAAAGGCCCTTACAGTGAGACGCTCTGTTGTTCTCCAGTGTTGAAGCATGTCACAACTTCAGAAGCCATATCTGGCACCAAATTCATTCTCTCTTTGAAAATGTCCATTCAAAATAATTAAGAAAACTTCAGAATTTTGTACTGATTGTCTTCAAAATATCACTAGAAATAATCGCAGAAAGATAATTTTTGTGTAAATGAGCTCATTTAAATTTTTCAAATCTTGCTGCATGAAGGATCGAATTAATGTAGTTTATTCCTCTAAATTGTAGCTTCTTATGACAATTGTACAGATAATAAGTTAGCTAGAAAGTCACCATTTATTCCAGATTAGCTGTAAAAATGGCCAGTTTTGTGCTACTTTTGGTTCTGGGGAAAGAAGAATCTAATTTATCTATCCTTATTCTTCCTGTTAGCACCAAACAACAATGTGGATTAATTTAGCACTGAACATTGCAAACATCTTAAATAAGTTTGAAAGATTAAACTGAGACAGCGTGAGGGAGTAGAAAGAGGCCAGCGTGTGTTAACCGATCGGCCTGGGTTTGAGTTTCAGCCCTGCTCATTGCTAACTGGGTGGTCTCAGAGCATCACTTTTGTTGCCTGTTTCTGCTTTATCATATGTGGTTTGAGTTTTGCAGGAGGACCCAGTGGTCTCACAGCTACAAAGAACTTCATGAGTGGCCACCCATTGCACCAACATTAGGTAGCTTGTTTTTATTTCATAAAGATTGTCTCTTTTGTTCTAAGTGAGATATTGCCTCAACAGAACTCAGGCTAATTATAGTGTAATCTCACTATGATGGGTTTTAGAATCCTCCAATATACTGTAATACTCAGTACAACGTTTGAGTATTATAGGATCAAAGATTTAGAAGAGGATTGAGATGCAAGGAAGTACTTTCCTTACATCTGAGGAGAGAATAATGGACATGTAGGAGGCACTTAGTAAATGTCAGATGGAAGGGTTGGTGTGTAGGTGGGTGAATAGGTGGGTGAGTGGGTGGATGGATGGATGGATGGATGGATGAGTGGGTGGGTGGGTGAATAGATGGGTGGCAGGCACAATAATGGGAAGAAATGAGGGATTGAGAGAAGATGAACCTGGGCTCTCTGATGTGGATGGGCCACCACATTTGGGATCATACCCAGCCTCCTGGCCTTGGGAGCAGCGATACAGTTTTGCCTCACATATGAATTGTGAGAATCATCTCCATTGCTCTTCAAATAAAATACAAAATGGCTCCAAAGGACATTTTCCTCATCTGGGTCATGTCTCATGCCATTAATATAAAACTGCTGATTTAATGGAGCTGCTTTTGATCTATCAAGAAAAGATATACCGAATTCAATTTGGTTTTTTTCTAAGAGTAAGTGTCTTAATTTGGAAGAGAATGATTTGATTATAATTTTAAGTAATATTGCAGTTACATTTTTAGTCACGAAGATGATATCAAGTGACTCTATGAGGCTTAAGTGTGGAAAGTCCCAGAGAATTGTGTGGGTTGGGAATTTTGTCTTTAACAGCATAGGGGGCTGTTTCTGTTGTTTGTATATTGTATGAGTTTAGTCAGAATAGATGTTACAAGGAATTTTGCATATAAAATATAAAAGCAGACAGTTTTCATTGAAGAGTAAAGTAGAATTATCCCAGAATATAAAGACATAAAAAGTTAAGATAAACACCCATCATTTTTTTTCTGAAATTTTCTTTTTAAAACGTGTTATTTTGAGAGAATTTCTAATTCTGATCTCCTGACGGCAGCAGACTTTTTACCTGAATTCCTTCTGCCTTACTCTTAAAAGTTGAAAAGATTTGGGTACTCAGAGGTACCTGCTGAAATGCAGTAGAAATGTTGAATCTGTTGTTCAAATGTCAGACTCAGGAAGGACCAAAGATGCTCTGCACTTGATGATACATGTTCTCCAGCCACAAAAGAAAACACTCCTTACAAAAAAAAAAAAAAGAATTCTTTTTTTCCCTTGCACAATCCATCCTGGGCCAGATATAGTCATAGCTCAATAGAAAATTGCTTTCCTGTTACTGGCAACCTGTGTGGTCACTGGTATGACACTGCCCCATGTCGACTTGCAAGCTGAGGGGCCACTGCAGCAGGCGCATGGTAACGGTGCCCAGGAGCACTGGAGGACTTGAAGGACACACACAGTGCCCAGTGCTGTCCACCCCCACCCGAAATGGGGTGCCAGGACCAGGGGCGGGAAGACAGCAGCCCCTGGGCTAGCTGGTTGGAGAGAGTTCTAATGAAGGGATGAGTGACAAGGAAGAGACATCTGCATAAATAAGTGCAAGATACAGGGCTGATGTGCTGTGCTGCAGAAGCCTCCACCCCACAAACAGAATGGCACACAGATGGGATTTAGTGAAACTGTCACTCCCGCCTCTGCTCTAACCCCCAGGATTTCTCTCACTGGCTTGTTAGAGCCAAAAATACTTGAAATGCAAGTATTAAGGTTTAATTTGCAGGAGAAAACAGTAAGTTTTCTTTCTCCTGAGGTTGTTGGATAATAGAGTCCCAGCTGGAGAGAGTGGAAGAAGGGCTACAATTTACTCCTTCAGCTTTCTATAAAATCACCAGTGAGTAGATGGAACTCGACCTTCTGCTAGCTGTGGCCTCACTAGTCTTTTCTCTTGTTGGGAGAATTCTGATCATAAGAGGCAGGGCCGTGACTGAGAGCCAGGCTCTCAAGTCAGGCTGCTGGTAGCATCTGAGAGAGGTGGAACAGAACACTTTTCCTCTCTGCTCTTCAATTTCCTCCTCTGCAAAAAGATTAGGATAGTATAAACCACAGGAGGGTTGTGAGGATTAAATGAGATAGAGCCTATAAAACTTCAACCCATTAAAAGCACTTGATGATTTTCATCAGTATCATTATTTAAATGTAACCTTTGGTTGATGCAGCAGCCACAGAGATGCCTGGCCGGAGGCTCACTTATGCTCAGGATATAGACTGATTCACATGCTGCAGACACCACACCTGAAGGGCTGTCAGAACAGGGACTTTTCCCTTTGGGGTGCATTCGTAAAAGGGCATCCCATATGCTGTGTGTTGCTGACAGTCTCTGAGAATATGTCAGTGACTATGCCTGAACTTCACACTGAGCCCTATTGCTTCTTAAGCCTTCCTCTAATATCGTTACAGTGTTTCCCTTCCTCACCCCTAGGCAGAAGCATCACAGGACTGTATGACACCTTATGGGGTTCTCAGCCCAGTGCCCTTCAGCCGGAGACTCGTTAGCAAACAGGTGGCTTCACTACCCCACTCAAACACCTAGACCTTCATCAAGACTCATTATTTTCAGCAGAGCTGAAATGTGTATATCTTTTTATTTACACAGCCTAGAACCAGATTAGCAGAAGGTTTAGAACAGTACAATTGAGCCTGTTATGCAACCAGAGTAAGTCATTCCAGCAGCCCCTGGGAATTTTCATGACCAATCTTGGCAGCAAACATAAAAATTTCAAACCACACTATGTAAGTCACTTATATTTACTTCCTGATCATCTTTTTTTTTTTTTTTTTTTTAACCTAACACCGAATGAAATGCTAGAACAGATGTAAAAGGAGTAAAAGAGGTCTTTTTGCCCTCTGGCTGCTCAAAACTACTTTCCGTAATGTCAGTGAGACCCGTATTCTCCACGCTCATCTGGTCATTTTGGTTTGCACAGGACCAGTGTCTGTTGAGGGGCCCAGCCATGCCTACAAATAGAGCAGCTCTTCAGAGTGCTGCAGACATAGACGTGCTCCAGGGCCATTTGTTGTGATGGCTCAACCCTTGTGTCCACTTAGTGTAAGCTTCTTCCTAAGTGAGCCGGTTGCATCACATACTATTACTAATAGCCAGAAATCAGTTGCTTTTAATATTAACTGGCCAACATACTTTTGCTGCTTCTGGTCATGGAGGAGCTTTGTGTTATTAGAATTCCCCCAAATTTCCAGTTAGGTTTCAATAATTGTGGCTTTTTTTTCTTTTTTTTTTTTTTTTTTTGCTCTGATAGGTCTGTGGGGTGTATTGAGTTTCAAGTGTGGGTCAGCAGTAATATTTATCACTCAGGTGTGCTATGCAACCCAGCGTACCACTCAAGCAGTCTGAATAGGCCAGAAAGGCCACTTGGCAACCTTCGCATCAGCTTCTTTCCTCATTTTGTAAGTCACTTTGATTTGGTAAACCCCTAACTTTTCTTGGAGTGTCTTCTGGACATCTGATAACTTGGTATCAGATGAATATCTTCCTGGAAAACTGAGATGCCTTTAAGCTATTAAAACTATTTCATAGAAGCATAGAAATACTGTTTTCTGCTTCCAGAGGTAGTGATATTTATTATTTTAAAATGCACAGAAGAAAAAACAAACATAGCTAAAATTTTGTAAATACCATGAAAAGGAATGATTTCCCCAAAATTGCTTTCAGAAATGAAAAATGAAGAAAATCTGTACACAACTTGGTGCAAATACTTTGGACCACAAAATTTGGTTGTATCATGCCTGAGCCTAGTCTGATTTCATGTGGGCCTAAGAGATTGTTTATAGGTAACAATTAAGAATGTCTCGAAGGAATGCATAACCAGAGTATCTGCTACAGATGTTTTCTTAAACTTGTCAGTTTCATTTACTTGTTATCTATCATATATCATATATCATCATGATCCTATTTAATTTACAGAATCAACCTAGATATAAATTATTCTGTAGGCCAAATGAAAGTGACTTTTGCCTTCAAAATAGAATGGTTGAAGAGTAAGCATTGGGTAATTCAGTTCAAATTGTGTTGCACTAAATAATACCTGTAATGTATTTTATTGAATAATTTTTTTCTCTTAGAGTCAGTGATGACAGAGCCAGAGTTTACAATTCATGTGTATTGCTCTTTAATTGTCTACTCTTTTTACACTTTGCTACAAACAGGATTTAAGACATTTAGAGACAGTTCTGCATTTCTAATTATTTTCCATTTTGTTGTCACTTCATGGATTTACATGCCCCGAAAATGTCAGCAATGGTCCTTTCTATATTAAGGTTGGGAGTACATTTTTTAGCTTCTAACACATGATATCTTTAGGATGAGTGAAAATCTGTGAAAGAGAAACACAGTTCAAGTGACATTGACGCCCTTCCTCCCAGAAATCAAGGTATTGGCGTCAGCATGGCAGAACTCAGGGCTTCTATTGTTCATATTGATTCGTCACTTTTTCAGTCGTTTTCATCATTGAAGTAGCCTGTTGAATCTTTTCTCACTCAATTTGACAGCACTTTCTCTAGACTTGAAATAGGCTGAATGACTAATTTTCTTGTCACTTACATTTTTACTGATGTGAGACTTTGAGCGACAGTGTCACAGGGCATTTTCTCACTTGATGATTTACAGAAGGTGAGGCGCACTGGGAGAACTGGAGAAGATGGAAATGGAAAATGCTATAATTAAGGATGTGCTCCTTCACAAATCAATCCCCTGGGAAGAACTGATTTGAACATTTCTAATAACAGTATAGTCCAAATCCATTGCATGTGTGGAGCGCCTCAGATTCTAGGAGGGAGACCTTCAGCTCCCTATGCCGGAAGGACATGGGAATATGAGAACAGACCATCTCCAAAAGTCTGTAATTTAATAGCCTGAAGAAAATCTTTTTCTCATTTCCATTTGCTCTTATCATTTCCTCAGAATTATTCTTAAACTTGGTTATATGGTATTTTCTTCTTTTTGAGTAGTAGTGAACTGTTTCTCTCCAGGAGGGTATCATTAGGGTTTGAAACTTAATCTAATATCTTATACCTCCATGTGTTTAATTTCCTTTTCCAAAACATCCATTTTATTTGGTTACATGGTTGAGTAAAGTCATCCTCTTTACCCGTTACCAGGCTGTGACATTTACTTTCAGTGATTCATTTATTTGCAGCCTTAAACAGTCCTAGAATTTAAATTTGCATTATGTCGAAAGAGAAATAAAATCTTGTGAAAATGTTGTATGGCTTTAGGATGTAACTGGCATCTGTTCCTGTCTTGCTCATTATGGAATTTTATCCATTTGTTTAGTTATTAAATGCGACCTGAGCCCACCTGTAGAGCATGAGCCTTTGAGGCAGGTACCAGGGAAGTACATGGGAGCTGAGGCTCTGCAGGAACCCTGCTGCTTCTCCTTCCAGATGCTTCTCCCTGGGATCTGGGAAATGGCTGTCTCCCCCTCCCTCCATATCCCTTGACTGCTCTTTCACTTCTGCCCACCCTCTGGTGGGGTGGGGGTGGTTCCCTAGCATTGCATTCTCCCCTTTTCTCCTTCAAGATCATCTCCAAACCCATGACTCAACTCTTCAGCTCTGGCCCAGGCCTCTCTGCTGAGTCCCAGTCAGCACTTCCCTGAAGTTCTCCCCCAGAAATCCTTTGGGCTCCTCAGTCTCCTCCACTCAACCCTGCCTTCCTCCTCAGGTCCCTTTCTGTCCCACCCTCCTGGTCACTTACACCTTGATCCCAGGGTTTTGTCCAGAATCCATCTCCATCTCTTACCGTTGGTGAACACCCCAAGTCCAACTGGGTCTGCCCCGCATTGTGCCGCTTCCTCCCCTGCATTGTCTCCCTGCCCTGTTATGTCTCAGGCACAGATCAGGTCCTGCCATTCATCTATTTTGAAACCTTTGGAGATTCCCAATTGCCACAGGCTGGTGTTGCTTCTTCCTTTCTGTAACCGGCCCATTGCAGTCTGACCAAGACCTACTCCTCATTCCCATGAATCGCTCCACCCACCAGCTCCCTAGAACTCACTGTCCACTTGTCTTTCCATAGAAGCTGTGAATGCTGTGAAGGACAAAACTATGTCTTTTTCATCCTCCAGCTGCTAGAACAGTCCTGGCACATGGTCTGCTGCTCTTCCTGTGTCTTCCATGATTAAATGATTCAGCCACTGTCTGCCTGGAGGGCTTTTGCTCTGCCAGGCCATCCTGCCATTTGTTCTCTCATGTGGTCAGTGAAGATCTTTTTATTAGCAGGCCTTCCTCATAATACATAGTGTGCACTGGGTACCACTAGGCATTTTGGGGGGCATTTTTTTTGAGACAGGGTCTGATTTTGTCGCCCAGACTTCAGTGCAATGGCATAATCAGAACTCACTGCAGCCTCAACTTCCCAGGCTCAAGTGATCCTTTCACCTCAGCCTCCAGGCCAGCTGGAACCATAGGCATGTGCCATCACTCCCGGCTAATTTTTTGGGTTTTTGTAGAGACAGGGTCTCACTATGTTGCCCAGGCTAGTCTCAAACTCCTGGCCCCAAGTGATTTTCCCACCTTAGTCTCCCAAAGTGCTGGGGATTACAGGGGTGAGCCACTGCACCCTGCCTGGGGGCATTTATTTTATTGAGATATAATTCACAGACCATAGCGTTCACCCTTTTAAAATGTATAATACAGTGGTTTTTTGTATATTCACTGAGTTTTTCAACCATTGCCACTTCCAATTCCACAACATTTTGATCACCCCAAAAAGAAACTGAATACCCATTAACTGTCATGCCACGTACTCCCCTCCCTCCGGCCCCAAGCAGCCACTGATTTCCTTTCTGTCTGTATTAATTTGCTTATTCTGGACATTTATATAAATGAAGTCCCACCATATGTGGACTTCGGCATCTGACTCCTTTCACTTAGCAGAGTGTTTGCAAAGTCCATCCGTGTCACAGCAGGTATCAATACTTCATTCGTTTTTATGGCTGAAGAATATTTTATTGTATGATATATTACATTTTGTTTATCCATTCATCAGTTTGCAGGCAAGGGGGTTGTTTCTGGTTTTTGCTGTAAATAATAGTGCTCCTATGAACATTTGTTGGCAAGCTTTTGTGTGAACATATATTTTCAGTTCTCTTGGGTACTGAACTTCTAGGAGTAGAATTGCTGGATCATCTGTTAACTTTTTGAGGAACTGCCAAACTGTTTTCCACAGTGGCTGCACTTTATTTATTTATTTATTTATCTATTTTTGAGACAGTTTTGCTCTCGTTGCCCGGGCTGGAGTGCAATGGCGCAATTTTGGCTCGCTGCAACCTCCGCCTCCCGGGCTCAAGCAATTCTCCTGCCTCAGCCTCCTGAGTAGCTGGGATTACAGGCATGCGCCATCACACCCGGCTAATTTTGTATTTTTAGTAGAGACGGGGTTTCTCCATGTTAGTCAGGCTGGTCTCGAACTCCTGACCTCAGGTCATCCACCCGCCTCGGCCTCCCAAAGTGCTTGGATTACAGGCATGAGCCACTGCGCCCGGCCTGTGGCCGCACTTTATATTCCTACCAGCAAGGTATGAGGATTCCAGTTTCTCCACATCTTCTCCTCGTCCTCACTGGTTATTGTTGTTGCTTGTCCTTTTGATTATAGTCATCCTAGTAGGCGTGAGGTCGTATCTTATTATGGTTTTCATTTCCATTTCCCTAATGACTAGTGGTGTTGAGCATCTTTTCATGTGTTTACTGGCCATTTGCATATCTTCTTTAGATAAATGTCTGTGCACATCCTTTTTCATTTTAAAACTCAGTTGTCTTTAGTGTTGATCTGTGAGAGTTCTTTATATATTTGAAATACAAGATCCTTATCACTTAAATGGTTTGCAGATGTTTTCTCCTATTCTGTATGTTGCCTCTTCACTTTCTTTGGTCACTGTTCAAAACATTGCTCAAAAACGAAAATGTGTCATTTTCTTTTGCATCCTGTATTCCAAAAGCGGCCAGTAGTGGGGAGCAGCAGAAGAAATCAGCTAATTAATTTCCTAGTTTTGTAAAATATTCTTAGCCGTTCCTTCTCTGAGCTCAGACTCTGCCACAGTAGGCTCATTTTTTTTTACTAGGTTTAAAATGCATCCATGTTTTACACCTTTGAAACAGGGTAAGCTGTCATTAAGTTATCTCATTTTTATAAGTTTCTGTGAGCCCAGTATCTGTCCTGTGGGAGGGTCGTGCCTGCCTCCCTGTGTGTAGCGCCTCATTCTCTGCCTCACCGGAGAACCTGCTTCTGCTCCATTTCCTCTTCCCTCCACGCCAGGGTATGTGTGTCACCCAACGTGGCCCTCTCTCTGCCACGCCATAGTCCTTCATGGTTATGCTCAAGGCCATTCTCAAAAGTTCTGGTCATTTCAAGCCTGCAAGTAACATTCTTACCTCTTCCACATGCCCAAAAGACGTATGTCATCCACTTCTGAAAAATGCAAAGAATAAGTAAGGTATTGAGATATTTGGACAGGCGCATTGATTGAACATATAGATGCCAGTCAGCCTTGACCTCTTCCAAACTAGAGGACACTCAGGACCCTCCTTAATGGTGCAGTTCCTCTAAGAGCAATATAGCAACATAAGTGACATCATGTTGCTTCCTTGCCTCAAGCCATTCGAGCCTCCTGTGCCCAGGCCCAGCCTGTCTTTCAACTGTACCTCCTGCCACCGTCTTACTACCCCATGGCCTCAGTCTCCTTTCTCCTCCTGAAGCATCCCAAATTCCTTCCCACTTATGGCATTCTTTGTGCCTGAACTGCTCTTATACTCCTTACCCCACTTCATCCCTGCTTGGTTAGCTGCTTCCCTCCCATCAGAAACTTCGTTGAGCTTATCTCCCTCTTTCTTTCCTGGTACTGATGTAATGACAGTTTGCCTTATTCCCTGGACTTGTCCTTTAACTAGTGTTCGGTCTGCCTCCCTGCTAGAATTCAGGCTTGCTAGGGGCAGGAGTGACATCTGTCTTGTTCCCTAATTACATGCCCATTACCTAGCACAGGGGGGCACTCAATACATATCTCTTGAATGGATGAGCGCTTGAATGAAGGTGGATTTGCTTTTTGAAAATAGCACAGCCACCGGGCGCGGTGGCTCACGCCTGTAATCCCAGCACTTTGGGAGGCCGAGGCGGGCGGATCACAAGGTCAGGAGATTGAGACCACGGTGAAACCCCGTCTCTACTAAAAATACAAAAAATTAGCCGGGCGCGGTTGTGGGCGCCTGTAGTCCCAGCTACTCGGGAGGCTGAGGCAGGAGAATGGCGTGAACCCGGGAGGCGGAGCTTGCAGTGAGCCGAGATCGCGCCACTGCACTCCAGCCTGGGCGACAGAGCGAGACTCCGTCTCAAAAAAAAAAAAAAAAAAAAAAAAAAAGAAAATAGCACAGCCACTTGAGATCCAGTTCTCTGAGCAGACAAGGATAATGTATAGAAATCTATGCTTAAGCCTGTGAATATATGTAGTATTTTGACCATTCTCAGATTTCTTAATGCATAGTAAGTAATTCTAACAACAGTAATTTTGTAGAAATGCATTTTTATTTCTCGAAGCATTATCTCCCTCCCCTACAGGTGGCATTCATATCCCTGTTTGATTTGAGCTTTTTGAATCCCTTCTGTCAGAGTTCCCCACAACTTTCTGAAAATTTTGAGCTCTGACATTCTGGTCTACTTCTGGAATGAAATCCCTAAAAATAGTACTGTCTCTTTTCTGCTTTCTCTGTGTCTGAGTCAAATGGACTTCTTTGTAATCATCGTCAACTCTAACACCCAAACACATACCTTTTATATTAGCCTTCGACTTGAAGCTCATTCTATCCTTCTGATGGGTGAGAAAAGATTCATTTGATTAGTGCTTTTTCATTATGTCCAAATTGCCCATTTTTATTATGAAATATTTATACAGACTAGAAGACGTGTCATTTACATACATTCTAAGGAACACCAAAACGTGTCCCAGTACTGATACCCACCTGCACCAGCCAATATATTTGAGACCCTCCCAGGTACCACCCCTCCACACCCCAGAGATAATCCCAGGTTATTATTTCCTTGCTCTTCATCATTTTCCTACATATGTGTATAGCCCTAAGCAATATGTTTCACTTAACCTGTTTTTAAAATATATATAGGCCGGGTAAGGTGGCTTAGGCCTATAATCCCAGCACTTTGGGAGGCTCAGGTGGAAGGATCACTTGAGGCCAGGAATTCAAGACCAGCCTGGGCAACATAGCGAGACCCCATTGCTACAAAATATTTTAAAACTTATCCAGGCATGATGATGTATGTCTGTAGGCCCAGCTACTTGGTAGACTGAGGTGGGAGGATTGCTTGAGTCCAGGACTTCAAGGTTGCAGTGAGCTATGATGGCTCCACTGTACTCCATACTACATGACACAGTGAGACCCTGTCTATAAATTAATTAATTAATTAATTAATAATAAAATGTGTAGCAATAGAATTGCACTCATGTGTCCTTCAGTGACTGGCTTTTTTGGTTGAGCATTGTTTTCAATTTTATCCTTATTAATACACATGCCTATAGTTCATTTATTTTCACTGCTATATAATATCCCATTGTGTGACTGCATTTATCCATGAATGTTAAAAATAGTTTCCTTTTTCTTTTTTGCTGTTGTCTGTAACATGTTATAAACATTCTGAACCAAGCACATATGTACCAGAGCTCATATACTGAGGAGCGGAATTGCCAGTCCACAAGCACGCGCATCTTTTCTTTCCTGGATAAGGTCAGATTGCTCTCCCAAGAAGCCAGGCCAGTTACCTCCCAGCAGCAGGTTCTTGGGGCTCCTGTGCCCCATGTGCTGTCTGACATTTGGCATTATTACATGTTCTGTGTTTGGCCACTCTGGGATATATAAGATGGTATTTTGTTGTGATTCTCATAATCCCTGATCGTTAATGATATTGAGCAACTTAATTGCCAGTCATGGTTTATCTCTTGGTTGCCCATCTTTCTAGTAGGTTATTTGACTTTTTCTTATGGATTTGCTAGGCGTTCTTCTTATATTCTGGCACCTACCCCTTGCCAGCTCTCAGTTGCAGGTGCTTCCTCCCACGTTGTGCCTGGTAGTTCTGCCTTCTTTACAGTTTTGTGGTAAACAGGAGTTCTTACTTTGAATGTGATCAGATGTACCAGTCTTCTCCCTGTGGTTCATGTTTTGCTTTCTTAAGAGATCTATCCGTACCCCAACGTCATAAAGAGTTTGCCCCATACATTCTTCTAAAAGTTTTTATCATGCAGTTTTTAAAATCTATGTAGAATTTTACTTCAAAATGAACTCTCTAACCTCTCCTTACAAGTTGCTATTGCCTATAATATATCTAGCTGTTTCATAGCTTAAAACAATGGACACGAATTTCAGGCGTTCATTTATCCACACAGTAAATATTATGTGGGGTGCTTTTAAGCTAGGTTGTATGAGTGACATAAAAGAATAAATTTCTGTTGACATAAATTTGATGAACCTGACTCATATGGTGTCCTCAAGGAGTTTATTGAAGTAAACGATGGTCCCAAAAAACATATATCTGTGTCCCAGCTCCTGGAACCTGTGAATGTTAACTATTTGATACAAGGCTGTGTGCTGATATAAGTAAGTTAAGGATCTTAAAATGAGGAGATCATCCTGGGTTATCCAGGAGAACAGTAAATTCAGTGAGGAGTGTCCTTTTAAGGGAGACACATAGAATAGGAAAAGGCCATGTAGCCATGGAGGCAAAGAGTGGAGTCAATGCAGCCCCACGAACGGAGACAGCCACCTGGAACTGGAAGAAGCATGAACAAAATCTCTCCTGCAGCCTCTGCTGTCATCTTGATTTTGGACCTGTGGTCTCCCAAAACTAGTGAGAGAATAAATTTCTGTTGTTTTAAACTACCCAGTTTGTGGTCATTTCCAGCAGCCACAGAAAACTAACATAAGGAGGCTTAAGACGGTCATATGTAGTAGCTATTTAGCCAGAGGTTTTCAACCTTTTCCACACCCTAGTGTCCTCAAGGGATGGGACAGTGGCAGCAGAACTCGGGAGCACCAGAACTTTTGAGAGGGATGCATGGATGGCTGAAGCGTCCTAGATGGTTCTGAAACATGACATTCCCTTCTCTGCAGATCACTGCTATGGGAGTTAGAGTCTGCAGAGTCATGAGAATGGCTAGCTCCAGGCTTGCTTGTGCCAGTGATAAGAGGCTGCATGAGTTCAGAAAGAAAACTGGGATGGGTATGCAAATTGTTACAGCACACACACACCGATGTCAGGAAGCTGCCTGTGTCCGGGGCCAGTTTGCCAGTCTGAGCATCATGTCTGCTCTTGTAAAATTTAGAGAAGGTTCAGGCAAGAAGGGTTTCAAGGGTTGAAAAAATATAGTCTGCAACATAGCCTCTTCCAAACATTTCTCTTTATGTCTTTGATAAAAGAAGCTTGAAAGTGCTAAACAACAGTCAACAAACACATAGCCTGAATAAGTAAAAAGAAATTAAAATGGAATAATTGTTGTTTTGTTGTATTTTATAAAGACAGCATGGTCTGGGTATAGATGCAGCTTACACATATGCACTCAGGTTTACACTGTGGGTTGATTATTGTAGCTCACGTATATTTAAGTCAGTTGATTTGTCTCATTTGGAGTTTAGTTCCCAACCTCACACAAGATCTTGAACTTAACACTATTTATTCTAGAATTCAAGATATTAGATGAAAGCAGTAAAGGTTAGAGGACCTGGGCTCTAGCCTTAATTCCATTACTGCGTCACTGTGATTCAAGAAAATTACTTGAACTCTCGGAGCTCTCATTACCTGATCAGTAAAATGGAGATCGTAGGACTTCCCCGCTCACGAGGGTGTAGCCTGAAGGGGGTTTGCTTGCCCTGGAGCCTGACATGGAACTCTCCTCTAGCTTACCTACTACATTCTTTCTGCAACAAAACCCTAGGCCCACATGGTAGAGGCAGGGAGCAGTCAATCCAGATTTATCGTGCTTTTCTTTTTGTGCTGGAACCCAGGCAGATGCTTCATATATAAGATTCTATTTAATCTTCCCAGCCATCCTGAGGACGGGTTGGTATCCCCATTTTACACGTAAGACAACTGAGGCTGGGAGTTGAAACAGCTTGCCTTTGCTGTCTCACGTGTAAAATGGGGACATCAACACCTGGCAGGGAAGAGAGCAACTGGGATTCAAACCCTGCCTTCCTTCCACCAAAATACAAGCTCCTTCCTGACTGTCATGCTGCTGCTGTCATTTCTAAAAATTAAAACAAACAATGAGAGTAAAGTTGGGGGACAGGTTCAGATTCTCAGACTCTTACAGCTCTGCAGATTCAGCAGGGTGTGTCTTGAGAGTCTCAAGAAGTTCTCTTGGAAATTTTTGATAAAATGTAACTAGTAATGGCATATAACCTCTTTAGTAAAGTAGGGGAATAATATTAATTTTTTTTATTTTTTATTCTAGAGACAGAATCTTGCTCTGTTGCCCAGGCTGGACTCATTAAACTCTTGCTCTTTAAAAAAGTACTTTGTTGTGTGTGACTTTTAATGAGATAATAATTCAGAACAGGATTAAAAGTTACACATTTGTTAGAAGACTTTTTAAGAGAACAAAAGGGCCATGGCTCGTATTGAAACAGGGATCGGATTTGTGACCCGGTGCCTCTTTCCGTGAAAGGTCTTTGACCATCCAGGGATGGACATTATTTCAGCATTCACTTCACATTTTAACATGTCTTACATGTGAAAAGCTTACAGGCATTTTGATGTCTAAATTATAAATGCCCTTTATTATAGAAAGCAACCAGCATTGAAGCCCTAAGGATATTAGGTAAGAAAATGTCAGATGATACTGCTCCAAATTCCCCTTGCTAGTAGTTCTACTAATTAATACAGTTAAGATCCCAGTGCTGTGTTTTTTATGGCT
The DNA here is from genome assembly GCF_037993035.2 of Macaca fascicularis. Classification (NCBI taxonomy): domain Eukaryota; kingdom Metazoa; phylum Chordata; class Mammalia; order Primates; family Cercopithecidae; genus Macaca; species Macaca fascicularis. The sequence continues at coordinate 66,906,654 of NC_088384.1, forward strand.
ACTAAAGGAAATGATTTTTGGCACCCACAAGCTCCTTGGCTGTTTCTAAATGCCGCCAGAGCTAAGGGGATATTTGTTTACTCTTTGTCAGGGTGTTTACATGCCCTGGCTTGGGCCATGAGCGAAAATGTATTTGATGATCTCCTGGTCTCACCCCAGTCCCTAATGGATGTTTGTCTAAATGACAGCACCCAGTTTAGCACTGTTAACACTCCAGTTAGTAGGCGGGAGAGTGTGGGCTGTGTGTGACAGTCGGGGGCATGGATGGCAGGGTCAGGAACCTTCTCTGAAGGAAACACTTCCTTCTCCAGGATCCAGTTCTGGAAGCACCTTTGTGTTTTCTCTGTCTCCTACTGCCTTAATTTAGGAGTCAGACCATAAATATTCATTGAATCAGAGAATCTCACAACTTCATTATTACTCCTCTAAATACAGTGCTGGACTTTCTCTAAGGAGCCCAGATCTCTCAGCCTTGACAAGGACAAGCTTACAACAATTGGATAGTGCCATCCAGGATAGGGACGGTGGGCTGCCGTCTGGGGTCAGTTCATATTGTATTATGCAAAACGTCCCTTTGTAGGTTTGATCATGAGCTTGATTCACATAGCCAGCCACTTTCCAGATACGTGGCTTCCATAGAGTAGTTAGCAAAATGCACACGCATTTCCTTTTTGTTCACCATTGTCCCAAGCACTGTATGTGGATGTTTTGGACGCAGTGGGGCCTTTCAGGAAACAGCAGGACAATGCTAGGCAGAGCATGACAGGTCTTTAGAGGGACATGCCTGCTCTAACCCAGGCCCACAAGCAGACGACGGACTGAAAGGGGGAGCCATGAATTGAGCGTTGACAGCGGGCCACGGCGGTCCGAAGGCTCAGGTGGTTGTCAGCCATAAGTTTAGCTCAGCTCTTTGAGTAATTTGTCACGCCTCGCTCAGCCCCTGCTGGGCCAGCACGTGCCAGCTTAGTGTCAGAGTGCCTGTTCGCCAGACGGCCACTCAGGCCTAACGTCCTGCTGTTCCCCGGACCAGCGGCTTGCTGGGGCCATGCACGGAGGGCCGAGCCATGGCGACAGCCAAGTGCTGTGCAGAATAAGTGTGTTCATAATGAGACGTGAATGGCATTAGTGGGTCCCTCTAGAATTGGGCCTGAGCAGGCGCCTCTCGCTGAGGAAGTTTGGCAGCCTGTTCATTAAGGCGAGTCACCAGGAGTTCAGCCCACAGTCGAGAAGCCAGTTCAGGCTCATGCTGCCCAGGCCTTGGGCGGTTATGCCCATCTATATAAAAGATCATAAATCATTAGAGGGGCCACTTTGGAAATCTTCAAACTTATTTTCCTTGCTTGAGGTTGCATAGAGCAAGCTTATGGAGAAATTCTGGCAGCACGCTGTGCAGTAGTGCTTTCCACAGTGACAGGCATGTCCTATATGTGTGCAATCCAGTATAGAACCCCTAGCCACATGTGGCTATTGAGTGCTTAAAATATATCTAGGTGGGGCGGGGGGTGGTGGGGGGCAAAGCAACTGAATTGTAGCTTTTTATTTTAATTAATTCAAATTTAAAATGAGATAGCCACGTGTGGCTCGTGGCTACTGTATGGGATAGCACAGCCCTAGAATGCCTCTGGTCTCCTCATGGTATGAAAATTATCCTCTGAATATAACTGAGGGAGTAGGGAGAGGAAGAGCCTGCGTTTAGAGATCGGTGTGCACCCTTTGCCATAAGAAAGTAGAAAAGTATTTGGCCATTTAAAAACACATGCTGTCTTGAAAGCTGATTGAAAGGGCATAATTGTCACTAACTTGTATTTTTAAAGAGGCCGTTTTGAAAAGATAGTTTGAAAATGTAGTGAGAAATGCTAGAGTTACGTTTCTTCTTCTGGAGCTGCAAATAATAAACTGATGGTGATCTACATTCCCTGTGTTCCTGGAGAATTAGCATGATTTTCAAAACGACTGAAACATGTCTTTTAACTTTTGCATTGATAATGAGGAAGGGGAAAATGAGACGTCATGCGGACTTCCCCAAGTGTTAATTCATAACGTCGTATGTGCAGTGCCTCCATCCATTGTCGGATTGTTCTGACGTTATCCTGTTATTGGAAGTGCATGATTCACCTTCTGAGGAAACAGAAGCCACACACAAAAGGGGAAGATTTGCTTTTTGGCCTGTGAAAGCCTGCCACACGCAGGGGTCCTATTAAGACAGCTGGAAAGTTGCTTCAGTGTGTTACGCTTGTAAGTTTTATTGGTGACTGGTTTTTGATTACACATTTGAATGCTGTGTGTTCCAGAGTGCAGTTTTAATTAAAAGGCAGTAGTCTTTTTAAAAAAAATTGCACTGTACACTCTTGATAGATTCTCTCACATAGTAGTTCTTATTTTCCAATGTTCACAGCTTGTCTTGGTTAGAGGCTCTGATGCCCCCTCAAAGTATATCTTCCTAGCCTTCTCTCTTCCCAGTAACTTGCATCTTCTTATTTTTAAGAAGCATCTGCACTGTTGTATTACCAAGTTGCTTGAAGTATCAACTCATGTCAATAGGCTAAGAATGTTTTATCCACTGAAATAGGACGTAAAAGATCTACCTATTGTCAGTGGAAAGAGATGCCGTTGCAATCAGTGTCTCCTGTTTTTGTTTAAATCAACCCTAATGATCTTATGATGTTATTCTGTAACTGTTGCCTTACATGTTTTTTAGTATTACTAGTATTAAATGCAATTAAAGTCTAAGAGAAACTTAGGTCTGAAAACCAGAATTTTGGTATGAATTATGACTAATATTTAATTTTCTGCAAGATGGTAAAGAACCTGCAGGATACTTTTTTACACAGAAAAAAATGCACAACAGTATTAAAAGTGAATTCTGTCACTGCTCTGCATGCCACTTTGCACACGCACTTTTTCCTTAACCGGTTACCGCAGCTATGAAGAGCGAGCTCTGTATCTCGAAGCAATAATTCAGAACCACCGCGAAGTCATGACATTCGAGGATTTCGCAGCCCAAGTCTTTTCTCCCTCTCCCAGCTACTCCCTCAGCGGAACGGGTGAGTGTCTACATTATTCTTCTCTCACGCGCTTAAGACGCATTCAAGCAGCAGATGTACACCTGTTTTTCACAGATAAATGCTTGCAAATTTAAGAAGAGCATTCTCCCTCTGAATCAACTAATGAATATCAAAAGGAATGATGACATTCATTTTAATTTGTTTTGTATTCGAGCTGTTCACTCAGTTCCTTTCTTCAGCTATCCTGTTAACCTTCAAATCTAGCAAGGTTAATGAACTTTTTCTCAGTAATGTGCTCCGGTTCATTCAGGAGTGTGGGTTTCTCGCTGAGCTGGGAATATGTTGTTTAAAAGCGATGCCCGAATCAGTGCTTACTTATCAAAAAAGAGTTCCTCACAGTGGAAGCCGTTGCTACTAATGCTAAATGGGGATTATGCTGCCGAGATACGAGGGTCAGGGATTAATGCAGGAGACATGGAAGGACAGTGTCCCGGGGTCCATCATTACAGCAATGCAGTGTGCGTGTGTCTCTCTGGAGTGGTCTGTGTCATGTGGACAAGCCGCCGACCGGAGCAGCACCTGGTGTGGAACCCGTTTAGAAACTAGCTTAGAATAATTTTCATTTATTAGGGCCAGTGGAAAATTGTGAAAGTTTCCATAGATTTCCTTGTTTTTAGGTTTTTATTCTTTTTATATTTCCAGCTTGGGGGGAAAAATACACGTACCGCCACTTAAACAGATTATATGATTACTGTGTGTTTCTTTCAAATAATAGAATTATTACTTGTAAATTTCTGCATATAATTACAGATTAATTGCCTTTCAGAGAGTAAATGGGATATTTAGCCAATGCATGTTGAAATTCTCACTGAGGAGCTTCCTTCTTCCACTGCTTTAGATGCAACTGTTAGAGTGCTTAATAGATTTCTAACCTGTGTCAATTGTCTCTGAACACTGCCTTACTTCTCCTATTCTGATTCGTTAACAAATATCTTATACACAAAGTGAAAAAAAATTAAATCCAGTGAAATAAATCACTTACAAATAAAATCAGCCATGCATCATTGTTTAACATCGCTGGCCTCAATCCTCGCCTCTCCGAGCTTTGTTGGGAGATAAGAGGGAGAGGCACGCACTTGCGCAGGGAGCCAGGAGCAGCAGGCAGAAGGCTTGGGAGATAAGCAGGCTGGCAGAGGTGCAGGAGCAGCACGATTTGCATAATCACGCCTCTGCTTCCTGGTGAGGCGTCAAGGAACACTGGGATGGCCTCTATTGATCTTTGTTGAACTGGAATACTAAGCAACATGAGAAAAGCTTATAACTTAAAGCTTTGATTAATGTTTCTTACATTAAAAAAGTGGAACAGCTGTGAATTGAATTCTTTTATACACTCTGCCAACATTCTATCTAAGACAAAAAAAAAATTCGTTTCAAGGGAAATGAAGATTTCATACTCAGTCTGGCTAGAGATTTTAAATTGTTTCTAATTTTTCAGTGCAAGAACATGAGGGATCTGTAGCAAAGCTAATTTTAAAAAGATCTCATTCAGCTTTTTCCCACCCTCATGAGATTATTCCCCTCTTCGTGAGGACTTGATTTTTCAGTGCAGGTTGTTTTTTGTTTCTTGTTTTTTTGTTTGTTTGTTTCTTTTAACTCTTGAGAAAGCTTTTTATTTCTTAAAATTAAACATGTAAATAATAACTAGTTGTTTTCATTCCTTAACTGTTACATTCTTAAGATTATTAAGATATTATCAAAATGAATAATGATGGACCTTGTTTCTATGTATATTTTAGCCTCTGTATAAACTAATTTGATCTTTTCCAAACATTCATAATTATTTAAACCAATTGAAATGAGGGAGATTCTAGGAGCAATTCGAGTTTTTAAGAACTCTACTTGGAGAGGATTGTCAATGGGCTTCTTCAAGAATGTCATATTTTTGAAAATTGCTTACCAGAATAAAGATTCTGACAGCATGTGAGGGTGGGCATTGGAACTTTTCTAAAAGGAATGTGAAACCAAACATGGAATATCAAGACAAATGCTACTCCCTCCACTTTTCAAATTATTAACATCAGTATTACATTTCATAGTGTTCATGGTTTAAGGTATTCAGTGTTGAGTGGGAAAATTTTTTATATGTCTATCATACCTATCCTTAAGTGTGATTTTTAAGTCTAGGCATAATGTTCTGTTTTAATTCTTTGCATATCTCCTCATAACGCTGAGCAGGAAGGAAGTAGATATAATCTTGATTTGAACTGAAATGTGGGGCAGTACAATGAGGACGGAGCATTTCAGCACCATAGACAAGCACGTTTTCAGAAGCATCTTACATACTGGCTTCGCTTTTGAAGAGTCCCTGTCCACTATCTGTTACTACTTCTACAGATGAAAACATTTGTCATTTGTTTACACTGTTATGTTCTTGGGACAAGTGCGATCAAACCCAGATGAGCCAGCCAGCTTAAACTAAGAAATTGAGGTGAAGTCTGTTCTTCCAAGCAACAAGCCAACTGGAAAAATTGACCCTGAGCGGCTTAAGCTCCCACAGTGCACTTAGGACCCAATCAGACCATCTCTGGCCCTCAGTGTCATCAAAGCAGGGCCTTGGGCTTGGGCTCACATGCATATGCACAATCTGAGGAATTAGGGGCTCCTAGGTTTTCTTTGTATCCTCACCACAAGGGGCTTTATTATTAATGAAGAGGGAGCGTCACCTGAACGCTGCGTTCATTCCACACTGTATTGGTAGCAGCAAGCCAGAAAGCAGCATGCAGCCCCCACTTCTAGCGGGAAAGCCCCAATATCAGCCTTTAAGTCTGAAGTGAAAGTGGGAGATGTGCTCAGTGGGAGTGGCCTGTGCCTGAAGGTTCCACTGTTGGAAAATGCCCTCTGCCTCTGACTTCCCCCATCCAGGTGCTGTTACCCATCCGCCCAACAAGCCCTGTGGGGACGGGGTTGGCCAGGTGAACAGGCTTCCGTTCAGGATGCGCTGTCAACCACACATGGTGATGTAGCTGCTAATATATGAGTGCTCAGCTTTTTTCAAAGAGCTCTCAAAACAAAATCTATTTTCCTAATCAGAAAATATTTTTAAAGACCATCATGTCTACCTTGTGTCTATTCCATCCATTACTTGTATTGATAACACCTGACATGTAAAGATATTTCAACTACTTTTTTACCCAGCACTGTAGTTTACCTTCCTTTTTTGACCAGCAATAAATATAAATAATCTAAAAGGTAGCTAGTGTTAAAATATTGGTTGCAGTTAACATATATATGTTTTATGTATAAATACATTTATATATACATGTACATTTCTCTCTCTCACACACACACACATATTGAGGTGGGGGACTAAATTTGTGTTTTCAATCATATCACCAAGAAAGAGGGAGCAGCAGAGAGGCCTTGAAAGGGTTAACTGGAATGGGCACCCTCGACTGCTGGGAGGGACTGATGTAATCACTGCAGCTCACAGCCAAGTGCATCTGTTCACCATGAGGTCATTCTTCTGCATGCTAATGATTTGGAAAATCAAGTCTAGTGTTTGACATTATCAGAAAAGATATAAATAGTGTAAATCTTTACTTTTTGGAAGTTGCTCTTATAAAAGAGAAAAAAGGAACTTTACATTGGACCTGAGATTTTTTTTCAGAACTGCCTTAAAGATTGTGTCTGGATCTAAAAATCTTGGAGGAATCCACTTGTGTCTGCTGATAAATCAATCCCCAGATCACTATTTCAGTCACAGCTAGCAATCTGGTAGCCAAGGGCTACAGGTATGTCTCATTTCATATCTAATTTTAAGAATTTCCAAGTGCCTTTGTCCGAAGTCGATAAAGATAGATTTTTCCCAAAGAATGTTCAAAACCAAGTTAAATGAGTGGTTCTTCTCAGAATACCCAAACTGACTTGTGTTTACTGAAGATGCCAGTACTACGTATGGTTCCTTTCTCCTTCAATATTGCTATAGAGAGCCAGCAGAGGGAGCACAGATCTTTGTTTATTTGTTAGCCCTGCATAAACACAGCATTTGATTTCTCCAAGATACGGTCAGAAATACTTCCTCCTTTATGACAGGCTGGATTGTAAAGGCTCCAGGATTTAGAACAAGTGGGAGAAAATTCCTCACTATGCTTCATCAGAGTCTGCCACTTTTAATGTAGGTCGTATTTGGAGCTTAAACCAGATTAGTCTGAGTCGGTCTTAGGATGCCGCTGCCATTCCTGCTATTGCACAAAACTGCAAACTTTTATCTTTCACACAATTGCTTGGACACCCTCGTGGAAAGGGTTATTTATGCCACTTACCTAATGAAAAAGACTTTTGTAGCTTTTCTTCTACAACACGGTCATTATGTTAAGTTTGCAGAACCTTTACCAGAAGACTCTGCCTGGTGTCACTGAGTCATTTTGGTGGCCAGTAAAATCTTCTCCTAAAACTGCAGATGGAGGCACTTATGTTACACATTTGCCTCAAAGCATATCTATGATGTAGACACTACACAAACTCCTCTTAGAACTTACCAGCCTTTGCCCAGAGAGATACGGCTACACCCAGCTTTTGCTTGGTAAGGCCTCCGCACCATATGCAGTCTTGTCATTCTGCATGCAGTCCTGACAGGTAATCTTCCTTGGCTCTTTCACCAAGCAGTTAATAATCAGGTTAACTCCTAGAAACAGCACCAGTAAATCCTAACCCAAACCCCAAAAAAGAGTTTCCCCACTCATTGAAAGGATAGTCATGTGACAGACTCGTTCCATTTGTATTCATTCTCTCTCTGTTAAAGTGGTCTTAATACGGTTTTAATCAATAGTACTTCTTTTGAATCGTATGTGTTCAACTTCCCCATAACTTTGCTGAAGCCAGCAAAGAACATCACAGAATGCTGAACTAGAAGGGACTTCAGGAAAGATCATGTCTAACCCTGTCACATTAATTTTGAGCGAGCTGAAGGCCAACCCATGAAATGACCACCGAAGGTCATGGGCAAGTTGGAATCAGGGCCAACTCAACCTTCACCTCCCCATTCCCCATGGAAATGCCAGCCCTGTGCCCACACTATAGTGATAATCCCATAATCAGAGCCATAGCTACCAACTCTTTATTAATACTAAAGGCCAGAATCATATTTTACTCTATTCAGATAATCCAGAAGTTTTCCCTTTTGGTCTCACTCTGTCGCCCAGGTCTGGATTGCAGTGGTGTTAGTACAGCCCACTGCATCCTCCCCGTCCCAGGCTCAAGCGCTCCTCTAGCCTCAGCCTCCTGAGTAGCTGGAACTACAGGCATAAGCCATCACATCCAGCTAATTTCTGTATTTCTTATAGAGACAGGGGTTCGCCGTGTTGCCCAGGCTGGTCTTAAACTCCTGGGCTCAAGCGATCTGCCCACCTTGGCCTCCCAAAGTACTAGGATTACAGGCGTGAGCTACTGCACCCGACCGAGAAGTTTTCCTTAAATACAAGTTATCTGATATCACCATCTATTCAATAACTCAGCCATCCCACTCAGCACCCTCAGCACACTTGGCTGTAGCTGGCCAAAGTGTTGCCACACGTCTTACAGACAACTGCCTTGTACAGATGTTTCTTCTACCCCCATAATCCCTTCTGGACACAGCCCAAGTCTTCCTTCCCTCATAACTGGCTTGATTTTGACCACTTTTGCTTTGATTTTTTCCAATTTAAGATGTATTCTTCTTGCAAAGATGGAACAACATTGATAGAAAGTTTTTTTACTAGCTATCATTCCATCACCAAGAGCCAGTGGTGCTCAACTCTGGCTGCACATTGGAATCCCCTGTGAAGCTGTAAAGATACTGATGCTTGAGTCCCTCCACTAGATTCGGATTTATTGGTCTGGGGTGTGGCCTGAGCATGGAATTTTAAAAAAGAAAAAAAACAAAAACAAAAAAACTGAGGACATTTTAACATGCAGGCAGGACTGAGAACCACTGCCCTAAATCCTCTCTGTAATATTTAGGTCTTAATTTTAGTGCCATCTAACTTGTGATTATGTATATCTTGATTTTCCTTAGCATATATAAGCCTTTATCCTGTGTGTGTGTCTCCTCTCCATAATGGACTGTAAATTCTTTTTTTTTTTTTTTTTTTTTTTTTTTGAGATGGAGTCTCGCTCTGTCACCCAGGGTGGAGTGCAGTGGCCGGATCTCGGCTCACTGCAAGCTCCGCCTCCCGGGTTTACGCCATTCTCCTGCCTCAGCCTCCCAAGTAGCTGGGACTACAGGCGCCCACCACCTCGCCCGGCTAGTTTTTTGTATTTTTTTAGTAGAGACAGGGTTTCACCGTGTTAGCCAGGATGATCTCGATCTCCTGACTTTGTGATCCGCCCGTCTCGGCCTCCCAAAGTGCTGGGATTACAGGCTTGAGCCACCGCGCCCGGCCTGGACTGTAAATTCTTTAGAGAATGGTACATGGGATTTCTTTCCTACGTGCAACAGGAGTGAATAGAAAGGAGGACAGAAAGGAATCAGGCTGTTGCTTTAAGCAGAATAGGTGTGTCTCTAGACCGCAGATGTGTGGGCCTGATGCAAGATGCAGAGCAAACACTCATAATTATGTTTCATCTGTCCTCTCCTTCCCAGTCTCTTAGTGAAAGTGGGCCACTGACAAGAAATCTGATAAGAAGCCGGTGTGGAGAAAGGCAGGGGAAGTCAGGAGCAGGGGAAGTCAGGAGCCGGCGAATCCATAGACGGAGTAACTGAAACTTGATTCAAGGTGCTTTCGTAGATGGTCTCAAGGGTCTTAAAGGGAATTATCGATTACCCTGTTTAGCACCATTTTAGGCTTCGTGCTGCTTCATCCCTTTGTTCCTTTACTCTCCTCGGAGTCAGCTCTGGAAGAGATGAGACAAGCATTCTTTTCATTTGCTTGGCTAGAAAAGCGCCACTGCTACCTGTCAGATGTTACCATCTCTGACGTGGTCCCTGTTGCCCCTGGAGGCTGCCACTGAGCAGGACTGTGCAGGGCACTTCAGGCAACACAAAGTAAAGCTCTGGGAACCTCATGCAGGCCTGTATCTCTCCTTCCTTTGTGAAGCTTGAACTCTTATTGGAGAAAAGCAGATACTCATGAGCCACAAGAAATGGCTATTAATAAGCCCAGATAAGTTTCCTCCAAACTATAACCTGTGTCAAAAAGATAACCAGCCAGTGGTTTAGGCCAGTTGGGTTGAGATTTCCCTGAGATGAACCATGCCATTTGCCTTGTGAACTTGAGGAGAATGAAAACTTGCCTCGTGTGTGTTAGCTATTCTACTAAGCATCCTGCCAGCCGGTTTGGAACTTCCCCACATTGCCTAATGTCTGAGAACTGGAAGGCCCATGGACAAAAATAAAAAGATAGAGGATAGTAAATGTGAGAAGAGCAGAGAGAAAGAAACCACATGTTTCAGAGCCACTGCGGGGACAGTGACAACTCCTGACAACCCTGGGGCTGATGCTGGGGCTATTCATAGGTTCCCAGAATAAGAAGTGGCCTGAGATCATTCATTTTGAAGTGTCGACCTTGCACTGAATCTGTTCCTTTGGCGGAACTCTGAAGGTGCAGCTTTTTCTGTGAAATGCTGCGTTGGGTTCTGGGTTCCCAATCCTTACAGGGTTTTAAGTGCAGGTGGCATCTTCCTCCTGCCTGACTGCTAATTACAGCTCAGGGGATGCTTTAGCAGTTGCCAAGAGATGGCTGGCAGGTACCAGGAATTTTTCTCAGAGACAATTTTTGGAAATAACTCTTAATTAAAGCTTGTTTGAAATAACCTTGAGAATTTGTTTCAGAAGAACCTGGAGCTCCCAACACCCCAGGTTCACATTCCTTGTGAACCGTGACTGTGGCCCTCAAGTCCTCCTGGCTCAGCAGGTGGTGCATGCACAACCTCAGCTGCTGAGGGGCCTCCTAGAAGACTCTGGTTTTGCTCAAATTCCTGTTCAGCAACAGCCAAACCAAAGCAGAGGCCAAATGGAGCCTCTCTTGTTTGCAGTTAAGTCTTCTGACAGAAAGAAGAAAGAATATTTTATACTGTCCTTTTCCAGGAAGATATAGGATAATAACAGGAACTAAACCTGTCAGTAGCACAGGTTTTCTCTATAGAGAAAAGCCGGTTCCTTTTTGCCCATTAGCCTTTAAAGTCCCTCAAAACAGCTGAAGGAATAAAATCCCTTAAAAATGGAAACATGCCCATCCATTTTGAAATAAATAACTTTATGTATTTACAACGTTGATGTGGCCAAATTCTCAGTACACAAGCAACCTAGTAGCATCACCGTGGACAATGCCGAGAAAGAGTAGGGAAAACCCTGTTTTGTGACCACTTCAAGAATATAAGACAATAGAATCCAGATGCATAGAGGACATGTTCCACCTACCTGTGCCCCCACGCAGAGGCTCCTCTGGCCTTTCCCGCAGCACTCAGCTGTGACCTGTGGTGGGAACCAGTGGCCTTCACCATTCCAGCATCTGTCTTCTCCTGTGTGGGACTGTGTGATCTATGAGATTGCCTGAGGATAAGGAAAAGCAATCATGGGTCTGGCTTGGAAAGGTTCCACTCCCCCATACCCCTAATCTCAGGCAAAACAGGAAGTGCGCACACCTTGCCTTGCCATTGCTGCTGAATGTGTTTGGGCAGACCCTGCAGTCAGCGTGCATCCCAGAGCCCATGCGCTGTCATTAGGGAAGCCCTGCTTCCTAGCTACATCCCTAGGGTGCAGAGAAGCAGCTGGAGAAACAGTGAGACTCCAGTTAGCACCACAGCCTCCAGGTAACATCTGGGCATGCAGCTTTGTGAGGCCAGGCGCTCTGGACCGGGGTGACAGTCACTGACCCAACAGCATCACACATGAGAGCCCCAGAGGAAATCAGTCACCACGGAGAAGGAAGGAGGAGACCAGAAGTGGAAATCTGCAGCCCGCTAGGCTGACTCTGCTCTTTCTCCCACTTACCCAAAGCTAGCAACTTGCTCAAGGCCAAATTGAGATATTAAACCTCAGGTCCACTCAAGACCTGGGGACACAGAGGGACACACCTTTGCTACAATTTCAGTAGATGCGAACTGCAGCTTCACTCCTCAGAGCGTCTCATAAAGCCCACAAAAGTGGGTTTTCTCATAAAGCCCATAAATGTTTACCAAACATTGAATATGCCAGTTGCAGAGATGGGCAAGACACACAGCAGCCCTTCCTCCACTGGAGGCTCACCTTCCAGACTGGCGAGTAGACGATGGTGTCTGCTCTCAGGAGCTGAAGAGTGCTGAGGAGAAAAGACAACAGGGAAAGAGCCTCGGGAATGCTACTGAGAAAAACCCAACACACCTGGGGTGGGGGTGCACTTTAAAATAGGGGGTCAGAGAAGGCCTCCCTGGAAAGGCGGCATGTGAGAAATGATGAGGAGGGAGGGGCAGGAAAGAGCAGGTGGAAGGGCCTGAGGCAGGGACTTTCCCGGCACAATCAAGGAACAAGGAGCCCAGCCTACTTAGAGCTGAGCAAGCCCGGGTGGGCAGGAGGAACAGGGAGGTCAGAGTGGCCTTGCGGGCAGAGGACAAGACCTTGGCTCTTGCTCTGGTGAGTTGGGCAGCACACAAAGCCTGTGAAGCAGCAGAGTGCTATGATATGACTCTTCTACAAAGGGCAGTCAGGCTTCAGTGGGGAGGATGCACTGTGGGGAGGGGGGACAACTTCCATGACAGTTTACTCGCCATGTATTCCCATCTCCAGACACGCAACAGGCATGTCATATGTGTCTGGTGCATGAACGGATGTTATGCTCATACAAGAGGTGTTCTGCCTGAACATTCCCTGGGGGACACTAGAGGGGCCCTCAGCGGTGCCCCCTCACTCCAGCACCACAGAACACAGCCACTATCCTGGATTGCCCAGACAGGCAGAACGTGGAGCTCAGCCACATGTCCCACCCTGCCCTCAAGACCCTGCAGACCCCTGTGAGTTCCAGTGCTCGTGAGTACGGGTGTGCATGAAGAATCGCGCAGATGGCCACCCCCGCTACACAGAAAGTGACTTCAAGAAACTTTAAACACCTCAGTGACACAGAAGGGCAAGGATGGGAGGCCAAGGCTCCCTAGCTTTTTTTACTCTTACAAAAATGGTCTCCAGGACTCTGTGAACTGTAACCATTCTTTATGTATGTGTAGAGATGTGCAATTTACTGCACGCTTTCCGCAGAGTCCCCCGCCCATGGGGCAAGATTGCTCTGACAGTTGAGGAATGGAGGCAGGCTGGTTTTTCCATCACCAGGTGGCTGTTCATGTCCCGACCAGGGCTCGAGCACTTAGGCCTCTTAGTTCTCAGACAGGACTCATTGCTCCACCCTATAGCCCCCTTGCGTCTCCGTGCCTGCTGTGGGGGACCCACCCACAGGAATGAACAACCCAGTGGCGGGGAGGAGCCCTTCTTCGGTGGCAGTGGCAAAATGTTCCTCCCTGAAGGCAGAAAGGACTGTTTTCTAGAATGTGTAACCTGTACAGTTTTTACAGTGGCAAAGGCACACCCACTTTGGCACAGATAACTGAGAAATTTAACTAAAGGGTTGCCTACTTTACAATTCAAAAGGAGCACCACAGAAATAATTCACATATAACAAGTATCTTAATTATGGGCCAAAATTCCTTTCTGAGGACAAGACAATTTTTATCAATGAAACTACCAGACACGTCCATTGCTTCTGCAGTGTCTCCTCAGACACCTCACAAAAATACCTAGAACTCACTGTCCTCCCACAATCACCATGGATGTAACTGCTACATTTTCTTGAGCTGTTGATTATTAGGGAAATTTTTAAAATATAGTCCTGAGTGGTGCACACACTCCCAGTGTATCTTGGGACAAATCACACGGTAATCCCACCTCACTGCCGCAGTCACTCCTGAGTTGTTTTAAAACAGATCAATTCAAGTTAGAATAAGCTTGGGAGACAACCTGGAAGGGAAAACAAGTCACTGAAAAGCAGTGTGCCATCGGTGGGGTGGCCCTCTTTGCTTTGAGGGTGGTGCGAGGCACAGCAGGAGAGGTGCTGGTGGCACCTGCAGAGCTTCATAGCTGCCCTCGTTCCCCTGCTTGCCTGGGTGCCCCTGGGGGATTTTCTTCCTGAAATCTCAGAGCCATTTCTGTTGTGTCACTTTTGGAATCATGGGAATAGTAGTGCCACCCAGACCACCTTCTATTCTATTTTGCCATTTTAAAAACCAGCTTGTTGAGATCTAATTCACATATCATGCAGTTCAGCCATATGAAGTATACAAGTCAGTGTCTTTGGTCTATTCATTAGGTTATGCAACCATTACCACAGTCAAATTCTATAATATTTCATCCCCCTTTAAACAGCCTGCCGATAGTCAATCCCCCTTCTCCCCGCCCACCCCTCAACTCTAAACAACCACGAATCCACTTTTTGTGTCTATGGACCTGCCCATTCTGGACATTTCATATAAATAAAATCATCCCATATGTGGTCTTTGGTGGCTGACTTCTTTCTCTTAGCATACTCTTAAGGTGCCTCCATGTGTAGCCCATATCAGTATTCCATTTATTTTTATTGCCAAATATTCCACTGTACGGATAGACCACATTTTGTTGGTCCATTCATCTGTTGATGGACATTTGAGCTGTTTCCACTTTTGGTCACTGTGAATATTGCTGCTGGGAACGTTCGGGTCCTGTGTGGCCATTCACTCATGTGGCTTCAGTCTGGTAAAGTACACAGACTTCCCGTGGCCAAGATGCAGCGGAAATTTTGGTGCTTATGTTCTGTGAGAGTGAGAGAGGGTCTGGAAACATTTCTTTATGATGGCCTAACAAGAAAGTTGACACCAAGATATTAATTTTAAATTTATAATTTAGTTTAATTTAGTAATAGAGCCACACAAGTACGTTACAGTCAGGGAAGAGAAAGAAAAAAATGCCAGGAAAATTCTTTTACCAATGATCCACCTGCTCACTTAGCCCCGGCACGGGAGCAGCACATATACAGGCACACGCTTCACGCACTTTCCCTTCTTCCCTCCCTTCCTGCCGGTTCAGCTGTCCCAGCTTTCGGCTTCTGAACCATGGGTGATGGGCAAGACCAACAACCAGAAAGAGGAAGCCAAACCCAGAGTCAGAGCCAGGGCCAGGACACAGCCACTGCTGCTGGATTGGAAATACTGGAAGCCATCCTTGGGCCATTTGGAGATGTTAATTAGGCTGGCTAATTCCCACTGGCCTTGGGTTGCCAGTGTTGAGTGTGTGGGCTTACCCCATCCACTGCCTGCACCTGTTCCCTTCCTCAGAGCCATTCCAAGGGATCTGAATAGCCCAGACAGCTCTCTGATCTCCCACTCTGTCCGCCTTCCTGCTGGTAGGATATTTAGCACTTGCCTAAAGCTGGAGCCCTAGTCCACTCTTTCTCTCCCTCATGCATGCCAGCTCTCAAAATAATTCTCTTTCCTAATTATCTTGAACCAGCTAATCATTTTCCACACTGACTGATCAGTAACCAGGATCCAGAGACAGGCAGCCGCGTTTCTTGTCTGACCCTGCCCAGCATCATCCCAGGTGGCAGTTCTGGATGGCAGCCTTTCCTCAGAGGCAAGAAGCTTGGTTCAAAGCCTTGCTCTCTTGCTATCCCAGTGAGTACAGCTGGAGAAAGCATGCCATAGAAAGGCCCACCAATTCCTGGAGCGCCTCTGCTAGGCGGAGCCGCACACAACACAACACATGTCCAGCCAGCCTCTTGTTTCCTGTCCTGCTTTAAATCCCTGTTGATATCCAGAGTATCAGAGAAGTCACACAAGGCGGAAGAAGCAAGACATCTTTCTTCAGAAGTGACTTCTGGATTCCTCCAGCTCAACTCTGCATCTGAGCTGCCAGTTGGCCACAGTTTGGCCTTTTGGTGTCTGAGTTAAACCGTTAAGGGCTGTCCCTGAGGAGTCTTGCTCAACTGCTCTTAGATATGAGTGGGGCTGGCTTCGATTCCCAGCCCCACAAATAGGTAAAAATGACTTCGAATGTAAAACACACATTAACCCTATAACCCAGTGTCACAACCTTTTTTTTTTTTTGGGGGGGGGGGACAGAGTTTCGCTCTGTTGCCCAGAATGTAGTGCAATGGCACCATCTTGGCTTACTGAAACCTCCACCTTCCCAGTTCAAGCAATTCTCCTGCCTCAGCCTCCTAAGTAGCTGGGATTACAGGCGCCTGCCCCCACACCCAGCTGATTTTTTAGTGTTTTTAGTAGAGACAGGGTTTCACCATGTTGGCCAGGCTGGTCTTGAACTCCTCACCTCAGTTGAGCCACTGAGCCCGGCTGTCACAACCTTTTATCCATTATCACCCCACCGTGGAGCCTTCTGAGACATTTTGGTTTCCTAATTAGTCCCCTCCCCTGAAACAGCACAGAAACACCATGTGTCTGTTTACTTACAGTACTTATACATACTGTGCTGTACACATATAAAGAGTAGGCTATTTTGCCACCCCAAATTAGACTGCATGCTGTAACTTTTCTCCCAGATCCCCCAAAGGCAACGGTTTCATCTGCTTTGGTCACCACTGTAACCCAGAGCCGAAAACAGTGCCTGGCACATATCTGCTGCCCATTTGACAAAGGGATAGGACAGTTAGGCTTTGTGTCTCTCCCCTATCCCCGCCAGGCGTCAGGTCCCTCCTGGCCGCTTCCCACCCCCCATCTCCAAGCACATTGCCCTCCAGGTGCCCTCCGCACTGCCCAGGTTGATCAGTGCCCTGTGTGTACCCCAGAGATATATCGAGAAGCTGACAGCTTACTCCTCTGCTCCACGACTGGAACCCCACCCTTTGGGAGCACTGCCGTGTGTCAAGGGCAAGTGACATTTGAGCCCCATGGAATAATCAAGGCAGCCCCCAACTGTCTCTGTCTTTGCATCTCCTTAACTCAACCATGGATTGGCAGTTACTGAGACATTCTTTGTGGTCCAGCACACCACACCAGGCTGCGTCTGGGGACACACAGGAGAGGGGCAACCCAGTCCTCATCAGCAATTACAAACAAGTCCTCCATTGTTAGCTGCGCCATCTGCTTTCTTGGTTTCTACCAATCGGGTGCCTGTACACACAGCATAACCAGGGCTGAGGGGCTGCAGAGGAGTGAGATCAAGGAGCCCCTTCATAAAGAGACCCTTTGCTCACACTGGAGGGTGTCAGTGGCATGGTGCTCTAAAAGCCGAACTTCCTCAACTCAAGGAAGACCCACGCAGATATGCTCTATGTTTGCCCTCTTCCATGAGAGGAAATGGGGGCCCTACAGCACAGTGCACTGGGGGGAATCAGAAATCTAAACGATTAAATCTTCCAGAGGATCCACGGAAAACATTCTAGTCCGTGACCAACAGTCAGCAGCAGCCCAGAACCTCTTGTGCCCAAAGAGCACAATCAAGTGTGGAGAAGGAACGGCGTTCACGGTGGGTGGGAGTCGGACCGAGTGTGGAGAAGGAACGGCGTTCACGGTGGGTGGGAGTCGGACCGAGTGTGGAGAAGGAACGGCGTTCACGGTGGGTGGGAGTCAGACCGAGGATCATACATGAGCCACGATCAGTTATTGATCCAGAATCTCCTAACCCCAAATAATTTTCTTGGGAGAAAGGGACAATCTTCATCCATAGATTGGAAAAGATGGCTCCATAGCAGTGCACATTTCTTTCATGGAGCCTTGGCTAAAAGAATGGTAGTGGTCTCCTCCTGATGGCTGCTGGAGCCACCATCTTAGAAGTTTGCCCCTGTCACCGTGCCAACCTTGGCAGAGGGGGTCAGCAGAAAATCCATGTTTACAACTGTGGCTGTGCAGAGAATGGTCCACATCGCTGATGAATGTCCTTTGTCGGGATTTGACGGTTGTCTAGTGACACAGAATTCAGGAGAGTTGTGGGGGCTGAGAGTTCAGGAGAAGCTACTGCCTGATGCAGAAAGAGGATGCATTCACCAAGGAAACCCCGCTGTAGAAAATAGGATGGTGTGAAAGGGGTGGAAGAACCTGTCACAAAGCATAGAAAAGCTAAGATCCCCCTCAGTTCTGGGTGACTGCTGAGACCCTGCTGCTCTGTGGGTGAGAGTGACCTTATGGTCCAATTTTCCCGCTCCAGGGTCCCCTCCCAAGCTTTCCTCTGCACAGGATGCTGTGTGTCCCCTCCCTGAGGACTGTCACATTGCAGATGACACCAGTATTAACACACTGTGCGTAACTCAGAAACCTGTAAAATGAAACTTGGAGACATGTAAACTTGCCCACCTAGGGGGTTTCAATTATTTTTTCAGGTCATCCATTGAATTTCAAATGCTTCTCTTGAAAACACTTTTATCTTTGTATTTTAAACAAAATCAGTCAGGAAAAGTTGGAGAGCAGGAAAAGGATATAGCTGTCAGTGCGGTTCAGCATCTGTAGGGCTCCTGACAGGGTCTGCATGCATAGACCCTGGGAGTGTTAATGTCTCTCTCATTTCACATTTGCAAAGATGACATCGGCTTCTATTTTGTCCTATCAAGTAGCATTTTTCAAGTGAGTTTTCAGTTTTTACTGATTGACAAGGCTGCAAAACTGCTTGGGCAGCTCAGGGATAAATGTATTATTAGCACTGTGTTAATGATCAAGTTGGAGCTGTGGGCTGCTGTGTGTGTATTCACTCGATTTTGTGTTCTTTCCCTTCAGATTAAAACACGTAAAGGTCTCATTACAATATTTGAGCAAGGTAAGACAGACACTTCAGTGGATTTGTCCAGCCACCCTGCTATGGGGAGGGGGTGGGACTTTTCTAACCGGCTGCCCTTGGTAGCGGACCCTGCATCGGTGCTCCTCGCCCTCCTGGGCCTTCCCCTCCCGAGCGGCCCTGCCCGCACTCCTGCCCCTGCATGTCTGCGCTGCCCGGGGAAGCCCAGCCTTGCCTTTCTTCTGCCCGTGCACTCGGGGAAGAATCCGACACCAACACCTGCTATCCCGGAAAATGTCTTTGTCACCTACCCTTTTGTGTGTGGAGCTGTAGGGGGCCGGTGGGCACGGGGGCCACCCGCTTTTTTGTTGCCCAGGCCTGGAGGAGCAGGGTCTTGAGATGGGCCGATAAGACACAG
This sequence comes from Macaca fascicularis, assembly GCF_037993035.2. Lineage (NCBI taxonomy): Eukaryota > Metazoa > Chordata > Mammalia > Primates > Cercopithecidae > Macaca > Macaca fascicularis. The sequence continues at coordinate 66,925,771 of NC_088384.1, forward strand.
CACATGCTGGGCCGGCCTTTGGCCGCCAGCCTTAAAGGAGGCCTCTGAGGCCTCCACGCGGGGAGGGCAGGTTGTGGCGGGGGCTGCTGAATGGAACAGCTGGGGAAGGAAAAGCAGATGAAAGCTGCGGAGTGCAGAGGGTGGAGACCCAGGGATGCGCTGCGGTCTAGGACCCAGAGGATAGGCTGGCCGTAGCAGATGTGACCTCCCCAGCCCGCCTTTCTGTCCTGGGTCTGGGGTCCAGGCCCTGCCTGCGGCGCTCTGATGGATGGTAGCTGCCTTGGCAGGGCTGTCTGAAAACCCTGTCCCGTGTGGCCCGGGCTGCACCACCTCCCAGGCTCACAGGTGGAAGGCAAGCAGTTGGTAATGACAAGGATCATGGCAGTGCCCTTCACAGGAGAAAGCAAGTGAGCGAGCTGTCATTCATGAGCCTGTCACCCACAGTGGAATGCAAAGCACAGAACCGGTCACTTTGTCTCAGTAAATATGGAAGTGGGATGTTAGGGTCCAGATTTGTTGGTTTATCCAAACCTTCACCCTCCTCTGCCAGGCAGGGCTGTTGGACCTGCAGGCCAGAGGAGCAGCCGGCGCCACAGCCAGCCGACCCTCCAGCCAGCTGCCCTTTCTCTTCCCCTCACCCGTGGCTTAAGCCCAGGCCTGGTATTGTCCCAAACTGGGCTCACTTGTGTCAGCCCCAGCAGGTGACACGAGCCTCAGAGCCCAGGTGCTCATGTCAAGATGGGGCAGAAGAGGGCTGTCCGGTCCCCTCTGAGCAGCGCACTTTGCTGCAAAACTTTGCATTTGCTGAGACCCCCGTGTCCATGCATGTTCTGCTCCTGCCGCCAAAGTCGGGAGGTGAGGTTCGAGTGTCCTGTGAATAAATCCATGGCTTCCATCACCGGGAAGAGGCAGTGCGAGTGGAGCCACAGCTGCGAGTGGACGTGTCGTATCAGGAAGGCGGCCCTACCTTGTGTCCTGCCTACCCGTCCGGCAGCTGCCACCTCCCCGCCACAGGGTGCTGTGGCACGAGGGCCCAATGCAGATGAGAATGTCCCAGCAGAAAGCTGGGGACCAGAGGCATGTGTAGGGCACTGTGGCACTGGCTCCAGCCCAGCTGCAGGAGTGGCTTTGCCCTTTGCCCCTGGCCATGGGATCCCTGCTTTCAGGTGCACAGGCCCCCATCTCTGCAGAGCTTCCTGCACTTCTCCAGGCTCACTCAGCGGGACAAAGCTGGCGTCCCTCTGTCCATCTGCAGGAACTCGAGGTGCACCCTCTTTCCCTCTTTATCCTCCCTGGGTGAGTGGGTGGGGCAGAGGAACTAAAATGTTTTCCTTCGAATCCAGAATTAGCAAAGGTTCGCGCTTTCTCTTTGGATCTCACTTTGTATCTTTCATTTACTTGCTTTTTCTTTTTTTTTTTTTTTTTTTTTTTTTGCTCCTTTATTCTAATCCATCTGATCACCATAGTGGGCTGGGTTGTTGGAATATTGTCTGGGATTAAATCAAGTCTGTTCTCCCACGCTGCCCCACACCCTGGATTAAATGCCAGTGCCCACTACCAGCTACAAGGGGATGGAGAGATGCCTCGTAACAATCCAGCTTCTCTTGTGGATGATGGTCTAGCTGTGCTGCCTTTGTCAGAAGCAGCCTGTTTTTGTGTTCTGGGGTTTTTCTAGTGTGGTGTTTTTTTTGAGACTGGGTCTCACTTTGTCACCTAAGCTGGAGTACAGTGGTGCTATCACTGCAGCCTTGACCTCCCAGGCTCAAAATCCTCTCACCTCAGCCTCCCAAGTAGCTGGGACTACAGGTGTGCACCACCACGCCTGGATACGTTTTGCAATGTTTTTATAGAGCTGGGGTTTCACTATGTTTCCCAGGCTGGTCTGGAACTCCTGGGCTGAAGCGATCCCCGCACTGCGCCCGGCTGCAGCCTGTTTTAAAGATGAGAATAGTGGGGCCTTCTCTGTTTGCCCGACCTTACCGAGCCGAGAAGAAGGGAGGCAACAGTGAAGCCCCTGGACTCTGAAAGTACTGAATTTCAGAACACCCTGAGCCAGGTTACTGCCATAGGTCCAAGCATGTTTGCAAGTATTGATTTTGGAAACTCTTCCTAGAAACAATAAGGTAAGTTCAGAAAATGAAAAAAGATGCTGTCTGTGAATACAATAACCTACTTAAATTAATTTCAAATGCCACTAATAATAATACTTTCAAAGGCCAAAGCCCTGCAAGTGAATCACGCAGGGAGGAAGATGTGGAAACTCTGCTTTTGAGGTTTGTTCCCAGCAGAGGTCATGCAGGAAACTTGGGGCATAATACAACAGGGTTTAAAAATACGCTACAAGGGGAAGGGTGATGAAACGATCCTCTCACTGGCAGAACGGCCCTAGGGGAGACCCAGCTCCACCCGCAACAGTGGCTCGGTGTTGCAGCAGGCATTCTTGTATTCCTCTGAGCACGCCGACGGCAGCCCTGGGGAAGCACGGGATGCAGATGCGCAGGTTTTAATTTTATTCCTTTTCCCTCCGGTGCTGAACAGCTGTATGCTCATCTGGACTCATTCAGACAAGCAATTTAGTCCTGACCTCTAGTCTTAGGCCCTTTGGGGAATAATTGAGTTGTAACTCATTGTGTAGAATATTGATATGTAAACAAGTGGAGATTCCAGGAACACCGCCAGGGATCTGCAGAGCGTCCTCTGAAGTTTCACGGGCTTTTCCATTGACTCCAGCCACTGCTTCTTCAGTGGCTCTTCCTCCCTTTCACTATGACCAGATGCCTTTTCTCTTCATTCTTTACTTATGAATTGGACAGTAAGTCTGAATTAATTTCACAAGATCCATAGCTTCTTTTATGCTGCAGAAAAGCCCAGAGCAAAGAATAAGAAGAAAGACATTCATGTATTTATTCATTCAACAAACATCTTTGCCGGCATAGCGTGGGAGGAGGTCACCAGACCCTTCTCCTGGGAATCTCCCTCCCTTCCGAGTGCCACAGATCCTCCCTGAATTGTGTGGCCGTAGAGCCTCCATTGCCTCCATGACTTAGCAGTTCTCTGCTTCCTTTGCAGGGGCCCTGGCCTCCAGTCTGAGTGCTGACCTCGAAGAGCCCCTGAGTGAGGAGGAGACAGAACACCCTCTCCTGCTTCTGCCCCAAGCCACTAAACCCAGAATCTCCAGGAAATTTCATTGCTGTACTAGTGCCCTCAGCAGGTCTTCCCATTAGTGGACTTCTGAAGCCCGTGGTGAATCCCACTACAGCATCTCAGATGGGACTCAAACTAGGCTGTATCATCTTGTCCTGAAACCTCACAAACCTTGGACTTCCAAAGAAGAAACGAAAAAGTCACCAAAAACCAGAGATGAACCCACTGTCACATGGGCATTGGTGTGGCTGCTCTGGGCAGATCACAGCAGGAAAAGATTCTGCTCTTTCAGGGAGGGGCGGAGGGCAGCTGGCTTCTGCACCCCAAGTTGTTTCTTCTCATTTATGAACCCAAGCGTGATTCACAGAGGGGCTGGCGAAACCATTGTCTGACTGAGGAATTCTATCTGCATTGATTTTGCTAGCTCCTTTTAAGTTAGGATTTATGGTTTACTCAAAACTTTCATCATCGTGGAAATTGGCTTTCCCCAGGGTCTTTTGCCCAGGAGACGTTTTACCTCAGTTGTCCAGTGTTGTTCCACCTGGTACCTGACGCCCTCTAACTGAACGAGGTTCTGCTCACCACGCAGAGGCCCTTCAGGTCGTGACGGTGATACCCCTATCTTAGAACACTCAGAAGATTCCAGAAATACAGGGTCCTGTCCTTGCATAAGTTCCTGCAGGACAGGAAGTGTCCCAAGGCTCAAAACAGCACAGACCACATCCACACAAAAGGCGCATGCCGGCTTCAGGCGCTAGGCTGAGCCGGGCACCCCCCGAATGGCCTTGTGCCTCCAGAAGCCTCACGCCGCAACTTGGCTCTCATCTGTTGCCCAGAGAGGCCTCAGACAGGCCTCGGAAATGTTTCTTGTCACACAAAGCTTTTGGTAGCAGATTCTAAGCAAGGGATTTAATCCTTATATTTTTGCCCATTTGGCTCCAAGGAAGGCACATTAGACCTGTTTTTTGTTTTTTCTTTCTTTCTTTCTTTCTTAAAAAAATGAATGAATTAATTAATGAATGAAAGAAAAGAGAAGCAATGGTAAGCCCTCTCCTGCTGCGGGGCACTGGGTGGGCCCTGCCCGTCCTGCAGCAGAGAAATCAGTCAGCAGTGAAGAGCTGCTGGCACGGACCCTGGGCTCTGCCCTGGACCCTTGACCTGCCTCAGAGCTAGAGGTTTGCTCCACCCCGCACTTCACTTGGGAAGTAAATCCGAGAAACTCATCAGAGTCAATCCCCACTGCGCAGGCTTTGTTCTCACAGTGGCTGGGGAGAGAGCAACGCCCTGCAGTGGGAAGGGAGAGCAGCACGAGAGACGCAGCCCCTAACTCGGCGTATAATGGGTGGGCCAGTCCTGGGAAAGGTGGGCCCTGTGCATGAGGTCTCCCCGCCATCCTCTGCCCTCTGCCCTCAGCCCTTGCACACACTTGTTACCTTCAGGCTGCTTGGCCACCCAGGCCTGAAGAAGCCTTCTGAGGCTCTCACCCCATCAGAGCGGCCATTTTCACTGAGGAGCCAGTTTTTTCCATTAGCTATTGAGCTGGTTTGGCTGGAACCTGGCCTTTGTAGAGAGAACGGGAAGACCCAGGAGCCAGACTCATTCTTGGGACAAATGAGAAAGGGCTGAGCTGGTCATTCTGTCGGAAGGGTGGGCCTGCTCATCCTGGAGAGAATTTGCTTTTCTGCTTTATAGGGGATTGCAGGTAGCACTTGAGGCCAGGCCACTGATAGGAGCACCTTGAGAATCACCTGAACACAAGAGAATGAGGGTGCCCCAAAGTGGAAGGAAGCTTCCAGCTCCTGGGCTGTTTTGGGAAGGGCCCAGGGTACTTACAGGGCCAGAAGGGCAATGTGAGGAGTGACTGCAAGCCCTGGCATTTTCTGTGGTGTCAGCAAACGCCCCTTTATTTTAAATGATTCCAGACTTCTGGGCCGTGTCGCTTGGCCACCGTCACTCAGGCTTGATCCTGCTGTTGAGCTGCTCCTGTCTCCTGTTTACCTCACTCCTGTTGGGAAGGCCATCGCATGCTCCTAGGCTCCAGAATCCCCTGTAGGTCTCTACCAGCAGGTCGCCTCTGGGGGAAATTTCATCTTCAGGCTCTAGAAGCTCCTGTTGCGGAATTCCTGGCTGTAGTAGAAAAGATATGTCAGGATTTAGAAATCGTATTTAACTATCCTGGACTTCTGTCCCATGATTTCATTTTGCTTCCACGAACCAGCCATCCCGACCTTGGGGTGGGAAATTCAGTGGTAGGCAGCAAATAACTCAACCTTCCTGTAACCCCTGAGGACCTCACGACCCCAGATGACAGCCAGCAGTTTGGTGAGTGGAGTTTTTTTTTGAGCCCGCCGTTCTCCGTAGCAGCTTTGGTCTGGAGATTTGGAATGTGGAGCCGGGAATCTGACAGCCACGTTTCTCGTGGTCACATGGACTGGAGTCGTTTTTGTTATTTGGGGTGGAAAATTGCAATGATCAAGCTTCTTCTTCTTTTTTTTTTTTTTTTTTTACTTAGAAAAGCAAATATTGTGTTTTTGTAATAAATACCTTTCAGCAAAATTGCGGCGGATCATTCATCCAGTAGGGCCCCACCTGAGGCACAGCGCCGACTCATCACGGTGGTACCAGTGGGTCAGCCATCTGGAAACAGAAGTGGCCCTAATTGGGCCAAAATGGGGTAAGACTCGCTGGCCTCAGCCAGGGCCAGGCCAGCTCCCTCACTTCTCTGCGCACCTGTTCCCAGAGTCCATCCAGAGCAAAGCTGATGTTTATAGTCTCATTGTACTTAGGCTTTTGTACTTTAAAAAATTATGACTTTTTAAAAATAATCAAGCCTTCAGCAGACAGAAGTGAAGACATTTAGCCTGGGTTGCCTCAGCAACAAAGTCTGCAGTTCCTAAGAGCCACATGTTGGGGAAGTGGGGTGACCCAAACTTGGTGACATGGGTTGATTGATCAGACCCGTAGCCTTACAAACACGAGCTCATGCAGATCCACAGAGCCCTGCACATCCTGTCTTCCTGGCCTTCCTCAGGTGGCACCACCTGCGCCCCACGGACCTGCTGTATTGGTGTCATGTGGAGGTCTGATGAATCCTTTAAAACCTAACTGTGATGTCGTAAATGTAACTGTGCTACCTTTATATCTACTGAAGGGGAACATCTGCATCCGAGGGAGATTCAACAGGAAACAACCATCGTTTTAGTTGCACTCAGTCTGTCAGTATGACATACACATGAAATGAATGTTTCCCTGTGTTTTCAGGTCTACAATGTTTAGTACATGTAAATAAGGAAAAAAATTGATAAATACGGTAAATTAAGTTATAGCGTGTCATTTGATTCTTATTTTGCTGTCTCTTGTTATTTAATTTTCCTAATGCTCCACATCTAGGTTCCTTCCTAGGTGGTAGGAACACCTTGCAGACATGTGTGCGCGCCAGGACACACCACGGCACAGGCAGCCACGGCGAGAAAGCACACATCTCCGCAGATGGCAGCCACCCGACTCTCCAGTTAACCTCTTTTACTCTTTAATTCTGATTTACTGTGATGATTTCATAAAGTGGAAACACAGCACTTCAGTGCTATATGTTTCTGTCATTCTCATTATAGTTTATAAGAAAATAAAGTTTACCCTGGCATCTAATAAAGAGATGGTTTTCATTTTTATTGGACAGAATTGTTTGAAAGCATATTTTAACTAAAACCTAAACATGCATCCAAAATGGTAGCTGGTACCTGTGCGGGGAAGCTTACCAACGTGTTTATGTAAAATTGATCTCATTTCCTAACATGGAATGCTGAGATCCAGTCACAGGAGGCTCTGAATCCAAGCATCATGGTTCCAATCTACTTAAATCGCTTTCTCTCTCCATGAGTAAAGGGCTGGGTCAGTATCGCCTGCTACCATAACATCCATCTGAGCCCGCAATGAAATGTGCCCCTTGCTCCATCTCTCCAGGGCAGCCCCCTTCTAGCGGTCAGGAGCCCCTGTCCCTGATGAACAGGAGGCAGCCTTAGAGGTGAGTAAGTGATAGGATGTGATATGGTCTCCTGTTGGTGTGGCTGAAGCCGGCTGATGCCCGTCTAAGGACTCCAGCCATCTCATGACAGCCTGGCCGGGTGGCCTCTGCCAGCATCGCAGGCTACTCATGCGCTAGGCAGCAGTGACCTTTCGGGTCATTGTATTAGAAGTCTGCAAAAATCATCCATTTGTCCAGTTAGCAAATATTTTTTGAGTACCTAATACTTACAAAACATGCCTGTGACCTCCCAAATGGTCTGGATGCCTTCTTGGGAGTCAAGCAGACCCTAAATTCAATGTCTAGCTTTTCACTGATAACAAGAGCTTGCTTAATGGTACGTCCTGCTTCTAATACTTGGTACCTCATCGAATGAAGCTTGATGTGGAGTTGTAGAGCTTTGTGGCCTGGATGCAGTGGGTCCCACCCTGTGCATCCGCAGCGTTGAAGAATCTTCGTAAGTCAAATGCAGGTTCCTGACTGCTGCCGACTCTGACCTACCAGGTCTGGGCTAGAACCTCAGCATCTCCACTTTTTAAAGCTACCCAGAGGACCTGCAGGTAGATCTGGGTTGAGGGGCTGGGCCAGCACCCTCGGGAATGGTCTGGGCAGCTCATCCCCCACCTGCACTGAGGGAACATCGGAGAGCACTCCCTGCAGGACAGCTCTTCGCTCTACAGCTGCTCCTAGGAGCTGCGTTTCTGCCGCTCACTAATGACTCGGCGTCATAGGTGATAGGTCAGCTATGGAAATGGTTATTTGAAATTCAAAGGATATTTTTCTCAAAGTCTTAAATGGTTTACTTTTTTATATCTTTGTTTTTGTTTTCACCAAATCGTTTTCTCTGCTACACTTTTTATTTGTGGCAGAATGATGACAGGGTGGGGAGACATTCCAGTCCATCATGCCTCCTATAAGTGATCAGGTCACCTTAAGAAAGTACTCATCAAATCTTGGGCCATATTAAGCAAAACCTTCAGCAGAATTCCAAAGAACAATACAACTTCCAGTGCTTCCAAAAGGACCATTGCTACAAGGCCCTGATAGGTCTTTTGGGGCTTCTGCTAGGTGCCAGAATTGAAAGCAAGAATATTTTTTAAGGTACACCTAACCATAGTCTAATTCTCTAAGTGTTCCAGGAAAAAACACCAGTTATTTCTGCCTCCTGCAGTGAAGCGTGTCTTCCAGCGAGAGGCTCCCACACTGATATTTGTTCACTTCAGTACCTATTCAAGCTAGCATTATGGTGCTGTGTATGTGCAGAAACTAAATTGAGGCCACTTTGGTTTATTAAACCGTTTATGTCAAGGGGCACTATTATCATTTGCTCTTTTGTCTATACCTGGAAATGGTTTTAGTTGCATTTCGTTTTTCAAACCAGAAAGTGAAGGCCACGGAAATGGAGCACAAAGTAAACTCTGTCCCTGCATATTTGGTTTACTCAAGGCACGGATCTACAGCTGGAAAGGTCACCCTCACCCCCTCAATCTGACCACCTACTTCTACGGGTATGAAAACCAAGTCCTGAAGACATTGGCTCACTGAGATTCACAAGGTCAGAAAGTGAGGCTCCAGGCAGGAGATCAGTTTCTTAGTTCCCACTTCTTGATGACACCCCCATTTAGCAGCAGTCACCGTTCTTCACCAGTGCATGGACTGTTTATTGAAAGCAACGTTTTGGTCACTGTAAAAAGGTCCCCTAATGCCAAGGCTTAGGCTACCCTGACCCTGCTGTCGTAGGGACCAGGCCCAACACAGACCAAGGGCTTCGAGTGTGGGAGAACTTGTTTTAACAAGAGACTTACCTACTCTCCCTGCATGCAGACACGGAAACGGTGGAGTTCACCTCTCTCCATGGCTCTAGAAGCCATGGACTGGAACCTCTGGAAAGAAAAGTTGCTCGTCTTCAACTCTGAAAAATAGACTTTGAGGTCAGAGCAGGTAGCCAAAGCAGGGTTTTCATGCTTAGTGTGATGCCCAGGCAGGTGGGCCACGCTCCGGAAGGCCACGGTCTGCTCTCTGCACTCAGACATCTACGTGTTTACCAAGCATTTGCTACAATTTGGCCAAAATTGTCTCGTTTCTCTCCTGAAAATGTTTTCTTTTTTGGGAGTTTGAGACAAAAGATAATGACATATCAGTGTCCTTCCACGCCACAAGAACCACCCTTGAGTGGAGTAGAATGAGACTCGCTTCCGAAACCGAGGTCTGTTCTTAGCCTGCTGCAGATTCAACCCCATTTTCACCCTCAGAGAACATGACAAGACCAGCCAGCAGCCCAGCCAGGCAGGACATTTCAAACAGTAGTGATACCCCCTCTGCCCTCAAGGTGCTCTCAGATCTGCCCCCAACACACACAAACAGCAGTGACAAAAACAGGAGGAACTCTCCAAAATGACACTTTCTGAATAATAAGGAAAAAACAGCTGGAATTGGCGATTGCTTCATTTTTGTCATTGGTAGAATTTTAAGTTAAAAGTATTTTAATACCTAAGTGTCCTAACTTGGATAAGATGGGGGCAGCGAGACATTTATAATAAGCTGTCACATCAGGCAGTATTTGTCTGGAAGATCCTGTGTTTCACAGAAGGAGAGTGAGAAAGTAGGTCCCAGCCAGTATCCTCCCTCCGTACCATGTCAGACATGGACCACGCTGATCAGATTGTTGCTATTTATCAAGATATTCCTGCCTCAGATATCAGAGAGCATTATGTATGTGGTCAAAATTCTATTCTAACATTATTTTGGGAAAGAAAGAATAAATGCATAAATTATCTCTGGGACAAGAGGGCATTTTTTATGTGTCCAGGTGTCATTGCTAATCTTCCATTTATGTTCCCCCCGCCCCCGTGAAAATGCTTGTTGAGTTTGACATGGAATATTTTCCATGAAGAGGTCAGAGCCGTCGGCTTCCTCCTTAGCGTGGGGTCCTTAGGGCCTGGAAATTGGAGTGTGCTGCTCACTGAGGGCGTGAAGTGGGAAGGGGCTTGCTATTATAGATCCTGAAAGGATCTTTTTGACTTTAGAAAATAGCCTGCAAAGAAAAGCTCTTTTCCGTGAATACTCAGGGACTGCATTATGCCCCTCAGATGATAGAGGAGAGTACTTTTGATCAATATTCCCTAAGAAATGGCCGCTGGGCTAAGTGCAGAGGGCCTCAATAGCAGTCTCCCTCCTGCCCGACCTGCAGAGCATCTGCGGCAAATCTCTCGGAGCAGTGGGAACCAGCAAGGGCGGTACATTAATGGCATCATCTTCTCCTTTTAAAAAAAATGTCACCCCATTTTGTCCTCCATGTTGATGGCTGATTATGGGCCCACTGGAAACAGTTATTTCTATAGCTTTCTTCGGGGAAATCTTGGATCTTCGTTTCAGGCACCAGGAAAAGTGACCCCTGGAACAGTTTCAACCTAAAGGCGAGAGCAAAATGCTAGTGGAAAACTCACATCAGGAGCTTCTCTTAATCACGGAAGGTGGGTTTTGTTTTTTTTTTTTTTTTTTTACTAATGATCAAGATCTTAATAAAATAGCCAAAGTACAAATGTGTATATTACATCAGGTGTTCTATATTTTTTTTCTCCTGAAAACAATGATCTGCCTCTATTCCAACGACCCCTTCCCTAAGACTGATAAGCAGGTTCTTCAAAAGAACATTCTCAGCTGGGAGCTGTGGCTGACGCCTGAATCCCGCACTTTGGGAGGCTGAGGCGGGTGGATCACCTGAGGTCAGGAGTTCGAGACCAGCCTGGCCAACATGGTGAAACTGTCTCTACTAAAAATACAAAAATTAGCAGGGCGTGATGGTGCATGCCTGTAGTCCCAACTACTTGGGACGCTGAGGCAGGAGAATAGCTCAAACCCGGGAGGCGGAGGTTGTGGTGAGCTGAGACTGTGCTACTGCACTCCAGCCTGGGTGAGACAGTGAAACTCTGATCCAAAAAAAAAAGGAACATTCTCTCCAGATTAATGCAAAGACATAGAAATAGCATCATATAATACACATCATTCTACAACATCCTTGTTAAACTTTACAATGTCATAGGCACCCCTCTATCTAGTTTATCATTTTTCACAGCTGCATATTATTCCTTAATACAGATGTACCTTAATTTACTCAGCCCATCTGTGGACATTAAGGTGGCTTCCAGTGTTTGTCATAACAAAGACACCTGTAATAAACACCAGCACACCTATATCCTGACATACTGCTGCTTTTATTTCTGTATGATAAATTTCCAAAAAAAAATGAAATTACAAAGTCAGAGAGTATATGTCATTGTTATGGACTGAATGTTTGTGTCTTCCCAAAAACCATCTGTTGAAGCCCTAACCCCAGTGTTTACTAGGTGGGATCTTTGGGAGGTGACTGGGTTGTGATGAGGTCCTGGGGATGGGGTCTCCATGATGGGATGAGTGCTCTTAGAAGGAGAGAGGCCAGAGCTTCTCTCTCTCTGCCATGTGAGGACACGGGGAGAAGGCTGCTGTCTGCAAGCCAGCAAGCAGGTCTTCACTGGAGACCCAAATCAGCCCACACCTTGATCTTAGACTTACCAGCCTCCAGAACTGTGAGAGAGAAATTCCTGTTGTTCACGCCATTCCTATTGTTTTAAGTTTAAGCCACTCAGTCTGTGGTATTTTGTTGCAGCAGCACAAGTTAACTGAGATAGTCATTATAGCCCCAAGAGATTGATTATTTGACCACTTTTGAATTCTATAAAGTCAGTTTTGGAGTTATATTTAAAAATTAAGCTAGGACCCATGTCTTCCCATGTTTATATAAGATAACTCAGTAAATTACCCAACAGCTTAAGAAAAGAAAAAAATTTTAAGGGGCACCCAGGCAAAAGGCATAATTTCAGCAATGACAAAATGAGGCATTTGTTGACCAAAGTAAGGACTCCCAATCAGTGTGTCCACACCGTATGTCTTTTCATGATAACATTCCAAAGGATTTCTCAATTTTGGAGAAATTTTTGAAAATACTAACATAAAATTCATCAAATACACCATAAATTCACCTTTTGGTCATAGATTGGAGAGGAACGTGGTCCTGGGAACCAATGTTGGCTTCCAATTCCACCTGCACACACTCTTGAGCGGCCATTCCCTATCTGGCTCATTTCCTCGCCTGGGACTTGGGGCGATAATACTGATTGTGGTAGCCAGCCTCAAGGATGGCCCCCAGCAATCATCACCTTCTGGAATTCATACCTTTGCATGGTCCTTTACGTGCTGATTCAGAGATGACCTGTGGGACCAACAGAACCCAGCACAAGTGATATATCTTTCAAGATTAGTCATAAAGGTATTACAGTTTCCACTTTGGTCTCTTGGGTGGCTTGCTTTGGAGAGAGCCACCGTGCTGTCAGGACACTCAGGCAGTGCTGTGGAGACCAGCATCCATGTGAGGGAGCCATCTTGGAAATAGACCTTCTAGCCCAAATCAACCCTTCGCTTGACTGCAGCCCCAGTGGAAAATCACTGTAACTTCATGAAGGACCCCAAGCCAGAACCACCAAGCCAGGCTGCTACTGAGTTCCTGACAACACGCAAATAATTAGATATAATAAATCTCTGTTGTTGTAAGCACTCAGTTTTGGGGAGATTTGTTGTTACACAGTCATAGTGCTTGGGACATTGACCTAATGGTTGTTTTTGAGATGAGCTGCAGATAATGTACAGAAGGCATTTACATACAACAGTGCATTCTACTGGTGAACCCAGACCGCATCATTTTGCGGAGGGCTACATCAAGAAGCCAGACACCTGGGTTCTGCTCTCTATGTCTTAGATGAAGAGCCTTCTGATTGAGGGCAAGGCATTCAACATTCAGACATTTTCTTAATATACAAATCAATGAATCATAATCTATACAGGATTGATGTGAAGACCAAATGGAAAAATTCACATGCAGGCCGGGCGTAGTGGTTCACGCATGTAATCCTAACACTTTTAGGAGGCCAAAGTGGGAGAATCACCTGAGCCCAGGTGTTCAAGACCAGCCTGGGCAACAAAGTGAGACCCCCATCTCTACAAAAAATGAAACATTAGCTGGGCATGGTGGTACGTACCTGTGGTTCCAGCTATAGGGGAGGCTGAGGTGGGAGGCTTGCTTGAGGCCCAGAGGTCAAGGCTATAGTGAGCCATGTTTGTGCCACTGTACTCCAGTCTGGGTGACAGAGTGTAGCAAAAATAAAAATTCACCCTCAAGCAGTCTAAAAGTCAGAGAGCACTGAAAAATATCAGATGTACTTCTGATATCAGTTATCTATTGCTAATGAATCAGTAATAAATATCAGTTGTCTATTGCTACATAACAAATCACCCCAAAACTCAGTGACTGAAAACAGCCACAATCATTTTATTACAGTCTCACAGAGTTCTGGGGGTGAGCAGGCCCAGCTGGGCTGTTCCCACCAGGGCTCTCTCATGCAAATGTTAGGGTAGAGAGGGCTGGCATCATCTTAGGGGCTCCCCTGATCCCCCAAATGTCTGGGGCTTGGTCGTTGACTGAGATCTTAGCTCAGCCCCAGTAGAGGACCTAAATGTGTCCTCTGTGTGTAGCTTGAGCTTGGCCTTTTCTAGCTTAGTCTCAGAAGTCACACAGTGTCACTTCTGCTTTTTATTTGAGGAAGCGTCACAAAGGCCCTCTTTGTTTTGTAGGTACAGACTTCACTTCACAATGGGAGGCATGTCAAAGAGCTTGCAGAAGTGATTTTAAACCTACACTAGGTGGCATTGAGATTATATACAATTTCAAATCAGTGTTCAGCTGGGTGCGGTGGTTCACACCTGTAATCCCAGCACTTTGGGAGGCCAAAGTGGGTGGATTGCCTAAGGTCAGGAGTTCGAGACCAGCCTGGCCAACATAGTGAAACCCCATCTCTACTAAAAATACAAAAAATTAGCTGGGCGTGGTGGTGGGTGCATGTAATCCCAGCTACTCGGGAGACTAAGGCAGGAGAATCACTAGAACTCGGGAGGCGGGGGGTTGCAGTGAGCCAAATCTATGCCATTACACTCCAGCCTGGGCAATAAGAGTGAAACTCCACTTCCAAAAAAATAAATTAATAATAAAATAAAATCAGAATTCACTCCTGTCCTTGCAAGGATAATGAGTGAGTTCTCACCAGCACTTGACCTCAATAACTCATTTAATCTCAACGGTAGCCTTGGGAGACACTTAGTTGCAGACAGCCAAATCCACTTTAGCCTGCTGAAGGAGTAAATACTTTATTAAAGGCTCTTGGCTACCTTGCTTTATGTCCAGGAGGGCCACACAATCAGGCTTTGGGACTGAAAGATCCAGAAACAACACTCAAATTGCCCTGCTAGGCAAGTCCAGTGGCAGCTCACCTTACAACTCTGGGCCTTCACCACAGCCACCTCTGAGAGACAAATGCCTCTGCTCTCCCCTCCCCAGCACTGACTGCACCCAGTCCCATCTCTTTCGTGTCTCTCTTCTGGATTTACATCTCATGGACACATTTGATGAGTGGTTAGGCACCTCTAATCTGAGTCAGGGTGACCTGACTCCTTTCTGTTGGACATTGGTCTTAATGAGCAGTGCATTTTCCATTCCCTTACAGCAGAGCCTAGCTGCAAGGGAGGCTGGAAAAGCAAGTTTCTGGATTCTACCTTGAGGAGGCAGAACTCATCGGACTGAGAATTAGCTGAGCATAGGAAGGGTGTTCAAAAGACATGGGGCAAGCAGAAAACATAATAAATGTCTGCTACAGGTGGGCACTACTCTTCCCTAATTTTATCAATGAGAAAACAGGGCGAGAGGGTTAATCACTTGCCCATGGCCACCCAAAGCTGGTGGAGCTGAAATGATGAAAGCAGGCATTTGTGCTCCAAACCCCCCCTAACAGCCCCAGCATGCTGGAGGAGGGGCTGGGTCCTTTTGCATGTGAGCACATGAAATCTCACCACAGCAGAAGAGAGAGTGACCTGCTAGGATTATCAAAATCTGTCACTGCCAGAAGCTACAACACTGGCACTCTGAGATATAAAATTAAATTTTTAATTTAATCATTTTCTTAAATGTTACTAGACTTTGCGTCTCAGAGTTGGGGTTTGGGTCCAGCCCATTTGAGTCCCTCTGCTGCCAAGATGTTAAAAGTGGGCAAGGGAGAGCCTGAAGCCCTGTGCTCAGAGACTTTTCCTTCTGCCACTCATACTGGTTGCCATGGTTCTGGAATGACCTATTCAGTTGCTTGCAGGTGTAGAAGAGAAAGTGATTTCTACAACCAAGTGCTTTTAGAACCAAAGTGGAAGGTAGAGACCTCAATAGAAAGTGGCCTGGACGCGTGGTGGTGGGCGCATGGTGGCGCGTGCCTGTAGTCCCAGCTACTCGGGAGGCTGAGGCAGGAGAATCACTTGAACCTGGGAGGCGGAAGTGGCAGTGAGCCAAGATCAAGCCACTGCACTCCAGCCTGGGTGACAGTGTCTCAAAAAAAAAAAAAAAAAAAAAGAGAAAGAAAAAAGAAAAAGAAAAAAAAAGAAAGTGGCCCGGGCAAGCTAACTTTCAGCAATATCCTCCCTGTGGTGCTGCTTACAGTAACGCCACCATTCACAGTGAATTCGTGGCCTCTCTTACAGTTTGCATCTGCAGCACGTTAAAGAAAAGCAAAAAGTGGTGTCGAGTCTAGAATCTGCTACGACGCAGATGCCAGTGTGGGCCGTAGTTAACATCATGTGGTACTAAATTTACCCAGTTGTCTCGCCAGTACCATTATTTGTGTTTGCAAGTTGGGTCATGTAGAAATAACAAGTTTCTCCAATGCGTAAGATAAGAAATAACTGGAAACGATGTTACATTTGGCTCCTCACTCTCTCCCAGATGGGATTTTCAGTCCATTATTTTGGAGTCAAATTGCCAAAACACAAATCAGCTGTTTCATGATCTGGGCTGAGAACCATACATGTTCCTGGGCCACCGTATCACGCTCCCTGCTGTAGCAGCCTGTTGACAAGAAGGTGGAACCAAGGCCCTGGCATGCCACCGTCCATTTGAATTCTCCCACACTGGAGCAATTGTTGCCTTGGAGGTTTCTCTTTATGAACTTCGTTGATCTCAACTAAATTTCCGCACTTTCAGGCCACGTCATTTCACAGGGTCTTCCATTTCTTCAGATGTTACACAGGGTAATGACCACTCCAACCTCTTGGAGGCATTGTGAGAACTCACTGAGTAATTCATATGAAGTCCTTGGACCAGGCAAAGTTGGTTAGTTAAAGTTGCTGAGTTAAAGTTATCTTTTGTCTGTAACTCAATTTTTAATGAATTGCTACCAAACATCCTTAAAATGTTAATATGAATTTAGTCTGTTAGTATTGTTACAAACCCATCGTTAGTTGGGGTTAGTGTCCCTGGGTTGGCACCCAAGCCATCAACCCTTCCGAGGCCAAATTTACTGGGGGTAACAACTGGGAGAACTTACTCTATGACCAAGACCTCAAATTTTAAACCAGTACCTATAAAACATCAGCGTGCATAGAGATTCCCTGGGGATCCTGTTAAAATACAGATTCTGATTTAGGAGGCCCGAAGCAGGGCTGGCACTTCTGCTCCCAGGGGATGCGGACCTACAGCTCCTTGAGCCACACTTTGAGTAGCAGGCCTCTAAATGATACATACTACAGAAGTACAACACATGGTCCACCAGCATCACCGTAACGGAGACGCTTGTGGGACTGGGTCAGAAACCTGCTTTAGAAAAAAGTTTCAAGAGATTGTGAACCTCTAATCAGAGTAGAATTCTCATTGGTGGACATTGATCTATATCTTCCAAATGCTCAAACGCTTGCACAATTAAAAGAGGTCATCAGTTGCCAGGAAGGTGCTTGTTGCTATAAAATTAACACTATTTTGAAACAAATCAATACTGAGTTAAAGTTATCTTCTGTCTTTAACTCAATTTTTAATCTAATGGTTATAAAAATCCTCGAAATGTTGGGTTAAGCAATATAAAATTATTGATAGGAAAGTTTTTACTTTTACTTATAAAAACAGCAATGAGCCGGGTGCTCACACTTGTAATCCCAGCACTTTGGGAGGCTGAGGTGGGCAGATCACTTGAGGCCAGGAGTTGGAGACCAGCCTGGGCAACATAGTAAAACCCCATCTCTACTAAAAATACAAAAAAAAAAAAAAAAAAAAGCCAGATGTGGTGGCACACACCTGTAATCCCAGCTACTCAGGAGGCTGAGGCACAAGAATCACTTGAACCTGGGAAGCGGAGATGGCAGTGAACTGAGATTGTGCCACTGCACTTCAGCCTGAGCAACAGAGTGAGACCCTGTCTCAACAAAAAATAAACCCCAAAAACAACCATGTCCTATGGTTCACCCTAAGAGTTGTGATTTCACCTGATAAATGAAACCATCACTGCAGTGAGAAAACAACCTTCAAACCAGGAGACAACCTTCCTGTTCTGTGTAGATTTCTGTGGCTGACTTAACAGACTGTGATTCTTGTGTATTGTCTGAGAGCTCCTGTAACTGATATGAACAGGAACAATATTAATAAAACTATCTTGGAGGCAGTTTCCTACTTTCAGAAAAACTAGTAAACTTCCTTATTTAAATTATCAGGGCCAGGTGTGGTGGCCCACACCTGTAATCTCAGCACTTTCAGAGGTCAAGGTAGGAAGATTGCTTGAGCCCAGGAGTTCAAGACCAGCCTGGGCAACATAGTGAGACCCGCATCTCTACAAGAAATAAAAAAATTACCCAGGCATGGTGGTGTGGACCTGTCATCTCAGCTACTCAGAAGGCTGAGACAAGAGGATCACTTGAGCCCAGGAGGTTAAGGCTACAGTGAGCCATGATCGCAGCACTGCACTCCAGCCTGGGTGACAGAATGAGACCCTGTCTCAAAAAACAAAAACAAAAACAAAAATCAGGTTAAAGAAACACGGTACCTTGGCCAGGCGTGGTGGTTCATGCCTGTAATCCCAGCACTTCAGGGGGTTGAGGCAGGTGGATCACTTGAGGCCAGGAATTCAAGACCAGCCTGGCCAACATAGTGAAACCCCATTTCTAATTTAAAAAAAAACACAAAAATTAGCTGGATATAGTGGCACACACCTGTAGTCCCAGCTACTCAGGAGACTGAGGTGGGAGGGTCTCTTGAGCCAGGGAGGCGAAGGTTGCAGTGAGCCGAGATCGCGTCACTGCACTCCAACCCGGGCGACCCAGTGAGACTGTCTCAGGAAAAAAAAAAAAAAAAAAAAATCCAAAAAACAAAAAACATGGTACCTTAGGCAGTGACATCTATAAAAATAGTGATACTAAATTTTGCAATTTTCAAGACTTATGAGTGCTGAGTGAGTTTATGACACTCAACACACAACTGAGCAAAGCAGTTTTCATAAGGACCAAATTTCTGTCTAATCAAGAGGAGGAATTACTGCACCGTTTTATTGTCTATTGCATGATATTGTTGTGGGCAAATTTTTTCTATAAAGGGGCGAATAGTAAATATTTCAGACTTTGAGGGCCATGTGGCCCCTCTCATAACTACTAAACTCTGCTGTTGTAGCATGAAAACAGCCATGGAGGCTGAGTATGTGAGTGAGCATGGCTATATGCCAATAAAACTTTATTTACAAAAGCAGGCTGGATTAACCCAGTAGGCCTTAGTTTACCAACCCCTGGTCTAGCCTTTTCCGTATTAATAATTGAGATTGTGAAATACTGCAATGATGGCAGTAATTCTGGAATCCCAATATAATCTTAGAATGTAAGGTCACATTTACTGCTACCAATAAGTTAAGGCAGATATAATGCGCATTTAATTGTTTTTCGTCCTTTTTTGTCTGAATTACCAAATTTTGAAGATACTGAGGGGGAAACGTGGTTTTCTCTGTGATTAACAGAACAAAACACATAATGTTTCAAAAGACACAATAAAGATCTATTCCAAGATGTGAGGAAAACAGAATGTGTTCCTTTACAGTATAAAATATTTGATGAAATCTAACATGATTCTGTTCCAATTTGGGCTCCCAGATATGACTGGTTCAGCCCCATTTGTCCCGGACAGTCTCAACCTGATCATTTTCATGCACTCTTCCTATCGGTTTCTGCCCATCTCCTAATAACAAACTCTTTGTAGCTGTACTTATAAAATGGTAAAAGCTCATTTTACATACTGTAGTAGATAAATAGCAATAGAAAAGAACTGCAATCAACTGATGTTACAAGCTTTTAAATGGCAACATCGGACACATGTATTTCTGCCTGACTTCCCCATCCTTTTCTGTTCTTTGTGCTGGGAGGAAACTGTAGCCTGATGTTTTTTCCTCCTGTGGAAAGCGCCCTCCTCTAAAACCCACCCTACCATGCTCTAATGCCTCCTCTGTGTCCTATCAGATTTGACACATAATAGCCTCTTGGCTCCCTCTCTTCATCCTGTCACCGTCAGGTGTGACTGTCACCTGGCTGTGGTGTTTGAGAAAGGGGGTATTGCATCAGGGCCCTGGTCCTGCACAACAGAGACGAAGCAGATGTTGCATTCAAATAAAAAGCCCTTCTTTGATGAGTGAAAGAGAAGAATAATGAATTCAGGTTGATGTTGCCAGCATGATTGTCTCCCCACTGCACAACGCTTGGTCTGCTGGTTCAAACCACAGGGAAGGAGCAGGGAACGCCTGGGTTCTGATGAAGGGGAGGTGGCCCTGGGAAACTAGATGCAAACTGTGTCAAAAAGCTTCTCATAGACATTGGGGGAGCTGCAGGGCGTGCACGTGGCATGCTGGAAACAGGCTCTCAGTAATCATGCCTTTGAATGTGTCCTGCTGGCAGTAAACATTCTGTAAGTTTCATTTCAAGGTGGTGAATGTTGAATGTTCTAAGGATGGGTTTGTCTCCATGCTGTGGGCTTATGCGAGGAACTAGAGAAAAAACATTAGTGCCGATGCTTTGTGTGGAAAGGCCACCGGGAAGACCACACAGGGTAGAAGTCTTCAAACAAGACAAACATGAAGGTGATCACCCCAGAACCCACCTGCTCAGCATATACACTGCAGGTCCTGAACATTCCACTTTCCAGATGCAACACAGCAAGCCCACAGTCCAAGTATGCAGGCTACAAATGATGACGGTCGGGGCTTAGGATACGAAGGGGTGTGTTTGGGTTAGTGAAAACGTGTTAACTGACTTCATATCGTCTGCTCAAAGGCGCTCTGTGATTCTGAGAAGCATATCAAGCCTTAATAATGACCAAAAAGTAGTTGTGATTGGTAAATTTGTAAGCCAGGTTGATTATCTCATCCAGCTGTGAGAAATCAATTCCCTTCACCCCAAAGGTCCATTGCACATCCCTTGCTGGGATGACACTTCTCATGAGGCTCTGTGGCTTTCAAAACCCAATGTGGCCTGTGTCAATTACCTACTGCAGGTCCTCATGAGGCATGTGTCCAAAGGAGCAGGACTCAGTCACCTTCAGAAAATCCTCTTGCCTGGGAAGTTGCTCTGATGACACCAAAACCTGTAGCTGGTTGTTTGCAAAAGGTGAGGGGATGTTGAAAAGTATTGATCTGTTTCCTTAGCAGTGTCACAAGGAGGCCGTAGTCCCCCAGTTCTCCCCAGGAAAAAAAAAAAAAAGTCATCGAGATCATTGGGCAAGTAGGTGCCATCCATCTCTGGTCTCTTCTTCGTGAGGAGTCAACATACCTGGCCTCACTTGGAAACCTTAGCCGATAAAGGTGCGAGGGGACACGAGGAACTCTAGGCTGCAGCCCATCAGAGGATGGTCTTCCGGCTCTACATGTTTGTGAAGAGTTCTTTATTCTAGGGTCACGGGGCTCTTGTGGGACTTGTGACCAGGTCTCCTTAAGTTATAGAGCCACCTCCCACTGCTGAACTTGTCTTTGTGTTGCTGATGTGCCTGCTAGTGACAATTGCCATATTAGAACCCAGGAGTCATGAATACACCAGACTTTCCCTATGACTATTGGCCATTTAATGTTGCAGGTGGGCAGTAGAGAAACGATGTTTCTCCAATAGATATGACGGGATGGAACTTGAAGATGACTTTAGCTGCTCTCTGTCTCACCTGGGTGGGATTTAGGGGCTATTACTTTGGGGTTGTGTTGCCAAAAGACCCATGAGATGTTCCCATCATTGAAGATGAGAAACTAAGTGTCTTTAGGTCAGCACTTTGCGTTCCCCGCTTTGGTACCTCCTTGACGATCAGATGGAATCGAGATCCCTGCATGTTGCTATTCAGTTAGTTCTCATACTGGTGTGTTTTGCCACCTGTGAGTTTCTCTCTACAACTCAGTTTCCTCTTCGATCTCTAAATTCCATCGCTTGTAACTTTAACTACCAGAGCATTACAGGTTCCTTTAGTCTGGCCATCAAAGAACCGTAACTAATTCTAGCTCTGTCAGAAGCTAACTGGGGGACTCATTTTTATTCCATACATGATTCCATAGACTTAGCCTTGGGTCTATTTGCCAGAAAATTTCTCTACAAGACCTAAATATCCATTCTGCAAAAAGCAAGTTTCGCTCAAAGTAACCCTGCCACAGGCTAGTGAGTTTGGAACAAATCCTCAATGCCATGGAAAATGCCTGGCAAAGAGGAGTGCCCCTGTCTAAGTGAAAAATGTGGGTCCCTCTGGGCTCCTCACTGCCCTTCATCTCCTGGGCTCAGGAGTCTTCCCCAAATGTCCCACAAAGGCTCCAGAGACCCTCAGGGCATCTGCCAGGAGTATTATCTCTGGTTTACAGATGAGGAGACTGAGGCCTTCAGGAAGCCAAGTGACTCAACCTCAGAAAGCCCAACCTTATACGAGGCCCCTTTCTCTTTTGCAAGACAGTTGATACATGAAGAATTCCTGTGGTGTTATCAGGTCACTCAGGGTGGTTAGGAGACGCTTCTGCTTTGTTTTGAAGACTCTGTGGATGGCTGTGGAGTTCAGCCCAACTAGGGGAGGAGACAGCCACTCACAGAGCAAAGGGACGCCGATGAGAAATGTCACACCCCCCTCGGCAGCATCCAGGCACGGACATGCCAGGCACATCCACCCGTGGCTAGTGTTGCCCTGGCCGATGTTGCACACCCAGGTCTCTGCAGGACCCCAACATGCCCACAGGTGCCCTTGTGCAGCTGGAGTCCAGCCAGCCTCCTGGCTTCATTTCTGTTCTGCAAGATCTGGGTACTCCCAGATCAAACCCAGCGACAGGCCCAGGATCAGCTGAAAGGTGCGATGACTTAGTCCATGGTGCTACACAGAAGGAAGGCGTGCCTCCAAGCACAAGCCTCCGAGTGAGTCACCCAAGTCAGACTCTTGCCAGTACAGCGTTCCTGCTCCGAGGGCGGCAAGAACCCCAGCGTTTCCAGGCCTCCAGGGAAAAGGCAAAGCAGGCAACCAGGGAACTGCCTCCAGAGGACATTAGTAACTCTGAAGAAAGGGCTCAACTAGCGTGGCGTGCAGCTGTTCTAGCCACAGGCTCATTGTGGAACCAAAGGAATGCCGAACAGCCTTCTGCTTTTTATTATACCACATTTGTATGGAAGTAGAGAAGGGTGAAGGCACTGGCGAAAATCAAATCTCTTCCTTTATTTCTTCCCTCTTTTAGCTCCTCCCTCCTTAACCTTGCTACTTTTCCTGACCCCCTGGGCCTCTCACCACCAAATCCCTGCTGTGGGGTGGTATGGGATTCTCGGGCAGTTTCCATGGATGGCCTTCCCAGCTTGCAGCAGCCCCAGAGCACACGGAATGCCCACAGCCTCCTTCACAGATTTGTTAAAAAGTGTGTGAGTTTCAACGTGATGTTCTTGAATAGGAACCTTGTGAACATATTATTCAGGGAGGCAAGAAAAAGGGGAGAGAGCCTGATTCCCTCCCATATTCTGTTAACTTACATTGTGTTACTATGATAGAAAATTGACCAAGTTTGTCTATTTCTACACTGTTTCATTGCCTTCAACTCCATTTACTATAGTTTCATTTACTATCTCACATAGATACTTTGGGTTCCATTTTAGAAAAGGTATATTTGGTCCATTGAAATAAATTTCCACGGGGGATGAAGGGACATGTTTGTGAACAACCAAATTATATTTACCCTCATAAGGGTGGATCTTAGATGAATTCATGTTTTGTGATTACGGACGAGAACCACAATGAGCCCAACGTAGTTACAAGCTACCATGCCTGCAGACGAGTCTGGACTTGCCATATGCAGCTAATCTTCCAGTTTTTAAGGAAACTTTTTATTGCCAGAGAACGTGCATACTCTGACCCTCAGTTTGGGATATCTTTTAATGTTTGGTGTAACTCAGAGAGAATATTTTCAATGCTCCCATGCTCCCGTATTACTGTTGCAGGAGGGGAGAAGCAGCAGCTACCAGCCCACACATTTGAGTTTTTCTTTGTTTCAGTCAAAGTTTTCAGGATGTTATAAATGCTGCTCTGTCCCTGTGCTTTCCTATTGTACCAGCCCTGAGCTTTTTGTTATTTTCCAAACTGGTAAAATATGTTGTCATCAGTGATAAAAAGCTACATGCAATTTGTCCTGGAGGCAACTTACCTGTAGAGGTTTCTCCTTCATTGTTATTCGAAGGCTGTTTCCAGAGCCTCACAAAGGGAGGAATATTCCACAGTCCTGCTGGCTGAGCCTTTGGCTCAGTCCCACAGAAAACTTGAGGCTCCCAATCTGAAAATCATCTCTTTCCTCAGTTTGTCCTTCCAAGTTCCTCATGGACTGCCCTTCCCAGCCTCACTCCAGCTCCTCTTTGGAGATGCAAATCCTTTTACTGTGCATTTTCTAAAATCTCTTTGGCAGGCAAATGTTAGATTTAGCGGGCCTCAGGAAAAAAAAAAAAAAAAAAAAAAAAAAAAAAAAAAAACAGCAAAAACACAAAAGGAAGGGAACGCACACGTGCACAATTGTGAGATTTAGCACAGCTCCTTCATCAACTGTTTCCAAGACAGAGGAAAACAACCAAAATACTCGCTGTTGAGAGTCAGAATTGTTCTTCAAATTGCTGAGTGACACATAACGGAAAACATTGTAATTACCTGTTATTAAATTTAATACCCCAAACAGATGGTGTTCCATTTTCCCCCCAAACAGACCGCTCACCTGATTGGAAAATTATTTCTAAACCCTTGCCCCCAGTTGCTTAACTTCCCATGGCATCCAAATGTGAATCGGGTTGCTGCCCGTGCTTTGCAAATCTAACGGTAAAGTCATTTCTCCTTTCTTGTAGTTGACTCAGGAACAAAAACTCCCGGCTTTATTTATCTGAGGAATTACTATCACCCTGACCCCCAAATTTTCGGGAAATGAAGGACTTGCTCAATGAAAGTGGAGTGAAAAGAACAGCTTCCTAGGGACACTGATCTAGATTACTCTGAAAAGATGCCCAGGGCCTTCATTCTAAACCGCCTCCTGGCACATTATTAAGGACCCCAACGAGGCTTGTTTCAGCCAGCCGCTACCAAGGCTACACCCTCAGGCTGCCAGAAGGGCAGAGTCCCGCAGCTGAGGTTCAGCTCTGAAAACCCACCACCCTGGTGATGGTGGTGGTTCCCTCTTTCCTGATAAAAAAAAAATAAAGTTAGCTTTTAAGAGACCATCAGAAGCTCTATGTTAAATTCATCCTGAAAGCATGTGATGCAGAAATCAGGCCACCACACTGTGACTTTGAAAATATTTTATTTGAATAGTAAATAGTTATACAGTTGAAACAATTCTATTGAAGCTTTCTATAAATAGCTAACAATTAAGAAAATAATGTATGTAGAAAAGAGATTGCATTTAAAAGTAAGAGCTGTCAGTTGTAAGGGCCCTGGGGACCCTCGAAGCAGAATAAATGGTAGGTTGTCTGTCATTCACTCAGATAGGTATAAAAGTTAAAACTTTAAGCAGATCCCTTTAGAAAAAGGCTCTCTTCTAAAACGCACAGTGGAATGTCAAGAGTGGCAGGGTGGGGAGGGGGCAGCGCACCAAAAAAATCTGCAATCAAATAATATCATAATCTTCATAATTAATATAAATAAATAAAGAATAAATAACAATTACTCATAAATCAACATATACATTTCGAGGGAACTGATAGTCCTACCTCAACAAAGATGATCAAACCAAAAAGTCTTACGTGAAACACTGAGGCAGTTACTACAGCATCTTCGGAACACTCCCTCCCTCCCCCCCCCAAAACAATCCCAGACAACAGTTCAAGGCATTTGTGGCTATACTAAAGAAAACTCTTTTTTAAGCAATTTGATTTGTTCACATACAAAAAGGTAAAGCCAGACTCCAGCAGTTCACAAGCCATAATAAAGCTAATCGTGTGGGAAGTTCAATTTACAGCCTGTGAAATATAAAGGCATTTATTCCTCAAGATTCACCCAAAACAACCCGTACGCTACATACATAGAGAGCAGAGATTGGTAGGCGAGGCGAGTAGACCGCATTTCTAGACCATGAACACAGCGAATACTAGCAAGAAAAACAGCTTCTCCCCGCCAAGGGGAGGCTTCCAACCACTAGACAAACGCGTACAGCTTTTCTCCCTTGTACAGAGACTGACTCCTGTTGCGCCATGGGGGAGGTGGGGGCACACAACATAAAAGCGGGGGTTCCAAAAGGAGTCAAAACGAGAGGATGGGGTTACCGTCACGCCTGACCGAGAGAAGCGGAGACGACACTTTCACTCGGTGGGGGCGGGGGCGAGGCTCCCACAGCGCGGACTGGGGTTCGGGGCGTGCAGGGCGCACTCTCTTTGTGGGTCTCCAAGCGAAGGCACAGTTCGGGGGGCCGGGGTGGAGGGCGCGCTCTAGCAGGCCGGGCGCACGGGCACCTGCAGGAGGATCACCTGTCTGTTTTCGGATGGGTGGCACTTGTTGATGTGCCGCGTAAGGCCGGGCGAGCTGTAGAAGGTGGCCGGGCAGTACTTGCAGGGGAACACCTGGGCGGCGTGCAGCAGGCGCAGGTGGCGCTCCTGGGCGCCCTTGCTGGGGAACGACTCCCCGCACACTGGGCACAGGTGGCACTCGGCAGACGCACTCAGGCCCAGCACGCCGGCTGCCTCGCCGTCGCCGGCCGCCTCCTGGGGCGCCTTCTCGTCGGGCCCGGGGTACAAGGCCAGTAGGTCCTCGGCCGGGGGCGCTGGCGGCGCGCCCTTGGCCTGCAGCGCCTGGTGGTGCGCCAGCAGGTGCTTGCGTAGGTAGGCCTGGCGGCGGAACTTCTTGGCGCAGTGATGGCACTCGTAGAGCCCGTCCTCGGAGCCCGACTCGGATACGCCGCCGGGGCTCGGGGTATCCCGGTCGCTGCCGCCGCCGGGTGCCTCCCGCGCCTCAGCCCTGGCTGTGGCTTCCGGCTCTGGCGCGCGGGCGGCAGCGGAGGGCGCGGGCCGCGGTTTGTGCCAGCGGCGGTGCGAGGCCAGGTTGGCCGGGCAGCTGAAGACCTTGGCGCACTCGGGGCAGCGGTACTCCACACGCACGATGCGCGAGCACTTGTGCTGCGCCAGCGCGAACGGGTCGGCGTACTCCTCCTTGCACAGCTGGCAGATGAACTCGCCCAGCGGCCGCGCCGCGCCCCCCGCGCGGCCGCGCGGCGCCTCCACCGGGCCCTCCTTGATCTTGAGCCCCAGCACGGGCGACGTGGTCACCTCGTCCTCGAAGTGCAGCCTGCGGATGGCCTTGGGCTTCTTGGCGCCCGGGGCCTTGACTGCCTTGGCGGGCGGCTCGGCGGCGGCGGCGGCGGCGGCGGGGGGCGGGGGCCGCTTTCCCGGGGGCCGCAGGGCGGCGGCGGGGGGCAGTGGGGGACCGGGGCCCGGGCCGCGGGCCGCCTCGGCGCCAGCCGAGAACGCGGTGCCCATCTTGAGCTCGGCTGGCGCGAAGAGCAGCGCGTCTCCGCCGCAGGTGCCGCCGCCGCCCGCTCCGCTCGCGCCGCCGCCGCCGCTCCCTCCGAGCAGCGCGGCGGGCGTGGGGAAGGACTCGGCCGAGACCGGCGAGCCCAGGTTGAAGCTGCGTTCGAAGTACTTGTGCTTCTCGTGCTCGCGGCTCACGGGCCGCGTGGGGCTGTAGAGCGGCGCGGGGTGCGCGGCCTCGGGGTTGCCGAAGTGCGCGGCCCGCGGGCCCGGCGGGGGTGGCGGCGGCCCAGGCGCGCAGGCGAGCGCGGCGGCGAGCGCTGCATGGGCGCGCTCCGCGGGCGGCGGCGGCGGCAGCGGCCCGGGGCCCGGGCTCGGCGCCGGGGGCTCGGCGCGGGCGTCCCCGCAGCCAGGCGAGAGCAGCAGCACGCGGTCGCCGTCCTCGCCGCCGCGGACCCGGTAGGACACGGGCGTGGACTTCTTACTGCGCTTCACCAGGAAGCCGCGGGGCATGTTGGCGCGGCCCGAGGGCACGGCAGTGGCTCGGTCTGCCCTCTGCGCTCGGCCCCGGCGGCCCTCAGTGCCCCCGGCCCATTGCCCGGGCGCGGCGGCTGCGGGACTCGCGTGACGCCGGCGGCGACTCGGCCCAGCTCTGCGCCCTGCACGCGCGTCCCTGTCCCCGGGCCCGGCAGCCGCTCCCTTTTAACGGGGGGAGGGGGCCATTGTTCTCGCCTCCCGCTTCCCCCGGAGCCAATCAGCGCGCCCGCAGCTCCTCGGCCTGGCAGGGTGGGAGGGCGATGGGGCGGCCAAAAGGGGGCCGGGACTCGGGGGTCGCCCGGTAGGTGCGGCAGATGTACCTGAGGGCGCGGGGCCCCCGCGCGCGCCCCTCGGCCGCCCCGCCCGGCGCCGCCGCCCCGCCCGGCCCAGGCACACGCCCGGCCCCGCCTCCCTTCACGGTCTGCTGCTTCTCTATGGGGAGGCGCACGTGCCTGGGCTTTGTGTCTCTCCTACCGGGGGCGCGGAGCCGCCAAATGGGCCCGTCCATCAGCGCGACAATGCACGCCCCCCTCCCGCGCGGGGATTACCCGCGGGTCGCGAGCAAAATAGCAACAAAGGAGAAGAATGGCCCCAAATATGTCAGGAGGGTTCAATCCGCGAGCCGGAGCCTAGGGGGAAGTTGTGGGCGCTGATTGGGTGGGGGCGGGGGCGCGCCGGGGCGGTGCGTGGGAGAGCGGGGCGTCAGCTATCAGGGCGTCCGCGGAGGCGCAGTGGCTCCGCGTGGTGTTTGGGAAATAAACAAAAATCCGAGAGAGCAGCGGGGTCCCGACGGCCAAGAGCCTCCGCCAGGACCTCGGACGGATGGGCCGCTGGACCCAAGAGGCCAAGCAAAAGGGTTCCCCGGCGTTCCGAGTGTCGACAGGGGGCCCAGCCTTGTCGCAGTGGCCGAGGGCGATGTTTGTGTTCACTGCCTCCGCGCGCCCACGGGCTGGGAAGGTTTCTTTTTGAGTTTGAGAAGGAATTGACGCGGCCTTCTCAGTCTCTAGAAAGCGCGGGATTGGAGCGCGGGGCGGGCTGGGCTGGGTTCCCAAAGGAACGTGAATTTCTGAACTTTTGGGTTCTTGGAGGCTCGGGAATGGCAGCTTTGGCGGGGCCCGGCCCAGGCCGCCCGGAGCCTCCGCGTGGTCCAGGGCTGGGTTAATCCGGGTGGAGTTGGCCGAAGCCCGAAACGCGCGGTCGGCCTCGTGCACCCCAATGAAGTTGGTTTCCTCCTCCCCGCGCGGCCTCATGCATTTTCATTCCGAGCGGGCATTTTGTTTGCCGGTTGACATCAGATGCTAAATCAAGGGCTCCAATCAAGGCGCTGCGGAATAAAGGGGCCGCCTGTCTGGGCGCAGCCACCACGGAGCCGTGCCCCCTTCACCTTTGTGAAGGAAATTAACCTCCCGCTATTGAGCTCCGGTCGCGGCCAATCTGGACGCAAAAGAGACGCGTGCTGGACGGGGGGAGGGGGGGCAATCTGTCCTCTGAGGCAGGCTGAGGCCTCGGAGAGGACAAGCCGCCTCCCCTGTGCCACCAGGAAAAGACAACAGCGAAGACTCCCCCCACCCCCACCCGCACCTCCGCTGCCGTTCGGTTTGGACCCAGACTGGGCCGCCTGCCTCCATCCTCTGTCCAGCCCAGCCCCGAGGAAACACAAAAGGCAGAATCTCCGGGGGACAGGGCAGAGAACCCCACGAGTGCGTAGTGACCCTGATCGTCCAACAGTGGGGAACAAATAGCCAAGCCATATAAAATGTCACACACTCTGAGGAAAATGTCACTTTATTGAAAGAGAAGGAAACATTTTTCTGCAAAGCTCTATATACCAGACAGATTTTGCTGAGTTTTACTTATGCTTAATTCCACTGAAGGTATTTAATTGTTTTGGATTTTCCCTCTGAAAATACCCTGGCGTAGAAATTAAACATGTAAAAATAGAGTCCACATGAGTCATAAGTTGTGATGGGGACAGTTGTTAGGCTTTGTTAATTAAGGGGTTAATCAAGTTGCTTAATCAAGGGAAAGATAATTGATAATTTTATGTTGTAATATTTTAACTCACACACTGAAAAGGGAAGAATGCATATAGTGAAATATATTTTGACAAGTCTCACCCTAGTTTTAAAAATGCTGTGGTGAGTGCTAGTCTCCCCAAAAGTTAGAAATCTTAAAATGAGTTTATCTAAAATTTATAAACATTTCTATCTTAAAGTAACTGATGTTATTTCCTTGCTCTTTTGAGCGCTGATTAATAGTGCTGATGAAATTAGAAGTGGGAAAAGGATTCCGAGACAGCTTTGGCCAATTTTATTTTCTAATCACGAATCCCATCTGGATTGGAGAATAGTACAGGGCGGGGGTTCGGCCTGCTACATTCGGTCTTGCATATGTAACACTCCTTCTATTCAACAGATAACAGAGAGTTAGTCACCTTGTGAATCCTTTAAAAATAACAACACTCATAATTGTAAATAAGCCGTGGGGATGGGGAACCGGTACCGCTACCAACAAAAAAATAAAACAACTCTTGCCTGAGTGAATTCAAACAGGGCTCTGAATTTAGCCAAGGGAATCTATTGAACGCTACTGAGATACTGAGATTCAATGAATCCGTTTCTTTTTCTTTATTTGTGGCTTCTAGTCTTGCCAGCCTAAATGAAATCTGCTTCAGACGGGTCAGTCAAAATAAATGGAAACTTGAAAGGTACTAGTATTGAAAACTAATTTCACCACCTGGGGCTGGGAAAGAATTGGGCTGCCCGTGCGCGCAAGCACACACCAGCGACCTCCAAGCAGGTGTAGCCCAGCCTGGGTTGTGGATCGCAGCCGCCTTCTGCGTGATTTTCTCAGAACCTGTGTGCCCTCATGGATGGGAACATCGGGTCGAGATACTTGTCTTCGCTTGAGAAGAGCAAAGCGCCACCACACTGCGCCCCTGACGCCGGCCTTAGCGCACGCGAGTCGGAGAAGGGGCCGCGTGAAGTTAAGTTGGGGGAAAGAGCGTGGATTTGCCCCCCTCCAGGGGGACTTCGCCAAAGTCAGTGAGCATAGGATCCAAGGCAGATCACCTAAGTGTCCTTCCCGGGCTTTAGGCGACTCCTCCCCTTCCTTCAGGGTCCTGGCCAGCGCTTTGGAAAAATCCCGGGCCTCTGCATTTCTTGCCCTTACGGACCCCGCGGTGGGTTCTTCCTCTGACCACTGCGGAGCCCGAGGCCACAGGCGCTGCAATGTCTCCTATCCTGGTGTGCGGGGGTGCCGTCGGGGCGCGCGCCGGGGTTCACTGTGACCCTCACCACAGCTGGAAATCAAAGTCAAGGCAACCGGGAGTTTGTAGAAAGCGCGAAGCTTGGAAATAAGAGCAGAAGCGGGGAACTTCTACGGAGGAGTTGGCTCCTTGGGGTGTCTAGAACAGGCCGCCCTGGCCTCACGGGAGGAGCCGGGCCCGCATTCTCACCCCACAGCGGGTAGCGCGTTTGGAGACGTCGGCGTTGAGGGGGGAGTTGTCAGCGCCCCCCATCCCCACTCTGCTGCAGACTTCTCTTCTGGCTTCACAGAAGCCCCCACTCCTGGCCCTCAGTCCCCGGAGCCACAACCGGGCAGGAACCGTACGTTGCCGCTGCAGTGCCCGCCGCCCGGAGGGACCAGCGCCTCCCTGCGCCTGGCGCGCCCGACCCGAGCTGGTGAGAGGCTTTGTATTTGCAGGAATGAGGGGTTGTTGTGTCAGTCCCAGGGGCACGCGAGAGACACGCGCAGCCCGCCTGCCCACCACCCCGCCCGGCCCGGCCCCAGGCACCTTCCGGGCCTCCCGCCCGCGGGCCGTTGCCTTTGTTCCGCGCATTAGCATAAAGCTGCCAGGGATCTCCCGTTTAAATAATTCCACACAAAAGGAGAGTGCATGAAAGAGAGCGAACAAGGGACGATCCGCGAGGCTGCGCCGTGCGCCCTCGCGGGGAGGGACCGCGCTCAAGTATTTCCCTCCCCTCGAGTTTCAAGTGCCCCCTGGCAATCTGCTGCGCGCCCATTATTCGGCCGGGGACCGACGGCGTGACTGGCCGCCTCTTTTATCCCCCCGAGAGTACCGTCGGGACCACTGCACGCTCCTTGAAGTGCCCTCAGGGCTGTTTCTTTTTGCCTCGGTGGGACCGTCGGGCCAGGGAGGGAGGAGAGCGGGCAGGAAGGCCCGGGCGGGCGGCGGGAAGGGCGGTGTCGGCGAAAGCTGGCAGAGGCGAAGCCTGGAAGGTGAGAAAGTCATAACCAGGGAATTAGGTCAGGGAGAGTCAGGACGGCACTGGACTCATCGGGATAACATTGAACTTGGGGTGTAAGAGGTGACCTCCACCTGTGAGGTGCTGGCGGCAGCTGGTCCGTGCGCCTCGGTCTCAAACGGAACTGACAAAACCCAGCGAAACTGACCAGAAAGGCCGCGGCGACCCAGATCCTTTCCCCTTCCTCCCACCCCACTCACACCTGCACCCCGCCTCGCCTGCCGTAGGAGGACGAAGAGGCATCCAGGCTCCTGGGGGCCACAAGAGCATACTTTCTACCTTGGTGTGCGTTTTTGCTATGGGGTTAGGGGGTGGTCCTCCCCCACCACCGCCGTTCCTCTCCCTTCCGCCTTTCCCTCTTCTCCCGTCCCTGCTCTCCTCCCTAGCCCTCCGGTTCCCTCCTTGTGTCATCCGCCTCCTCTCTCTCCTCCTATCCTTCTCTCCCCTTCTGTCTCTTCTTTTCTTTCCCCTCCTTTCTTGCTCTCCACGGTCTCACCTCTCCCTCCTCTCTCTCCCCATCCCTTTCACTCCTAGTCCCTCCCCACCTGTGGTCTCCCTCCCCATGACTGGCCTCCTTCCTCTCTCCCAGCCCCTTCTTCCCACTGTCCCTCCCTCCCCATCCAGTTCCCCCAGCCCTTTTTGCTGTCTTTCTGCTCCTCTCTCTCCTCTCGTCCCTCTCTCCTGTGTCTTCCCTTGCTTGTTTCTGTCCTCTCTCCCTCTCTTCCCCCCACCTCTCTCCCAGTCTCCCATTCCTCTCCCCTACTCTCTTTGCTTCTCTCTCTCCCCCCTCCTTTACTCTCCCCCCACTCTTCTCCCTGCTCTTATTCTCCCCCCACTCCCCACAGGCCAATGTGTGTTATTTTATTTGTCTAGAGAGAGCCTATTTGTTCAGTGATGTGTGGCCTCCTGGTCGCCTGCTTTAATGGGGGACGCGGAGGCTTGGTTTCTGTGAGCATTAGCATACAGCTGCCGGGCTCTGCGCCCCTGCCGGCGCTCACTTTATCCCAGCCTTATCATCACTTCTTCTTTCAACCAGAAAACAATCAACAGCTCCTCGCACTCGGCGACTTTCGAGCCCTGCTCCCTGCTTCTTGGCTAACACTGGCTCACTCGGGTGCGCACCCTCTCTCTCTCTCTCTCTCTCTCCCTCCTCTCTCTCTCTCCCTCTTGAAAGGGTAAATATTGATTGGCTGGCTTTACATTTTATGCTCCATGCCATATTTCCTTCCCTCTCTCACTTCGTCGTTGATTTTTCTCTTGCCCTCCTGTGATGTTTGAGTGTAATAAAACCATAAGAAGCCATTTTTTGGAAAGGCGGTGGTTACACTCTTTATTAAAAACCGACGTCTGTTGGGAGAGCAATTAGAGGCATCAGAAGGCAGGGTTGTTGCATGTGTTTTGGGAGAATAAAACTTTGGAAAATTAACTTTGGTTTTTTTTATTAATATTCTTTGCTTAAAACTGTAGAATTCCAAGATCAAGCTTAGAAGCCAAGATGTCCCCAGCTCAGCAGCAAGTGCTGAAATATGTAGAGATGCCAAGCATTCATTCCACTTACAGAATTCATGCCATGTGCAAGCCAAGTCCAAATATTGGTCTCTTTCAAGCACTTCCTTTTGCCAGGCTTTATCTTCACCGTTATTTTCCCAAAGCCCTTAGAATAGTCAATTGCCAAGTTATAATCAACAACTCTTGAATTCCTCTTTTATTCTTAGGAAACTTGTTCAGTGATAAAGTTTTCAAGTCTGAACAGATATGCTAAGATCCTTAGATTCAGGAAATTATTTAGCATATATGCTAAATGTCCTGTAAATTACCCACTTTCTAAGTGTGAGATAAGGATTAAAATAATGTCACCCAATACACTTTGTAGACGAAAATATATTCTAGATATTTTCGAGTCTGCTGTGATACTTATGGAGCTCCAACACTCCTTTTTCAAAAGGCGGCAAAGGAAAACTTGTCACATTTATGCATGATTTTGTATTAAGGTTGACATTGTCATTTGGGGTCACTTTTATGTGACTAGAGGCTTTTTAATGCTAATACTTGGTCACAGAAGTCATAACTGTTGATCCTCTGAGGTTGTTCTGTTAATCTCCATCCAAGAGTTCCAGGACCTGTCACAGAAACTTACTCCTTTTACTTATGAGTTTGACCCAGGTCCTTTCAGGGGAAAGGGACAGGGGAGGAGAGTTGCTTGAGCCGACTCATTCACCAGTCCCTGAAATATGGTTTCACGTGTGCTGGGTCTGAATTCTGAAGTGTGGACCAGTAGCAATTGTTCCCTATTCAAGTGACATAGTGTGTACCATATGGCCAATGCTGGGCCCTCCCCACAGTGACCCATGCATTTGTGGAAAACGCACATGTGAAGGAATTAGGAGCATTTATTGCTTGCTTTTGCCTGCCTTGGGAAAATCAAGAGTCCAGTATACTGGAACAATTTTATTTTGCAGAAATATCAATATCAAATAACTTTGCAGTTCCAACAAGTTGGCACTTTGCAGCAGAGAGTTTGATAATGTGTATACAATACTGTAATGCCAGCTCTGACTTTCCTTCTAATAGTTGTGTATCCCTTATCTTGTGCCAATTTTTGCTCAACATTTACCTGAAATATAACACATGAACAAAAAAGTGGAATTGTTCACAAAAACCAATGTTAAGCCCTGCTGTGAAAAAGTGTGTCACACTATCTACTAAGACAGACCCAATAAATGAGAACCATCTTATGTGCTGTTGCCCCTTGTTCCTGAATCCATGCAGTTTCTAGTGGGCAATTAATTTGCTTTATTTATAAGAAAAAGGGTTTCTGATCCACATTATAGCTGACATGTACTAGGGACCCCCTCCCCCTCCCCCCAGTGCAAAGCAGCAGTGCTAAGGATAAAAGAAAGTGAACTTAGATGAACTTCCCATTACCACCTTACCATGTTCTAATCTAAAACCTATGTGTGAACCCCTTGAGCATCCAACTTTTCTGTGACTTTAGGCTCCTCATCTGCAGTTTGAAACAGAAATACAGCCTCCTCCTTTCCAAAGGTCATGTACGCTTTCCTACACAATCACTGCTTCTGATGTTGGACTATATAGATTTAATTTCTCATCCTCTGTTTACTGATTTTCCATTCTGGGCACATTTTCTTTTTTATCACCCATAAGTATTGCTGGGTAAACATGTGAAGAACTAACAAGACTGGCAGCAGAAGTTTCCAGGAAATCAAACAGAATCACACCCAAGGTAAAACAAGTTTTACACAGTATGATCTCATTTTATTGCCGAAATGGATTATTCTGCAGAGAAACATGCCTGGGATTTGTAAAGCGAGCCTGCCCCAGAAGAGAGGCACACGGCCATGTGCCACCTACTGGGATGATAGAAAACTACAGGCATAAGTCGGGGAAGGAAAGGAAGGAACAAAACCACCAGGGGCTGGCTTCCCTGTCATATCAGGATGCAGAGAACTTTTCTATTTCTACAGAGCAAGTTTCCAGGAACTAAATAAATGAAAACCATAAAGGGGAGACCCTGCCTACAACTAAATGATGCCTGGCCACGCATACATGGGTAGGTGGTAGCGATTATAGTGTAGGTAGTCCAGAGTGCTTCTCTCCACCAGGGTTTTGTAGATGGATTCCTCGAAGACTCTTTTGAGGTATTGCCTGGGCTTCTCAGTCGGGTTTATTTCCTCATCTTCTATCTGATGGGCTAACTGCTCTATGGAAGGAAGATCTTCCCCCTGTAAAACACAGTAAGAGGCCAGATACAGAAATTAATTGGACCCTGCACAGTTGTAACAGGGCAGTTTCGTGAAAACGAAAACGATAGTAGTCAGCTGTGCAAGGCTGGTCACTTTTTTCCTAGCTTTTGAAAATTTATTTTTAATTGTGGCAAAGTATACAATAACATCAAATGTCTTATTTTAATAATTTTTAGGTGTACAGTTCAGTGGCATGAAGTACATTCCCATTGCTGTGTAACCCTCACCACTGTCCATCTCCAGGACTTTTTCATCTTTGTCAACTGAAATACTGTCTCCATTAAACAGCAGTTCCCTACCCTCCCATCCTCCAGGCCCTGGAAACCGCCTCTGTCACTGTGAACGTGACTACACAGGCACCTCATATGAGTGGAACTGTGTAGTATTTTTTTTGTATGACTGGCTTATATCACGTAGCATAACGTCCTTAAGAGTCATCCAGGTTAGTAATTTCAAGCCCTTCATTTTCAGATAAAAATCATCATGCTTGTTTTGTTGTCGTCGTTGTTTCTGTTTGTTTTTTGAGAAGGAATTTCGCTGTTGTTGCCCAGGCTGGAGTGCAATGGCGCGATCTGGGCTCACTGCAACCTCCGCCTCCCAGGTTCAAGCGATTCTCCTGCCTCGGCCTCCCGAGTAGCTGGGACTACAGGCGTGGCCCACCACACCTGGCTAATTTTGTATATTTAATAGAGACAGGGTCTCTCCTTGTTGGTCAGGCTGCTCTGGAACTCCCCACCTCAGGTGATCCGCCCGCCTTGGCCTCCCAAAGTGCTGGGATTACAGGCGTGAGCCACTGTGCCCTGCCCGTTTTAAAAAAAAAAAAAAAAAAAAAAAAAGGAGTGATTAAACCTTTTTACTTGAAAGGTCCTAGATGGTTTTCTTGGTTATGATTCCCAAGAAATGGGATTTTAAAATCTTAGAATAAATTCACGGTCAAGTCAAATGTTATTGATACATTTGAAAAGATAGGGCTTAGAAAGAATAAAGTGGTTTGAAGTTGAGAATCATATGATGTACACAGGTACAGCGTAGTAGAGATTTTCCGAACATTTCATTATAAACGTTTTCAGAGACAAGTTGAAGAATTGTCCAGTGGGCACCTGCACGCCCCCACCTGGACTCCACAGATAACATCTGCTATATTTGCTTCACCGCTGCATATCTGCCCTCCAGAGTAGGGTACTTCTAGAAAGCACATCCCCCAGGGTTGAGCTGGGTGCTTTCCAAACACTGTGATTCTTGAACATCACTGTAGATCAAGAGTCTGTGGACTCCAATGGTACATTTATTTCAACTTCCAATAATTCCTTCTGTTTTGAACAGAAAAGGCAATTATTACTTGCAGGGTTTTGTTGGATTATTAACTTACTAGTGATAAGAGCTTATAGATAGAAAAGTAGACTCAAGCTATATGGAGGCATAGAGTCATTGCCACTTGGCTAAGCAAGACACAACAAGGTGTTGGAGATTATGCATGCATTGGAAAGAGCAGTCAGTGGGGGTTGCAGGAATTCAGAGTTAAACCAGAGGGATAAAGGCAGTGATAGGGAAAAAGCAACTGATTCTCACAACTAAACACTGGAGGTGCTGAAAACTTTGGGTGCCACCAGTAAGGCCTCGTGGATATATTCTGCAATGTATATGAGGTTGGCTCTTTCTTCCTTAATTTTTCTGGAGAACTCTATCAAACCAACCAAAAACAATTGCCTTATTAAAATTATACAAGATTTCGAGCTCATATTGTATGCTGCTGTTCTGACACTGGGTTAAATAGTGTAAAATTACTTTTAAAGTTTGTTTCAGGCAAATATTGCTCTAGATTATAAACAGATTTTTGGGCACTTGCCTCTTGAAGGATGACCTGTCATACTGTGATCATCTTCTTTCACTGTGTGACCACCTCCCCTCACAGTATGACCACCTCTCCTCAGTGTGACCACTTCCCCTCAGTGTGACCACCTCCCCTCAGTATGACTACCACCCCTCACAGTGTGACCATGTCCCCTCAGTGTGACCACTTCCCCTCAATGTAACCACCTCCTCTCAGTGTGACCACCACCCCTCTCAGTGTGACTACCTCCCCTCACAGTATGACCACCTCCCCTCAGTGTGACCACCTCCCCTCAGTGTGACAACCACCCCTCACAGTGTGACCACCTCCCCTCACAGTATAACCACCTCTCCTCAGTGTGACTGCCTCCTCACTCACAGTATGACCACCTCCCCTCAGTGTGACCATTTCCCCTCAATGTGACCACCTCCTCTCAGTGTGACTACCACCCCTCACAGTGTGACCACCTCCCCTCCCAGTATGACCACCTCCCCTCAGTGTGACCACCTCCTCACTCACAGTATGACCACCTCCCCTCATTGTGACCACCTCCCCTCAGTGTGACCACCTCCTCTCAGTGTGACCACCTCCCCTCACAGTATGACCACCTCCCCTCAGTGTGACCACCTCTTCTCAGTGTGACCACCTCCTCTCACAGTGTGACCACCTCCCCTCACAGTGTGACCACCTCCCCTCAGTGTGACCACCTCCTCACTCACAATATGACTACCTCTTCTCAGTGTGACCACCTCCCCTCTCAGTGTGACCACCTCTGCTCACAGTGTCACTACCTCCCCTCAGTGTGATCACCTCCTCTCAGTGTGATCACCTCCCCTCACAGTGTGGCCGCCTCCCCTCTCACAGTGTTACCACCTCCCCTCTTACAGTGTGACCACCTCCCCTCTCACAGTATGACTACCTCCCCTCTCACAGTGTGACCACCTCCATCACAGTGTGACCACCTCCCCTCACAGTGTGACTACCTTCCCTTAGTGTGACCACCTCCCCTCTCACAGTATGACTACCTCCCCTCTCACAGTGTGACCACCTCCATCACAGTGTGACCACCTCCCCTCACAGTGTGACTACCTTCCCTTAGTGTGACCATCTCCCCTCTCACAATGTGGCCACCTCCCCTCTCACAGTGTGGCCACCTCCCCTCACACAGTGTGACCACCTCCCCTCTCACAGTGTGACTCCCTCCCCTCTCACAGTATGACTCCCTCCCCTCAGTGTGACCACCTCCCCTCTCAGTGTGACCATCTCCCCTCACAATGTGATTACTTTTTCTTTCACAGCATGATCACCTCCCCTCAATGTGACCATCTCCCCTCTCACAGTGTGACCACCTCCCCTCTCAGTGTGACCACCTCCCCTCTCAGTGTGACCACCTCCCCTTTCACAATGTGATTACTTTTTCTCTCAGCGTGACCACCTCCCCTCAGTGTGACCACCTACCCTCATGCAGCGTGACCACTTTTTCTCTCAGTGTGACCACCTCCCCTCAGTGTGACCACTTCCCCTCACACAATGTGATCACTTTTTCTCTCATAGTGTGAATGCCTCCCCTCTCAGTGTGACTACCTCCTCTCAGTAGTGTGACCATCTCCCTTCACACAGTGTGACCACCCCTTCCTCCCCTCATTACCCTTATGAATTCAACTTCTTTAGATTCCACATGTAAGTGAGATCATGCAGTATTTGTCTTTCTGTACCTGATTTTTTTTTTTTTTAAGACAAGGTCTCACTCTGTTGCCCAGACTGGAGTGCAGCGGGACGATCTCGGCTCACCACAACCTCTGCCTCCTGGGTGCAAGCAATTCTCCTGCCTCAGCCTCCCGAGTAGCTGGGATTACAGGTGCACACCACTACCGCCTGGCTAATTTTTGTATTTTTAGTAGAGACGAGGTTTCACCATGTTGGCAAGGCTGCTCTTGAACTCCTGACCTCAAATGATCCACCTGCCTCGGCCTCCCAAAGTGCTGGGGTTACAGGCCACCGTGCCCGGCCGTACTTGGCATAATGTCCTCCAGTTTCATCCATGTTGTTGAAAATGACAGAACAGAACTTCCTTTTTTTAAGGCTGAATAGTATTCCATTGTGCATATATACCATAATTTCTTTATCCATTCATCTGCTGATGAACACTTAGGTTCAATTCGTGTCCTGGCTATTTTGAATAGGCTGCAACAGGCATAAGAATGCAGATATTTCTTTGATACACTGATTTCATTTCTTTGTTTTTTTTTTTTTTTTTTTTTTTGAGATGGAGTCTCGCTCTGTCCCCCAGGCTGGAGTGCAGTGGCTGGATCTCAGTTCACTGCAAGCTCCGCCTCCCAGGTTCATGCCATTCTCCGGCCTCAGCCTCCTGAGTAGCTGGGACTACAGGCACCCACCACCTCGCCCGGCTAGTTTTTTGTATTTTTTAGTAGAGACGGGGTTTCACCGTGTTAGCCAGGATGGTCTCGATCTCCTGACCTCGTGAGCCACCCGTCTCGGCCTCCCAAAGTGCTGGGATTACAGGCTTGAGCCACCGCGCCCGGCCCTGATTTCATTTCTTTTGGATACATACCCAAAAGTGAGATTGCTGGATCATATGTAATTCTATTTTTAGTTTTCTGAGGAACCTCCACATTGTTTTCCAAAATGGCTGAACCAATCTCCATTACCACCAACAGTGAACAAGAATTCCCTTTTCTCCACATCCTTGCCAACCTTTTATCTATAACAGCCATACTAACAAGGGTGAGGTGGTAGCTCACTGTGGTTTTATTTTGCATTTCCCTGATGATACATGAGGTTGATCCTTTTTAAAATATATCTTTTGGTCACAGTAAGTCCTCATAGCGTCCTAGAAACTGTAACTTTATGTGAGATAACATGTATCAAAACAAATTTTACCATAGGCTAATTGATAAGAACAAGAGTGAAGTTCCGACAGCATATTTCTGGTCACAAAAACATCACCAAACTTCTAAATAAAGATCAAAAACACTTCTAATATTAAACACTAAAATAATTGTGGGCTATAATACATTTAAGAAAGATTAACATAAACAAGTAAGGTAATTATTTACCGAATTATTTCAGTTCTGGGTGGTGAGTTGCTGCAGCTTATCCTGGCAGCTCAGGTCACAAAGCGGGAACCCATGATGAACAGGACCCTTCCCATCACAGGGTACATTCCCACCCACATCCGCACCCACACTCACGCACACTGGGACCATTTAGACATGCTAATTAACCTTTTGTGTCTGGCTCTTTTCACTTAGCGTGGTGTTTTGTTTTTTTCTGATCTTTGAACTCCAGTGTACCTGGTGAAAACCCACAATGCACACAAACATGGGCAGAACATGCAAACTCCACAGACAGTGGCCCAGGAATGACTTTCTTTTCCTCATCAATGTTACAATGAAAGGATGTTATTTGAGGACCTACCACATGTATTCTTTTGAGAAGTGTCTATTCAGGTCCTTTGCTTGTGTTTATATCAGGCCATTTGTTTTCCTGTCAGTGAGTTGTGTGAGTTCCCTATATATTTTGGATATTAGCTAAAATTGGAGATCATACATCAAATCAGATGTATGATTTGGAAATATTTTCTCCCAGTCTGTGAGCTGTCTCTTCGCTCTGTTGTTTTCTTTGCTGTGCAGACGCTTTTACATTTGATGTAGACCCACTTGTCTGTTTTTGCTTTTGTTGCCTGTGCTTTTGGTGTCACATCCAAAAAAATCCTTTCTGAGACCAATGTCAAGAACTATTTCTCCTATGTTTTCTTCTAGAAGTTATACAGTTTCCGGTCTTATGTTTAAGTCTTCACTCCATTTTGAATTGATTTTTCTGTATGGGCTGAGAGAAGAGTCCAATTTCATTCTTCTGCATGTAGATATCCAGTTTTTCTAATACCATTTATTGAAGGGACTGTCCTTTCCCCATTGTATGTTCTTGCCACTTCTGTCAAAAATCAATTGACTGTAAATGTGTAGGTTTATTTATGACTTTGTATCCTGTCCCACTGGTACATTTATCTGTTTTTATGGCAGTACCATGCTGATATGGTTTGGCTCTGTGTCCCCACCCAAATCTCATTTCGATTTGTAATCCCCATGTGTCTGTCAAATGACAGAGGTGTTTGGATCATGGGGGCGAACTATGCTGAGAACTATGCTGTTCTCCTGATAGTGAGTGAGTTCTCATGAGATCTGATGGTTATAAGTGTTTGGAAGTTCCTCCTTTGCTCTTCTCATGCTCCTGCCACCTTGTGAAGAAGGTGCTTGCTTCCCCTTCCACCATGATTGTAAGTTTCCTGAGGCTTCCCTGGCCATATGGAACTGTGAGTCAATTAAATCTCTTTCCTTCATAAATTACTCAGTCTCAGTTCTTTATAACAGTGTGAAAATGGACTAATACACATGCTGTTTTGATTACTATAGTTTTGAAATATACTTTGAGATCAGGTAGTGTTATGCCTCCAGTTTTTGTTTGTTTGTTTTTTCTCAAGATTGTATTGGCTATTTGTGGGTCTTTTGTGGTTCCATATGATTTTTAAGATTGTCTTTTCTGTTTCTGTGAAAAATGACATTGGCATTTTGATAGGAATTGCATTGAATCTGCAGATTGCTTTGGGTAGTATGGACATTTTAACAATATGAATTCTTCTAATCCATGAACACATGATATCTTTCCATTTATTTGTGTTGGCTTCAATATTTTTCATCAATGTTTTATAGCTCTCATTATACAGATCTTTTAACTCCTTGGTTAAAAACTCCTAAGTATTTTTTTATGCTTTGTAAATGGAATTGCTTTCTTAATTTCTTTTTCAGATAGTTTATTGTTAGTGTATATCAACATTATTATTATTTTTTTCTAGACGGAATCTCACTCAGACTAGAGTACAGTGGCATGATTTTGGCTCACTGCAACCTCCGCCTCCTGGGTTCAAGAGATTGTCCTGCCTCAGCCTCCTGAGTAGTTGGGATTACAGGTACCTGCCACCATGTCTGGCTAATTTTTTTTATTTTTAGTAGAGATGGGGTTTCACCACGTTGGCCAGGCTGGTCTTGAACTCCCGACCTCAGGTGATCCGGCTGCCTTGGCCTCCCAAGGTGCTGGGATTACAGGTGTGAGCCACCGTGTCTAGCCAACACTACTGACTTTTGTATGTTGGTTTTGTATCCTGCAACTTTACTGAACTCACTTACCAGTTCTACCAGTTTTTTTTTTTGTGGAGTGTTTAAGGATTTTATGTATATAAGATCACGTCATCAGCAAACAGAGACAATTTCACCTCTTCCTGTCCTAGCTGGCTGCTTTTTACTTCTTCTTTTTCCCTAATTGCTCTGGCTAGGACTTCTAGTCCTATGATTAATAGAAGTGGCAAGAGTGGGCATCCTTGTCTTGTTCCTGATCTTAGAGGAAAAGCTTTCAACTTTTCACCACTGAGAATGATGTTAGCTGTGGGCTTGTCCCCGGCCTTTATTGTGTTCAGGAACATTCCTTTTATACCTGATTGTTGAGAGGTTTTTTTTTTTTTAATCATGAAAGGATGCAAATTTTATCAAATGCTTTCTCTGCCTTCTAGCATAATGTTTTGAGGTTCATGTGCTTTGTATCAGTACCTCATTTCTCTTCATGGCTGAATACTATTCCATTGTGTGGCTAGACCACATTTGTTTATCCGTTGATATGTTGATGGAGATTTGGGTTGTTTCCTCCTTCTGGCTATTCTAACCAGTGCTGCTTTGAAGATTCTTGTACAAGCGATCATTAGAATACCTCATTCAATTCTTTGTTTGTTTCTTTTGTTTTTTTGAGAAGGAGTCTTGTTCTGTCACCCAGGTTGGAGTAAAGTGATGTGATCTCAGCTTATTGCAACATCTACGTCCTGGGTTCAAGCAATTCTCCTGCCCCAGCCTCCTGAGTAGGTAGGACTACTGGTGTGCACCACCACGTCCGGCTAAGTTTTGTATTTTTAGTAGAGATGTGGTTTCATTACATTGGCCAGGCTGGTCTTGAACTCCTGACCTCAGATCTGCCCACCTCAGCCTCCCACAGTGCTGGGATTACAGGTGTTAGCCACCACTTCCGGCCTCAGTTCTGTTGGATATATATTTAGAAGTGCAATTGCTGAGTCATATGGTAATTCTGTGTGTAACTTTTTGAGGAACCATCAAAACATTTTCTATAGCAGGTGTAATTTTACATTCCCACCAGCAATTCAGTTCCCATTTTCCCTACATCCTTACTATTTCCCCCCTTGTTTTGTATTATAGCCATCCTAGTGGATGTAAAGTGCTATCTCATTATGGTTCTGATTTGCATTTCCCTAATAATTATTGATGCTGAACATATTTTCATGTAAATAGGTTTACTTCTGGACTCTGAATTTTATTCAATTGATCTGTAGATCTATTCTCATGCAAGTACCACACTGTCTTGGTTACTGTGGCTTTGTAGTAAGAAAATGTGAGTTCTTCAACTTTGTTCCTTTTTTCCTCCAAGATAGTTTTGGCTATTTGGAGTCCCTTCCATTTCCATAGGAACTTAGGACTTGCATTTCTTTTTAAAAATGCCCTTGGAATTTTGATAGGATTGTACTGAATTGTAGATTGTTTTGGGTGGTATTGCCATCCTAACAGTATAAAGTCTTCAAATGCATGAACACAGATGTTGTCCCATTTATTTAGGTAGTCATTCACTTCTTTCAAAAATGTTTTGTAGTTTTCAGTGTATAAGCCTTGCCCTATTTTGGTTAAATTTATTCCCAAGTATTTTATTCTTTTTAATGCTATTATAATTGTTTTCTTAATTTCATTTTCAAATTATTAACTGCTAATATGGTTTGGATGTTTTGTCCCCTTCAACTCTCATGCTGAAATGGGATCCCCAATGCTGGAAGTGGGATCTGGAAGAGGTGTTTGGGTCTTGGGGAGGATCCCTCATGAAT
Organism: Macaca fascicularis; assembly: GCF_037993035.2. NCBI lineage: Eukaryota > Metazoa > Chordata > Mammalia > Primates > Cercopithecidae > Macaca > Macaca fascicularis. Next base: position 66,970,124 of record NC_088384.1, read on the forward strand.
GGCTTGCTACTGTCCTCGTGGTAATGAGTGAGTTCTCACTCTGAGTTCACGCTAGATCTGGTTGTTTAAAAGAACCTGGCACCACTTCCCTCTCTCTTTTGCTCCCTCTCTTGCCATGTGATACACTGTCTCCCCCCTTCACCTTCCATCATGATTGGAAATTTCCTGAGGCCCTCACCAGAAGCAGATGCCAGTACATGTACTTCATGTACAGCCTGCAGAACCGTGAGCCAAATCTCTTTTCTTTATAAATTACCCAGTCTCAGGTGTTCTTCTAAAGCAATGCAAACAGATTAATACAACTGCTAATGCAGACAATGGATTATTGTGTGTTGATTTCATATTCTGCAACTTTGCTGATTTCATTTCTTAGCTCTAATAGTTATTTTTTGGATTCTTTAGGATCACATCACCTGAGAATGGAGATAGTTTTACTTCTTCCTTTCCAATGTGGATGTCTTTTATACCTTTTTCTTGCCTGATTGCTCTGGCTAGAACTTCCAAAACCGTGCTGAATATAAGTGGTGAAAGCAGGCATCCTTGTCTTATTCCAGATCTCAGGGATAAGAATTCAGGTTTCAGCAATTCATTATTGAGTGTGATGTTATCTGTGGGTTTTTCATATACATCCTTTATCAGATTGGAGACATTCCCTTCTATTGACAGTTTTTTTTTGTCAAATGCTTTTTCTGCACCAATTGAGATGATAGTGGTTTTTTCCCCTTTGTTCTTTTTTTTTTTTTTTTTTTTTTATGGAGTCTCACTCTATTGCCCAGGCTAGAGTGCAGTGGCCCAATCTTGGCTCACTGCAACCTTTACCTGCGGGGTTCAAGAGATTCTCCTGCCTCAGCCTTGTGAGTGGCTGAGATTACAGGTGTGTGCCACCATGCTTGGCTAATTTTTTTTGTATTTTTACTAGAGACAGGGTTTCATCATCTTGGTCAGGCTGGTCTCAAACTCCTGATCTCAAATGATCTGCTCGCCTTGGCCTTCCAAAGTGCTGGGATTATAGGCATGACCCACTGCGCCGAGCCTCCCCTTTGTTCTATTAAAGTGGTGTATTACATTGATTCATTTTTATATGTTGAACTACCCTTACGTTCCTGGGGTAAATCTCACTAGCTGGGTGTTTAGTCCTTTAATATGCTGCTGGATTTGGTTTGCTAATAATCTGCTGGCTATTTTTGCTTCTAAATTTAAAAGGGGTGTTGGTCTGTAAGTTTTCTTTTCTTGCAGTGTCTTTGTCTAGCTTTGGTATTAGGGTAATGCTGATCTCACTGAATAGTTCCAACCTCTTCTGTTTTTTGGAAGAGTTCAAGAGAATTGTTGTTAATTCTTTAAATGTTTGATAGAATTCAGTAGCGAAGCCATCTGGTCTTGGGCTTTTCTTTGTGTGAGGTTTTTGATTATCAATTCAAGGTCTTTACTTGTTATAGCTCTGTTGAGATTTTCTATTTCTTCTTGTGTCAGTTTTTAGTTTGTTCATTTCTTTTTTTTTTTTTTTGAGACAGAGTCTTGCTTTGTCGCCCAGGCTGGAGTGCAATGGCATGATTTCGGCTCATTGAAACCTCCGCCTCCCAGGTTCAAGTGATTCTCCTGCCTCAGCCTCCTGAGTAGCTGGGGTTACAGGCAAGTGCCACCATGCTGGGCTAATTTTTGTATTGTTAGTAGAGACGGGGTTTCACCATGTTGGTCAGATTGATCTCGAACTCCTGACCTCATGATCGGCCCACCTTGGCCTCCCAAAGTGCTGAGATTACAGCCGTGAGCCACTGCGCCCAGCTTAGTTTGTTCATTTCTAATAATTTGTCCATTTCATCTAGGTTATGTAATTGGTTGGCAAATAATTATTCATGGCGTTTTCTCATAATCCTTTTTTATTTCTGTAAGGTTGACAGTAACGTCCCCACTTCTATTTCGACTTTAGTAATCTGAGTCTTTTTTCTTAGTCAGTCTAGCTAAAGGTTTATCAATTTGGTTGATCTTTTCAAAGAACTAACTTTTGGTTTTATTGATTTTCTCTATTTTCTTATTCTCTATTTCATTTATCTCTGTTCTAATCCTTATTATTTCTTTTCTTCTGCTGGCATTAGGCTTAGTTTGGTTTTCTTTTCCTAGTTCCTCAAGTTATAAAATCAGGTTCCTGATTTGAGTTCTTTTTATGTAGGCACTTATAGCTTTAAATTCTGTTTTCTTTGGATCTCATAAATGTTGGTATGTTGTATCTTAGTTTTCATTCATCTATAAGCATTTCTAATATCCCTTTTTTATTTCTTTTATGATGCACTGGTTGCTTAAGAATGTGTTATTTAACTTCCACAAATTTGTGAATTTTTCCAATCTTCCTTCTGTTACTGATTTCCAGCTTCATTCCATTGTGGTTGGAAAATATACTTTGTATGATTTTAATCTGTTAAAATGTATTGGCACTTGTTTTGTGGCCTAACATATGGCCTATCCTGGAGAATGTTTTGTGTGCACTTGAGAAGAATGTGCATTCTACTGTTGAACAGAGAATTTCATCCATGACTGTTGGGTCCACTTGGCTTATAGTGCTATTGAAGTCATCTATTTCCTTATTGATTTTCTATCTGGTTGTTCTAGTCATTATTGAAAGTAAGATACAGAAGTCTGCATTATTATTTTAGAACTATTTCTTCTTTCAATTCTGCTTTTATTCATGTATTTTGGGGTTCTTTTGTTAAGTGAATATATGGTTAGAATTGTTATATCTTTCCTAAAGGATTTTGAAGGATCATTTTGACTGAATAAAATTTCACCTTGGTCAGTGATGCTGTGGCTTTGCCTGCAGCTAAATAATGCAGTGCCAGTGTTCCTCTCTTTACCTCCACAAGAGCATTCACGATATCTTGGAATGAGTTTGCTTTTTAAAAATAAATGTTATATTCTTTTTTTTTTTTTGAGACGGAGTTTTGCTCTTGTCACCCAGGCTGCAGTGCAATGGTACAATCTGGGCTCACTGCAAACTCCACCTCCCAGGTTCAAGCAATTCTCCTGCCTCAGCCTCCCGAGTTGCTGGGACTACAGCCATCTGCCACCATGCCCAGCTAATTTTTGTATTTTTAGTAGAGACGGGGTTTCACCATGTTGGCCAGACTGGTCTCGAACCCCTGACCTCAGGCGATCCACCTGCCTCGGCCTCCCAAAGTGCTAGGATTACAGGCGTGAGCCACGGAGTTTCACTCTTGTCTCCCAGGCTGGACTGAAGTGGCGCATCTCAGCACACTGCAACCTCCGCCTCCTGAGTTCAAGAGAGGCTCCTGCCTCAGTCTCCCGAGTAGCTGGGATTATAGGCACCTGCCACCATGCCTGAACAATTTTTTGTATTTTTAGTAGAGATTGGATTTCACCATGTAGGCCAGGCTAGTCTCGAACTGCTGACCTCAGGTGACCCACCTGCCTCATCCTCCCAGAGTGCTTTACACTCTGGGATTACAAGCATGAGCCACTGCACCCGGCCCATGTTATAATGATTCTAATCTTCATAACAGATGACTTCTAACAACATTCATAGATAATAGATAGGTAATAGTCTTTTCTTACTTTCTTTACATGTGGAAAGAGAAGAAAATTGATATACCAAGCTCTAGGATATCATAGTTAATGGGATTGAACTTCTGTACTTCCCAGAAGACAAGGTAGAAAGTGAAATAAAATGGGTTACATCATTTGAATATTTTTAAAAATTTTAATTTTAATTATTATGAGTACATAATAATTGCATATATTTATGGAGTACATGTGATATTTTGATACAGGCATACAATGTGTAATGATCAAATCAGGGTAAATGGAGTATCCGTCACCTCAAGCATTTACCATTTCTTTGTGTTAGAAACATTCCAATTCCACTCTTTTAGTTATCTTAGAACATAAAATAAATTAGTGTTAACTATAGTCACCCTATTGTGTTACCAAATACTAGATCTTATTCATCCTATCTAACTGTATTTTTGTACTCATTAACCATCCCCGCTTTATCCACCCTCTCCTTGCCACCCTTCACAGCCTCTGGTGCCCATCATTCTACTATCTCCAAGAGTTCAATTTTTTTTTAAGCTTCCACACATGTGTGAGAACATACAATATTTGTCTTTCTGTGTCTGGGATATTTTACTTAGCATAATGTCCTCCAGTTCCATCCATGTTGTTGCAAATGACAGGATTTCCTTATTTTTATGGCTGGGTAATATTCCATTGTCTATATAGACCACATTTTTTTTAATCCATTCATTTGTTGGATGCTTAGGTTAATCCCCTACCTTGGCTATTGTGAGTAGTGCTGCGATAAACATGAGTGTGTAGGTATCCCTTCGATATACTGATTTCCTTTCTTTTGGATATACACCCAGCAGTGGGATTGCTGGGTCGTATGGCAGCTCTATTTTTAGCTCTTTGAGGAACCTCCAAACTGTTCTCCATAGTGGCTGTATTAATTTTCACTGCCACCAACAGTGTGCGAGGGCTCCCTTTTCTCCACATCCTCGCCAGCATTTGTTATTGCCTGTCTTTTGGATAAAAGCCATTGTAACTGGGGTGAGATGATATCTCGCTGCAGTTTTGAGTTTTATTTCTCTGACGATTAGTGATGTTAAGCATTTTTCATATACCTGTTGGCCATTTGTACCTCATTTCAATATCTGAGAAAAATTACTATTATTCTTTAGTGCAGGCTATTCACTTTATTTTATTTTCCTAGTACCAAACTCTTCGGTGAAATTCCCGCATATCTGCTCATGTGGCAGTCATTTCCCCAGCAGCCCGTCTCCACTGTCACCTCTGTGGCTGCTCACGGTGGCTGGCACTCCCTGGACCCCTCTTCTGTGCCATCGCACATTTCCCCTCTGCTACTCCTCCACAGCTCTCTGAGGTGGGAACGGCTGGCCCCATTTCTGCAGGAATGGGGGGGTCTGGCCGAGGCCACATTGCGTAGTCCAGCTGAGCGAGGCAGACACCACTCTACCCATCACCACTTCCTGTGGCCTTTCCCACTTGACAAACGAAATGCTGAAAATAAAACAGTCCTCCAATGGTGGTATTTTTCTTCCAGAGGTTTCATTTTCTGGAAATCTACAAGACCCACAAGAATGGCTGGAGGGCCTTTAGTGTGTGTCTTGGGCAAATGTCTGTGGCCACTTCTGATCTGCTGCCTGGGCCTGCTGTCCACACTGAGTTCATTCATAGCAAACGGGTCCACAGCAAATATCTCTACACAGGTCAAAGTTTGAGGGTATCTCAGTGAGTTGTATGAAAAGTGGTGGATGCCTTGGGCTTGACAGTTTCCGTGACTTCCCTTTTAAGCTTTAAGACTAAAACCCACCGGCTTTGTGCACAATGTTAACTGAAGAGCTCAACTCTGGGGTTAAGAAAGACGGAGGCACAGAGTTTTGATGGGATCACTTGGAAACGAAGGGCCGTTTACTGTAGGGGCAGTTGGAAGCTACAGATGACATTCTGCGAGGAAGGAAGGTGTCTCAGGAGCTGAACATTCAGTGAGCCCCAGGTTTACAACTCGGGTTCAGGTTTCCACTTAGGTTGGCCTCCTGCAGCCCTGGATGAAGTGCAGGGCCCTGTTTGGCCTGCAGTGCCTTTTATGGATTCCATCAGCACATGCACGCCTTCAGCAGCCTCTGACCTGGGCATTCAGCCACCCAGCCCTCCACTTTCCTCAGTTGCATTTAACTGCTGGATCCCAAGTCACTGCTGTTTGGTTTGAACTTTAAACCTGGGTTTCCCAATCTAAGCCTGCTTCAGATTAGGAAATGATTTACATTTCCCAGCCGGACCCTGGGAGTGAAACTGAAAGTGGGGGCACTGAGGAGAAGGTCCCAGGATACCCACTTCGGCTCCGTATGGTTCAGTAACCATGTTCCCATCTTTGGGGTGAGACACCCTGGAATGTGAAGCTTGCTGTGTCACCATGGAGCTGATTTAAAATCTCTAAGCTGGTCGGGCGCAGTGGCTCATGCCTGTAATTCCAGCATTTGGGGAGGCCGAGGTGGGTGGATCACCTGAGGTCGGGAGTTCAAGACCAGCCTGGCCAATATGGTGAAACCCTGTCTCTCCAAAAATATAAAAATTAGCTGGGCATGGTGGTGGGTGCCTGTAATCCCAGCTACTTGGGAGGCTGACGCAGGAGAATCGCTTGAACCTGAGAGGCAGAGGTTGCAATGAGCTGAGATCGTGCCATTGCATTCCAGCCTGCACAACAGAGGGAGACTCTGTCTCAAAAACAAAACAAAACAAACAAACAAAAAAACCCCAAAAATCCCCACCCCTCTAAACGTCAGTTTCTTCACTGGGAAAGTCAAGATGATAACAGTGGCTCCTCTACCCTCCTTAAATCACAGCAAGAGCTGGGATTAAGTGGGGAGCACACTGGGAACGGGGTGTGTGCTCTCTAGCGCTGCCGTGCAATAAGGCGTGTGGGCGCTCCCAGGTAGAAGTGACAATGGAGACGTGGGAGCTGCCCGTATAGATGGTAAAAGGAGGTGGAAGCTAACCCAGGCCCCAGCCCCTTGGCTGAGTGAAGCGGGGTAGAGCCAGGTTGGAGATTCAACCACGCACTGAGCACAGCTGTTAACGTTCCACAGTTCTGCTAGAGACTCTCGTATTGAAAGAAATATTTTAACTTAAAGTTTCACAAATACCTCATTATTTATACTGCAGAGTCAAATTTCATGCTGAGCACAGAGCCCTTGGGCTATGCAGCCTGATGTCCAGTTAATTCTGCAGTATTTTGAGAAGGAAGTTCTGGTTATAAAAGGAGTGTGCTTTTGAGGCACACTGGATGGCTTCCCTGTACATCTTTAAAACAACACACACACACATGTTCCGCAAATGGCTGGCAAACACAGGCAGAAACTAAAGGAATGCAACCTTCATTCTTGAGGGCAAGTAGATGCAACTCAGATTCAGTTTTCTGCCAGCACTCTGAGCTGATCAGAAAAATACAGTTCCTTGTAAAAAGGAAAAAGAAATTTGCCCCCTATAAAAAGATTTAAATAAAATCACTTTCCCTGAAATATCACAGTCTGCATTTACATGCTCCTCAGTTTGCTTATATGAGATACAGTTGTTTTAAAAAATAAAACCATAAAATGGGAATGTAGGGAAAAGTCTAAATGATCAACAGCTATCAGCTGCTTATAATTTGCAAGGAATAATCCACATATCCATTAATCACTCTTACCTCCTTGGAGGCTAAGATTTGGCGTAACTCTTTCCTGAGATCAATAAAACGATCGTGGAACAGGGCCAGGCACCACGGCTCGGTGAAGTAGCTGGTAAGGAAAGAAGAGACTCAGTGAGCTGGCAACCCTCTCATTATCACTAATAAAGTATTTACCTGCTTTTTTGCCTTTATAAATTACAGTTCTGGCCTCATTGCAATCGTTTGCTCATAAAATGTCTTGTGGAACAGCCTGACCAATCAATTTTTTAAATGGATGTTCCTGCTGTAAGGCCAGGTCCCATAATTACATTTAAAGTGGTTTAATTCAGAGCTGGGGCAAGACCCAGTGAAGAATCCTGATTTTATCAGAATTTAAAAGCCTGAAGACTTGTAAAGAACGGTGTCTCCATTATCTGCCCTCGTTTGAGAAAAACAGATTGCAAGATTAACTGCTGCATAAATAAATTAAATTTGGGTAGACAATAACACAAATGTTGTTCATCATTAAGGTTTCTGGATTAATAATGGCCAGAGAAACAGGCTGCGTTGCTGCTGCAACATGCTGTTCGCACGGTCGCATCGATGCTGAATTGAATCTCTTGTAGGAGAGCTGTATTTTTTGGTGTTCAGATTTGCTAACTTTTCACTGAAAGTTGAAATGCTTTCTTATATGGAGAATAATAAGATTATCCTTTATTTAATTGGAAAATTTGATGCATTTTTGGAATAACCAAGAACTCTTATTGGTATTTTAACTCTTACTTTAAGTGTCTTGGAACAGGGAACTTAACTGCTTCAGGGTCAAAGCCATGTCGCTCAGCTGGGCTTTGCTCTCCTCTGGATGTGAGCTAGCTGTCCTTATTACTGTTTATAGATGTTGTGTGTGTGCACAGGGGAAGGAAAAACCTGGTGTCCCCACGTGGATGGGCACCTTCTGTTTTCCAAGACAAAAAGTTCTTAGGGATGGTGGTAAAGTGTCCCAGAGGCCACGGGGGCACTAGAGGACAGACACAACGCCGAGAGTCTGTGTTAGGGACAACCTGGCACTCGGCGGTATAAGGCCTTGCCCTGCACCCACTTGCTGGACTGGAAGACGGCATCAGTTCCTGATGACTCGCCCGCGTAGCTGTTCAGGTGATATGTTCATCCAGCTGTTAACACACCGTCTTTCCTCAGCAGCTGAAATCCCTCGTTTGTTTCTGTGGCACCATCAGAGCTCCCACCCCCTTGGTTTTGGGGGTCTACGGCTGCCTCTGTCTGGTGGCGGAACTGCCACTGCTTTCCTCACTTCCAGTGCCACCTGTTCCAACAACCCAGGTGCTCTCGGGCCATGCTCCCCACCCAGCGCCTTTACTACTCTGCCCTCTGTGCTGCCTGCTGGGGACCCGTCATCGTCTGCTTCAGAGAGGGAGTTCTGTGAAGTCCCACTTCCCTTGGGAGCCCACTGTGGCCTGTCACGAGCTCTGGCCCTCCATCTAAACACCCGGGTTCCCACAGCCTTGTCATACAGAATAGCGTCACTGGCCTAAAAAGCCGTCTATGCTCTGCCTACTCACCCTCTCTCCTTCCCTCCCTCTGAACCCCTGGCAAATTAATTTTGGAGGAACTTGAATTGTATTAGAGAAAATGGGGGCTATGTAACAATTTTTGTAAAACATTAAAAAAAATCCTAGTGTCCAGGTTTTATTTCAGAAATAGAGTGGTGTTCTCCCAACCACACACCACCACACATCACACTTGCCAGCAACTCTAAAGGGAATGGATTTGCGACTTGAGGCTGTGCGCTCCGGGTGCCCACGGTGGCTGGCCCAGGGATAGGCCTTGGGGCCCAAGCTCCTGGCAGAGACCTGCATGGTGAGGGCAGGGCTCAGGCCCGGCTGCTTTCCCATATCCAAGGACAACTTTAGCACCAGCTACAGGCTCCCAGGTGAGGGTGGCCAAGAGGGGTGAGGGTGTCTGGGATCCTGTGGGCTTCCTAAAATCATCCTACAGCAGTAGCATGGCAGCTTTTATCATTCAAATGGGAAAAGCTCTGAATTTAACCAAACCTATTTTACAGTTGATCATAATGTTGAGTCAAATGAAGGTGGTTTCCTTTTGATACAAGAATGTTAGGAGGAAATTCTGCTTTAAGAAAAGTTTTAGGAACCAGGTATGATGTGTCATGCCTGCAATCCCAGCACTTTGGGAGGCCAAGGTGGGAGGATCACTTGAGGCCAGGAGTTCAAGACCAGCCTGGACAGCATAGTGAGACCCCCATCTCTACAAAAAATAAAAAAATTTAAAAAATTAGCCAGATGTGGTGACACATGCCTGTGGTCCCAGCTACTAGGGAGGCTGAGATTGGAGGATCACTTGAGCCCAGGAGTTTGAGGCTGCAGTGAGCTGTGCTCTCCAGCCTACTGCACTCCAGCCTAGGTGACAGAGTGAGACCCCGTCTCCAAAAAAATAAAAATAAAGGTTCTAGACCTCCCCCAGGTTGAACGATTTCTACACTTTAGGCTCCTTCTGTATCCATAGGAAGGAGAGAAGCGTCTTGGATCCTGGCGAAGCTTAGGGCCAGGTTTCCGCCAGGTACTATGGTGCCATCAGCATTCGTGATGAGCTTTCGGGAAATTTGTATTTCCATGAATATTGTGAATTTTAAAAACAAAAACTATTAACTTTTTTTCCCCAATTTATATTCAAAAGGGGAAGACTACTAGGAGCGATGAAGTACCCCACACAGCCTGCCGTCTAGAAATCTTTGGGAGAGGGGGCCAGGTATGCACATGGCCCCAACGTGCTTTTTAAGGGGCTGTGTGCATTTGGGTGTCAATGCCACAAAAATCATTTTTGCGCAGCTGTGAGAAAAAAGTTCCGCCTTTTGAAGACTGAAATAGAAGACCTTACTGTCTCTGTTCACGCTGCCAATGGCCAGCCTGGTTTATTTGGGAGGACTTACATTCCCCATCACTTCTGCAAATAATACCCTTTTCCAAGAAGCCCTGGGAGATTTTGACTTGCGGAACTGAATTAACCATTTCTGGTCGATATAGTCCGATCGTTAAGCAATTGACTAAATGTCTCCAGAGGTCATCCTCGCCCGCTCATCCAGGCAGTTCCATCGACAGACTCATAAATGGAGTGGGGATGTGAAGGCCGGCTTGGCCATCGGACACGCTGAAGGCCGAGGAAAGCCGATCAACACGACACACTGGGAGAAGTTGTAGGAAAAAGTCCAGCACATCTACGGGGAAAGAGAAGTGGTAAAGGTGTCCTTTAAAGGCCGGGATCTCAACTCCAAGGCCAAGGCCTTCCTGGCCAGCAGGAAAGGAGTGCTGTGACTGCAGGTGTGCCTTTTCCAGCACTGGCATGGCGTGGCAGGGCGCACTGAACTACGCACCAGGTGGCAAAGAGGAGGCGGGTGGCAGGGAAGAAACACATCACTTTTTCCAAGATTTTTTTTTTAATAAAAAGCATTCTAATTTTCTCTTGGCATGAAAAAAAAAAAGTTTCTGCTTTTAGAGCTGTTCACAGGCTCCCCAAGCTGCCACTCATGCCTGCAGAGAGGGCTGCTGGAAAGTCAGGAGTCGCTTTTTTCCGGGCAGGCAGCTGCCACCAGGGAGACCTGCGGGTTTCCTTAGAGAATGATGCTCTCGCTTGTACATGTCCTTTCCAGCACGGCGGAGGGCAGACTGTTCTCCTTCTAAGATGCCTGCCTGAACGTCAAGCTCAGCCATGAGTCTCAGTCTTGTGATACGAGAGGATAGAGCGTAGCTAGTGGGGCTTGCCTCTCTATGAAGCAGCCTGTGTCATGTCTCCATTCAATACACAGAAGGTAGGCAGTGATAAATATCATGGTAGCAAACAGATACCCAAGGCCAGGTATGATATACAGATGCATCTACTTTGGCCTGAATAACATTTGGAATTTGAGTTTTAGGCCTTTCTTTGATGAGTCAGATTAGGCAATGCTGTGTCCTCGTTTTTGTGTGGCAGCCATCAGCTCAGTTGCCGAGGATGCCCTCCATGGTTCGTCCTTGCTTTCCCACCAGCCTGGCCAAAATTGCTCCTCTCCATGGGTCACAGCAGGCATCTGGGTGTGCCAAGCCTGGCAAGAGGTCTGGGTGAGAGGGAGGCAGGATTGTGAACATGTTTCCTAAAGCCCCTTTGCCCCATGACCTCTTCCATGGTGGGATGTCTGCTAAGAACACTAGAAATATGTCCTAGCTTTCTTTTCTCTTCTATCCATCCATCCATCCATCCATCCATCCATCCATCCATCCATCCACCTACCCATCTATCTATCCATCCATTTATCTGTCCACCCATCTATCCATCTATCCATCCATCCATCCATCCATTTATCCATCCACCCATCTATCTATCCATCCATTTATCTGCCCACCCATCTATCCATCCATCCATCCATCCATCCATCCATCCATCCATCCATCCATCCATCCTAACAGGTCTAGTGAGGCCTTCCTAAACCCTGTTTCCTTATTTCCAGTGGCTGCTTTCCTCTGGTCCTCTTCCTCTGCTGCATCACTCCACCCTTCAGTGAACATCCCTTCCTTCCCTGTGCTTCCATGTAGACTCTTCTCTGTCCCAGGTGTGTTCAGAGCTTCTGACATTAACGGTTGCAAAATGGCAGGGAAGGAGAAGACCTAGGGTTCAATTCTTTGCCATGAATAGAATATGGCCCTCACGCCTGTGTCAAACATGTGACGGGCACTGAGGGTACCACGGTGAGAGAAAGCCCCTGCCCCCAGAAATGCACACATGGTGGGTGGGGGTGGGGAATATCAGAGCGCACATGGTAGGTGGGGGTGGGGAATGTCAGAGCTGCTTATGATGGCCTGGCATGGCAGGGCTGCAGAGGGGTGCACGCTGGGGAGGTGGAGGCTGGAGTGGGCTTGGCGAGGCCTGGCACTGTGGCCTTCTTGAGCTCTTTGTCTTCTTTGTCCTCTCAGCAGCTTTATCCCTAGGCTACCTCTTGGGCTAGTGTTTGCCAAACTTCAATCACTTGGGAATCAATCGTTTTCTGTGTCACTACATTACTGAATACTTCCAAATTTTCTTTAAAAATTTTTGTTTAGAGACACCGTTTTACTTTGTCACCCAGGCTGGAATACAGTGGCACAATCATAGTTCACTGCAGCCTCAAACTCCTGGGCTTAAGTGATCCTCCCGCCTCAGCCTCTCAAACAGCTGGGACTATAGGTGCACACCATCACACCCGGCTAATTTTCTATTTGGTTTCTTTTAGAAACGGGCTTTGCCATGTTGCCCAGGTTGGTCTCAAACTCCTAGCCTCAAGTAATCCTCCCAAGTAGCTAGGATTACAGGCATGAGCCACCAGGCCTGGCCCAAAATTTTCTTTACATTGATTTGTCTTTAAAAAAAACCTGAAATAATTACTTTTGTCTTGTCCTAAGTAATGATATCTATGAAATCACAGGTTTGACGTGCTTGTTATGTTTTATTCTAATTCCTGCCAGAACGAATCCATCATTAGTAAGATGTGGCTGTGCTGCCTGAGCTATCCTGCTGGTAGTAAGCACCTGGTGGGTGCTTACTACACCCTGGGAGGCATCCTGTTCTATTACAGCTTCATGCTGGAGACACACTTAGATTCATCTGGGGATGCAAACCCACAGACTCTGTTACACGCAATTTCTGTGCATTATCTCATTTCATCCTAATTCTAATCCTAGAAAGTGGGACATGTTGGCCCATTTTACAGATGAAGACATAGATTCAGAGAGCTTAAATGAGTTGCCCAAGGTCACAGAGTTAATAAGTGGCTGAACTAGGTCCTACCCATAGTTCTGTGTGACCCATGCTCTGAACAACTGTGCAACCAAATCCCATTTCCTTATGCTTTTTCCTGAGTCTCTCTAGCAACTCTCTTAATCACCCCAGTTTCCCAAGCATCCCCTACATTAGCTAGGATGAGATATGATTGAAATTACAGAAAGTTTCAAAGTAACTGTGACTTTCAAAAGGCAGAAGTGTATTTTTTCATGTAAAGAAGGTCTAGATGGGGAGTTTAGGGCTGCCAGGGTGGTTCCATGGACATCAGAGCACAGTACATTCACAGGGGCCTTGGCCTCATGATTCAAAATGGCTGCTGAGCTCCAGCCATCACATGGTTCTGGGATGAAGTATGGGAAAAAAAGGACTCATCTCCTTTCTTCTAAGGAGAGTTCCTGGAAGTTTCACAAAGCACTTCCATTTATATCTTATTGGCCAATGGTTGGTCATATGACTTTCTTGGTTGCATGGGAGGCTGAGAACCAGTCATTTATTTTAGATATGATGTACTTCCCTATAAATCAGAATTCTGTTCCTGAAGGGGAGAGAATGGATGTTTTATCAGCTGTGATACCCCAAAGACTCTACAGCCTCTATTTTTAACAAAAATCTTTTCTTAAATTTATGAAAATTGGGAGATGTTTTTGGTTGAAGTTTACAGAACTAGAACATGTTTCTCACTCTAGACTCCAACTACTCCAAAACTGAACACTCTGGGGAAAAAAAATCCACAGAATATTTTCCACAGGCGACTTCTACCTCCAAGCCAGTGGGAAAGTCCCGGTGTCCTCAGAGTCCTACATGTTCCCGTCTGGCCCGACCTGGCTTAACCGCAGAGAACAGGCACAATTTGCATTCACACTGTCAGGTAGGGTTATGACCATTTATTCTACTCATGAAAGAATGTAAATGCAGGCATTTCAGTACAATTTTCAAAAATAAGAATAGGAACAAGTATTTCTAGTTATTCCTGGGTTTGCTTGGAAGTGAGACCCCATGACACGAGCAGACACAACCCTGATGCCCTGCAACAAAAAATCCTGAAGACCGAAATGGAAATCTGACTGAAGAGTTCCTTGGGTTCAGCCTGAGTTTGCAAGAATCTGTATCCAGTCAATTTTTTGATTGCTTTGAGGCAGATCTAGAAAGGTAAGATTAATGATTTTGAAAGCAAAACCAACTAGTTATTTGATGGCCAGTTGTAATTGTCACACGCTCTGATCTATACAACAGAAAATTCAGCAGCCTCGAAATATAATTTGGCTGTGGTTTCCTTGTCACAACGCAGAGCTGGCCTCAGATGTTTCCTGCTCTACAGAAAAATGGCTTACAATTCATTGGCACTAAGACTGAAATTCTAATCTTCAGCAGAAATCAGCTGTTTTCTGACTGGCTTGTAAAAATCCTCTTTCTTAATGCTACAGAGCAGTGTTTTGCCAAAGATCCTGGTTTACCTGGGAATTCAGAAGCTAACATTGCGGCCACATGCAGCGGCTTATGCCTGTAATGCCAGCACTTTGGGAGACCGAGGCAGGCAGATCACTGGAGGTCAGGAGTTCAAGACCAGCCTGGCCAACATGGCGAAACCCCGTCTCTACAAAAAATATAAAAATTAGCAGGGCGTGGTGGTGCATGCCTGAAGTCCTAGCTACTTGGGAGGCTGAGGCAGGAGAATTGCTTGAATCCGGGAGGCAGAGGTTGCAGTGAGCTGAGATTATGCCACTGCTCTCTAGCCTGGGCGACAGAGCAAGACTTTGTTTGTTTAATTTAAAAAAAAAAAAAAAGAAGAAGCTAACATTGCTTAACACTGGGTGCCTCCCACACCCTGGGCTCCCTTGCCTGGCAGCACTGGTGCTGGGAGGCACTGCTTTGCAAGGCTTTCTCTGCTCCAAATGCATGGTTTGCCTCTGCTGGAGGCCACTGGGACCGGCATGATGTGTGTTGTCTGTGAGCTGAACACCCAGAGCTGTCTCAGAGGGAAATCCTGACTAGCCCACAGGCCCCACGACCTCCCCTGCTGAGGGAAGGAGGCTGTGCTCTCTTGCAAGCACAAGTTTTCCTTTAGGTCCTTTGGTGTCTATAAGAACATGGAATCTGACCTTCTGTGCCTTCATCAGGTCACATTTGCTCCGGACAGGACCAGAAATTCCCTGCCACCCTTGCACCCAGAGTCTTAGTTTTCAGAAAGTTGAAGAATTACCTGAAGGATCTATCTGCTGTCCATTTGTTTTTCTGAATCCCAGATACTCAGCCCAGGAACAGCTTAGAAGATGGAATATATTAATTCATGAATTACGAATCTAGCCAGTGCTAACACTTCTCTCCTTGCTCTGATCTCTAAGGAGTGGGAAGCCACACGTGTGGGCTGAGTTGGTGATCCATTCTCAGGATGCAAGTTGACTAAACAAAGACTGATGCTTGCGTTGGTGGTCTCTCCATCTCAACTCAGATTCGTGTTGCTGACCCGGCCTCAGTTTCCCATTTACTGTCCTTTTTCTTTTTACCCCAGCTCTGCTGCTTGTCAGCTTGTGCAATCTAGAGCTAGTTAGCTTTAGTTTCTCTCAGCCTCAGTCTTCTTAGCTGTAAAATGGGGATAATGATGGCCCTTCATTGCAAGAGTTACTATCAGAATTCAAGGAGACACTCCAGGTAAAAGATTTGGCATTATGCCTGGCACAGGGGAGAGGCTCCATATCAATAATTATTACTGTTATTGTTCTTAATCATCCTATTGCATGTATTTGTGTAGGCTGCCTCAAATCCTTTCTGGTGTGAATCAGAAACTAAAATACGAAAATACTTTTTTGTTTGCTGCTTAATTCAAAGAAAGTCTTTCTTTGGCATAACTGCAGTTTTTCTCCTCAGGGAATGCTTTTCCTCCATTCAAAAGTACTGCATAAACTAATTTGCCTGCCATTTTATACAGCAGTAAAGGTAAGAGGACATCGTAACTAGCCTTCATGAAGTTTTGTCTTTCACTGAAGAATTATGCGGAAATAGGCCAGGTACGGTGGCTCATGCCTGTAATCCCAGTGCTGTGGGAAGCTGAAGTGGGAGGATTGAGGACAGGAGCTTGAGATCAGTCTGGGCAACATAGTGAGACCCTTGTCTCTACAAAAATTAAAAAATAAAAATTAGCTGGGCGTGGTGGTACATGCCTGTAGTCCTAGCTATTTGGGAGGCAGAGGCAGGAGGATCACTTGAGCCCAGGAGTTTGAGGCTGTAGTGAGATATGTTCATGCCACAGAACTTAAGCCTGGGCAGCAGAGTGAGACCTTTTTTAATTTAAAAAAGAATTCTGTGGAAACCAATAAAAATTGCATGGAAATTGTTAAACTGAGGCCTTACTTTTTTTGTGTCTGAATTGATGAAAATTAAATACAAACTGTCCAAATGGAGTTATTTCTTTGCTGTTTTGCCTGCTTACTATGTTGGGTGAGCCAAGTAAATCAAAACAGTTAAACCAGTTGTTCACTGAACACATTCAGATGGCAGATGGGAGAAGTGGCCCCGGAATTAAGGCCCAGGCATTCTAAAGCCCAAGCAGACTGAATTTTCTTCTGACCTGTCTGACTTTTGGTCTTACTTGCCAGAGCAAAACAGTTTTCTTGTAGAAATAGCATCATGTTTATACACTTAAGAATTTTGTTTCTATTTAAGTTTACCCTGAAAGCATAGCCGTGGGTCATTCACACACTTTGCCATGGTGGGAAGCTGGGTTTGGCAGTGCCTTACAGCAGTGTCTGCTGTCAGGGTACAGGACTGAGACTTAATGCTCCACCTCTTCCCTTTTATTCCATCTACAGTATTTATTTGCACATTGCTGGTTTCTTAGGGGCTGCACTAATTGAATTTGCACAATAAATCTAGTGCCCTGGAAGTTGGCCAGCTATTTACATTGATTTGTTATATAAGTTCAGCACTAATAGTATGAGGCAAGGTTAGCATTTAATTCTGCAGAAAAGGGGAAGCTCTTAGTGCTTCAGCTTCCCTTCCTGTGCCTGTCTGCTCTCATTCTGCTTCTCTCTTCATAGAGAGCACAACCATTTTCCTTTAATTAGGCTGCAGAGAGCCCAGGCCAGCATTAGGCCAGGCGGCGGCCACTCAGCCTCACTCACAGTCATGCCCATTTCCTATCTATTTTCTGTAGGAAAAGAAAAAAAAAAAGGTGTGTATGTGCACATATAAACCCCCATGAGTCAGGGGGACAAAGGAGCCAGGAGGAATGACCTTTTGTGAGGCTGAGGCTGCAAGAACTAGAAAATCCCACAGAGCAAGATATTTCACTCCCTTATTATTCCTTTGGTTAAAGTAATGGCTCTTTAAATTCTGAAGAAGTGCTTAGTAGAAATATCATTGACCAGGACAGAACAGACACACCATGTTTGAAATGTGTTTAAAATAATTTTAAAAATAATTAATGAATACATGTTAAAAATAATTCTCTTTCAGAAAATAGGCTTTTCTAATTAATGTGTTCCTTTTTTTCCCTAAAGCTTTTACATAGAGAATAAGAAACTACAAACTGTTACTTCGCTTTTTTTCTTTTCTTTTTTTTTTTTTGGTCACTCTTAGGATTTCAGGGTTGTGGTTTCCAAAAATCAAGCATGAAAATTTAACTAACATATTCCTAGTTCATATCTCACCAAAACACAGTAATGAGGGTAATGGATTACAACCCACAGAATAGTACAGGAATCCATAAGTCCACACCGATAAAAATGAATGAATGAGTAAATAAATGGAGGAGAAGGGACAATTCTTCCTTACAGTAGGATGCTAAGTAATAAATATATAAGAATTGTGGAAATAGAAAAATCACCATTTGGTAAACAGTGCAGTAATAGTTATTTCAGCCAAGAATTGTCCATGGAGTCTAAAATTAGTGGAGAAAGTTATGAGACATAAGGTATTTATATAGTCTCAAAGTATCACTAATTAGTTATGAAGGTAAGAATACGTGTATAAATCGTCTCAAAGTAGTACCTTTCCAGGGGAAAACCCTGCAGCCTGCGTTCTAACCAAGTGATCACAGTTAACAAAACTGCCGGGATCCAGCTCACCAGCTGGTGAAGGACACCTCGCTCTGAGACAGGGCGTTCTCTTGAATTCCTCACAAGGTATCAGAGTCCCATTTTTTTTGGAGCTGGGAGGGATGAGAGATGACAGATTTTGGTGACCTTCTTGTTCTACAGGTAGGAAAACAGAGGCCCACAGCTGTACCTGCTGAAGCCCCCATGGTCTGGTCCAGGAGCCATGAGCCGCCAGTGGCTTCTGAGCACGTAAAATGTGGCTAGTCTGGGCCGGGTGCGGTGGCTCACACCTGTTAATACCAGCACTCTGGGTGACCGAGGCAGGCGGATCATTAAGGTCAGGAGTTCGAGACCAGCCTGGGCAACATGGCGAAACCCTGTCTCTACAAAAAAATACAAAAATTAGCTGAGTGGGGTGTCACACGCCTGTAATCCCAGCTACCCAGGAGACTGAGGTGGGCGGATCACTGGAGCCCGGGAGGCAGAGGTTGCAGTGAGCTGAGATCGCACCATGCACTCCAGTCTGGGTGACAGAGTGAGACCCTGTCACAAAACAAACAACAAAAGTGGCTAGCCTGAATTGAGATGTCCCTCCTGTATAAAATATACACTGAATTTTGAAGAGAATGCAACAAAAATGGAAAATAGCTTATTACTGTTTTTGTATTGACTAAGTGTTGAAATGACAAAAGTTTTGGATATACTGGGTTAAACAGATTATGACATTAATTTTCTCTGTTTCTTTTTATGTTTTTCATGTGACCACTAAAAAGGGTAAAATTTTGTATGTGGCTCCTGTTACATTTCCACTGGACATCACTGGTCTAGATAGAAAGGTGAAGAAAGTGAGTTTGTTGAATGCCTCCTGTGAGCATCATTTCAAATGCAAGGATGAACGTGCAGTGCGCCCAGCATCCAGAGGTGCTCAGACAGCAAGAGACGACAGACATGTAAAGAGAACCACACTACTGTACAATACTGGGGGATGGCTGCACTACAGCAGGCAGGAGCTCTGCCATCACTCACAGGCGCTGTGCACGGAGGCACGGGGAGGATCTACTGAAGCACTGGAGAAGGAGTCGGTGTTTGCCAGGGGTATTTCAGGCCCGGGAAAGCGTGGAGGCACAAAGCAGGCAGGGCCTGCTGGGAACGACAGGTAGTTTGACTGCTCTAGCGTCCAGTCAGACGCAAGGTGGGGGGCAGTGGGCGGGGCCAGACTCTAAATGCTTGTGTATGGGGCTTGGACTTTATCTCCCATGTGATGGAAAGCCATGGGAAGGCTTTACACAAGTGAGTGCTGTGGACATCCTATTTATGTTTCAGAACAGGTGCGCTGGAAGCCGTGTTGAGGCTACACTGGACAGGGTATGGCCGGAAGCAAAGGGGCCCTGCTAAATGCAGCTGCAATGGCAGCAGATGACTGGAGACACATTTAGGAGGTGAGGGGGAAGCAAGTGAGGGGAAAAGGTCTGCGGATATTCCCAGGTCCTGGCTCAGAGGCGCAGGAAAGCAGGAGCACAGGACAGAGAAGTGAACAGGGGCAAATGGCAAGGAATGAGTCCATTCTTTTTAAAAGTGAAGTAGAGACAGAAGTGCCTGCCTGTAGAAGTCCAAAGTGGGAATGTCCAGTTGGCCAGACTGACCCTAGCACAGACGGAGCTGGACAAGAGCCCCAAGAGACAGGTTTGGTTCAAGGAAGAGATGATAAGACAGTTGATGGCAATCCCAGGGAAATCTCAGTATTTCCTGAGGGGGGTGGGATCAGGGGAGCAGTGGGAGACACTTGAGTAAAGTGTCAGCAGAAGAAGTGACAAGGAACACAGGAGAGGGATCAAAAGGTTGATTCCTACCAGCCAAAAATCACCAGGAACCTGGCATGTAAACAAAGTCAGGTTTATTCAGCTGACTGCAGTAGGAAGAGCAAGGTCCCAAGGGATGTCTTGATAAGAAGGAGCTGAGAGGATCTTGAGACAGGATTTGGGCTGGTGCCCAACCTCCACACCCTGACAACGCTTGTTAGCGCCTATATTTCAGAGAACAGCCATCCTATTGGGTATGAGGTGACATCTCATTCCGATTTTGATTTGCATTTCCCCGTTAAGTAGTCATGTCTGACACCTTTTCATGTACTTCCCAGCCATCTATATGTCTTCTTTGAAAAATTGTCTATTTGGGTCTTTGGCCCATTTTTAATTGGGTTATTTATTTATTTTTTCTATTGAGTTATATGAGTTCATTATATATTTTGGATATTAACCCCCATTAGAAATATGGTTTGCAAATACTTCCTCTCATTTCATAGGTTGCCTTTTTTTTTTTTTTGAAATTGTTTCCTTTGTTGTGCAGAAGCTTTTTGTTCGATGCAGACCCACTTGCTTATTTCTGCTTTTGTTGCTTGTGCTTTTGGTTTCATATCACAAAAGTCAAGGCCAAGGCCAATGTCAAGGAGCTTTTCCTCTCTGTCTTCTTCTAGGAGTTTGGCCTTGTTAAGTTTGAGAGTCAAGTAAGCAGCTGAAAATACCAGAGCTTAGAAGCAAGTCTTGCACACACTGCCTCTAAAATACATCTGAAATCTGACCATCCAAACTACCATCTCTCACCTGGGATATGGCTGTGGTTCCCTTACAGCTCCATTCCCCATACAGCAGCTATGGGGAATGTTTAAAACATGAATTGGCATATTGCTGCCCTTCATGCTTCGAAACAAGGATCCCAAGTCCAAACCTCCACTTACAGGATCTACATGATCCAGCTCTTCGAACCTTCTCTCCCTCTGCTACAGACACGCTGGGCTTCTTTATTCCTCAAACATCCTATAGTTAGTTACTTATCAAAGCGAAGCAGCACTGAAACCGGCCTGCATGACCACAGCTGGGGCTTCAGCATGGATTCTGACTGGAGAGAAGGGCAGTGCCTGAAAGCAAGGGGTGTTGACGCCCAAGACTGTGGGTGCTCACTGGGGGCAGATAAGCGCTGACATCATTATGAGTGACCACCCGGCAATTCATGTTACTCATAGATATGATCTACTGGGAAGAAAGATTTGTAAGAAATCCTGCGATAGGGACTTTGAGGGACTTCAAATGCCTCCTGTTTCTTCTACCTTTTTTTTTTTTTTGAGACAGGATCTTGCTCTGTTGCCCAGGCTGGAGTGCATTTCTTTTTTCCCAGGAAATTACCTTCTCTAGGATTGGGCAGATAGCTCCACTTCCTCTTGGGGAAGGTCTTGATTATGTCGTAACATAAACATAACTAAAATAATGTTTCTCTTACCCAAGGCTGAAGGTAATGGCAGTCCAAAGATATGACAGTCCAAACATGTGACTTTAGCCCAAAGAGAGTCTCTTAAAATCAAAATGAGAGTTCATGCCAGCCATTTTGGAAACATTACATAATGTGAGTTACATTTATGTTTTTTAGAGACATTTCAGTTTAATTTTTCTGAGAGAAGAAAGATAATAAGAAGGTACATTAATGTTCCCTGACCCTAATTCATGAAATATGCACTGGCCTTCAAAGTCCCTGATTTAGTTTCTCTTTAAAAAATTACTTGTTCATTGTCTCTTTCCCATAAAAGGCAAGAAGAGGACAAGGGTGGGCACTATCTCCACTACTATTTAATATTGTACATGTAATTATAGGCAATTCAATAAAATAAGAAAAATAAATAGAAAGTAGAAGTATTGGAGAAGAAAAAAAAGGTGCTGTTACTGCAACTGATAATCATCTGTCAAAGAAATTCCAAGATAATCTAATAAAATATGCTTAAACAAAAAGAGACTTCAACACAAGAGCAACATACAAAACCAACATCTTTCCCAACTACCAATATTTTTTAAAAATCAGAAAATGTAATGAAACAACAAGATTCCATCTACAGCAGCAACAAAACTATAAAAAATACTAAAATAAACCTGAATATAAATGTGCAAGCTCTATGAAAAAAAACCTATCAGAGTTCACGGAAGAAAATTTAAAAAGACCTGAATGGTAATATTCCATTGTATAAATGTACCCCAAATTAACCTGTAACTTCAATTCAGACTCAGTTAAAATTCTAAAAATAATTTTTATAAAGTTGGACATGATAATACATTCAGAAAAGTATAAGAATAGCTAGAAGTCTACACATTAAAGATATCAAGTCAACTTATAATGTCTCCATCACTACAACAGCATGGAAGAGTACAGAAACAGACAAAATGGAGCAAAGAAACAGGGTAGTAAATTCAGAAACTGAACTATCTGTAGAAAAGATTTTGGCTCAGTGTACGATAATGGTAGTATTTCAATTACGTAGGAAAAAACATGAATTACTTAGAAAGAGTTGTTGGGAAAATTATCTCTACATTTGGAAAAGTAAAATTAAATTCTTGTATTCCACTGCACACAAGCACACACATAGTTTTCCAGATGAATTAAAGATGTCAATGTAAAACAAAGCTATGAAAGTGATAGAAAATAGGAGCATATTTTACAATTTCCAGGTGGAGAAATTTTCCTAAGTAGGAGACAGAATTCAAAAAGAATAATTTTGTTATTCTTGTTAGAGAAGTTTTGATTATGTAAAAATTCAAACCTTTATATAAAAAAATATCAAAAACAAATGATAAAAGTGAATAAAAAGACAAGCCACAAATTGGGAGAAAATCTTTGCAGAACACATATCCAATAAAAGAACAGTAAACAAAATACACAAAGAGCTCTTAAAACTCAACAGTAGGAAAACAAACATCCCAATTTAAAAATGAGCAAAGGAGCTGGACACGTCACCAAAGAAGACATAGAGATAGCAAGCAAGCATTTGAGCTGGGCATGACAGAATGATCCTGTAATCCTAGCCACACAGGAGGATGGCTTGAGCCCAGGAGTTTGAGACCAGCATGGACAACATAGTGAGACCCGTTAAAAATATATATACATTTTAAATGCATTGATCCCAAATTGGTCAATATGGTAAGTCACTAGGGAATTTCAAATTAAAAACAATGATGGGTATGGCTAAAATCTAAAACATTAACAACACTAAATGCTGACATGGATGTGGAACAACAGAAACTCTCATTCATTGCTGGTGAAAATGCAAAATGGTATAGCTACTTTGGCAGACAGTTTGGTGGGTTCTTACAAAAACTAAACACTCTTACCACATCATCCCAAATTGTGTTCCTTGGTAGAGTCCCAAAAGAGTTGAAAACTTATGTCCACACAAAAACTTGTACATGTTATAGCAGTTTTATTCATAATTGCCAAAACTTGGAACCACCAACATATATTTTAGTAGGTGAACAGATAAATAAACTGTGGTACATCCAGACAATGGAATATTATTCAGTGCCAAAAAGACATGGAGGAACCTTAAAAGCATATTACTAAGTGAAAAAAGCCAGTCCAAAAGGACTACATACTGTATGATTCCAACATATGATATTCTGGGAAATGGTAAAACTATGGAGACAGTAATTAAAAAGAAGCTTGTAGGGGAGGCAGGAGGAAGGCACCAGCAGGCATAGCACAGAGGATTTCCAGTGGGAAGCCATTCTGTTTCACATTGTAATGGTGGGTACATGTCAGTATACATTTGTCAAGATTAACAGAATGTCCAACATCAAGAATGAACCCTAATGTAAACTATGAACTTTAGTTAATAATAATGTATCAATATTGTTTCATCAGTTCTATCAAATGTACCACACTAAAGATGTAAATAATAGTAGAAACTGTGTAAGTGGCTGGGGGTGGAGGAGGGTACATGGGAGCTCTGTACTTTCTTCTTACAGAGAGGAGGTCTTGCTATGTTGCCCAGGCTGGTCTCAAACTCCTGGCCTTAAAGGAACTCTTTATTTTCTGATCATTTTCTTCTGTAAACCTAGAACTGCCCTAAAAATATCTATTTGTTTTAAAAACAGGCTGTAAAATATTTGCAATGTACATAATAAGGATTACTAGTCTTTAAAAAGAATAAATTCTGATAAATAAAAAAGAAACAGGCAAACTAATTAAAATGGGCAAAGAATAACACGTAATTCACAGAAGAATAAATACAAATGACTAATAAACCTATGAAAAGATTCAAAGGACACTGAAAGAAATGCAAATTGAAAGTACAATGAGAGATACACTTTTTACTCTTTCTTCGTCTTGCAGATAGACAATAAAACATGAAATACATCCAGTGTTCATGAGGATGGGGAGAAACAAGCCCTCTTCTATCCTGCTAGTGGGAATAACTTTTTTTGAAGATAATTAAAAATAATATCTTGATCAAAATTTAAATGTATATACCCACTGATCCGGACATCCCATTCACGCACACAGAGATATATGTTCAGTGGAAACATTACATACAATGCCAGGACAAAATTGAAAATAACCTTAGTAGAAAAATCATTAAGCAAATTGGGATTTAGCTATTCCACGAAAGATAAAAAAGCCATTAAAAAGAGTGAGAACGATGTGTACTGACATGGAAAGAACTTTATATTTATACATATTCTTAAGTGAAAAAACTAGAAGAAAACATGTACAGTATAATCCCATTTGAGAAACACATATTCACAAACTAAGACTGCAGTCAGTGTTGGCCAGAGGAGTGGGACTGAGAGGAGGGAGAAAAGCTCAGTTGGGTGGTGGTAATTTCTTTTTTTTTAACTGCCATGTACAATTTTCTATCTTTCCTACTTAATTTTAAGCTCTGTGAAGGAAGAGAGCACGTCTCAATGGCTGTGTTTCAAGTACGCGGCACACTGATGTTCAACAAAAATACATTGAATGCGTAAGAATTGAGAATATTAAAACAACTTTAATGGAAATAATCAAGGATATGCCAAAAAGATATATCATCAAGAAGGTTTATTGCAGGGTTAATTATGAAAACAAAAAGTTAAGAGCAACCCAGTTAATTAAGTAAGGCACGCTGGTATGGTAGAACTCTATCCAGTTGTTAAAAAATAATGCCATTAAAATAGAATCTCAAGAAACGGGAACATGTTCAGAATATGCTGAGAAGCTAAAATAGCAAGCTGCAAATCAGCATGTGAAATATTGTTTATGTATACATTTTATATTTAGAGAAAAATTTGAAAGGACATACACCAAAAAATTAACAATGTTCACCTCTGAGTGATTGCTTCCGGGTAACTGGTTTCTTTGCAATTCTCTCTTTCATACCCTGCCGCCCAGATCCCCCGTATTGGGCTCCGCAATGATCATGTACTACTTTTAAAAATAGAAAACAAGTCTTTATTTTTAAAAATCTCTAGAAATTTAGCTCTGCAGTTTAGATTTTTATATGGCTTCTTTCTAGGGGCCTTTAGATGCAGCCCTCGGCTTTTGGATACTGGCTCTGTGCATTCCATTCGTTATTAATACAACTTGTCTGTTTACATCTTAGCCATCGATACTCTTCAACTTCTGTCTATCTGTTGAACTGAGACTTTCACTTGCTAAAACTAATAAAGAACATTCTGAGCAATCATATATTAACTCTTTGGGAAGAGAATTCTCTTTTTTAAGAGATGGGTCTATTATTTGCTTTCTGGGCATTTGAATTCCATACTTGTTTTTAGGAACAAATTGTGTTTGAAGGTAGGGGACTGTGTGTATTTCTTACTCTCTTTTGAGCTCCTGAAAATTTAGGGTTGTTTGTTGTCCTTTTTTAGAAAAATCGAAGACGAAGGCTGAATAACTTCTGCAGTTCCTTTCACGCCTATGCTGAATGAGCTCCATTTATTCCATGGGGCCCTCTTTAAAAGTATACTGGCTCAAACCAGAATCCTTGCCTAGCTGAGGCTTCGGCAGGAAGAAGTTGAAGTCGAGTTAGTTCACAGGTATGGGGCTAGGCCCCAGGGCAGCAGCACTTTGTCTAAGAACAGTGATCACAAAGTCAGAGCTGCATAATCTCATCATGAAGGGCCATCTGACATTATTGAAAACAAAGTTATTATTACGATAACTTTAACAGTCTCAAGCCTGGAAACCACTCACAGTCTAATTCAATAAATAAGCTACTTAAGTATAGAAAGTCACAAGGAAGAACAGATTTTGTGTCATATTAGTAAATCTGATTTTCATTAATGCAAGATGAATGTCTTCTATGAAACACTTTCCTATCATATTAATAACATGATAGCAAACAGCATTCACAGGTTGCTAGGCAACACAAGGACCCTCTAATGATCTCCTCTGTTCTCGAGAGGCCACAGAAGGAAGATGCCAGAACTCTGAAGGTAGTTCCCATTTCTCGGCAACTGTTTCTGCTGGAAGACCACCATGGGGCGGGAAGGGAAGGGAGTTAATGATTCCATTTACCATGGCAAATATATACCACTTCCCTCTTTCCTCTTTTGCACTGCCTTACTATGTGGGAGAACAAGAATTGAGAAGAGGGCTTAGATACAGGAGGTCAAGAGTTCTCAGTCCATACCTTCTTTCCTGCACCCAGGTAGGCAACAGGCTGCTGTGAAATCAGGCTAGGAAATGGAGTGGAGGCCTTGAGGTTGTTTGCTGAGCCTCGTTTGTTGGAATCTGCTCAACCCCCTGCCATCCCTCTCTCTTTATGGGAGTAGGCCCCCAGCAGTCATGCTGGGACTTCATGCCAGGGAACAGGGAACGTAATTTGATCCAAGCATTTCAGTTATGGAATAATGTGCAACAACCACTCCAAAACTCAATAGCATAGAGCAACAGCCATTTTATTATGCTCACGATCACTTGGCTCTGCTCCATGATGACAGGGGTATCAGATGGAACAATGAGTGACTGGGAGCCACTCAGATGACTGGGGCTGAAACCATCTGGAAGCTTCTTCACTCACATATCTGGCACCTGGGTTGGGATGACTTGAAGGCTTGGCTCAGCGGGGACACTTTGCTAGAGTGTCCTGTATGGCCTGTCCACGTGGCTTGGGCTTCCTCACAGCATGGCGGTCTGAGGATGGTTAGACTTCTTACATGTCAGGCCAGGAAATTCAGAGGGAATATTCTAGCAAAAAAGTTGGACGCTGCATGGACTTCTACAAGCCAGTCCCAGAAGTCACATGGTCTCATTCTGCCAAACTCTTGGTAAAAGTAAGCAGTCATAAGCTTGCCTAGGTTCAAGGGCAGGGGACATACACCTGACACTCTTTCTGGGAGCAGGGCCAAATGGTTTGCAGTCATAGTTTGAAACTGTCCCACCAAGCCATACCTATCAATCACTCTCCAAGGAAACTGGAGTTGGGACCAAGGTGCATCTGGATAATTTCTATGGGTTTTGGGGCTTGTAACGTAAACATGGGAGCTGTGGGGGAAAGCAGAGGAAGTCAGTCTGCAAGAGAAAGAAGCAGCCACTGCATGGTCTCTCCTCTCCCTGCCTTGTCTGTCCTGCTGTGGTTCCTTCCCCAAACCCAGTCTTATCTCTGCCCTTTGTCCTGTTAGATACAACCATGAATCTTCACAATAGATTTTCCTTTTTACCTTAAATCTATAGCGTTGGTTGATTTCTGTTTCTTGCAACCAGAGTGTTAAGTAATTCAGAGATTATCAGATACTTTTTCAATGATTGTTGATATAAATATGATTACTTATATAAGCTATTATCGCCTATCACCCAGTTTCAACAGTTAATGACTCACAGCCCATGTCATGTCATTGCTAGCTCCTCCTACTCTTCTCCCTCCTGGGTTATTTTGAAGAGAATCACCAGACCCTTCTCATTTATTAACTTTTGGCATTAACACCTTGCTATGATAAAAGAAGTTTTACCTTTTTAAACACAAACCCTCACTTCTCTCTCTCCCAATTTCCCAAATAGTTTGTATCACAGTTTTTTGGTTAAATTTGAATTCTGTGATTACATTATTTTAACAATGCAAATATTAATCACAGGCTTTTCTCGTATAACTTTTACCTTTTCTTGCAATTAATAACTGCCCTATTTTTCTTAGTTTTCAATGTATCTAGTACAATTTTTTTTCAAAATGTTCCAGCAGCTCTGTAAAGCACCCTTCAAAATTATTTTCCATGTAAATATATCAAATAATCCAAGTAATTAATTGTGCCCAGGACCCCTCCCTCCTCTCCTCTCTGGCCCACCTGGCTGTCCTCTTGGCAGCTGGGACTGCTCTGCACTGCCCCTCAGTGCCACAGCCCCTGCCTTACTCCTTCTTAGTTTACAACTTCGGTTGCTTCTCAAAAATAACTCCCTATTATGAGAATTTTAAATTATGTTTAAGTTTGAAATATACCTAAAATGAACTCCCCTCATCCATTACCCAATTAAAACAGTTATCAGCTCATGGGCAGTCTTGGGTCATCTCTAGTTCCTTCTACCATTCTCCCTCCTGGGTTATTTTGAAGCAAGTCTCCAGACATTTCAGTATGTATCTCTAAAAGATAATGGTTCCGTTTTTAAATATATACATATATATCTGAAATACCATCTTTACAGCTAAAAAAATTAATCATAATTCCTTATCATTAACTCTCCAGGTTTCAAATTTCCAATCACCTCATAAATTGCATAGATTTTTGTTTTACAGCTTATCTGAATCAGGATCCAAATAGGTTGATATGTTTTTAAAATCTATTCCAATTCATAGGCCCCGCCCCCCGCCACTGCAAGTTTTATTTCTTGCAGTTTATTTGTTGAGGGAATCAGGCTGTTTGTTACATAGCTTCCCACTCTGAATTTAATATACTGCATCTCTGTGCTTTATATGTTTCACACGTTCATTTATCCTCTCTTTTCTACATATTGGTGGTAGATCAACAGTCCTGGTCAGACTCAGGTTCAGTTTGGCTTGTTTTTCACAGGTGGTGTGTTTTCCCACCAAGGAGTGCATACGGTCTGCCTGTCTCCTTTTCTGTGTCAGCAGCCACTGATGCTCCATACCCATGTCCATGATTCTCTAGGGGTTTCTGGAAAATGATGATATTCTAGTCATACCATTTCTCCTTCATTTATGAGCACTGATAGTCCTATCCCATTGGTTCTTACTTGATGGATGGTAATTGGATTAGTCCATTCTTGCACTGCTATAAAGAAAGACCTGAAACTGGGCAATTTATAAAGAAAAGAGGTTGAATTGGCTCACAGTTGCACAGGCTGTACAGGAAGCATGTCTAGGGAGGCCTCAGGAAACTTTCAGTCATAGTGGAAGGCAAGCAGGTGTGTCTTCCTGGCCAGAACAGGAGGAAGAGAGAAGAAAGGGAGGTGCTATGCACTTTTAAACAAGCACATCTCATGAGAACTCACTAACTACTACAAGAACAGCAAGGGGAAAATCCGCCCCCATGATCCAATCACCTCCCACCAGGCCCCTCTTCCAACAATGGGGATTGCAATTCAACATGAGATTTGGGTGGGAACACAAATCCAAACCATGTCAGTAATAGAATTATTGTTCGGAATTATTTCCTTTCAGAACTTTGAAGACATTGCCTCATTATGTCTTAAGTTCTGAGGCTGCTATTCAAAAATCTGATACCAGTTTGATTCTAGTTCCTTTTTAATTGACCTGCTTTACTCACTGGAAGCTTTTAGAAGCTTCTCATTATTCCTGGAAGATGGGGAGCAATGTAGAACTATGTATTATGGGCAGGCCACTGCTTCATGCTAGGGGAATTCACTCAGCCATGAGGGATAACTTAGGACAGGCTGTATAAAGAATCCAGGTCTTGGGACAGCCAATGGGAGGCAGAGAAAAGGGCTTTGTCTTCTCTGGCCCCTTCCTATCCACAGAGAATTACACCGTGCATTTCTGCACTGCATCATGTGGCCTCTTGGGAGCCAGATCTTATGACCTGTGGTGTAGAATTTTATCCAAGTCCAGAAGTGGAAGGAGGATCCAGAACCACTCAGGGAATCCAGCGAGGCTGAAAGTCTGTGGATACATCCAGTAAGTGACTGATGTTTAAGGAAAGCTTTTTGTCTGCCCAGGATCCCTCCTGACCCCCAAGCATTCTTGCCCCCTGGCCTCAGGGCTGGGACATGGCCTTGCTGATGGTCTAAGTGGGCAGACACATCATGGGAGCCAGACTGTTTGGAGTCCTTCCGCAGGAACTTTTCAAGGTGGCACTAGGCAAGAGAGGGTGCTCTGTCCTCTAAATAGCAAGCTGTAAGATGCATGAGCCTGGGACTCCCCATGATTTCTACCATCAGGGGAGGCCAATCCCAGAGAAGGAAGCAGGGACAAAGGGCCAACGGTGTTTCAAATCCTGCCTCCAGCGCCAGCCCTGCACTCCTCGGTTTAGCTGCGAGAGACATGAAAGTCTCCTCCCAGTGTCCACTGGTTTCAGCTGGGCTTCTATCACTTGAAGACAAAAGTTCCTGACTAACGCTTATGACCAAGAAAAATATCAATAAAACCTTTAAAAATGCTTTATCCAATAACTTCTTGGAAGGAATGATTTTTTAAAAAAACCTCTGAAATTAAAAATGCTTCTCTGCTTCATATCTCTTCCTACTTAGTGTGCTGCAGATTGAGCTGTTGCAATACAGGCCTAAGTTGGCACTTCAATCCAGCACATAATTGGAAAAAGAGTGGGGTCACGTTCGTTCATGTGTCAAATCCTCCCCAGGACTCCAGCAGCCTTGGAGGCAACCTGCATAAGGTCCACTTGCAGATCTGTCCTGAGGGCAACGATTGACCCAAGAAGGGACGTCCTTCCTGGTACGAGAGATGGTTTGAGTTGGGGGCCTGAAAAGCCCAGCAGATCCCTGGTAGCCAGTCCATGTGAATATCCTGAATGAGTTCTAGCACTGGTCAATTATCACATGCAGAAAGCCTACAGCTTGCAGGCGCCGTTTGTCAGCTGGGGCTGCTAGTAGCTGGGAACTAATCGTTAAGTCTGCCAAGGAGCAGAGAAGCCTTTCTCCCAGCAGCCTCACGGCCTCCAGCGTGGTGTACATTTTCCTATTTCACTTGGATTTGCGCCTAATGATTGAACTATAGATTATTAATGCTGTGAAGCTCTGGGATCCCAGCGTGACTGTGCTGGGCTCTATTCTGCCCTCAGAGCCTTCAGCACGTATCCTGGCCTGGCAGACAGTGCCCCAGCAGCTGTCAGAGCCGCTGGGTCCAAGAAGGTACCGTGGGATCCAAAGAGTGGCTCCTATTAGCAGCTGCAGGGGCATCGTTGGTGGCATTTGGTGCTCTCTTCTCCCCAAATTACTAGAGAGAATGAATAATAAGTCACAAAACACAACTTAAAGTTTGCGAAGAGGGTGACAAAAAGTATCTTTTTAAAAGAGAAGCGAAAACGGCTGAGGCCATGCTGGGGCTCTGCCATCTGTCACCGTGCACAGCTGTCTGGGTGTGTGCTGGGGACACCGCTGAGCAGCACACACAGAGCCAGGCTGAAGACGTTTGGGGCCTGCAGCAGTGCAATCCCAGGGCAGAGAGAGGAGCTGTGCAGCCCAGCAACTGTGGAATAGTCCCTCCAGGGGTGACTCTGATCTGAAAGCTTGTCCTTTAGTTTTCAAAGACACCCCAGGGAATAATTATAAGGCCCCTTTTACAGATAAGGGAAACAAGGCTTAGAGGAATTAAGAGACTTGCATAAGAGGCTGGGCACAGTGGCTCATGCCTGTAATCCCAGCACTTTGGGAGGAGGCAGGCAGATCACTTGAGGTCAGGAGTTCGAGACCAGCCTGACCAACATGGTGAAACCCCATCTCTACTAAAAATACAAAAATTAGCCAGGCATGCTGGCTCGAGCCTGTAATCCCAGCTACTCAGGAGGCTGAGGCATGAGAATCGCTTGAACCTGGGAGGTGGAGGTTGCAGTGAGCGAAGATCATGCCACTGTATGCACTCCTGGGTGACAGAGTGAGACTCTGTCTTAAAAAAAAAAAAAAAAAAAAAAAAAAAAAAAAAAAGGCTTGTATAAGAAAGCATCACTCAGCAAATTCTGAAGGACCCCCACTGCTATGGGTTTTTGAGACGGGGTCTCACTCTGTCACCCAGACTGGGGAGTACAGTGGTGCAATCTTGGCTCAATGCAGCCTCTGCCTCCCGGGTTCGAGCGATCCTCTCACCTCAGCCACTCGAGTAGCTAGGAGTACATGCATGCACCAAGACACTCTGCTAATTTTTTTTTTGTAGAGATGGGGTCTCACTATGTTGCCCAGGCTCCTCTTGAATGCCTGGGCTCAAGTGATCCTCCCCCCTCAGTCTCCCAAAGTGCTGAAATTACAGGCACGAGCCATCACACTCGCTCTCATGTTGAAATTTGATCCCTAATGTGGCAGTGTTGGGAGGTGGGGCCCAGTGGGAAGTGTGTGGGTAGTGGGGGCAGATGCCTCATGAATAGCTGGTGCCATTCTTACGGTAGTGAGTGAGCACTTGCTCTGGAGAAACTGAATTGGTTCTCACGAGAATGGATTCGTTCCCTCAGGAGCAGTTTGTTTTAAAGCCAGAGTGACCCTTGGCGCTGTCTTTGCAGGTCTCCATTTCCCCTTTGACCTTCCCCACCAGGTTATGATGTAAAATAGCAGAGAAGCTCTCACCAGAAGCCAGGGTCATGCTGCTGTTGAACTCCCCAGCTTTGCAGAACTGTGAGCTCAATAAACCTCTTGTCTCTACAAATTACCCAGTCTCAGGTGTTCTGCTATAGCAACACAAAACAGACGAAGACACCCACGGTGTGCTCTCTCCTTTTCACTCATGTTATTAGGTTTGGTGAGAATTAGGACACTCCCTTTATGCCTAGAGAATGAACTTAAGGCTGGTATAATGTCAGAACCAGGGACTGGATCCAGGTTCTGACATGGATGCCATTCCCATCATTGCTACACAGAAGTGTCCAGTGGGTACCATGGGCCTTGGACAGAACGACCATCTGCCGTTGGAAAGAGTAAAACACCCTCTGTTTGCCTGCATCGCAGCCTACTGAATTGTGGGGATACAAAGAAGCAACAAACTTGGGGTGTAAATCTCTTAGCCTGCTCAGACTGATATAACAAAATGCTATAGATTGGGTGGCTTAAACAACAGAAATGTATTTCTCACTGTTCTGCAGGCTGAAAGACCAAGATCAATGTGATAACATGGTTAAGTTCTGGTGAGGGCTCTCTTTCTAGTTTGCAGATGGCCACCTTCCTGCTGTGTCCTCACATGACACAGAGAGATAGAGAGAGAGAGTCAGAGAGAGAGAGAGAGAGAGAGAGAGTGACATCTGTCTCTTCCTCTCCTAAGAGTCCCATCTTTATGATCTCATTAAATCTTAATTACCTCCTAAAGACCATATGTCCAGATACAGTCACATAAGGGGTTAGGGCTTCAACATATACATTTGGTGAGGGGACATAATTCAGTCCACAGTGTTGGGGCTATAAGTAAGGCTATCAGTTGGAAGACAGGCAATAGAGAAGTTAAACAGACTAATGAGATACAGAATAACTCAAGAAATGTTGGTTGGCATGGGTAGGATGGTATATGTAATATGGGGGCTGTGCCATGTATTATTAGTCTGGAGCTGTTATATAATATATAATAAATACATACTAAAATTTGAAAAAAAATATGGTACTTTAACAATGTTGCTCCACTGTTTTCTGGCTTGCATTGTTTCTGATGAAGAATCTGTTGTCATTTTCATCTTATTCCTCTGTAAAAAATGTGCCCCTGTCTCTTGCTGCTTTTAAGACTTTCTCTTTATCATGGGTTTTGAGTAATTTGATTATGATATGCTTTGGTGTAGTTTTCTTCATTTTTTTTATGCTTGAGATTCATTGAGCTTCTCAGATTTGTGGGTTTTCATCAAATTTGGAAAAATTTTGGTCATTATTTCTTTAGGCCACTTGAAGTTGTCCCATTCCTCACTGATACCCTGTTCATGGTTTTATATTCTTTTTTCTCTGTGTGTTTTATTTTGGGCAGTTTCAACTGTTACGTCTTCAAGTTCACTTACCCTTTTCCCAGCAAGGTCTAATCTGCAACTAATCCCATCCAGTGTAGTTCTCGTCTCAGACATTGTCGTTTTCATCTCTAAAAGTTTGATTTGGGACTTTTCTATGTTTTCCACATCTTAACTTTTTAATCACGTGGAATGCAGTTATACTAACAGTTATAATAGCTGTTTCAACATGCTTGTCTGCTCATTCTAACATCTGCGTCAGTTCCAGGTTGGTTTTGTTGACTCATTTTTCTCCTCATTATGGGCTGTATTTTCTCGTTTCTTTGCCTTCCCAGTAATTTTTTGATTAGGTGTCAGAAAGTGTATCATTTTGTTACGTGTAGAAATATTCAGTATTCCTATAAACCTTCTTAAACTTGTTTTCAGACGTAGATAAGTTACTTGGAAAGCATTTGATACATTCATGTCTTGCTTTCAAGATTTATTAAGTGGGACTGCAGCAATGTTTGGTTTAGGACTAATTATTCCCTGCTACTGAGATGAGTCCCTTTTGTGTACCCTACCCATCGCCTCATTAATCTTAAAGTTCTCAAGTCTGGCTGGTGGGAACAGGCAGCGTTCCCAGCGTTGCGTGAGCATTAGACACCGTCATGCTTTTTCTAATCCTTTTGAGTGGTTCTTTCCCCTGTCTTGGGCAGTTTTCTCGCCACATGGACTGATCAGTTCTCAACTGAATGCTTCCAGGGGAGGCTTCTGCACATCTCCAAGCTTCTCTCTCTGTGCAGCCTTCTCCTTTCTAGTACTCTGTCCTGACAACTCCACCTGCCTTGGTCTACCCAGACTCTCAGCTCCCTCTCCTCAACTCAGGGCTCTGCTTGGGCTCCACTTCCCTTTGCCTGGGAACTCTCTCAAGGCCGTTAGCTGGATCAACCATAGGGTTCACCTTCTTTGTTTCCCATCTCTCAAAGATCACTGTCCTTCATTGCCTGATGTTTAATATCTTTTTAAAAAAATGTTTCTTACATTTTGGCAGCTATTTAGTTGTTTCATGTGGGAGGGTAAGTCTGGTTCCCCCCCAAAATTGAAAAAAGTTATTGAATTCCACAACATCTGCTCCTAGGATTTTGGATAAGGGTTTTGTGGACCCGTATATTATTAGACCCATCATCCTCACTGATAGTAGATATAAATACAAACTCCAAAGAGTCTTCTTGATAGTTTTGTATTTTGGGGGGCTGACTTCTGATCAAGGTTGATTAGTTAGCTATGAGAGATATTATAGACTGTTTCAGCCAGCCACACTCAAGATACCGTGTAGCATGATTTAGCCAAAATATTACAGGCTGGGAAGTGAAAGACTACAATTTCCAGACTCATGTCCAGTGTAGGTTCTACATGGGACTGAGTTTCATCCAGAGAGACGGCCCAGTGCAGGACTTGGATGATGGACATGAACACCATGAGGTGGAGATTCTGCCTCCACTCTATTAAACACCGTGAGGAGGAGACTCTGCCTCCACCCCGTAGAACAACCTGAGGAGGTGGTTCCACTGCATTTCTTGCTTTTGCTGGCAAGCCTGGCTGTGGCAGTATTTGGTGTCAGCTGTAGCAGAATCCCATGGGGGCAGAAGTCAGGGTTTAGTGTACCCATTTTGCTGGTGTGGATTATGCCAGAGAGGATTGTTCGTAGAGTTGGCAACAGTTGTGGCAGTTTTTCAGTTCCACGAATTCCTCACTGTGGCAGAGACTGGCTAGGCCTGCAGGGCCATTTTCTGAATTTTTCGTGGAAGGCAGGCTGAAGCCTGCTCCTCCAGCCCATTCAAGGAATTGTACAAAGCACCCATTACTGGCAGTACATTGCTTTCTGTTGAAACTAGCTAGAGAGGATTTTGCTGTCTGCAATGGAATTCTAGCAGAGAGACGAACCATGGTACTTACTCACAGTGTGGCTGAGGAAGAGGAGATGATCTGGCCCTGCCCTTTCTTGGTTAATGTGTGCCTGCTTTGCCAGGCTTTGCAATCTGTAGTTTCTTTTGAACAATCCATTAAATGCTCATGTCGATTTTGTGGGGGGTTAGTTTAGTTAAAACCAGAACCAGATACACAAAAGCTGCAGTAGGTTCCAAAGTTAACTAATAAGGGCTGGGTGTGGTGGCTCATTCCTGTAGTCCCAGCACTCTGGGAGGCCGAGGCAGGTGGATCACCTGAGGTCAGGAGTTTGAGACCAGCCTGGGCAACATGGTGAAACCCCGTCTCTACTAAAAATACAAAAATTAGCAGGGCGTGGTAGCTCATGCCTGCAATCCCAGCTACTCAGGAGACTGAGGCAGGAGAATCACTTGAACCCGGCAGGCAGAGGTTGCAATAAGCCAAGATTGTGTCACTGTGCACCAGCCTGGGTGACAGAGCGAGACTCTGTCTCAAACACAAAAGCAAAAACAAAGTTAATTAATAAAGTTGACCCCTCCAAGCTGTGACACTGTCCCATTACGGTATGTTGAGGCCATGCAGGATGCACAGCTGTCTTCCATCTGGCTGAAGAGGGCACCCATGTGTGTGCTTTGAATACTAATAAAACACAATTTCTGTTTTTTTTTTAAGATAAAATTATAAATAGAAGTTGTAATATTTTCTTCCTCCACACATGAATTATCCTGGGCATCTTCTGAGGTATTTTATCAGAGAAGCAAAATTATTCTCATGTCCCAAACATTATTATTATTATTATTATTATTATTGCCAATCGTCTTATATAGGTAAATGATGAGTCAAACACAACAACTGCTTTTTCTAAAGAATGGTCATTGCATGATGGAAAACCTACTCCTATTTGTCCTGTATGAAGGAAATTTGACAGAAAGTCAGGAAACTGATTCTGGTCCTATTGGTGCCACTGTCTCGGTTGTGGCACGTGGCAAGCCCGGCCACTCTGGTTCTCCCTTGCCTCACCTGTACGAGACAAGTGTGTGGGGCTGCAGTTAGGGTTTGCCTGGCACCTGGGTTCCCAGGAAGGAGAGCTGTGCTGTCTGCAAGCTTGCTGCAGGTCTTATTTCTAGGAGCAAATAGCAGTTCCCCTTCAATTCTTTTCATCTCATAGTGCAATCATCTAAAATAGTTACTGGGTAGTGGGATTAGGTATAGATTTTATATTCTACTTGGCATTTGAAATATTTTTCTGCATTCTCTGTAATAAACACACATTGCTTTTGTAGTGGAACATTTTAAAAATTAAACAAATATGCTTAATTAAATAGCCCTCAAAAAGAAACCTACAGAGACTCAGGTGTAGGAGGGAAAGAAGGAGAATGCTGCACCTGTGACTCCCAACTGCTCAGGTGGCTTCAAAGTGTCTCTTTGCAATTGTTAGTTTGCCATAAAAAATTTAGGCAG
The DNA here is from genome assembly GCF_037993035.2 of Macaca fascicularis. NCBI lineage: Eukaryota > Metazoa > Chordata > Mammalia > Primates > Cercopithecidae > Macaca > Macaca fascicularis. The sequence goes on from NC_088384.1 coordinate 67,007,383, forward strand.
GCAGGCCGGTTCCTTCTCATGGCTCAGTAGACTGAGAACATGGTTTCTGAAATGCATTTATTTTCACAGTTCCAACAACAGTAAAACAACTCCGTTGTTTCTTGGAGTTTGGCGAAGAGGTATTTGTATTAAAGCAGCTTAGTAGCCTTAAAGATAACCACGGCTCATCAGCTATTATTTAAAACTCATAAATAATCACCTTCAACCACATGCTGCCAGATGAGTATGTAATGAAATGGAGGAAGAAAATCTATAAAGGACTTTAACTCCTGCTGTACAAGTTTGAAAAGAACGGCGATTTTTCGAAGCTGTGCAGAGGGACAGAAGTCAGTTCTGAACATACCAGTCAGCGTTCCTAAACCCCAAATCAAGACTTGGGCTCTGACAACAAGACAGGATGTTAGTAATCAAGGTAGTCTTGATAACTCTGGTAGGGAAGTGCCAGGCTGCCTGGGGTTGGCCAGCTGAGCGTGAAACAAGTATAAGGATAGGGTGAGATGGAATTTTTATCTCACTCAGCAAGGCCGAGCGTCCCTTGTAAGGCCTGCAGAGTGACCAGGTGCCCCAGAAAGCTTACCTGTTCCACCCCTTCTCCCACACCAGCCCCCTCCCCACCTGTACACCTTTGGTACATGATCTGGAGAGAATGTTTTCTCAGTGACCCCACAAAAGCAGGCACAGAGGGAAATTACTTCCTCTGTCTCCACTGGGCCTTCACTGAGCACACATCTGTTAGCTTCCACATCGGCAGGTCAGAAACTCGGATCCAAATGGGGCTGGCGATTAGCATTTTAGGGAACAATTGTTCATAGATGCTGCGTCCAACACACCCACTCCAAATTCCGTGGATGCAACTGGCCTACAGCAGCACCGTCCAACACAGCTTTCCACAACAATGGAAATGCTCTCTTCTCCGCTGTCTGATATGGTCGCCACTTGTCACATGCGGCAGTTGACTATCATAGTGGACAGTGCAGGTCTAAAGTATTAGTGATTATTGACAGTACATGAAACAATGTTCCAAAGCAACTTTTAAAACTATATGACATTAGATTCTAGACACACTTTACAACTCAAACAGCTCATAATTTTACATTTTAAATGATATTAAGAACGTCTTTGGCTGCTTTGGGTGCCCAGTGGTTTGAAATGAAATCATTTTTAAGTGAAGCTTATATGGAATCATCTGATCCATCCCTTTGCTATAAAGTGCCCTGGGAGGTACATTATCGACTCTCATCTTAGCACATTTATTCTAAGTAAAGCACCAGATTTCTCACTAATTTAATTATTGATAATGACCTCTCTCTAAATAAATTTTTTTCTTAGAGCGTGACTCTGAAAACAAGCATATTCAATGTCATATGTAATCCCATATAGACACTTTTAAAAATAAGGTATAGCAAGCACATATACGAATGCAACTTTAAAACATTTGCTCATTTAGATTATTAAAAGAAGCACTGCATTTTCTTAAATCTGTATTAATTTTGGAGGGGGAGGGAATACTGCATAGAAGGCTGGAAGTGTTTCTGTCTCTCCATAAAGGCTAACATTGACGTATAGCGAACATGAACACACGAGCTAAGGTCATTACAAAGCTCTGCCCTTGTACAGTACTTTACATACTTTTAAAAAACTTTTTGCACTTGTACTTTACTTTCCATCAACATATACTTTTATCCCATGATGTGGGAAGATTTCTCATGGATGACATCTCCATTTTATGGGTGAGGAAACTGATGCTCAATGAGATTAAATGGCTTGTTCAAGTTCACAAAGCTGATAAGCAAGAAGTCAGGAATTTGACCCCACTGTTGGTCTTAGTCTAGTGTCCTTTCCATGCTAAGGAAAGTGAGGATTTGCTTTCACCGATTGTAGGAGTTTCAAACTAAATTCTCTTAGGATATATACCAAGTGTGTACAGGGGCACAGGACAAAGAGGGTGGTCGGGGTGGCAGCTAAGAAGACAAGGGCGGGGGCTATGGATAACTGGGAGGTGGCAGTGGTGGGCTCACCATACGATATTTCTTCGTTTTTATAAAGCTTGGTGAAGAGTTCAGTTTTTTCTGTAATATTGCAGACATGAGTCAGCAGACGTGTGTGAATTGTGTCTCACACTATATGATTTGTCTCATGTATGGTTCACATTTCAGCATGGTCTTCCGGGATGCAGGGCCATCCCTGTGCTGAAATTGTCTCCCCTGAGTATTAATATGTGATTTAAATATACATATTTCCTTTCAAATACTGAAACACTAGTTTTCTTGTATAGCCAGGGAGAATGCCAGCACCTTCCTCTGCCTGCCTGGAAAGGGTGAGGTAAGGACCGTGGGAGTGCACGTTGACTAAGTGGGGTGGGGAATCCTGGTGGAGAGTTACCTGTTAATAGACACGGGCTCCCACCCTCACTCCCAACTTCAGATTGATGTTAACCGGGGCTCAATTTCCTCCCTCATTTCTTACATTCTCATTAATAAAAGCCTTAAACATAAAACGAAATCTTGGCTATTCGAGGGGGATACTCATGTTTCTTTCATTCATTCATGGGCACTATCCCTCAGGCAAAGATTCTTACTAACACTAGTGAGACTGAGGCACTTGAAATCAGAATCTATACATTCCTGATACCTCAAAACCATAAAAAAATCTCAATCTGAGCCTTTCTAATAAGTCCTAACATGATATGCCAAGTGATATTTTCATGGTAAATGCGGTGAATGTTTAAAAGTTCACACTTCATGCAGAACTCCATGTGTTCATTCCTCTGAACATTCATTTTGGACTATGCAAATGGGTGAGTCTACTTTTCTTCCACACTATCATCTTTGGCATGAGTATCTGAGAAGGGACATGTGCTGGCTATAATTTCAGAGCAGTTCAAACATGGTCTCACCTTTCATCCCAGGAAAGGTTAGTTCCACACAAATGCCATAATGGAAAGATGTGAGGAGGTGACATATGCTAAAAAGGACTCCTAGTTTTCATCAGAACAGGATTGCCAATAAAAACGGACACATGTTGTGTCCAGTGGACTTGGGCCTCCTCCTTGGTCTATGCTTCCACATCTAAGGTTGACCATCTTGGGAACAAGTAAGGTTCAAAAATTTGAGTTTGGTCTCATGGCCTGTGGAATAGTAGCAGAAACATCTCTGGGTATGGATCTGCCTGTTGGAGTAAGAAGGCCAAGGCATGATCAATGAGGAATCCCCAGAGTATGTGAGCACACTGACCTCGATTGCCTTTTATGAGGGCAGAGAAATAGCCTGTAACTGAATGAGTGGGAAGCAAAAGGAAGAGAATGGATTTTGATTTTTAGCAAATCATTTGGGAAGGATTCTTTGCGAGGCTGGTCACACAGAACTGGCACGATCTGAAGTGAAACAGATGGGCAGGAACCCTTACAGAGTCTACAGAGAGCAGGTCAGTGGCCTGGCACACAGCCACAGGGAAGCGCAAGAGGGAGGAGGTGGATACTGGGAGAATTACCATACACCACCTTTCAGGTATGGACCAAAAAATTGAGAAACTGGAGTGGGCAGTCATCATTCAAGAAGATTTTGATAAGTCTGGAAAAACAGGTACCTGGAATGTAGTGTGCAATTTACCACTGAACATAGCAAAAGGCTGCTGAATACGGAAGCACAGAAAAACATTTCAAAGTCATGATTAAATGATTCCAACTGGAGTCAAATCAATAAATTAGGGGGCCACATGGGCTGGCAGCATCCTGCTTTGCAGCTCCAAAGACAGATAACACAAGGTGGCTTTCCTGAGGGAAGAACTTCTGGAGCCTCACAGCTCAAAAAGGTAATGGCAGCCTTTTAAAGGGCTGCTCAAATCCCATTTAGAACATTGTGCGCAGCAACACTCAGCCACTAAATGTAGGCCACTGGAGTGTGTGGGGACGTGTGGAGGCGGCCGTGGCGCGGGCGCGAGGACTGGGCTGTCTGAGGGCCGTCTTTGAGAGCTGAGCATGTTAAGATGTGAAAAGAGGTTTAATCAAGGTTTATGAGTATCTGTTGGGCTCATACAAAGAAGCTAGGGCAAGACCTATTTACACCATGAGGATAAAGGATGCACAGGCTGCTAATTAAGGTGAAGAAGGGAGAGATTCTGTAGGCGAGACCTCTCTTTTGCAGGGTCATCAATAAGTGGGGGTAAAAGAAAATGAAGTAGACTCAAGAAAGCCGGGAAGACACGGGACAGGGTTGTTCAAGTCCCTGACAGGCAGCATCTCAGGAAGCCACCTCAGTCTCCACTCTCCTCTCCACCCACAGCTCCCATTTCCCCACTTCTCCACACCCTCGCTGAAGTTCTTTTCGCCCCCAGTGTCCTGAAGGAGGAGCATTTTCAGCAGGGCAGAGGTGCTGCCATTCTAAACACTGCCAAGGGACTTGGCAGGCGGGGGCACTGTGAGGTTTTGGAGAGGTGGGTGCAGGTGTGTGTGAGCGTGTGACTGGGCGTGTGAGTGTACATTATGAGTGCTGTGAGTGTGCATGAGTGTGTGCACACGTGTGAGTGTGCATGAGTGGGGCCTGTGGGGGCATAAATGCTTTTAAGGGGAAGATTGGGAAAAGGAAGATTTTTAGTAACATATTTGTGTGACTTTAAATGCTGGTTGGTTCAGAAAGCAACAAATGATATAAAATTGGCTCTATTCTTTTTCCAAAGTAGTAAATCAATCAACTGATCAAATTCTCTCTCTCTCTCTCTCTCACACACACACACACACAAAGCACGCACACACACAGAGTCACCAATGGATTAGTTCTCTCACTCTATTCGGTGCCAATGGTTTGTACTGGCACTCAGAGGTAAAAACAAAGAATAAAATATAGGTGGAATCCAAGCCAGCCTGGGCCGCAGACCCTTCGCTTACTGTGGTCCCGTGACAGCTGTCTGCCTGTGCATCATGGCGGCTGACGGCTCGGCCGCCACCTCGTGTCCCCATATGGTTCCAAGTGAGCCCCTCGCAGGCAGCCAGGGTCTGCCCGGGAGGCCTCGGCTACCACAGCAACATCTGACCCGCAGGGCTGCCACCGTTCCCATGGGCACAGCTAGTGCCTGCGCTGTTTTGGTCCTCGATGGAGTGAGAACAGATAGGGGAAAGTGGAGAAGAGGGATCCAACGGATCTCTCTGAGTGTGGGGAGGAACTGATACTGAAGTCATGCCTGACTTGCAGAACAACAATGCAGCTGGTTAACCGTCAGCCCTCCCGGCAGCAGCGAGCACTGAGGAAGGTGCCCCAGCCGTGGTGGATGGAAGTGCGCAAATGAAATGTGCCTGGTCTGAACAAGAGACGTTGCTGATGCTGCCAAGGTCAGGAAAACAATGGGTAATCATATCGCGGCCAAAATCAGCTCAACCATTCACCCTGCTTGGAAAGAGCCTCGCCAGTCAATCTGACAACAGACAGGGCAGGAGTGCTGGTCCAAAAATTAGCACTAGGACCTGGCAGCGTTTCATGGCACTTGAAAAGAATGTGGCCGCAGCTGCACGTACCCGCTAACACCCGCCTGGAGTGACTGACAAGGCACAGCGGTGCTCTCAGAACCTCACTTAGAAATGACTGGCGGCCATCTTCCCGTCCCTGCTCCTTTCTGAAAGATGTCCATTGGCCCCTCCTGATAGACGGTGTCACCCCGTCTTGCCATCCCAAACACTCGTCACAAATCAAATTAACTTTTGAAATTGTTACTCTTGTCAGTTAACAGCGGCACCCCCTGTAATAGTCTCAAACTCACCAAGTCTGTTTCAGAATCACCTTCTATTTAGGGAGAAACAAAACAGGTAGGGCTTTGAATATGGTCAAATGCGAAAACTTTTTTTTTCCCCAGAAAGTCTTAGCATATCATTCCCCACCAACCAAAATCTTTCTGTAACAAACAACTGATTCTCCCCTAACTCAAATATTTTGGGTAAGGTTTACCACAACCATAAAATCCTATATATAAGTGAAGGAGCAAATGAATTCATTTTAAAAATACTTGTGGTTTTCATTATTTAAAATAAGTATTGGAGCCAAGCCTACAAGGAGGAGGGAAAGCTCCTGATTTTAAATTTTGATACTTATCAAAATGTAGGTTATATTTGAAAGCATTAGGAAGACATCCTTACACGTAAAAGGTTTCAGGGACTAAGTACTCTTTCTGAAAAATAAAAATAAAAATCCATTCATGATAAGAACGCTTAGAAAACCAGTAATCAAAAGGAACTTTCTTAATCTGATAAAGGACATCTATAAAAATATACATATGGCAACTATTACACACTTAATTTTGAACCCTTTCCCTTTCAGATTAAGAATGGGGCAAGGGCACCATCCCTCACTACTCCTACTTAACTTTTTATTTTTATTTTTAGTTTTGAGACACAAATTCACTCTGTTGCCCAGGCTGGAGTGCAGTGGAGCCATCTCGGCTCACTGCAACCTCCGCCTCCCAGGTTCAAGTGATTCTCATGCCTCAACCTCTCAGACAGCTGGGATTACAAGTGTGAGCCACTACACCTGGCTAATTTTCATATTTTTAGTAGAGACGGGGTTTCCCCATGTTGGCCAGGCTGGTCTCGAACTCCTGATCTCAGGTGGTTTGCATGCCTAGGCCTCCCAAAGTGCTGGGATTATAGGTGTGAGCCACCTCACCCCGCCAATCTTTTAATTACAAATCTTAGCCAGTGCAGTAAAGCAAGAAAGGAAATAAATATTATAAAAGTTGGAAAAGAAGAAACAAAGCTGTCACTATTTGCAGATGATATAATTTTTCTACTTGGAAAATCTAAAAATCTACAGGTACATTATTCAAAACTTTCAGAATACAGAACCATATTAAAGTTAGTTCATCTCTATACACAAGCATCAATTCATAAAAAATGACATTTATAACAGAAAGAACAATATAACACATCTTGGATCATACCCAACAAAAGTTGCACAAGCCATTCATGGATAAAATGATAAACCTTTATTGAAAGACATTAAAGAATACCTAAATTGAGAGCTATACTATGTTATAATATTGGACTCAATATCAAAGATGTCGATTCTTGCCTAATTGATCTAAGATTTAATGCATTTCCTATCAAATCCAATGGGGCTTTTCATGGATCCTGACAAGTTGATTATAAAACTATTAGAAGAATGAAAGGACAAAATTACCCCAGACGCTCTTGAAGAAGACAAGCATTCTATTAAAGTAAGAATATTGTTGACATCATAAAGAAAGTAAAAAGACAAGCCTCAACGTTGGTTAAAAATATATAACCAACACAAGTTTGTATCCCGTTTGTTGATAAATAACTTCTGTGAATTAATAATGAGAAGACACCCCCGCTCCATGGACAAATATCATGAATTGGAATTTCACAGAAACTACCACAAATGGCCCATGAACAAATGAAAAGGCAGCTAACTGCATCATTAAGTAGGGAAAAGCGGATTAAAGCCTTAGGAGGATACCTCTGTATGCTACTAGACTGGCCAAATTTAAAAGTCTAACAGTACCAAGCCTTGGCAGATCTGTGGAGCAAGAGGTGCTCTCTCATTCACTGCTGGAGGAAATTTAAATAAATACGACAGTCATGTGTCACTCAACGACGGGAATAGGTCCTGAGAAACACATTGCTGGCAACCATCCTAGAGTGCACTTACACAAACGTAGACGGTCTAGTCTACTACTACACACCTGGCCTATATGCCCCGTTGCTCCTAGGTTACAAACTTGTACAGGTTTCTATACCGAATACTGTAGGCAATTGTAACTCCATAGTAAGTGTTTGTGTATCTAAACATAGAAAAGTGAAAATATGGCATGAAAGATTTTAAAAGGGTACACCTGTATAGGGTACTTCCCGTGAATGGAGCTTACAGGACTGGAAGTTGCTCTAGGGCAGTTAGTGAGCTAGTGGTGAGTGAGTGCGAAGGCCTGGGACATTACCATACAATACTGAAGATATTATAAACAGTACATTTAGTCTACACTAAATGTATAGAAACGTGTTTCTCAATCTTTATTATTCTTTAATAATAAGTTAACCTTTGCTTACCCTTTTTACCTTATAATGTTATTTCGTTTCAACTTTTTGACTCTTTTATAATAATAACATTTAGATTAAAACACAAGCATGGCCAGGCACGGTGGCTCACCCCTGTAATCCCAGCACTTTGGGATGCTGAGGCGGGTGGATCACGAGGTCAGGAGATTGAGACCATCTTGGCTAACACAGTGAAACTCCGTCTCTACTAAAAATACAAAAAATTAGCCGGGCATGGTGGTGGGCACCTGTAGTCCCAGCTACTTGGGAGACTGAGGCAGGAGAATGGCGTGAACCTGGGAAGCGGAGCTTGCAGTAAGCCAAGATTACGCACTCCAGCCTGAGCGACAGAGTGAGACTCCATCTCAAAAAACAAACAAACAAATAACAACAACAACAAAAAAACACAAGCACAAGGCCAGGCACGGTGGCTCACACCTGTAATCCCAGCATTTTGGGAGGCCAAGGTGGGTGGATCACCTGAGGCTGGGAATTCGAGACCAGCCTGGCCAACATGGTGAAACCCCGTCTGTACTAAAAATGCAAAAATAAACTGGGTGTGGTAGCACATGCCTGTAATCCCAGCTACTTGGGAGGTTGAGGTAGGAGAATTGCTTGAACCTGGGGGGCATAGGCTTCAGTGAGCCAAGATTATGCCACTGCACTCCAGCCTGGGCAACAGAGTGAGACTCCATCTCCAAAAAAAGAAGAAAAAAAAAAGGAACCCCATAAGCACACTGTATAGCTATATGCAAATATTTCTCTATGTCCTTATTTACAAAATTTTTTATTTTATTTTTTACTGTTTAAACTTTTTGTTAAAAACCAAGACACAAACACACACATTAGCCTAGGCCTGCAGGGTCAGGATCATCAATATCACTGTCTTCTACCTCCGCCTCTTGTCCCACTGGAAGGGCTTCGGGGCAGTAACACACATGGAGCTGCCGTCTCCTGTGATAATAATGCCTTCTGAATACCCCCCGAAGGACCTGTCTGAGACTGTTTTAGAGTTAACTTTTTTTTTCATAAGTAGAAGGCATACACTCGAAAATAACGACAAAATGTATAGTATAGTAAATACATAAGCCAGTAACATGGTCATTTATTATCATCAGTGAGTATTCCGCACTGGACATAACTGTGTGCTATACTTTTATACCAACTGGGTAGCACAGTAAGTTTGTTGACCCAGCATCCCCACAAACACGTGAGTCATGCGTTGTGCTAGGTGACAGGAATGTGGCCCTTGGAGATGGAAATTTTTCAGCTTCATTAATATCTTATGGCACTACAATTATACGTGTGACCCACTGTTGACTGGAACGTCTTTATGTGGCACGTGACCATACTTGGGAAACATTTGGGCATCAACTAGTAAAGTTGAAGATATGCACGTCCTGTGACCCAGCGGTTCTAGGGCTAGGACATCTCAGAGAGATTCTGCACATGAGGTACGTCCACAGTGTTCACAACGTCCACTTGTAAAGGCCTTGAACTGGAACCAGTGTAAATACAGTCAACAGGAAAAGCCATGACTGAATCGTGACCATTATATGATGGAATACCACACAGCAGGGAGAACAATCAAACCACAGCTACGGACATCATCTTGGATGCTTCTCACAAACACCGTGCTAAACAGAATGCTCGCTTTCTTTGGTAAGCCATAAACCTGAGTCAGAAGTAGGTACGGCAAATTAATATATTATTTAGGAAATCACATGTGTCTATGTACACGTCTTTAAAACAAGGGTTGACAAAGTATGACTAGGGGCAAATCCAGCCCAATGTCCACTTTGGTGAACGAAGCTTTCTTGGGACGCAGCTGTGTCCATTTGTTTACACATCATCATGGCTTCTTTCTCACTACCAGGGCTGGGCTGAGTACTTGCGACTGAGGCTATATCTGCCCCTTACAGAAGAAGTTCACTGATCCTTGCTTTATAGGCAACAGAGTGACAAACTCAAACTTCAGGACAGTGGCTACCTCCAAGAAGATGGGGGAGGGCTGTGATCAGAGAGGGACTTCCTAACTGCTAATGTAAGGAATTATTTCTTAACATAGGCAGTGGGCCCATAGATTTCCAGTACTTTTAAGTGTCCATACATATTTCACATACTTTTTTGTTTGTATGATGCATTCTACAATTTAAAAAATTTTTAAGAGGCAAGAGAGATTGATGGCAATCCTGGCAGTTGCCTCTATGGGTGTTGAGAACACTGAAACTGCATGGTTTTCATTCCACATCGTCTCTGGTGCTGTCTCTGCATCGCTGTGCTTTGTGAATAGGGAAAGTCTCCTAACCTCGCTAAGCAGCAAGCTACATTCAGAAGTAGCTTTCCACTCAGAACTTCCATTCCTTCCTAATGGATAGGACGAAGTGTGTCTTAAGAGTTTGAAATGACAAAGGTTTCAAGTCTAACCGACCTGTCAGTGTGGGAATTCCCTTACCAATACGCTGGACAAATGGCCACCCTGAGCCTGCCTGAACACATGCCATGAGGAGGAAGGCTCGGGTCACAAACACCCTGTCCCATGATCATGGAGTCCCATTAGGATCAGACCCTTCCACATGCTGTTCCCAAATCGACCTCCTACAATTCTGACCACTGCTCTTAGCAGTCCTGTGTGGGAAGGGACTTGAATATCATCTCCTCCAAGCCTGTTCATGGTGGGCTTGGTTGCACCTGGGGTCCAGGCCCTGGTATGGCCATGGGGGCCATGTGTGGACACCTCCCGTGACTCTCTGCTCCCCAGTCCACATTAACATCAGGTGTTCTTCTTCAGAACGAAATCTGCCACTCAGCTTCTCTCCGGGATTCCTGTTTTGCTTTCGGATGCATCACAACACATGTCCCTCATTCACAAGACATTATATATATTTGTATTTTCCTGTAGTCAAATGCAATGTCCAACTTACCTATAGAGATCTGTGATCAGGTTTTCATCATACCGAGCACACAGGTTGTTGAGGAGTTGCTCGTGCTGGCCAAACAAGCGGATGTAGTTGGAGGTGGGGAAGGGCTCCCTAGAAAGGCATGTGATGGTTTCCACCATTTTATACTTGTTAATATGAATTCGGAAGTAAGTCCCATTTTTCGCATTGCCGGTTACTATTTCTAAACCCTGGAGGAGGGATGTGGACCAGAAAAACAACATTAGAAACATTTCTGGATTTTGGGAAGTTTATCATAGCAATTTATTTTTCAAATATAACAGACAGGTTATATCTTATCCCTCGCTGCAAATAACAGTAATAGATATTGACTAAACACGGCAGAAGGTAACAGTGTATCAGAAACCACATACTTGGACTCAGTGACTAAATGTTCCTCAGGATATTTTAAACTGTGATTGCCTTGTTCCGTGTTTCTAAACTAGTTGCTAGGTTACAACCAATCCTTTACTAACACTGCACACCCAGCTAATAAGTGGAACCGGGTTTCTTCTCTCCTCTGAGGTGTTTTAACATGGTTAAATTTCTTTGCTTTCACAGCATCATTTCGAGAAAAACCTCCTAGTCAAAACTGACCAGAAATCATGTCAGTTATTTTCAAGATTACTTGAACAAAAGAAAGAAATAAAAGGCCATGCCTGATGGCGGGGATTGGGCAGGGTCAGTCGTTTGAAAAGGTCTGTTTCCAGGAAGAAGGTTCAAGGCTATGGGAGATGCACATACACATTCTGCAGGTGGTTTTCTAGTTTATACATTGTTAAAGGTGTGGATTTGTGACTTTCTGCCCTGTAGAAACCAGCTCCAACTGCCACATGAGCCCAAGTGACAAGGATAGATGCTGCTCCAATTCCATGCCACAATGACTTTTTCTATTTCAGCGGCGGATGCCTCCCCACTGGCTCAGGCAGTGGGAAGATTCTGTGGACAAACATGAGTTTTGTCGGGGTAGGGGGGACGGGAACTGAACTTTCCCTTTGGCCCTAGACTCTGACCTTAGTACATAGTAACGCTCAATAAATGTTCTTTGAGTGCATATAGATTTAAGCTTCTCTTCTGAACTTGAATGTGGCATTTAGAAATCCAAGGCAATTTGAACTGCCTGGATCCCAAACATTTACTTAGTCCTGGACATCACCTGGGGATTTTGTCTAAACAAGGACAGTTCAACTTTTAAATAAATACAGGCAACTGGTGGGTGTTTGGGTATCACACGGCAAAGCCCTGAGGGGACTCAGCCAACTGTAAAGGTACAAGGTGAGATATACAGGAGGCACGACAGGTGAGTTCTGGGCCACCCCCAGGTGTGTGTGTGAGAGAGGTTGGGCATTTGGGGGTGTGGGAGAAGCAAATGGGGTTGGGGGATGGTGTTTCAAGGGAGATGGAAGTGGTCCTTTGTTTATTGAAATGGATGGATAGATGGGAAATCTACCACCATAACAAAGTATTTAAAAAATCCGAACTTATTAAGATATTATCCAAAAAACAATGGCTTGCCCACAATGGAGAGCAATGCATTCAAAAAATTAGTGTTAAAATATATTTCATAACAGGGAGATATGTTCACAGTACATTTTATACTTTAGAAGTAGTTTACAAAAATGCACAGTACCATTTCATTTGTTTTGTATCAACATTTTCACAAAATGTTAATGGTCACTTTCTGTGGTTGGGAGACTGGGTAATTTTTATTGTTTATCCTTATAGTTATTTGACTATCTGCAGTTTCTAATTTTTAAAAAGTGATCATTCTAAAATGAGGGAAAGTTATTTTTAAATACTCAGGCTGTGGCATGGCAAGGAACTAGATTTTTTGATGAACAAATTGAGGGAGGGAGGGAGGGAGAGAGGAAGGAAGGGAGAAAGGAAGGAAGGAAGGAGGGAGGAAGGAAGGAGGAAGGAAGGAAGGAGGGAGGGAGGGAAGGAGAAAAGGAAGGGAGAAAGAAAGGAAGGAAGGCAGGAAGGAGGGAAGGAAGGAGGGAGGGAGGAAGAAAGAAAAGAAGGAAGGCAGGCAGGAAGGAGGGAGGGATGAAGAAAGGAAAGAAGGAAGGAAAGAAGGAAGGAAGCAAAGAGGGAAGGGAAGGAAGGGAAGGAAGGAAGGAGGGAAGGAAGGGAAGGAGGGAAGGGATGAAGGAAGGAAGGAGGGAAGGGATGAAGGAAGGAAGGAGGGAGGGAGGAAGAAAGGAAGGAAGGAGGGAAGGAGGGAGGGAAGGAAGGGAAGGAAGGGAGAGAGGAAGGGAGGAAGGGAGGAAGGAAGGAGGGAGGGAAGGAGGAAGGGTAAGTAAAGAAGGAAGGGAGGAAGGAAGGAGGGAGGGAAGGAAGAAGAAAGGAAAGAAGGGAGGGAGGGAAGGAGGAAGGCAGGGAAGGAAGGATGGAGGAAAGGAGGAGGGAAGGAGGAAGGAAGGAAGTATGTAAAGAGGGTAGGGAGGAAGGGAAGGGAAGAAAGGAAGGAGGGAGGGAGGGAGGAAGGGAAGGCAGGAAGGCAGGAAGGCAAGAAGGAAGGAAGGAAGGAAGGAAGGAAGGAAGGAAGGAAGGAAGGAAGGAAGGAAGGAAGCAGGCCGACTCCAGGCAGGAGTTGGTGTGGAAGGGCAGGTTCCTCTGGAGAAGAGTTTGGAAAAAGCCAGGACTAAGCCTCTGGCTGCAGGGGCCTGGTCTCCTCTGCCCATCCCTTGCCCTCAGCTCCTGTCACAGGCATCTCTCTAGGCCTGGAGGCCTCATGGGCTTTGCTCATTCCCGGGTGTTTCCTCAAGTCCTGACTTCACAGTCTGAGCAATGACTCACACCATTGCATGGGGTGGGGGTGGGGGCACTTGACCTCACAGAATAACCTCTGGTGTCAACTTTAACTGATGGCCCAGGATATTCGGCAGTATCTCAGAATTAAAATATATGTAGATATATAGACAGTGAAGAATGTAACCTCCACGTGTATTTCTAAATTAAACACAAGACTTGAAAGACCATTTGAGTTTGGAAACAGCAGCTTTAGGTTTGGCTTCTGGAACCCAGGGGTACATGTCCCCATCACAGTAAGGGATGATTGGTGGAAAAGCTGGAAAACTGCAGGTGAGTTCTGAGGAGGGGTGGCTCCTGCACCATGGCAGTAAGGCTGGCATCTGGGAGAGGAGGCACCACAGACTCTGGCACAGTTTTATCTGCTAGGCTTTCCCAAGCCTTCTCCTCCTTTTAGGTTTCATTGTTTGAAGTGTTTAAAAAAGGGGGCCCAGGTGTCAAGGGGGCACACCTTGACATCCACCCATGTGGTTAACAAATCTTGACTTTGCCAAGAGTCTCACTAAATCCCCCACCTTCAGCTTACAAGGACTTCTTTGTGTTTAGGAAGGCTGACTTGGATTCCACATACGTGGCCAAGGCTCTGCACCTCAAGATGAGGGTCACAGTCACTTAGTTGGCAGTGACTTGACAAGCCCTCAAGGAGCCCTGCAGCCTGCAGGCTGACAGCAGTGAGAGTCTGAGCATCTTGTGCCCTTAAATGTCATCCTGTTCCTTGAGAGTCTATCCTCAGCATCATTTTTTAACGATTTTTTTGTTATGGACTTGTTGCATTTTTTTGGTCTTATTTTGAAATGTAAAGACTGCATTATCATCTTTTGGCCTCCTCCGTAAGTTTCGTCTGCATAATCCTAGCATACAGGGCCTTACAGAAATTACGGCTTAGAGTCCAGAAGCAGCTACGCTAGAGAAAGTGATGAGGAGGTTGCACTGATGGCTGATCTTAACTTTGGAAGGAACAGTGTCCATTGGAAGGAGATCTGGCACTACGTTAGCCTCACTGGAGGGTCCATCTGGGAACTGACAGTGCATCAAAATATGCTGTATTCATGTTAAATACGATTCACTCACACAGGGGTTTCTCAGACACAAATTACCCTTGTAGTGCAGGCCATTCCTATTCACAGTCGCTGACAGAACAGGACAACCCAGTGAAGCCCAGGACTCTTTCTGCAATTGCTCATAGGAAGCTGCTCCACTAAGTGCTGCCGTAGGGCACCTCCCAGCCCTGCCCACATGGTGCAGGGTTCTGGGGTCAGGACGATTACTTCACAACCTTCCAATTTGGTAGGGTATGTCTCGCGTCTTCCCCTATTTAAAGTATATGAGTACATTGTTTAAAAATTTGGATATTACATTTAACATTTTGATGGAGTCACTGATTCTGATATGGTTTTTTTTCTTCTTTTTTTCCCTGAATACAATTATCCTTTGGAGTTCCTTTATGATTTTGACAAAGGTTGGAAAATGGCTCTGGAATTCATGCCAAATGGAAGACACAGGATTAATCAGACTTGGTGTTCAAGAAATCAAGTTCCCAGCTCTCATGATGAACACACAATTTTAAATTTGATGGTATCCAAGGCAGAATTTGTTGTGACAAATTTCTTTATTCCGTGGTATATACGCCAACAAAGCATGTGGACTGGAATCTGTAAATTAGTTTATTATGTAGACGACTTGGGGTCCCCTTTCTTCCTTTTGTCAGGTTACCTCTCAAAGAGCTCATGAATTACTACAGTATCTTCCGACTTAAATATTCCAATTAGTGAGCACTATAAAAATCTGATAAGATTTGTCTGTGCTACATCTAGTATATGAATAGTAATTCAATTTCTCTGGTGAAATATTGTTCAATGGGCTCCATTCTTGATCAATTGGCTATATTTAGGTGACTGCCTGACCATTTTGGCAACAATTTCACTTAATCAAATTAATTCCAACCCCAAAAGATTGCCATGGAGCCATCCTACATTTTTTTTTCTTGGATAATAAAATGGAAAAAAAAAATCTGTTTAGATCTTCTGTACTAATTAAAAAGGAGGCCCACCTGGCAAAATGGTTAATTAAAGTCAGGGGTCCTGTTCACATACTGTCATAGCACCAGCCAAAGAATCTATTTAAGTTGCACTCTTATTAAAACTCTCATTATCTAAAAACCCCTTTTGGCTCCTCCTCTGATTTTATTTAGAGAGAGCCAGTGGCTCATAAATAAACGATGCCGCATGTAGGAAATCATGCACTGTCCTTGAAGAATCTGGTTCTGGCTGGAACCAAGTCCAATATGTTCTAGCTCTTGTGCATATCAGACTCCAGTTATTTATCTGTGATGATCAAAGTGCTTAGCCTGTGAATACCCTGGGCTTTATCCTATTTACCTCATGCCCCACCTCACTGGTGGCAGGTTGTACTTTCCAAACATGGCCATGACAGTCTCCCCATCCCACACACTGTCCTGCAATATGACCTTGACACTGTCTGTCTTGAGAGATGGACTCTCTATCCCCCACCTCTTGAATCTTGGTGGTTGCTGTGACTGCTCCAACAGAGAGAGTGGGAGAAGTGAGGCTGTGTGACTTTTGAGGGTGGGTCATAGAAGACAATGCAGCTTCCAACTTGCTAGTACCAACACTTGCACTTGGAGCCCAGAGCCACCACGTGAGCAGTCTGGCTACTCTGAGGCCACCATACTGTGAGGAAGCCCAGGCACTTGAGGACAGCCCAGGTTGGGAGGCCGTGGTGAGCACTTCCGGTCCTTGAGTCATCCCAGCCCAGCTGAATAACAAGCCTTCAGATTTAGTAAATGAGCCTTCAGATGATCCGGACCATTGATCTAACCCTTTAGTCTTCCCATCTAAGGCTCTGGATAGTGTGAAGCAGAGACAAGCTGTGCCCACTGTGCCCTGTCCAAATTCCTGACTCACAGGATCTGTGAGCAGGATTGAATGGCTGCTTCATGCCACTAAGTGTTTTTTATACAGCAATAGAAACTGGAACACTTTTATGATCTTATGGTTTCCTGTATTATAAGAAAATTTTGCATCAGACCATGTGTACAGGACAACTAAAAGAATCTGGGAAAGGGCTAAGGGAAATAAGTTTTAAACATACAGCAGCTACCCTTTTCCTGGAAGAACTGGGTTTCATTATTTATCTGGAATAATGATTAAAACAGCCATCTTCATCACTTACTGGCGACCTGTTTTGTTCCAGACAATGTTACTTTATATATGCTCCCCAGCAATCCCAGAAATGCAGAGACGTTGAAGAACTTGTTCAAGGTTCATGGGAAGGAAACGGAATAGCTGGGATTGAGACTTCCTGAAGGGTGAAGAGCCCGTAGCCTGTGCCATTTGAGTAGGCCCCCATTTAAGGAATTTTCCAAGAGCTTTTACTTCCATCTCATTGGTTAGAACCTGCCACATGGCAGACCCTGTCCTTGAGGAAATGTGGCAAATGTGTTTAATTTAGGTGAGTCATATTGTTTACCCTCAAAAATATTCAGGAGAAGAAAATGGGAATGGAAGTTAAGTAGACAGCTTCCAGTCTGCCTCATTGACTAAAAATCAAATGTGACATATCCAAAAGGAAACCCCCAGATGACAACACACACCGGGCTGGGACCACGGGTCAGAGAATCTCATTAGAGGAGCTCTTCAACTGACCAACCACCTGTGTCCTTTAAACAGGGGAATTCCCAACTGCACAGCTTCTGCTTTTCCTGGAGGGGAGGAAAACAGTGGGGTCTCCATGGCCATTCCAGATGCTAAGCAATCTACCTGCTCCATTGACATGAAAGTGGATATTTCAGTTATCTATCGATGCATCACAGGTTGCCTCAAAACGTAGAGGCTTAACGTCCTTCAGTAGGTGAATGGATAAATAAACCGATACATCCAGACAATAGAGGATCGTTCAGTGCCAAAAAGAAACGAGCTATGAAGCCATGAAGAGATACAGAGGAAGCTTAAACGGATAGTGCTAACTGAAAGAAACCAACCTGAAAAGACTATAGGCTGTATGATTCCAACTATATGACATTCTGGAAAAGGCAAAGTGACTGAGACAGTAAAAAGATCAGTAGTTGCCAGGCCTTAGGACAGAGGAAGGGACAAACAGGCAGCACACAGAGGGTTCTCAGGGCAGTGAAGCTGCTCTGTATGATCCTGTAACGGTGGATATGTGTCATTATACATTTGTCCAAACCCACAGAATGTACAAAACCAAGAGTGAACCCTAATGTCAACTATGGGCTCTGGCTGATAATAATGTGTCAGTGTGGGTTTATTCATTGTAAGAAATAGGTCACTGGTGGGGGATGTTGATAGCGGGGGAGGCTATATGTCTGTTGAAGCGTTGGGGTTATATGGGAAATCTTTCTACCTCTGCTCAATTTTGTTATGAAACCAAAATGGCTCTAAAAAATAAAGTCTATTAAAAAAAGTAATGGTGTAAAACAACAGTACATTTTTATTATCTCACGGTCTCTGGGAGTCAGAAGCTGAAAGTGGCTTGGCTAGGGGATTCTGGCTCAAGGTCTTTCATAAGTTTTCAGTCAAGATGTTGGCTGGGGCTGCAGTCACCTGAAGGCGTGAATGAGGCTGGAGGATCCACTTCCAAGGTGGCACGCTCATCTGCCTGGCAAACTGATCATGGCTGGTGCAGGAACCCTCAATTCCTTGCCACGTGGACCTCTCTAAACGGGTCCCTACAGCATGGCAGCAAGTCAACTAGAAGTGTGCAAGCTGGAAGCTGTAGTATCTTTCTTGACGTGACCTGACCTTGGAAGTCACAGAGTCATTTCCCCAGTATCCTCTTGGCTACACAGGTCAGCCCTTCTCAGCGCGGGAGGGGCCACACAAGGGCATGAAGACCAAGTCACGAGAGTCACTGAGGGCCATCTAGGTGGACGATTACCCCAGTGGGCTTCTGACGCGTGAACCGACACATTACAGTAAAGACTCCAAGTAAAGAATTTCATCCTCTTATAAACAAAGTTTTGTATTTGAAAGTAAAATGAAATTCAGAAATAATACTTACATAATTAGGCTGTGCCATTTGTACCTCCAAGGGAGTAGGAATGGCAGGCTTGGCAATATGCAGATAATGGTAAGACCCAGGAAGAATGCCCCCTAGAAGAGATGGCAAATTTTCCATTTCAAATGAATTGTTAATGAGGTGAGTAACAGAGCTCACATTTTCATCACAGGACAAACATGCTTGCAGTGGTGTATGCTCCTCAAACTTTCACACTAAAGTACCACCAACAGCAAGGAACTCCCCAGGGTGGTTGACATTTATTTAACCAAATTGATGTGAATGTGACAATGATATCTCATAATGTAGCCGCCAATGCTTCAGGACGTGCCAAGCCGATCTTGTGTATCCTGTGATTATCCGTAGCTCCCCGCCCTCTAATCTGTATCTGCCAAAACCAGATCAAGACCTTTAGAAGCCTTAAATTGTTGCAAATAGCATTCCTGTTCCTCATCACTTCTCCAAACTGTAGCCAAAATATTAAAAAATTGAATTTAATTAGGACAATCAACAAAGTTCTTTGTTCAATGTTTTAGAAACTGTCATCATCGAATTCTTAATATGTTGGCTTGTCCCTCAGGTCTGGACCTGTGCCAGCTCTGGCTTCTGACAGCCCTCCCTTCTCTTGCCTGCCCACGGCCACCACCTTCTCTCAGGTCTCAGCCAGAGTGAGAAGCAGAACAAGACCTTGTGGGGCTGCCTAGTTAGGAAGAGGAAGTCAAGGATGGAATGTGGGGCTTTCATTTCTGTAATCTGACATTCCATTGACTGGACTGGGTTTCTGTCAATGGAATGTCATGTACCTGAGTACTGCACATGTACTCAGGTACATGGACTCCCTGAGGGTCTATGTAGAGCTTCGTGGGTTCATCCATAAACCTCCAGGAAGTGAACACGGAATTCTGTAAATATGTGCATTTTTCTGGTAAAAGGTCCACAACATTCAGAAATACCATTTTCAAAGGTATTTCTCATACCCTAACAGTGAAGGAACCCTGCATTACTTATGAAGTCATCTCCTCCCTAGGGGCCAAAAAGGTTTACGGGATAAAAGTGCACTGCTTTACAGCTGCAAATGGTTAAGCTTATCCATCCCAGAGCAGGCTGAGGCCTGGCTGCCTGGAAGAGTCTCCTCATCTCTGAACTTATAGTGAGAATGGAAGTTTTGGGTAAGATGTCAGGGAAAACCATCACTTTCCAGCTGTGAGACATCCAGACAAGTTAATAATCATTCCCTTGTCTGTTTTCGTATCTGTAAAATGGGAACCCCATTTAGGATGTGGTCCATAATAAATGCTCAAATGCAAAGAATCATAATAACAATAATTTTGGGTTTGTAATAAATGCCTCAGAAATTAGATAGACCCTTTCTCTGTCTCTGTGGCAACCCACTGAGATATGGAGGAGCCTTTTCCCCAAGCCTAAGAGAAACCTGGAGGGCTGGCCTGACTGCTGACCCCTACCTAATCTGTGGCTTCATCAAGGAGAAGGAAGCCTACTTGTATACCTTGAATCTTGGCTCCCTTGTACATGGGGATGAGCCGGTCAAGATCAGCTGGCGGCTCGGTCACAGGCTCAAGGGTTGGATCAAAGAGATGTAGCATAGCTGCTGCCAGCTGAAAGCCAATTTCTTTGGAACTGAAGTTGCTGTGAGTCCACTCATTTGAGTAGTATCTATTGGAGAATTTGGTGAGGGAGCCAGCAGCTCTGATGGCTATGTCATTGGTGTGGAAGTTGGTATCAATCACAAGTCGACCGTCATACACAAGACATGTATCATTGAGGGCTTTAAATGTTTCATAATCCACATTCTTCTCACAGAAGCTGAAGAACATCTACGAAGTGAACAATTACAGCAATATTCAGTTATCACTCTTCGTTTTACCTTCCCAAGAGTGTGACCAGTCTCCAGGGCATTTTATTATTTGGGGCACAAAAATACAAATACTAAAAGTTTGTTATCATGTTGTTTGTGTGTGTATGAGAGATAGATTATCTTGGGTATGAAGAACACATTAAGATCCCCAAATGTCACTCTTATTCCCTCAATTTTGACATCCAGTGGAGAGAATGATGCCAGGTGATGAAATATCTCTCACAAGTGTGAGTGGTTTTCCACGTAAGAGGGTTTACATTTGTACAGACCCTGTCTTCCCCTCACACTCCTACATTTTGAACAGCTCTAGCTCAGCCTCCATCCTCTTCCCCTTCCTGTGTCCGACACTCGGGTCTCTACAGGTTCCTTCTTGGGTTGACCTCCTCCAGTCTTCAGTTTTCAGACTGCCCATTGCTAGCTTTTAAAACCCAATAAGCTTGTCCCTTTATGATGCTCCAGAGAAGATGGGTGCTTCATCAGTCTCTGTATCTACTAGGTCTGGGTTCCTGTCTTGTTGCTTCCTGCTCTCATACGACAGAGGGTCATTCAAGAAATACTGATGGCATACCTACCATATGCCAGCACTGTGTGAGGGTGCCGTAAGTAGAGGGGCCACCAACCCCTTTGCATGCTCCTTAGAAATTATTTGTATGCCCTCTCCATTCTGTGCTCAAATTTCAATGCTTTCTTATGCTCATCTGGACATCATCTTCCACACTGATGTTGAAAGTCACTAAAGCAGTGCTATTAGTTGTTTTTGTCTTTAGTTGTTGGACCAATTGAAATAAGTTCAATTGATTTTATTTTTACCTAAAATAGTCTGCCACCTTATCAAAAGCATGCTAAAAACTGAACATAAGACATGGGTCCCACTAGCCAGACTCATAAAGAAGAAAAGAGAGAAGAATCAAATCTACGCAATTAAAAATGATAAAGGGGATATCACCACCGACCCCACAGAAATACAAACTACCATCAGAGAATACTATAAACACCTCTACGCAAATAAACTGGAAAATCTAGAAGAAATGGATAATTTCCTGGACACTTACACTCTTCCAAGACTAAACCAGGAAGAAGTTGAATCCCTGAATAGACCAATAGTAGGCTCTGAAATTGAGGCAATAATTAATAGCCTACCAACCAAAAAAAGTCCAGGACCAGATGGATTCACAGCTGAATTCTACCAGAGGTACAAGGAGGAGTTGGTACCATTCCTTCTGAAACTATTCCAATCAATAGAAAAAGAGGGAATCCTCCCTAACTCATTTTATGAGGCCAACATCATTCTGATACCAAAGCCTGGCAGAGACACAACAAAAAAAGAGAATTTTAGACCAATATCCCTGATGAACATCGATGCAAAAATCCTCAATAAAATACTGGCAAACCGGGTTCAGCAACACATCAAAAAGCTTATCCACCATGATCAAGTGGGCTTCATCCCTGGGATGCAAGGCTGGTTCAACATTCGCAAATCAATAAACATAATCCAGCATATAAACAGAACCAAAGACAAGAACCACATGATTATCTCAATAGATGCAGAAAAGGCTTTTGACAAAATTCAACAGCCCTTCATGCTAAAAACGCTTGATAAATTCGGTATTGATGGAACGTACCTCAAAATAATAAGAGCTATCTATGACAAACCCACAGCCAATATCATACTGAATGGGCAAAAACTGGAAAAATTCCCTTTGAAAACTGGCACAAGACAGGGATGCCCTCTCTCACCACTCCTATTCAACATAGTGTTGGAAGTTCTGGCTAGGGCAATTAGGCAAGAGAAAGAAATCAAGGGTATTCAGTTAGGAAAAGAAGAAGTCAAATTGTCCCTGTTTGCAGATGACATGATTGTATATTTAGAAAACCCCATTGTCTCAGCCCAAAATCTCCTTAAGCTGATAAGCAATTTCAGCAAAGTCTCAGGATACAAAATTAATGTGCAAAAATCACAAGCATTCTTATACACCAGTAACAGACAAACAGAGAGCCAAATCAGGAATGAACTTCCATTCACAATTGCTTCAAAGAGAATAAAATACCTAGGAATCCAACTTACAAGGGATGTAAAGGACCTCTTCAAGGAGAACTACAAACCACTGCTCAGTGAAATCAAAGAGGACACAAACAAATGGAAGAACATACCATGCTCATGGATAGGAAGAATCAATATCGTGAAAATGGCCATACTGCCCAAGGTTATTTATAGATTCAATGCCATCCCCATCAAGCTACCAACGAGTTTCTTCACGGAATTGGAAAAAACTGCTTTAAAGTTCATATGGAACCAAAAAAGAGCCCGCATCTCCAAGACAATCCTAAGTCAAAAGAACAAAGCTGGAGGCATCACACTACCTGACTTCAAACTATACTACAAAGCTACAGTAACCAAAACAGCATGGTACTGGTACCAAAACAGAGATATAGACCAATGGAACAGAACAGAGTCCTCAGAAATAATACCACACATCTACAGCCATCTGATCTTTGACAAACCTGAGAGAAACAAGAAATGGGGAAAGGATTCCCTATTTAATAAATGGTGCTGGGAAAATTGGCTAGCCGTAAGTAGAAAGCTGAAACTGGATCCTTTCCTTACTCCTTATACGAAAATTAATTCAAGATGGATCAGAGACTTAAATGTTAGACCTAATACCATAAAAATCCTAGAGGAAAACCTAGGTAGTACCATTCAGGACATAGGCATGGGCAAAGATTTCATGTCTAAAACACCAAAAGCAACGGCAGCAAAAGCCAAAATTGACAAATGGGATCTCATTAAACTAAAGAGCTTCTGCACAGCAAAAGAAACTACCATCAGAGTGAACAGGCAACCTACAGAATGGGAGAAAATTTTTGCAATCTACTCATCAGACAAAGGGCTAATATCCAGAACCTACAAAGAACTCAAACAAATTTACAAGAAAAAAACAAACAACCCCATCAAAAAGTGGGCAAAGGATATGAACAGACATTTCTCAAAAGAAGACATTCATACAGCCAACAGACACATGAAAAAATGCTCATCATCACTGGCCATCAGAGAAATGCAAATCAAAACCACAATGAGATACCATCTCACACCAGTTAGAATGGCGATCATTCAAAAGTCAGGAAACAACAGGTGCTGGAGAGGATGTGGAGAAATAGGAACACTTTTACACTGTTGGTGGGATTGTAAACTAGTTCAACCATTATGGAAAACAGTATGGCGATTCCTCAAGGATCTAGAACTAGATGTACCATATGACCCAGCCATCCCATTACTGGGTATATACCCAAAGGATTATAAATTATGCTGCTATAAAGACACATGCACACGTATGTTTATTGCGGCACTATTCACAATAGCAAAGACTTGGAATCAACCCAAATGTCCATCAGTGACAGATTGGATTAAGAAAATGTGGCACATATACACCATGGAATACTATGCAGCCATCAAAAAGGATGAGTTTGTGTCCTTTGTAGGGACATGGATGCAGCTGGAAACCATCATTCTTAGCAAACTATCACAAGAACAGAAAACCAAACACCGCATGTTCTCACTCATAGGTGGGAACTGAACAATGAGATCACTCGTACTCAGGAAGGGGAACATCACACACCGGGGCCTATCATGGGGAGGGGGGAGGGGGGAAGGGGGAGGGGGGAGGGGGGAGGGATTGCATTGGGAGTTATACCTGATGTAAATGACGAGTTGATGGGTGCAGCACAGCAACAAGGCACAAGTATACATATGTAACAAACCTGCACGTTATGCACATGTACCCTACAACTTAAAGTATAATAATAATAAATAAATTAAAAAAAAAAAAAAAAAAAAAAAAAAAAAAAAAGACATGGGTCCCAACCATACTGATGGTCGTCTCCCCACTTCCATCACATTCCTGCTTTACCCCCCTCAACTGTTTCATTCTGTACAGACATCAGCTGTCCCTGGGCAAGAGGTAGCCAGCCCCTTCAGTATTACTGTCCCACACCCATGAATGGTTCCAGGAGCTTTCTGATCCTGTGGTAGCCACTAGTCATGTAGGGCTATAAATATTTACATCTAAATTAATTTAAGTTAAATACAATGAAAACTTCAGTTCCGCAGTTGCAATAGCCCATTTCAAATGCTCAATAGCTGTAGGTGGCTAGTGGCTGCCATACTGGGCAGCGAAGATACAGCCTGTTTCCATCTTGAAGAAGGTTCTATTGGACAGCGGGACTCAGATCCATCATCTCTATGATGTTCTTGGTCCTCCCTCAGGCAGACAGACTCTGAGCCCTTGCCCTGTCTTTATTCACTCAGTTGTCTCATCCCATCCCAGGATGCTTCTTTCTTTCAAGTCTTTTCCTTTTTTTTCTGTCTTATAACTCTTACCCAGTGGCCACAGGAAAATATATTTCTCTGAGTATCTCTCTGATTCTGAATCTTTCTGTCTCCCTACACTCCTTTTTTGCTTTCTCATTCTTTTTCCCAATCTCTATAAAAAATAGATTTCCTACCCAGATAAATACATAGAAAGATATCAGATTTGAATTTAAATTACAAATAAAATCAGTGCCATCAACCTCTTGAGCCCTTGAAAATGTTCAGAAGTCTCCTTCAGCATCCTCACAGAAGCTCTTCTACCTACCCAATTTTCTTTTTCTAATTAAGCCTACTTTTCATTTAAGTAGCACATTAAATATACTAGTTCCTGTTTTTCTGGGTTTTAAAGATTACCAGTATTGCAGTAATGTTTATTTATATGCTTTTGGTGTAGGCATTCACAATTTTGGCTACATTTGGGGTTTCATAGGAGTTTGTAGACTAGACTGAAAACCAAATAAGCAAATCCAACGTTGTTAATAGGAACATGTGTTCCAAGTTACAGACCTTGCAAATACAGCCTATGTGCTTCTGTAATGCCAATGGAATAATCATATTAGGTACAACCAGGAAGTGGAAATGGCTGGCCACACTGATGTTCTGAGTACATATTTCAAGACTACTTATACTGATAATTCTGATTAAGGACAGCAAAACTCCTTGGTTAGCTAGGGAGAAGGGTGGGAGTTGGTAGTCTGATACACTTCATTCGTTCATGCATTCAGACAAACATTTCTTGTGCCAGGCACTGCGTGAGGTCTCCAGAATGTCCTGGTGAAAAACATAAGCATAGAGCTCATGATCTAACTAGAGAGATGAATGCCAACAAGATGGGGAAGTCTGCCTTGAGGGCCAGTGTCACTGCAGCCTAACCTGGCTGGAGGCTGGACCACCTGCTAAGTAAGAACCCTGGAGGCGCCACTATCAGGCAGGATGTGGAGAGGCTTTGACGTGGGGACAAAACATCAATTTCAAGAGAGTTCTGCTTCTGCCTTGGTGCTATAACCTTCTGAGATGAGTCCTCCCACTGATCATAACTATAAACTCTGATACAAGAGGATTCTTACTAGTATGTAAAAGTTTGGGTAGCTTGTGTATTACAGTAAAAACTTGGAGAAATGACCAGGATGGGGATAATTTCCCTTATTTTAGAGGTTTTGAAAAAGTTTGCTTTTTAAATTACCTTTTCTCTCCATTTCCACATACAGGTATTCAATTTAGAGTCTTTTCTTTAAGACAGGATCTCACTTTGTCACCTAGGTTGGAGGGCAGTGGCAAGATCTCGGCTCACTGCAGCCTTGACCTCCTGGGTTCAAGGGATCCTTCCACCTCAGCCCCCGCCATGTAGCTGGAACTACAGGTGCTTGCCACCATACCCGGCTACTTTTTTGGTATTTTTTGCAGAGACGGCCTTCACCGTGTTGCCCAGGCTGGTCTTGAATTCCTGAGTTCAAGCCATTCACCCACCTTGGCCTCCCAAAGTGCTAGGATTATACGCGTGAGCCACTGTGTCTGGCTTCAATTTAGAGGTTTTTTTTTTTTAAAAGAGTGAGCTGCAGTCATCTTATGCCCTAATAGAAAATAGAGATGATAGAGGAGTCAGTGAACTCGAAGTTATATCAATAGAAACTATCCAATTTGAAGAATAGTGAGAAAGAGAAAAAACAGACTGAAACAAATAAACAGAGCCTTAGAGCCCCAGGGAACAATACAAAAATCTCTTAACAGATATGTAATTGGAATCCCAGAAAGAGAAGAGAGAAGAATGGGGTAAGAAAGAATGGCCAATAACTTGTTAAAATTTAGTGAAAATCATAAATTTATGGATTTGAGAAATTCAGTGAACCCCAAACAAGACAAATTAAAAAAAAATGCTTAGAGACATAATAAACGCAGAATACCTGCAGCTTCAAATTGCTAAAATCCAAGGATAAAGAGCAAACCTTGAAAGCAGCCAGTGGAAAATGACATATAGGGGAATGTTTTAGATGATTGTAGATTTGAAATTCATGGACGTCAGAAGATGGTGGAAAAGCATCTTCAAAGTGCTGGGAAAAAATAACCTGTAAGCCCAGAATTCTATATTTGGCGAAAATAAACGTTAAGAATGAAAGCAACATATATTTTCAGATGGAGTAAAACTAGAGAATTACTTTTTAGCACACCTACAATACAGTAAATGCTCTGAAGGTTGTTTTGGCTGATGGGAGACTTGGATTTTCAAAAAGGAAGACAGAACAAGAAAATTAGTAGATATCTGGGTATCTATAAAAGACTATTCTTTTTAATTTTTCAATATATAAATGATCTTAAACAAAGATTACGATATTGCCTTACTGATTTTTCAGTGTTTGTAGATGTAACATACAGGATGGCTATTAACAAAATGGGCATCCAGAATATGGGGAGAAGGAACTGCATAGCTGCAAGATTTTTACATTTTATGTGAAATGGTACAATATTAACTCTACTGAACATGAAAGATTGCTGATAAGTATTACAATCCACAGAGCAATCACTAAAAAATAAGATATAGTTAAAAAGTCAATCGAAATAGACTACTAAAAAATACTCTAATAATCCTAAAGAAAGCAGGCAAGGGGGAACACTAAAGAAAGAAGAGGGAACAAACAGTAAACAAACAATAAAATGGTAGACCTAAATCTAACCATATCAGTAATTACATTAAATATTAACGGTCTAAGTACTTTAAATAAAATGCAGAGATAGAGAAGATAAAATGCAGGTGGTAGGTAGAAGTCTGTGATGGTTCCCAAGATTCCCACCTCTTCCTTAAGTACAAGTGTGAACTGTGAAAGTGTAAGGTGATGTTATATGGCACATGTGACTTTAGACAGGGAGATCATGCTCGGTGGGTCTGACCTGATCAGGTAAACCCTTAAAAGGGATCAGGCTTTTCCTGAAGAAGGATTTGAAATGTGATGGGAATTTGACATGAGTAAGATAGTCTGTTGCTGGATGTAAGATGAAAGGGGCCATGAGGTAAGAAATATGAATGGCCTCTAGGAGCTGAAAGTAGCCCCTGGCTGGACCAGCAAGGAAGTGGGGACCCCTGTCCTCAGCTGCAAGGAATTAAGTTCTATTACTATCACATAAGCTTGGAAGAGGACTTCAAGCTCCAAAGAGAATGCAGCCTGATTGGTACCTTGATTTTAGCCTTGAGAGTCCCTAGGCAGAGAAGCCAGCCACACCTTGCCTGCATTTCTGACTGATAGAGCTATAAACTAGTAAAGGGATGTTGTTTTAAGCTGTTAAATTTGGGGTAATTTGTCATGCAGCACTACAAACATTAATATAATCTTTATGATGCCTACAAGAGACACACTTCAGACACAAAGACACAGATAAGTAGAAAGTAAATGGATGGGAAATATATCATGTAAACAGCAAGTATAAGAAGAATGGAATGGTCATATTAATATCAGATAATCTGGACCTTAAGATAAGGAATATTATTAAATATCAGAGATAAAGAGGGACATTTCATAATGATAAAAGGCACAATTCACAAGGCAGATATAACAACTATAAATGCTCATGGGCTTAATAACAGAGCCTCCAAAAAGATAAAGCAAAAATCAAAAGTATTAAAAGGAAAAACAGAAACTTCCAAAATAATAGTAAGAGATTGTAATACCCTTCTCTCAGCAATTAATAGAATGAGATAAAAATATCAGTAAAGACTTATGAATGTTGAACATCACCATCAACCATATTGAACTAACATTAAACTCAAGCACATAATACATATTCCTTGTATGTTCACAAAGTTACTCAATATGCTTGGATGTAAAACAAGTCTCAATTTTTTTTTTTTTTTTTTTTTTTTTGAGACAGGGTCTTGCTCTGTCACCCAGGCTGGAGTGCAGTGGCGCCATCTGGGCTCACTGCAACCTACACCTCCTAGGTTCAAGCAATTCTGCCTCAGCCTCCCAAGTAACTGGGATTTCAGGCATGCACCACCATGCCCAGCTAATTTTCATATGTTTAGTAGAAACGGGGTTTCACCGTGTTGGGCAGGTTGGTCTTGAACTCCTGACCTCAAGTGATCTGCCCGCTTCGGCCTCCCAACGTGCTGGGATTACAGGTGTGAGCCACCATCCCTGTCTCTAAATGTCAAAACACTGTTCTCTGATCACAACAGCATTACACTAGAAATCAATTAAAATATTTAGGAAAAGTTTAAATATTTGAATATTAGACAGTGCAGTTCTAAATAATCCAAGGTTGAATAAAGAATCACAGGGAGATTAGAAAATATTTTGAAATAAGTGGTAATTAAAAGTTAACATATAAGTTTATGGAATGCAGCTCAAACATAATGGAAAACTTACAGCTGAAATGCTTATATAAATCAACAACTTAAGGCTCTACCTTAAGGAACTAGAAAAAAGAAGGGTAAAGTAAATCCAAAGCAAGAAGAAGGAAGAAAATAATTAAGAGCAGAAATCAATGGAGGAGAAAATTGACAGATAATAGAGAAAATTAACATACTCAAAAGCTGGTTAATTGAAAAAGATCAATAATATTGACAAACCCCTATCTACACTGGGGGAGAGAGAGAAAGAGAGAGTCAGAGAGAGAGAGACTGGCAGCAAACAGAGAGCGGGTCAGAGACACTGAACACAATTCACCAATCTCAGAAACAAATGAGGGGTTATTACTACAGATACTAGACATCAAATAGATAATAAAATAATATGTGAAAAACTTAATGTCAACACATTTGACAAATGTAAATGAAATGGACACATTTCTTAAAAATTACAATTTACAAAAATTTATAGAAGAAGCAGAAAATTTGAGTAGCCTTATATCTAGTTAAAAAAATGAATTTGTTATCAAAAGCCTTTCAACAATATAAACTCCATGCCCAGATTGTTTCACTGGTTAATTCTGTCAAACATCCAAGAAAGAAAAAATAACAATCTTGCACAAACCTTTTCAGAAAATAAATAAGGAGGGAACATTGCCCAAATTTTTTGCATGAGGCCAACACAGCTTGAACACCAAAACCTTACAAGGACATTACTAAAATAGAAAATTATAGATCAACATCCCTCATGAATATAGTTAAAAAATAGTTTCAAAAATTCTTAAAACATATTGGCAAGTAAAATTTAAGAATATACAGAAAGATAATGCATTATGACCAATTAAGTTTTATTCCAGAGATTTAAGGTTGACTGAACATTTTAAAAAATCAATCAGTGTAATTCAGTGTATTAAAGAATTAAGAAGAAAATCTCCATATTTCTTTTTAAGAAATATGGAAAGTTCACTTAACAAAATTCAACAGTCATTCATGATAAAACCTCTAAACAAACTAGGAATGGAAGGTTATTTCTTCAGTCTGATAAAAAGCACCAAAGAAAAATCCACAGCCAAATTCTCTCACATTTAATAGTGAAAGCCTGAAAGTTCTCTCTGGGATATGGAACAAGGCAAGGATGTCTATTTCCCCCAGTTCTATTAAACATTGCACTGTAGGTCCTAGTGAGTAGAATAAGGCAAGTAACTGAAATAAAAGACCTAAATATCAGAAAAGTAGTAAAACTGCCCCTATTTGCATGATATGTTTATGGACCTAAAAAACTACAAAAGCTAATAAGAGAATTTAGCAGTTTCAAGTTACAATGTTTATACACAAAGTAAATTGCATTTTGTAAACTTGCAGTGATCAATTGGAAATTTCAAAATTTTAAATACATTTATAATAGCTTGAACACTTCACAAAAAGGAGAAATACTAATGGCTACCAAAAAAATGAAAAGATGCCAAACATAATTAACCGTCAGGAAAGCACAAATTAAAAAAACACAGTGACACATCATGTCACACCCACAAGAGTGGCTAAAATTAGATTGACAATACCAAGTGCTGACAAGAATGTGGACCATCTGGAACTCCCATACATTGCTGATGGACATGTAAAATGGTATAGCTGCTTTGGAGAGCAACATGGTGACTTCTTAAAAGGTCAACATTCACCTACCAAAGAATTTAGATATTCTTTAGGCTTATAGCTAAGAAAAATAAAAATATTATCCACACAAAGACATGTACCAGAATGTACATAGCAGGCAAATGAATAAACAAAACGCAATATATCCATACAATGGACTACTACTCAGCCATAAAAAAGAATGAACTATTGATGCATGGAACTATATGAAATCTCAAAATCATTATGCTGAGTAAATGAAGCCAAATAGAAAAACAGCATATAATGTGTGATTCTGGTTATAAAAAACATAGTTTTAGTAGGTACATACACTGTGATATCACCTGCTTTAGTTTCCTAGGGCTGCTGTAATAAAGTACCACAAACTGAGTAGCTCAAGGCAAGAGAAATTTATTCTCTCACAGTTCTAGAGAATCCAAGTATTGTCAGGACCATACTCCCTCCAGAGGCTCTGGGGAAGAAGCCTTCCCTGCCTCTTCCTACTTCCTGGAGGTTGCTAGCAATTCCTGCCATTCCATGACTTGCAGCTGCCATCACATCAACCTCTGCCTCCACTGTCATAAGGTTTTCTTCATTGTGTGTCTCTGTATGCCATCAAATCTATTTAAGGACACCAGTCATTGGATTCAGGGCCCACCTTGATCCAGGATGACTTTCTCTTTACTTGCTTACATCGACCAAGGTTCTATTTCCAAATAAAGTCATGTTCACTGGTACTGGGGGTTAGGACATCAACATATCTTTCTGGGGGACGTAATTCAAGCCACGACACCAAGACCACTGTGAAGAAGATGGACACATTCATCCCCACCAAAAGATGCTTAATGCCCTGACAGATGCTGCCCAAGGCAGACAGTATGAGAGATACCTACCCCGAACTCCCCGCTTGCCATGTCTAATCTCCCACAGGTACAAACTGTTGGCCAAATAAAGACGAAAATCAGAGAATAATGGAGCCTGGGAAATGTCATCTGCAGGGGCCATTCTTTGTGAGACCAAGCAGACCAGGGAAGGTAGGAGAAAAAATACAACAGTAAACAGGCCGATGTTTGACCCAGACGGTGTTAGGATGAAAATGCAGCAGGATGGTGCCTTGGATCAAGACAGAGTACAGCTTATCCTTGGGCAACATGGATTTGAACTGTGTGCCACTTACACATAGATTTTTTTTTCTGCCTCTGCCATCCCTGAGACAGCAAGACCCACCCCTCCTCTTCCTTCTCCTCCTCAGCCTACTCAGTGTGAAGACAATGAGGACGAAGGCCTTTATGATGATCCACTTCCACCTAATGAAGAATAAACATATTTTCTCTTCCTTATGATTGTCTTAACAACATTTTCTTTTCTCTAGCTTACTTTATTGTAAGGATAGAGTATACAATACATATAAAATACAAAATATGTTTTCATATAATCAACTATGTGATCAGTCAGGCTTCTGGTCATCAGTAGGCTTTTAGTAGCTATGTTTTTGGAGAGTCAAAAGTTATATGTGATTTTTCAACTTTGTGAGGAGGGTTGGTGCCCCTACTTCTCATGTGTTCAAGGGTCAATTTAATTTGCCAGATGTTTTTGTCAGGAGTTTGATTCTAATCTGAATAGGAAAGTGAAGGTTAGAAGAGCTGCTACCCAATGGGATGTTTGGGGAAGTTTTCTCAGGCCTCTGCTTCCTGAGCAAGGCACACACTCACCTCTAGAGGTGCTTCAGGATAAACATGGCAATCTTCCAGGTTTGCCATTTTTTTTGAGGGAAAATTTGGGCAAAAGTATTTTGATATTTCCTGTCTTAAATAGGTGTCATGACATACATGTATAGACAGTATCACTTTTTAAAATAAAGGGGACTTGTCCTGTCTTTTTCACTGTTACATCCCTAACACCTAGGACAGAGCCTGGGACCTAGCAGGTGTTCAATAAATATTTATGGAATGAATGAATAAATGAATGGACTACAGAGTAGAATACAAAATTTCCATGGATCTCAGGATAAAATGAGAGATTCTAAAAAAAAAAATCTTCCTTTTTAGTCTTTTTTAGTGGTTTGCTTTGAGCTCCTGTCCTTTGAGTTCTGGGTTGGGGTGGGGGTGAGAGCCACCATCCTCAATCCTTTGCAGCCTGTGAATGAGAAGCCCTACTTAGGATGATCAGCCCCTACTCCTAGGTAAGGGCCTGCTGTGAACACCTGCCCCTAAATGGCTTGCCCACTGGATGTTAGCAGGCATTCTTTATCACAACTGCTAACACACACCCTTGACCTACACAACCATTATCCTCATACTCACTTCAGCCTCCCCTTTGAGCAAGGGTCCCCTGCTTCTCAGTGAGATGGACCAGTCTCTTCCCTCCTTCCCTCCCTGCAGGCTTCTATGAACCTCCTAAACTGGAAACTCTGAGGACACAGGCTGGAAGGTGGGGTGTCACCCACGTGGAAAGGGAAGTGCTCTCTCTATACACACTGCCAGAGGTTGTGTGTCATGGGGAAAGACTCACCACTGCTGTTGCCGGAATCTTAAGAGGCTAATGGCAGCATAGACCTTGGGCTGGGCAGGGAACCAGCACTGTCACTGACTTAGAGCCACGGTGTTCTCATCTTTAAATTGGGGATACCTCCCTTTACAGAGCTGTCCCGATGAGGTGACAATATGTCCTGGGGCATGGCAAGCTCTCAGTAAAGAGAGGCATTCTCCATTCAAATCTTTGACCTCCTGTCCAGGAACAGGCAGGGTCTAATTTCCCACTCCTTGAATATGGGCTGGTCCTAGTGACTTGCCTCTAGCAAATAGAACGTGGTGGGAAGAATGCTGCTTGATTTCCGAGGCCAGGTCATCCAAGGTGACACAGCTGACACCGCCTGTCTCTCTGCTCTACCCTCAGACCCAAACCACCACGTTGTGAGGAAGCCAGGCCCATGAAGGTGCCACTTCTAAGTGTTCTGGCGAAAATCTCAACTAAAGTTGATTCAGGATCAACAGCCAGACATGTGAGT
The DNA here is from genome assembly GCF_037993035.2 of Macaca fascicularis. Lineage (NCBI taxonomy): Eukaryota > Metazoa > Chordata > Mammalia > Primates > Cercopithecidae > Macaca > Macaca fascicularis. Next base: position 67,041,419 of record NC_088384.1, read on the forward strand.
GGCTATGCTTTTGGGCTATTCCAGCCCACCCACTGCTGACTTCAGCGGCATGAGTGACCTCAAGTGGGAACTTCCGAGCTGAGTCTGGCCAAAGCCAGAAGAGATAAGAATAATAAAATAATAATAATAAACCAGGAGAGATAAGAATAATAAACGGTTGTTGTTTCTTCATGCCACTGAGTCTGGGGTGAGTTGTTACCCAGCAAGAGGTAATCCGAACACACAGAAAACAAAATCCAACATCTGGTATTCCAAATTCACTGCCCGCAGTCTTCCAGACCCCCAAATCCCTTGGAGATGTCGGCTGTCCCTGGCTGGTGAGTGAGGTTTGCAGGGACCCACTTACAGAGCACGGGAGTCTAAAAGGCTTGGTGGGTGTGGTGAAGGAGGCGCTGTAGATGGGGTCTGGGTGCAGGCCGTCATTCCACTGGGCCAGGATCGCATCCCGGTAAATAGTGACTCCGGCGGCAGCCAGCGCGTCCGCCACGGCGCTCTCCACCGAGTAGTTGTTGATGCAGGTGATGGTGGAGGCCGGCGGGGGCTGCACGAGGTGCACGCGGCTGCCGCTCACGCCAAGGTTTAAGAGCGTCTCCACAGTGGTGTAAGTATCAATTGTATTCCCATAGACAATGACATTCCCTAGGAAAGAAGGGAAAACGCTAAGATATACAGTTCAGAAAACCAAAAAACCTTAGTCAAATGCTAATAATGCCGAACTGCTCCGTATAACCCTGTCATTTTTCAGCTGCAGGAAGCAAGGGGTGTTACCTAGCAACGGCGACCAAGATAATTTAGTAAAGAATCGGCACAAAACATCCCACAAAGTAGTCAAGTACTTTTAATGCAGAAGTAGGACATTCGTTTATGTTCCTCTAATTTGAAGTTGAAATTATGCTGAAAGAAAACTGTCTAGCAAAAACCTTTTGTCTTGTTTTTGTTCCCAATTTGCTATACTTATTAGGGAAACAAAATTACTAATGTTGGCAATGTATATTAGTTCTTTCTTACAGACAAAAAGGCAATGGCAAAAAATATTCATGCTCATGATGTTACTGATATTTTAATATTTAAATGTTGAACTGGATTGATTTCAAGGAAGTTTTCCCTTTTTTGAGAATTAAAGGCTAGAACATTCTGCTTTTCAACAGATAATTTTACAAAGATTCAACCCTGATTTTTAGAATTTAATGTGTCAAGACCTAGCTAGAGAGACTGAAGGACAGTATTTTGGTTAGCAAAAATAAAATTACAAAATAATCTTGACAGATTTCCCTTGTGTAAGAGCATTTTGATGATAGTCTATACTATTTACATTTCTCAAAAAGACCACAGAAGTAATTACATATGCTATTCTACAATTTTAGCAGTTTTAAGATCAATGACACTATTAAATTAATGAAATGTAGTATATGCTATTTTTGACATTGAATTGGCATTTTCAAATTTTCACAAAGAAATAAATTGCTGTAGACTCATTTTCCAGGTAAGATACCAATTTTACCACAAAATGTACACTTTGTTGAATGTCTCTCTGTTTTTCTCCTGTTCATGAAATAGTATGAAAAGGAATTTTACAAGCCAAAATAAATAGCAAGTGTATTAATTTAATTTGGTTGAGGAAATCATGCCCAAATTGTTTTCAATCCAAAACTGAAAGGAGGTGTGATGGTTTGTCTTGTTTGCTTAGGAAAAATAAACTACAGTAACTTTCAGATGGCTTCTCAGAAGCTAACAGCATCTAGAAAGTTCTCCCATACTCCCTGCTCTTCATCTATGGAAAGCCAAGAAGGCACTGAAGTGAGGGAGTGGAGTCTCTCCATTCCTGCCTTCGCTAGGACGCTAGGACAGTTTTGTGGCTATGACTCCCACTCTGTTCAGATGCTCAAATGCAACATTCCTCGGTGAGCTGCATTTTCCTTGGCTGAAAGAGGCAACATTTTGCTTAAATTATTGAGGCTCCCACCTGCTACAAAACATGAATCTTGGCTGTCTGGCACAACAAAGAATCAGCCTGCCAAGAAAGGCAAAACTTGAACCGAAAACTGTCAAAGGTTTGAGGTCTTCTGTCCTTTTGAAATAGGCAAGCCAAAACAATATTCATTTTCAGTTGAACAAATTTAAGTGTGTTTAGATCTCACACAGCTAACGATTTTGTGTTTTCCGGTCTCTTTCATGAGAGCTGTTAGCAGCTCTACTGTGAGCTGGGCTTTTTCTTTACAGGCTCATGGAAAACTGGGCCTGTGGTGCTGCTGGGGTTTGGAGAGCTCTCTGATCCAGCGAGCGTGGTCCACGACTGCAGGCAGCTGGAGAGGATGATACTTTTTGATTCCAAAGGTAATACATTTTATAAAATCTCTGATTTCAAAATTAGAGGTTTATTTCTAGATAATGTGACTTCTAAACAGTTTTGGCTATCTTTATGTTTAATTTGAAACAAAATTCCCTAACAAAAATGTAAGACTTCGGTTATCTTAAGAGTCAGTTATCATCATAGCAATGGTGCATAACAAACCACGTCAAAACTCAATGTCAAACAACAAGCAGCATGTTGTAGGTGGTCTACATACCTATGGGCGGACGGATGTCAGCTGATATGGCTCCAGGTTGTGGCTGGGTTTGTTTGCACCATATGTGTTTTATCCTGCTTGGACTGACAGCTACCTGAGGCATTTTCTATTTATGGTGAAATGCAGGTGCACAGAAAGGCAAGCACAAGGGCCCAGGCACATATCAAGCCTCCGCCCACATCACATCCACTAACTTCCCATTGACCCAAGTAAGTGTCATGGCCATGCGCATGAGCACAGAAGTGAGGACATCCACTCTGCCCACACAGGAGGGAGAGAAGGATGAATATTTACTGACCGGCAGTGCAATCAGCATGGTCATATGGAAGATGACTGCCTGTGTGATTTCATCTCAAACTTTTCATTTAAACAGGTTTTCTATGACTAGTTATAGTTCTCTCATTTCCCATAAAATATAGTAGAATGTTGTGACAATATAATCTGTTATATTAAATAAATAAGAACATGTTACAGGTCAAATCACATTCCTCCACAAATATAACAAAACATGATAAAAACTAGCTATTAATATGTAAGATGGCCTACTATTCTTGACCAGGTCCACCTCTTGCCTTTTTTTAATTTTCATTTTTATTTTTCGAGACAGAGTCTCGTCCGTTGCCCAGGCTGGAGTGCAGTGGTGCGATCTCAGCTCACTGCAACCTCCACCTTTCAGGTTCAAGTCATTCTCCCACCTCAGCCTCTCCTGAGTATCTGGAATTATAGGCCCACACCACTATGCCAGGTTAATTTTTGTATTTTTAGTAGAGACAAAGTTTCGACATGTTGACCAAGCTGGTCTTGAACTCCTGACCTCAAGTGATCTCCCCACCTTGGCTTCCCAAAGTGTTGGGATTATAGACGTGAGCCTCTGCGTCTGGCCCAGTCTCTTGCCTTTAAATATCTCCGTTCTGTGGGAGATTATTCTTTTCATCATCTTTGTGCAGTTGTGAGTTCTTTCTGCAACACTGCTCACATTTACTTTGTAAAGGATTTTTAGATCCAGTTCATGTTTATCTCTGGACTCCTCTATGCCAGGCACACAGTTAGGTACTTTTATACACAATCTCTCATATTGTTATCATTATCGATAACAATAGCATTTAGAACTGTTAACAATAATATGGGCTTCAGTCAAATGCCCATATATAATGTTGTCATACAGCAAAATATAAGCATGGTGATAACTCTTAGAATAACCAAAGTCTTATATGTTGGGGCCCCCTCCAGAAAAAAAGCTTAGTAGACAAATACTTTGATTATTCATTTTGGGACAAATCAAACTGGTTTAAAAATATGATTACTTATATTTATCAGAGTAATTTTACTAATACGGATGAGTTGGAACCAGTGCTTCTGAAGAACCCATGTCAAGGCCTTAGCCTGCCTGTAGCTGTATCTGGTCCCCACAGACTGTCCAGCCTCCAGGCAGGTGAGACCCCAGCAGGCCTGTGGGTGGTCTCCAACTTTCCTTTCCAGCACTCACCATGGCCTACACACCCAGGCTATAGCCAGGCTTCTTGGCGAGATGACTTGTTTGGACTGTAAGGTCCATGTTTGCTCTTCCCATCATGTTATCCCTGGAGCCTAGCACAGTGCCTGGCCTACACTGGATGTGACTGTAATTACCACCATAGTATTGTGTTTCCTGACCAGATACGTGGATATATGTCAGAGATTTATTAGATTGCTGATCCTAAGACTTTCTTCCTGCTAGCTGGATCATGCTTTTGGGCCCTCTAAATATTTAACACCAAACAACCTCACTGTAGCCAGATTTTCCCACCACCTATTTCTGCTTGGTATTCACTACTAAGTTGGCACTGTAAGATCTATCCAGTCACAGAATGGGCTACACACCTGAGATTTGTAAGACAGAAATATGTTCCCCTTAACGATGTCAGATCTGGTTATTAGGTTTCCGGTGTAGGCTCATGAAATCCCACAGTCCCTAATGTAACCGAAATTGTGTGTGCCCATAATTTGTTAATTATAGATATAAAATACTACTCCTGTCACATTGGTGGCATTTAAGCTCAGGGAAACAAGAAATTACATCTTTAATGTGCTATTTAAAGAAAGACAGGGCTGAGTGTAGTGGCCCATGCCTGTAATCCAAGCACTTTGGGAGGCCAAGGCAGGAGGATTGATTGGGGCCAGGGGTTCGAGGCCAGCCTGGGAAACACATCATAGCCTCGTCTCTACAAAAAAAAAAAAAAAAAATCTCTCTCTCTCTCTCTCTCTCTCTCTCTCTTAGGCATGGCACATACCTCTAGTCCCAGTTACTCAGGAGGCTGATACAATTTCTGGGAATTTGTAGGAGTTTGACAGATTTCCACCCCTGGTTTTCTTTTAGATGTAAATGTGACGTTGGATGACCAGGCTTTCTTATATTTTATATGGAAGTAGCAGTTGGGTAACTCATGTTGCAATGTTTAAGTCAATTTTGGGCTGAATCAAGAAGGAAAGATGGGGAAGGAAGGAAATGGAGAGAGAAACAAAGGGGGGCAGAGACACAGTCGAACAGTAGGCGCCTCAGAGAAACAGATCTTCCTGAATCCCTGGGTAAGAGTTAGAAGGAAGAAAGAGTTTAAAAGTAGGTGAGAGAAAGTAGCTGCTGGGTGGGATGAACTGAGGGCAAGTGAATAATGACCGGCACCGGGGGACACTCTGTTGGTTGTGCCTGAGGGAGGTGTTGGGGCTGATAGTTACGTGTCCCCGTGTGTGCAGTGGGTAGCTGAGCCTCCACTGGCACAGAACAGCGTGGCGGCTGTACAGACAGGTGAGACAGCCCCAGTTATGGGGGCCATGACATATGTTCTTTGATAGCATGCTTTTATTTCAGTTTTTAATTAATTAATTAATTTCGAGACAGAGTCTCACTCTGTAGCCCAGGCTGGAGTGCAGTGGCACCATCTTGGCTCACTGCCATTTCTGCCTCCTGGGTTCAAGTGATTCTCATGCTTCAGCCTCCTAAGTAGCTGGAACTACAGGCACCCACCACCACACCCAGCTAATTTTTGTATTTTTAATAGAGATGGGGTTTCACCGTGTTGGCCAGGCTGGCAGTGAACTCTGGGCCTCAAGTGATCGCCCATCTCGGCTTCCCAAAGTGCTAAGACTACAGGCGTGAGCCACCACGCCCGGCCTACAGCATGCTTTTCATAAGCTGGAAAACTTCAGTTAATGAAATATGAATTTATTTATTTAAATTTTAATTTTCTGGATACATAGTATGCCCATATTAAAGATGAATTTCATCCATGTATACCTACCATTGTGTACTTTACAACGCATGGAGCCCTTGCAAATATTTACAAGGAGGTAGGTAACACACTGCAGGGGCTTCCTTCACATTACTGGGATATCACACACACTGTTTTGAAGTTTCTAGACACACATAAAAAAAGGAGAGTGGAAAAACTGATGATTTCCCTTTCCCTGGATATCAGTTTTATGCTGAAAGATTTAGTCACCGTTTCCTTCCCAGATCAGCTTACCTAACAGATGAGAAATGACCAGCTTTTGCTCTCGATTTAACAGGTGACAGAGGTAAAGGATGGGCTGCCCCACTTTCAAATGGCAAATAACCAACAATAGAACACTCTGGGTGGATTCCCCATAAAGGATAAGGGAATATAACCATGGCAGTTTTCATGGAAGACCAATCTTTGTTGCTCTTTTTAGGGAATAAATCATGCATTACTCTGACTGCAGATCTGAGACGGACAGTAGGGTCCAGGTAGAGCGCCCGTAAAAAGGAGACTGTGTGGAAGCTCCTCAAATTAAAGCTGTCAAGCAAGAAGGAGCCCGAAGTCATTCTCTCACTGCTAACCAGTCGCAACCTTTGAAACAGAATGTGCAAGGGTGCTTCCTAGAGGAAGGAGGGTGCCAGCGTCAACAGCCCAACCAAGGAGAGAGAGGGGGAAGTGATGATGCAGTCAATACCTGCATGAGCTGTCGATTCCCCACTTCAGACTGAAGGGCACTAGCACTTGCCAATTAAAATGCTGGTAGAAATGTACAGATTATCTTTTCGCTTTTTGTTTTTGTTTTGTTTTAAGATGGGGTCTTGCTGTCACTCAGGCTGGAGTGTAGTGCACAACCACAGCTCACTGTAGTCTCGAACTCCTGGGCTCGAGCAATCCTCCCGTCTCAGCCTCTTGAGTAGCTGGGACTACAGCCACATGCCACTATGCCTGGCTAGTTTTTAAAAAAAAATTTTTGTAGAGATGGGGTCTTGCCATGTTGGCCAGGCTGGTTCCAAAATCCTGACTTCAAGTGATCCTCCCACCTTGGCCTCTCAAGGTGTAAATCAACAAATCAGCAACTTTGATAGTGACCATGCACATAAGGCGATCACACTTTAAAGTTTCAACCTGGGGCTGGGTGTGGTGGCTCACACCTGTAATCCCAGCAATTTGAAAGGTTGAGGCTGGCAGATCACTTGAGGTCAGGAGTTTGAACCCAGTCTGACCAAAATGGTAAAACCCCATCTCTACTAAAAACACACAAAAATTAGTTGGGCATAGTGGATCACACCTGTAGTCCCAGCTACTCAGGAGGCTGAGGTAGGACGATCGCTTGAACCCAGGGCACGGAGGTTGCTGTGAGCCACAACAATTGTGCCACTGGTGGGTGACAGAGACAGACTCTGTCTAAAAAAGAATAATGCACCAAGATTCAGGTCAGTTCTTCAATTTATGTTAATCAAGGGGGAAAAATGCCAGTTTCATCATCCTGGTTCCTGAAGGCAGTACGTAAGAGTTTCAGGAGTTAGAAAACAAGTAATTAAAGGTATGACTTTGCAGGAAAGGAAAACTAAGTTGATTTCCCCATTAAGTTCAAGAAGTAAAATAAAGTGCTAATTTTTTTAGTCATAGATGTACCCTAAAAGTAACGGGACAACTTTTAAAGAAATTATTTTTAGTAGATGCTAAAAAGTCATTTTATTCTTTTGAACTGAGTGCTTTACTTTTAAACACTTGGAAATTGTGCTCTGCTGCCATTTCATGGTCACGCTCAATGCTATAAAGATGAAGCTTCTCCAAGGAGAGAATCAGGACTTGGAGGGAAAGATTTGCTGGTCTGGTGGTCTGGCCATGAAGTTAGATCTCAAGCGTATAAGAAATAAATTCAGGATTTATGCACACAATATTAACATGAAGTTTTCTTCATAGTTATTATATCTTTAAGGTCAAAGAAACAAGAATTATGTGCTACATTTTATAGTTTATATATTTTAAATTATGTCTGCATATTTACCTATTCTTTTGTATTTTAATGAATAATTATATTTCCTTTTTCTGCTTCAAAAGAGACATACAGTGGTTACATATGACTCATTCATCCTCAGAACAGACCTGTAAGACAGGATTTATCATTTTATCCAGAAAACAAGGTACAGAGAGGTTAAATCTTGAGCTCAAGGTCACATGGCAAGCAGGTGGGTCAGCAGGACTCAAACCCCATGAGTCTATTTCAAAACCAGGTCTCATAGCACTGCAGTACACTTGCAGATGGATGTGTAACACGTTACTAAAATATACTCCAACTGGCATTTTACATGGGTAAATATCTTCAGCAAATAACTAGATAATGAAATATTTTTAAGTAGCAATCACAGAATATTAATAAATTGTGAAATAAACACTTATTAAAAAACAGGCCAGGCATGGTGGCTCATTGCCTCTAATCCCAGGACTTTGGGAGGCCAAGGTGGGAGAATCACTTGAGGTTAGGAGTTTGAGTCCAGCCTGGCCAACATGACGAAACCCCATCTCTACCAAAAACACAAAAATTAGCCGAGTGTGCTGGTGCATGACTATAATCCGAGCTTCTCAGGAGGCTGAGGCAGGAGAATCACTTGAGACGGAGAGGCAGATGTTTCAGTCAGCTGAGATTGCACCACTGCACTCCAGCCTGGATGGCAGAGCAAGACTCTGCCATATATATATAAATATATATATATAAATTTATAAATAAATAAAAATATATGTGTGTATATATATGTGTATATATGTGTATGTGTATACATGTGTATGTATATATATGTGTGTGTGTACATATATATAAATCTTGCCCACAAATAGAAACAGACAATGCTCTTTTTACTTTTTAGAAGTCAAAGCATAAGATTTCTATGCCCGAAACGTGACCTGTCCCATTCTGCTCTGCTGAATAAAAAGGGAAGAATATATTAGATATAACATAACAAAGGCTTTGTTCGATGATGCATGCAATGGAATTTTAATGTTATACTTTTCCTATAAACATGCTTTTAATAAGGCAGTAAACTATATTTAGCTAAAGATGAAAATAATTGATCCATTTTGAGCCATTAAGGCAGTTTATTTTTTTTTTTTACTTTACTTTCATCCTACTTTTCATTTTCATGGAAAGTACAGAGGTAATAGCAGATGAATTTCAATTAGTTTCAGTTAGTGCCATAAATTGTTATTGTGTATCGGGTTGCTGCCTTCTATCAGAAACCCCCCAGCAGAACACTCCAGGTTTTGTTTGCAGTTGAAAGCAGCATTTGAGCCTGTGATGTCAGCTCTTCTCCATGGCATTGGAGCAGTTCTAACAGTTTAGGGTAATTTACTTATATAAATCCATCCAACTCTAGAGCCCAGAAAACCATGACCTCCGGATGGACTAATTCCATCACGGAACCACTGTGTTCTCCTTTGGAAGCAGAAGATGTGAAATAAAACAGTGACTGCGGGAAGGAGCTACACTTTGGGGTGGTATCTGCGTGCGTCTGCAATGCGTAGAAGTTCAAAGGAGAGCCGACTTCCTCCTGGGAGTATCTCTTGTTATTGATGCCCAATATCCACTGTTCTAGAACACTCCATCCACCATTCTCCCCTCACATCCCTGGGCTTCACTAACATCAGCCCTGGTGTTTGCCAGGATTCAGGGTGTGGTTCCCGGAGGGACACGTCACCCAACCACAGCCAATGGGACACGATGAAACTATTTTTCGCTGTCCTTGGCTCCCTTGCCCCAACTCACACGCTAAAGTATTTAAAAAAGGGGAAATTAGCACCGAGGGAGTACAAATCAACTATGATGAAAACTGTCCACGTTTCTCCTGGTGTTATTAGGGTGACATGAATAAAAAGCAAGGACTGAAATGTCCAGGACGGTCACGGATCGCTCCATGAGACCTTTCAAACGTGCAGGAACACAGCCCTGCTCCTTGCTTTCCATCGTGCGCCAGACTTCTAGCTTCTGGCTTCAAATGCCAATGACACAGGCAGGTGGGAGGGAGTCCCTAGAAAAACCCCAATCAGCCTGCACATTGGGGTGGAGCCTCGGGAAGTCCATGCCATTTGCAGTGGGGAGAAGCCTGACCCCTCCTCTTCCTGTGTGGAACCTGGGATTCAAGTAGCCTGCTGGCCTTGCGCAGGATCCTGCTTCCCCGCCCCCCCAACTCCCCTTTCTTTTTTCTTTCACCCAGTAAAACCCTGTTTTACTCACCCTTCAAACCCTCTGCGAGCCTACATTTTCGTGGCCATGGGACGGACAAGGACCCCGTCTTTAGCTGAACTAAGGCAAAGCCCTGCAACACCACCATCTCATAGCTGACTTGGAAATAAGCTAGAAGCGCCTGTGTCAGCAAGACCACCAAATGCAGCAAGGGTGGCCACTTCCAGCTCAGCTAGCTCCTGCGTGCATAACTGCCTTGCCTCAGCTGGCTACTGCCATCCATGGTAAGCCATTCTCCCGCGGTCACCTTCTCTCCGCTGGCATGGGTACTACAGATGGAAAGGCCATTTTCTCAAAGTGCTATGTGTGTACAGTGGCACCCACCTGGTCAGCTCCCATTCCTAAAAGGTAACCAGTTAAAACTTGGACGTGGCTGGGTGCTTGCGGCCCGCCAGTGTCTGTCCCTGCCCACGCCTCCGGCTTCATCTCCTGCTGCTGCCCTTCACAGACTCTGCCCAGCCCACGTTGTTGGCCCAGTGTCTTTTGGACACAATCCAAACTCCCCCAGCCTCTCTGTCTGCTTATCCTGTCCCTCTTCAAGACTAAGCTCACATCCTCCTTTCTTGGGGAGGCCTTCTCCAAACTTCGCAGCCTCCAGGACTCTCCTGAAGGCCACAGCGCCTCTATAGCTGACTGGCACCTGGTGTACACGGATCCCTGGCTTTCAATAGAGACTGATGTCCTCAACTTCATCAGTGCCCTGGTGGCAGGGGCTGAGACTTCTACTCTGGGGTACCTTTAATTCCATCACATGTAAGAGCAATGCTAATGGCAGCCTCTATTTACAAAACTCCTTCTATGTATGAGAGACTGTCCTGAGTACAGCATGTAATCTCATTTATCTCTTTTCACCCTCTCAGCATCCCTTGTGAGTTAGATATTATCTGGAATCTGAGAAACAGAGCAGTTAAATAACTTGCCCAAGGGAAACAGCACAGCCAAGATTTGAACCCAAGTCATGTGACTCCAGAACCTGAGCTAGACTGCCTTTATAAATGTCTGTTATTCGTGAGGAGGAACTTAACTCATCCTGTTTAGCCAGCATGTTATTACTATCATTACCAAGGATGAAGTTTTAAAGAAGGGCTTCAATTTCATTCAAGGGTTCTCTTGTCTTCATCTCAATTGACCATCTATTTCCAAGTTAGGCCGAATGCAAAAAGTTTTGATAAAACTCACCATGTGGAGGGGGCGGGGGTAAGGAAAAGAGTTACATCCTGAACTGTCTTCACTTACATTCACTAAAACATTTATTTTCATTTACTATGTGCCAGGCACTATGCCGGATACAAGTGACATTGAGATAAAGTAGAGCTGAAATTATCTAAGAAATGGCTTGGAGCTTCAACCAAGTATGGTACTGTAGATGTCTCAGAAGCAAAGTTGCAACAGCTGTATTCTTTTCAAAATGCAGTTCTGGAAAGACCACTAGGCTTTGCACAGTATGAAAAGGGATTTGAAAGCCCAGCAATGAAACTCAAGTATCATATACCCAAAGTCTCAGTTAAGAAATAGAGGTCACAAGGTGACTGAAGCGATTTGGCATGAATGTCTGTTTCTACATGGAATGCCCTCCCTGCTAAACATATTTCAGCCTGCCAGAGAAGCCAACGGTGTATTTAGGAGCTCTACCTCGAGGCCTTCTCTCACGCTGGATCCTATTCTTTGCTGCATTTCCTGGGAGCCTCTGTGGGTATAATTCTGTCTTGTGGTTGTTGGTTCTTGGCTCAGGTGGGGATGGGCTTTCTGTCCTAGGCCTGCTCTGCTCTGAGATTTGGACTGTGATCCAGTGATGCTGCAAGAATAATAATGGCAAGAATAAGATCTGAATGGGAGTAAAGGTATGTCTGAATATGACCTGGATTGCAGAAAAGATACAAAGAGGAGAAAGTTTTCTTAAGGCAAGATGTTAACATTTTTTCTTAACTTTGTTTACTTGAGAATTCACTTGAAAAGGGCCTCTACACGAAGTTAAATTAACTTGGACAGGTCAGCTTTCCCTGAAAGCTCCCAGAGCTTGGTCCCAGCATGTGAGTGTTAAGAGCATCTACCTGGGAGGTGCCTGGGAGAGTGATTAAGCACCAGACCTGGAGAAAATCACCTGCATATAAGCCAGGAAACTAATTTCCACATACTTCTTATTCTGGCTCTTTGGTGGACAAAAGCAGGCACTCCAAAAGGCTTTATACACTGGCTGCTGGGAGACAGTCTTAAATCTTAAAAAAGCATTTCCCTTTAAGGGGGCAGTGTAGCATCATCATCTCTGACGACTGGCCAAGTCAGCAGAATAGCACTGATGCTATTCCTCCATCTGAGCACCAAGAGGACAATACAAAGGCACTTGAAAGAGACCATAGCGCTTCTTGCTTTGAGGTTTCTAAATTCTCTGCCATCAACATTCCACCTTAAGAACTTGCAGTGCCACTTTCGAAGGGTCTTTCTTGGTCAAATGCTCCCTAGCCCAAACATCCAAAACACACAGAGGTTCAAAGTTAAAGCACGGCACTGCAGGCTAACAGGATTGGGTGCAGTCTTAAAGACGTACTGTGCATTTTGTATTGAACCACTGGCTTTTGTGCTTTTGGGGAAGTTATGGTACTGGGGAACTTATGGTACATTTGGAGGTCTGGACTTCATGAAATGGTAATGATTTGTCAAAAATGTTATGGCTAAAAGCAGGTTACTACAAACTACAGCTCATCGTCTGGTTTCATAAATAAATTTTATCAGAACACAACCATGCTCATTCATTTACATATTGTCTATAGTCGCTTGCTCACTAAAAGGGCAGAGTTGAAGAGTTGCAACAGAGGGCGTATGGCCTGCAAAGTCTAAAAGAAAAAAAAATCCTAAGATAAGATCTTGCTCTGTCACCCAGGCTGGAGTGCAGTGGCATAATCATGGCTCACTGCAGCCTTGACCTCCCAAGCTCAATTGATCCTCCCATCTCAGCCTCCTGAGTAGCTGAGACTATAGGTGTACACCACCATGCCCAGCTAATTTTTGTATTTTTTGTAGAGGTGGGGTTTTTCCATGTTTCCCAGGCTGGTCTCAAACTCCTGGGCTCAAGTGATCCTCCCACCTCGGCCCACACAAAGTGCTGGGACTACGGGTGTGAGCTACCATGCTCAACCAAGTCCAAAATATTTACTATCTGGTATTTTACAGCAAAAATTCACCAACCCATGGATTAGAGAATTTTCCCTGATAAGAAAATACTCTGAGTCTACATAGATCATGGGGTAATTATTACAGAATGACTAAAAGGCTAAAACAGGTTTAAACATACATAGATGCAAAACTGAAAATAATTCCAAGTTTGGAAGAAAGTATGAAATACTTTATGACATTTAAAAAATCTGGGTTGCCAGTATAATCTATCTCTATATCCCACCTCTACCCAAAGGTTCCAGACTCAGCTGGTTTTATGGGTGATTTCTGTCCAACCCTTAAGTTACTTTGTATTTCAGATCCCCAAAGAATATTGAAAGCTTCCAAAAATGCTTTGTGAGACTGGCATACCCTTGATTCCAAAAACCTGACAAGCAATGCATAAAAGAGAGAACTACAGGTCAATCTCATTTATGAATTTAGAGGCAAACAGCCTATAAATAGTATCAGCAAATTGAATTCAGCAACGTACTGAATGCCATTTGATACTCATTTTTAAATGCTGAATGTAGTACATTAGTAACTTTTTAATGTAGTAAATGTTATAACTTGGCAAAAGTTAATACCTAAATGATCCACCAAAAATTATAATAAATTATATTTAATTTTAATGTATTATATTAACAAATATAATTAGATTATACTCATATACATGTATTAAATAAATTAGCATGTTTAATTTTACACATTGATGCCCACTTTCTGGGCACTTAGTGGTTTTACATCCTTGGGCTGAACTCTAAACCACAGGTGGCTGTGGAACTGAACCAGGTCACTAACTGTCTTCTCACTTTTAGGCAAAAGAAAGGGGCTGCTTTAAGTAATCTCCTAACCTTGACTTCTAGGTTTCAGTTAAAGACACAAAAGCAGCCAGGCCCTCTTCTGGTTGTTTCACTGGCTGAATGATTTCAATGAAATTCAAGCAATACAGAGAAAGATGCTTGAGAATACACTTTTGAGTGGCAGAGGCATTGGCACAAATGTTTCACTTTTTCATTTCGATTTAAAAAGTGGCACGTAACTCGAGTCTGTGTATTTGTGGGAAGGACTGTACGGGCAACACCAAGAAAGAGAACAATAGGTTGTGAAAACAAGAAAAGGCCCTTCCAATACAAGCCTTTTTCTTCCTAGGTCTTTTCAGCTTCACAAAAGAAGACATATTTTCCATATAATTGCTAAACATGTTTGCTTATTAAATTATTCTTTAATTAGTTAATGATTTTAGCTATGCTTTGCTCTTCGGATATTCATTTTGTATAATAAAATAATTATAGATAATTAAACTATCTCAAGCCTTTTTCTTTCCCCCAGCAAACATGCTGGGTATCCAAAAATGACAACAAGTTGTAAATTAATCTGGAAAACAAAGCATGACAGATGAATGATTTGGTTGGAATTAATTAGGCACTAATTATATACTGGAACTAGATGAAGAATGAGACTCATTATAAAAATAAAACGCTATTCTGAAGAGATGCACAGTTACCGACATCCTTACCTTCTGTGGTGATGGAGTTATTCCTTATCCAAGTCAGTGCCTTAAAGCAATCCTCTTCCTCATTGAGAGTGAAATGGTTGCAAGGAACTTTCCCTGTGTACCGCCGCTGACTGCTGTTGGGAACCTCTCTGTTTGTCAGGTGTTGACTAATATCAGCCCCTGTGGGGCATGGGACCTGAAGTATGTTAGAGAAATGCTTGTTTCAGCGATAATAGATAAAGTGGTGACAGTGGTTAAAAAAAAAAAAAGTAGACATAGCAATGTTCAGTATGTCTTTTTCTGTCCCCAGATACAATCAATCAGATTTTAATCCAAGTAAGAAACACACACACACACACACACACACACACACACACACAGGTGTAATGAGCACCTAGAAACAATTATCAGAGGGAGTTGCTCTAGTTATGTAATGCTGTGTAACAAACTGTTTCAAAATTCAGTGGTAAAAATCAACCATTAGGCTCCCAGCCTATGCAGGACAGTAATTCAGACACGGCAAGGTGGGGAATGGCTTGTCTCTGTTCCACAATGTCTGGGGCCTCAGCTAGGAAGACTCAGGGGCTGGGGCCTGAAATTATCTGAATATAGTTAAACTATCTCAATCCTTTTTCTTTCCCCTGGAAAATATGCTGGGTATTCAAATGTGACAACAAATTGTCATGATTTGCCTTGCAGTTGATGTTGGCTAAAGGTTGGATTTGAGCTGGGGTTGTTGGCCAGAACACCTACATGTGGCCTCTCCATGTAGCTTGGGCTTCCTCATAAGATGGTGGCTGGGTTCCTAGGGCAAGTGTTCTGAGAAAGAGAGAGCCAATAAAGAGAGGTCCAGGTTCTTTTCCAACCTAGTCTTGGAAGTTGAGCAGTGTCTCTTCCACCATATTCGATTCATGGAGGTAGCCATAAAGGCCTGCCCAGGATCAGGGGAGGGAACCTCAACTCCACCTCTTCATGTAGGAGAAGCAAGGCTCTGGAAGAGGACATGGAAGTGAATTGGATGTGGTGGCCATTTTTGGCAAAAATAATCTGCCACAGAAACAATTATATCCAGGGTTGAAATTTAAGGGTATAGAGGGGCTAGGCAGAAAAGAAAAGGAAGGAAACATTATTATTTACTTATGAAAAGTATAGAATTATTCCTTGTCTTGTCAGAGAAATATTCTCCTTCTCTTTATTCCCCTCCATCTTTCTCTCAGTTTTGATGCAGATATGTGTGGGAACAGAAACTTTCCTCTACTGTAAGGAAAGTAACAGTAAAAACACAATAAAGGATGATAGCTGATACTCGTCTTCTGTGTCAAGGATACTGTGGTAAACTGGAGGGTTTGTGCTTGGGCCAGAGAGATCAGCCATGACTCCGCTCCATCTAGTTGCTGCCAGTGTAGAGTATGGATCCAGTATGGCCAGATCTGACTTCCCAAGAAATGCCAAGCCCTTGGGTTTTCATGTAGACTCCTGATCTTTTTTTAATTATATTGGTTCAAATTAAAATCAGACAAAGAAGTGTCATTGCAAAAACCAAATAAAACAGCACAGTGACCTGAGTTTCCCCAAATGGGCCACCACTTGGTCCCTCTGATTTTTAACTGGTTGCCAGGTGGAGGTTATGAGGAGAAAAAGAGAGCAAGCAGAGGGGCAGCCTAGAGGGACCCTGAGGCCTTTGGTGGAAGATCGATACCTACTGGCTTGCTGCATTCTGGGTCTAAGACCTCAGGGCTGTGAGGCAAGAATACTCCTAGAGCTATTACAGGCAATAAGTTCACCTGCGGTCAAGATGGATATTGGGGTAGAGGAAGTTCTTTATCCTTTGACAAGCAGGCAAATGCTGGCTGGTGCTTAAACTCATGGGGCTTGACTAAACTCCAGCTGACAGGAAACTTTTGGTTATACACTTCCTCAATAGAAATTGTAAAGCCTTAGTACGTTGCCGTGATGTATTTAATGCAATTTCAAACTAGATTAAATTAAAATGAAACAGAGCAAAACAGAACCAATGTTTAAAGCTGGATATTCTCTCTCCATTAAGAAGCTGCAGTGAAATTATATGTAGCAAAAGGGAACAACTAAATAAATAGTGGTCATTTACTGTAACCAAAATTGAGGAGGTAAAGTTTTCTTATTAGTAATATAGCTCGTTTAGTAATACCCCACTAAAATGTTGATAGCATTATATTCATAGGTATTATAAAGCAGCCCACTGAAGGCTTTGGTGAAAGGTTTGACATGCACAATACTGAATACTGTGCTTCAGGTTTTGAAACCTCACTGGAACTACAAGGAGCATGGTAGCATAAACGAAAATAAAATGTGGGTAACATTACATCAGTTTAGTAAGTCATGATTTAACAATTGAAAAAGCCTTGGCAGAAAGTGGCAGCGCTAAAGAACAAATTGAGAGCCCTTCATTTCTAAAAGTTTCAAGTAGCGGGTGTCTAGGCAAAAACAAAAAAGGAAGAGGAGAAAAAAGAATAAGGTCCGAATGGAAAATTAGCTCACTACGATCTTGAAATGTAGTTGCATTCTGACAATCCACATAATTCTTGTGTGCACTTAAATGTGTAGAGTTGTTTTGCGTACTTCTCTACTATAAAGAATAAGAGCAATTAAAGAAAACCTAACGGGATTATGGCATTTTCACAAAGTAGGCAGAACTGAAGCTAGGATTATAAATTCCAAAGCCACACAAATTTGTCTGCACAGAGTTTAGAAGAACTCAGTGAATTAGAAAACAATCTATGGAAAAAGAAGCTTGCTTTGTGACCAGTTCATCATTTACTGTGTTCTTGCATTGAATGGAAGCTTTTAGCAGAAAAATAATTTGTATGGAGACATTAAGAAGCCAGTACAAGAAATTTCCTTCTTCCATGTGTGCCTGTGGGGCCACAGAGCTATCCAGCCCTGAAAAGTAAAAAGAAGCTTCCTTTCTGAATGGTTCATCACATACTGTTTTCTTTCATTGAATAGCATATTTCAACACTAAGAGGAGTTTGTAGGCAGACATTTAGAAGCTAGCAGAAGTTTCTTACACCCATACACTCCTGTTGGTCAAGAGAGGTCACCAGCCCTGAAAAGGAAAAAGAGGCAAAGGAGAGAACAGTCTTTGATATAAGGGCTTGGTTATCTTTAATGAAGTGCCACGAGGACTGGCTATCCAAACTGAGGGTCTCTGCCACTGACTAAAGTGCCACTAAATTTGAATGGAGAGCAGCAGATAACTTTTCAACCACACTGATTTGCCATTGCACAGTGCCACTGTCACTCAGCAATAATTCACGGTGGCTAGGACTGCTGGCTGCCTAACCCAATATTCTTCCTTTCTTAGTAACAGACTCTTGGGAAATATGCTCAGCTGAAAAACTGCATTTCCCAACTCATGACCTAAGAGGTGGTCAGGAGATACAAGTAGGAGTCCTTGGATGAGGTAATGAGAGAAGTCATCATGCTCTAGTCCTTCCTCTTTCGTGCCTCTTGAAAATGGAATGACTGGAACCACAGCAGCCATCTTGAGATGCTGAGAATGGAAAACACACATTAAAAATAGAAAGAGGGCCAGGCATGGTGACTCACACCTGTAGTCCCAGCACTTTGGGAGGCTGAGGCAGGCGGATCCCTTGAGCCTAAGAGTTTGAGACCAGCCTGGGAAACATGGGAGATCTCATCTCTACTAAAAATACAAAAAAAAAAAAAAAAAATTAGCTGGGTTTGGTGGCATGCACCTGTATAGTCCCAGCTACTTGGGAGGCTGAAGTAGGAGAATTACCTGAGCCTGGGAGGTCAAGGTTGCAGTGGGCTGTGATTGCACCACTGCACTCCAGCCTGGGTGACAGGAGTCAGAACTTGTCAAAAAAAAAAAAAAAAAAGATGGAAGGGCCTGGGTTCCTGATGACATCAGGGAGCCACCTTACCGGGCCTGGGTTGCTTTTCTACAGATATTTTTAATGAGAGAAAGAAATAACCTTTTTCTTTTTGAACTGCTTATTTGACTGTAGCTATAAATACTAAGCTCTAGAATCTCTGTGGTAATGACTTTTAAAAGCCGTCAGGTATAAGCCTTGCACCATATCAATGAGAGATAAAGGGAAACAACAAGAAAGGGAAAAGAGAGGGAAAGAGAAGGAAACAGAGACAGTGCTTGATCCAGGGCCAGACCACCTGAGTTTGGACCCTAGTCTACCACCTCTGTAGTAACCGACCTTGGGCAAACTACCTAAGCTTCACGGCATGGCACCTCGGTTCTCTCAACTACAACACGGGGATGCAAATGGCAGTGACCTCAGGGTACGTGAGAGTTCCATCCGTTACCACGTGTCTGTCTCATGGTAAACACTCAACGGCAGTCAGGTGCTCAACCGCTTTGAGGCTCCCTAGCAGCAGGCTCCTGTCTCCTAGGGCTGACCGTTTTCTTTGGAGTAGACTTTGAGTGAAAGTTGTTCCTCAGGATGAATAAACACTGCATTCCCGTCACTTTCAGGACCTAGATCTGTTTCCTAGAGCCATCATGTACAAGACTGAATTTGGTTTCCGTATGAAAATTCTTCAAGTATTTGAGGACTGGCTGGCCATCCTGCACACCCTGAATCTTCACCCCTCTGGCTGCACATCTGGAGTGACGGAGCCTATCCCTCGCTGTGCTTCAGCTTGTTCCTTCCTTTCTTCAATGGGACTCCAAGGAACGAAGGTCATATTGCAAGTGCACTTGTTTTTGTGGCACATCCTCTGATACAACCATGTTCAGCAGGTAACCGGTTCATGACCTCTATATTCTCATCATGGATTTTACCCTTGGTCAGGTTTAATGCTTTTCTTTCTCCAATTCCCTTTCTTGGGCACTAATGTTATTGCTGTTTCTAATAGCTGTGTGAAATTTACCTGACAGTCTTTTGCTGGTGCACTTTGAACCATCTTATTTTTAAACTTTTGTTGCCCTTTGATTGGGTATTTCTCTTATATTTTGAATTAAGTGTAAAAACAGAGTCTTGGTTCTTGTAACAGGGTGGTTTGAAGCCCTAACCCTAATCCACCCATAACATTCACCACTATTTTCTCCTCATGTCATTCTGGTTTACACCTTCACTTTTAACCATTGTGTCTGTTTTCCTTTGTTTTCTCCCTTTTATCTTCTGCAGTGTTGGGAAGGTGAATTTCTTCATGCTGTTTCAAAGGATTCTTTAATCTTATTTCTTCTAAATATAAGAGTCACACTGAAATAGTACTTTTGGGTTTCTCCACTTAAGACAATGCATATTCCTCCCTTGCTACCTCCCTCCCAATTGTCAACAACTTCTTGGTCTTTATTAGATTAATTTAACTTAAGAGTCATTTTTCTATTTTGCATCTATTCTCAGATTTATAACAATTATTTAGATTACATTTATAAATTGTTTGTGGTGCTTGCCACCTGTCCTTTTATACGATTATGAAATTCTAAATTTTTTTTTTTTTTTTTTTTTTTTGGAGACAGAGTCTTGCTTTGTTGCCCAGGCTGGAATGCAATGGCACAATCTCGGCTCACTGCAACCTCCGCCTCCTGGTTCAAGCGATTCTCTTGCCTCAGTGTCCCAAGTAGCTGGGATTACAGGACCCCGCCACTACACTGGGCTAATTTTTGTATTTTTAGTAGAGAGGGGGTTTCACCATGTTGGCCAGGCTGGTCTCGAACTCCTGACCTCAAGTGATCCACCCGTCTCGGCCTCTCAAAGTGCTGGGATTGTAGATGTGAGCCACCACACCTCACTGAAGTTCTAAATTTTCTTTTCTATCTCAATTATTTTGAGTGCACATTAAGCAAAGAACAGGGAAGATAATTTTTTCTGAGGCCTTGTATATAAAAGAATGGCTATCTGCTATTTTCAAATATGAGAGATTTAGGTGGGCGTATAATTACTGAATCACCACTTTTCATCAAAATTCTGTGAGGTTAGTTTCATTTTCTTTTGCTATTTAACGCTGGAGATAAAATTTTTGGTATCTGTTTTATTTTTGTTCTTTTTTAGGGGGAAAGGTTGTAATCTGTTATTTTTCTTTTGAAGTTTGTTCAATTTTTTTCTGCCATTCTATGAGAAACTATTTATCATCCCCAATGCAGTTTGATCACCCAGCCTCTGAAATGGCAGCTGAAGCATCAGAAGAGCAGAGGCTGAGCTAAGAAGGCCACAGGGTTAGACAAAAAGGGAGATGGGTGACTAAGAAAGAATTGAAATTCTGTCAGAACATAACTGAGAACATTTTTCTATGGTTTTGCCTAGAATGTGGTCAGCTGGACAATATGTTTTTCAGGTAAAAAGAAGCTTTCTTCTAGAATATCTTTAATTATTGTCTCTATTCCTTTTCTTTGAGTCTCCTCTTCAGGAAAACCAATTATTTCTATGCTGCCTCCATGCCTATCAGACCCTGTTTTCTCCTGAACCAAGCATATCCCTTTGTCCTCTGCTTCTGCCCTCCAGGAGTGCTCTGTCTTCAGCATCACTGTTTAGCAGCAGTTCTGTCTCTGATGGGGATTTCATTTTAATTCTTTCTTATTCACCCATCTCCCTTCTCATCTGTGGCCTTCTCAGCTTTGCCTCTGCTCTTTCAATGGCTTCAGCTCCCATTTCAGAGGCCAGGTGATCAAATTGTGTAGAGGATGATAGTTACCTGCAATGTGTGTGTGTGTGGGGGGCCTGAATTTTTTAACATTTTCAAAAATATGTTCTTCCTCTGATTTTTCCACATATTGTATTGTTCTCTTTCTCTTATTGTGTTATCTTTTTATTCTAGTTGTCCTTTGCTGTTCAACAAACTCACACCAAAACTTAGTAGCTTAAACAACAACTACTTAACTTTCCATGATTTTGTTGGTCAGAAATTTGGATAGCATTTTCATGAGCAATTCTTTTATTCTGTGCGCTGTGGACAGGAGTCACTTGGCAACTTTCAGCTGGTGGATGGAGTGATCTGGAGGATCTGCGATTGTTTCACTCACATGCCTGTTCGCAAGGCTGGCCGAAAGGCTGGGATCAGCGGAGACTGTGAGGCAGAGAGCTCACCTACGGCGTCTCCAGCATGGCAACCCCAGGGCATCAGAACTTCTCACGTGGCACCTCAGGACTCCAGGAGTGACTGCTGCCACAATCCAGGAGGCAGTGTATGGCCTCTGTGACTTGGCCTCAGAAGTCACACCATGTCACATCCTTTCTAGTTTATTGGCCGAGGCAGTCACAAGGCTGCCCAGATTCAAGGAGAGGAGACATAGACCTCTTAGATGGAAGAGGCATCAAAGAATTTGCAGCCATTTTTAAAACAGCCAGTTTTCTTTGACTGCATGCTTTTATTTTCCCCTGTAATCATTCTCAAAATGAGATCTCTTTATAGTAGGTGATGTCAAATGACATGGGGGAGTGTCTTTCTCAGGTCTCTTACTGGGAGGTACAGTACTGGTGTGGATTCCTCCCCGCTGGTGTGTAGAAGGCTCTCACCTGGGCTGCATCATTCTGGATGCCACACTATTACTGACCCAGTCTAAGACATGATTAATCCCTTTAGAGACAATGTCACATTGCCAACCCACATCAAGCTCACTGTATACTGCAGTCCCAGCTCTTCTTCTTGCTTGCTTGGAAGTACCTGCCCTACCTGCCAGCTGCTAGTGACCCCCGACTCATAAACAGTCCATGCCACAGTCTTCTCATGCTCAACACCAAACTCATTTGATTTTGAGTTGGTACATTTTTGTTCTTCCTATTTATGAGGTTCCTCAAATCCAGGCCTGGGGCAGGCATCTCTGCTACTCCATGACTGTCCATGAGTCATGGAGAGTGGCCCTGTGATCTCAGAGGGGTTTTCAAAACAAGAGTGTGTTTGCCAACAAAAATGATCAACATGGATTGGAGGGGTGGAGAAGGAGTTACAGAGTCCAGAAAGTGAGCCAGCTAAATCTCCATCTCTGAAAATGGAGAGGTTGTAGATAATGTCTGAAGTTGACAGAGCAAGGAAAAACATTCTATAAACATATTACTGTATTTGGAGTTATGCGGATAGCCACTGAAAAACTGAGAAAAGAAATGCTTCAAGCTGGTTGCCTTTGAGGCAAGGGAGGAAGAGTGGGCTGGGAGAGAGACCAGCTCTCCTTATGCTCAGCCCTACAGTGCAATGTAGTATTTTACCTTGTGCATGGATTTTTGTAATAAAAAATAGTGATGTGTATTTGAATATTAAAACATTATACAACAATTTAGAGTGAGGTGTGCCATTTAAAAGGTCTGGTTAGAAGCTGCGGTTTGTAATTACATTTTATAAAGGTTGTCTTCTTGCTTTGTGTTTAAGCTCTGTTTTCATTATTTTAATTTGTTTTTTAGAAAATCACAAAATTGGGACAAAACCAGGAGAGGGTTGAAGAGAATGGGGAAAGGGGGAGAAAAGCTCCCCAGTGAATTCAGCTGCCCTTTCTGTATCACTCTATGTACTTTGATTTTATGTCCTTCTGGAAAAATTAAATTGGAACTCCCTTTATCACTTCTTCATTTCATTTTTTTTCCGTTGTAAAAAGGGCAAGAGCTTAATGTGCCACAGACTAAAGCTGCAGGGGCAGCTGGGCACACATGGGCAGATGCCCGAGGCTCTGGGCAGCTGGCTGGGTCTTCCACTCAGTTTCCAAAGTACGCAGTCACAGCAGCAGCTGGAACCTGGCAGGCAGGTGACAGGGAGACAAGCTAAGGGGGTGCATGGTATTTCTGTCTGGTTTAATGTTTTAACAAGTAAGAGGAACACTTAAATATCAAAACAAAGTATCCCTGCAGTAAATATTTATCCTTTAACCATAAAAATATCCTTTTATACCCTTTGAGAATCAAGAGGAGAGCAGAGGAGAGGAGGGGAGGGGAGGAAAGGGGAAGGGAGTGAAGGGGAGAGGAATGGAGAGGAGAGGAAGGAAGGGGAGAGGAGGGGAGAGGGGATGGGAGGGGAGGGGAGGGATGGGAGGGGTGCGGAGGAGAGGAGAGAGATTCTTCAGAGGTTGATCCAAGCTACTCAAAGGGTTGTTCATTCACCAACAGCATTGGCCTCACCTGGGAGCTTGTTAGAAATGTAGCATCTTCCTGTTCCCCTAAGTGGTCTGACAATCTGTGAAAATGTGAACCTCAGGCAAATCGAGAGGTTCAAATCTTTGTGTCCACTGAACACTTGTGAAACTGCCCAGGCCATCAGGGTATGCATATATAAAGAGCATACCATATTTTTATGGTTAAAGGATAAATATTTACTGCAGGGATACTTTGTTTTGATATTTAAGTGTTCCTCTTACTTGTTAAAACATTAAACGAGACAGAAATCTTTCAGTATCTGAAAGATGTCACTTTATAGAGACAATGTGTACCATTCTGACGTTACAAGGGTGGAGTTGGTAGGCGTGTCCAGGCCAAACAGTGGGACTGGACACAAGGTCAGTGGCCCAAAAAGAGTGCTGAATGTTTGCTGCACATGCTTAAAAATGCAGAGAGCCACGCTGAACATAAGGATTTACATGTAGATTCTCTGGTCATTGAGCATAGCCAGGTGAACAAAGTACCCAAGATGTGCGGCCACACTCACAGAGCTCAGGGTCAGGTTAATCCATGTGTGAGCTCTGCCTGCCACAATGAGATGAAGATTATTGAAAGGAACAGATTGTTCCTAAACCAGAAGAGGCTGCACAGAAGAAAAAGATAGCCCAGAAGAAACTGAAGAAATGGAAACTTACGGCACAGGAATAGACTCATCAAACAATAAATGGAATTAAAAGTAGAGGAAAGAAGGAAGGAAGGAAGGGAAAAAGGAAGGAAGGAAGAGAAAAGAAAAGAAAATGTAGCATCTCAGGCTCCCCATTCCATGACCTCCTGCTCCTAATGTGCATTTTAAGAAGCACAGGGGATTCATGTGCAGAGCACAGTTTGAGAGGTGCTATTCTAAGGTGTAGATGAGGAATTCTTAGTCAAGAAAGTGCAAGCTTGTGGTTCTCAGCTTTAGCTTAGGAGCATGTGGGGCACTAAAAAAATACTGACGACTGGGCCCCACCCTAGAATAATTAAAACAACCTCTGGGGGCGGAGCCTAGGCATGGATGTGTTTTCAAAGCACCCCGGTCATCTCAATGTGCAGCCAAGGCAGAAAATACAGAGCAAGTGATGCTCAGAGCTGCTGAGCACATTCTGTGACAATCCCCGGGTGGAGACCCTGTCTCCTTCATGCACTGCCTCCTCTGCACTTGGCGATGTCAAGGAAATCTGTCATACACAGGCCCGCATCGAATCCACAACCGTTCACAAGATGGTCTAAATGGGGTGTCCAATCTTTTGGCTTCCCTGAGCCACACTGAAAGAAGAAGAATCATCGTGGACCACATATAAAATGCACCAACACTAAAGATAGCTGATGAGCTGAAGAAAATAAACTGCAAAAAAAAAGTCATAAGGTTTTAAGAAAGTTTACAAATTTGTGTTGAGCCACATTGAAAGCCACCTTGGGCCCATGGACCATGGGTTTCGCAAGCTTGGTCGAGGACCTCATCCTTGAGTTACAGAGTAAGCCTCTTGTCACTGGAGAAATACCTTACTGCTGTAGACTACATGAAACACTCATGCGTACTACAAAGTGGAATATTAAAATCTGCTGCCCTGAGACACTGAACAGCTTCGGTGTATCCCGCAATGCTTTACTCAAATGTGGCTGGAGAGTTTAACTGAAAGGAAAGCATGGACACTGGGAAACCAATCAATCAGATTTCCTATTTTCATAACCGAGAGACAAAATAAAATAAGGGTTGACAGAAGGTGCACGTGTTTGCAATACTTTCGCGAGAGCCCATTGCCACAGCCAAATGTTAGCCTCTTGAGGCATAAATTAATTTACCACAAATGCATGCCTGGTTGCGTCTGGATTCTGCTAGGGCGAGCAGTACGTGTTAGACTTTTGGACAACAGCTTAAAGAATGACATTTCTCCAACTTGCTGTGATTTTTATCCTTGAGCAGAATGTTTTTCTTGGAATGGGTTTCTGGGAGGGTTTGCGGACATAATTCTGGTTATGTGTGCGGCCCTGAAGGGTGCTTTTATGAATTTAGAGCAGCAGCTGTCCAGGCAGAGGGATGCTCTTTACCCAGAGAGCGTGTGCCCCAGTAAACATATGAATGGCTCTCATGGAGCTCTCCAGACACATGGCTTGCACCCCCTGTGCCCGGCCTTACCTGGTACTGCTGCCCGGTGCAGAGGATGAGGTGGTCATAGAGCACGATCTCGCCTGTGGAAAGCACAACGTGCTTGGCTGCTCGGTCTATGCCGGTCATTCTGCCCACCACGACATTAACCCAGGAGCACAGTGACATCAGCGCATAATCTTTATCATTAAAACAGTGGCTGCAAAGAGAGAAGCTCCATAAGTGACATTTGAGCAGCTGACAGCGGGCATTAATTAGACATCTGGTGAGCTGGTTCAAGTCCCCTAGTGGGCTGAGTCTGTGCTCTTGCTGTGAGTTTACCAGGACTGATACTAGGAGATTTTTCGTTATGAAACACTTAGTCACAAATTGACATCGTCCCATTAAAGCTAAATTGTTCCACCTGGCTTAGATCAGCCCGCAACTGGGTGGGAGGGGTGTGTGTGTGTGTGTGTGTGTGTGTGTGTGTGTGTGTGTGAAATCACTCATATTATACCTTTCTTCTGCTTCTATTTCATAGTGGTTGTAAATTTACTTTAGTTGTTAAATTGGTGTCTTGGCCACAGCCTCAAAGGGAATGAGAAGGAAGAAAGTGACATTGTTGAGGATTCCCAAAGCCAGGGGTCAGAATCCTTGAATACCGAGAACCCTTCCTATTCGCTAATACTTTTCAGTAATGACTCATTCTGAGAATTAGCATATGGCTTCCTGCCAAAACAACAAAATCCATTTTACTTAAAGAATATAGCAATTAGGGAGTTACGTTCGCAGCAAGTACACTCCCTGGAGACCTTGGGATTCACTCTTCAGGGCAGAGGTGATTTTCCAGGAACGGAGACTTCCACCGCCAGCAGGTCCCGGATGGCCATTCATGCCGTGGCTTCAGGGTGCTGTGGCTGCACTGGCTTTCATTTTCTGGGCTCTGTTGCAGAGTTTGTGTGCTTTCACGTAATATGATAAGAGTGAGTTTCTTGTGGCTTTGGATTTAAAGAGTTTTGCGAGGGTTGTTTCCAGAATTTTCTGAAAGGATTGACCTCAGGTAAACCACCTTTTAGTGATTCTGCTCTGAATACTGAGAGTCTAAGGTAATAGGACATTAAGTGCTTCTTTTAATTTAGGCTGTATGATTCTTTTCTTCCTTTTTTCTCAATATAAAAACATTAAAATTTGTATTTATTCATCTATTTATTTATTTATTTTTAGAGACAGGATCTCGCTATGTTGCCCAAGCTGGTCTTAAACTCCTGGACTCAAGTGATCCTCCTGCCTCAGCCTCCTGAGTAGCTGGGACTAGAGGCACACGCCACTTCTGTGCTTGGTAGCACAGTCCTCTTCAAAAAGAACCCTGCCATGGTCTGTGTTGCTGACAAGCCTGGACTCTGTGTCCGCCTGCTATCTTCAGTTACCTCACCTCTTAACACAGGAGAATGAGCTCTCCCTACATGCCTCCACCGCTGACCGCTATAAGGAGTGACTGTGAGAATGTAAGACAGGCTGCTTTGTTAGGCGGGATGCATATGTGAAGAGTATTATTCTAAATAATATTAATGAGACAGAACCCTCTTTACTCTCTTTGGAGGCAAACAAGATTCTGAAGTGGTAATGACAGAACATTTCTTCTTTTTGATCTGCACATAAGCCTGGTCTTACCACACAAAGAGAATTCTAGTCATGGGGACATATTAGACCTTGTTACAGGACCTGTGAAAGAGCTCTGTGAAACAACTTAAAAACAAGAAAATTTCTTCTTAATAAGAAAAGAAAATCAGGGACTGGCCTATCACAGGAAAATAATGGATAGTGAGAGGAAATTCTCTTGTAAAAACCATTTCGCTAGCTTTATAGGAATACAGGAAATGTCATGGCTTCCCACATTTGTGAGAGACCCATGAAAGACTGTTCTTACCTGCTCCAGATCCCTGCTGTAAGCCAGCCATGATGAGGAAAAGTTAAATACAGTTAGTGCACAGGGATTCGTTTTATGAGGCTGTGCCCAAAGATAAAGGCTCTCAGGGGAAATTTGTGGAAGGTGAAGACAATCATATTTTTAATGACAGTAGGACAGTAGCATTGATCACGTCAGAATGCATATTTGAGAGTTAAAATGTGAAGCTCTGTCTAGTGGGAATGGCATTGGGGACCACTGATTTTTAGGAAACTTTACTAAGTCCTTTACAAAAGGAAGTGTTGAAGAATGTGGGGTGATTGCTGTTACAATATGTTACTACACTGAATGATTTTATTCACTTATTTGAGACAAGATCTCACTCTGTCACCCAGCCTAAAGCACAGTGGTACAATCATGGCTTACTGTAGCCTTGACCTCCTGGGCCCAAGCTATCCTCCTACCTCAGACTCTTGAGCAGCTGGGACCATAGGTGCAAGCTACCATGCCTGGCTAACTTTAAATTTTTTGTAGAAATGGGACTCTCCCTATGTTGCCCAGGCTGGTCTTCAACTCTTGGGTGCAAGCAATCTTCTCACCTTGGCCTCCCAAAGTGCTGGGATTACCTGGCCATTTCTTAGTTTAAAATATCATTGTGTAAGTGATTGCTACCCATTCTGGATATTATTATCCATTCTGGACCTTCCTTAATTTCGTCACCAGGTGAGTGAAACTATATATTGAAGACTGTAAGTGATATTTTTCCAAAATTATGTTTTAAGTAGAATGAATAAGCTTTAATATTCTAACATAGCAGGGCCTGACTCATGGCTTGGTGGTAAGAGAAATACCTCCACTAGGCTTCGCTCAAAAAGAGAGAAGGCACCAAAGAAGGCACATCGGTGAAACTTCACGTTTCTCAAGTGAGCTCGACCGTGACTCAAAACTAATGTGAAAGATTGTCTTCATAGAAAGTTCTGCGGACAGATAATAGGGAGGAGGAAAAAAAGCAAAAATGGAGAATGGGGAAATTTCTGGAAAGCGCATACATGAGTAGCCGCTTGCTCTAGGTTATAGTGCCCCCAACCTTATGGTCAAAAGCCTAGTCCAAAGCTCCAGGTGTGCAATTAGAAGCAAGCTCTGGGGGCCACAGATGAGTCAGTGGAGACCTGCACCTCATGGAGTCATGACTCTTCCAAGCTGGAAAGAACCTTAGAAATTCTCATAAAAGATTAATTGTGACACTCCTAGAAAAAGGACTATCACAATTAACTTCAAATTAATCAGTGCTGATTGTCCAATTAGTGGATTTCTCGTGCTTCCTGTTCCTCCTCTCCCACCGCCTTCCTTTTGGCTCCATCACAGACATGCCATTAGCACCTCCACAAGAGGCTGGATGTGGGGGGTGGGAAAGAAGACAGAAATGGTTGAAAAATTCTAACAATAATAAATTAAAACACTGGTTAACAAGTTCAAAATTAGTATTTGTAATCAGGGATTTAAATTACTAAATTTATGAATGTCATTTGCACCTTTCCGTTTGAAACCCCATGATCAGAGATAATTTCCTTTATCGGGGTTATGAGGACCATTTGAAAGGCATCTCCTATTTATGGTTCAATCTTACTGAAATATGTGGTTTCTAAGAAATATGATGACATACAGTTACCCATGCAAAGGGATCTGGCTGTATTATTTAGTCCCTAACACTTGCTTGAGAGGAGTTTTGCAGGTATTTCTGGAGGTAACTTTCCTCTGTTCCACATTATTTACTGGGCATCTGCTGTGTGCCAAGGACTGTCCCAGGTATTGAGTATACATCAATGAATCAATGAATAAAAAGGCAAAAATTTCTGCCCTTGTGGAGTTTATATTATAGTTGATGGATTCTGAATATAAACATTATTTCGGAAGGCAAATAATACAATATTTAGGAGGATTTAAGTAGCAAGAAAAAAACAGAGCAGAGTATGAGGGACTGGAGTGTGTTGGGGTGTTGGCTGCAAATGGATGGGGCGGTCAGGATAGACCCCATGGAAAAGGTGACATTTAAGAGAGAAAAGCAGAGACCTCAAGGTGGGGACTTGCCTGTTGCATCTGAGGAACATCGAGGAGGCTGGTGTGGCCCAAATGGGGAGAAAAAGGGCAAAAATGATAAAAGGTGAGGCTGGATAATTAAGTAGACGGAGACAGAGTTTAGGCTGCAGCAGCACAGCACGTTCTGCAATGATGAAAATGTTCTTATCTGTTCTGTCCAATATGGTAGCCACTGGCGACATGCGGCTAATGTAGCTGAGGCACCGACTTTTCATCTCATTTAATTTTAATAATTTAAATTTAAATACACGCGGCTAGTGGCCACCATATTGGATAGTGCCGTTCTGGGCTGTGAGGAGGCGATGTGATCTGAGCCAGCTTTCTGCAGCCTTGCTCTGGCTGCTGTGCTGAGAATGTGGAGGCAGGGACAGCAGCAGGGACACCAGGGGCTTCCACCCACTCAGTCTGCCCGTGCAGTGTCACACCTGCAGAAAGCCCCCTCAGTAGCTGTTTCCTCCTGACACACACCCAACATGGGATTGAGGGAAACTTTCACTACGCTGATGGAATTAAGTTCCTCTTAAGACAGCTGCCAATAAAACCAGCATTTCCTGGGAATCATGTAATTTAGAAAGAGGGAAATGGAGGGAATGTGTTCTTGGCCAGAAGTTGGTGTTATGTTAATTTTAATAAAAAATCCAGCAAGCTTGGCTTCTCATGTATGGCTCATGATCAAAAAAAGCAAAGCTCACAAAAAAAAAAATACAAAAAACTAGCCGGGCGAGGTGGCGGGCGCCTGTAGTCCCAGCTACTCGGGAGGCTGAGGCGGGAGAATGGCATAAACCCGGGAGGCGGAGCTTGCAGTGAGCTGAGATCCGGCCACTGCACTCCAGCCTGGGTGACAGAGCGAGACTCTCTCTCAAAAAAAAAAAAAAAAAAAAAAAAAAGCAAAGCTCAGAGAAATGAAATTCCTTGCCCAGGTCCTTGGTGGCAGAGGCAGGATCTGAATCCACATCCTCCTGGCTCAAACCCATGCCCTTTTTTGTACCATAATGACATCCTTCAAGAAAAAATCTATAGTCTGATAAAATTAGTAAGTGGAAATGAACCCGGTTCTGCTGGCAAGGAAGTTGTGGTTTTTCTCTCACTGTTTGAGGGCAAAACAACTCTTTTTCACAGAGGAAAGAGGGTCCCTTCATCATGGAATCTAAAATGAATCCCCTGGGAGGGAACAATTTCCTTCCTCCTTATTGGAAAAATTAGGAGCTTGTTTCTAGAGGCAGAGAAACTAATATTTCTTCTACCCATGTTTTGCTACAGGAAATTAAAATGAATGAAAGCTGTGTGATAAAGACATGGTAGTTTCCAGAACAGATGTTGTCAAATAGTGATTCTATTGGGATGAAGACGATAAAGCTCACCCAGACTGGCATGGAAGTTCTCTGCCTGATCAGCTGCTGAGTACAAATGGCCAGGGTAGCTGTGGGATCCATATCCCAGTGAGGTGCCCTGTCGGATGTAAATGTAGTCACCAACCTCCACTGCCCCATAGTGTCACTTAGAGCCCAAAGGCAGGGCTGGCTGGGTCCGTAGGCTCCACCCCAATTGTTTGGAACAGGGCAGATGTCTTCCCACAGATACAAACTGGTGGCCCTGGCCTGCCAGTCTTGGCCACTTGCTTGTGAACACACTGGTACTTGTATCTCCTAAGTGATGCCTGAACTCCAGGAGAAAAGCCCCACCACTTCTCCTTTTCCAATCTGAAATCTACTACTTAGCATTAAGTAGACTGCACAAAGAGTAGAACATTTAGGCCTCAGAATGAAAAAGCAAATAAAATTCATACTCGCTGGCTAAAAATTTCCTTTGTTCAGTGTCCAGAAGTTTTTTTCCTGGGAGTCCATGAGTTGAAATCAGGGTAAGATTATTAAACTTCAAGTGAGAGCTAAAGAAAAAGAAAAATGAAAAAGAATAAGCAGTTAAGTGCAATTTAGCAAACGTTTATCATAATTCAATTTAACTTTATATTTCGTGTCATCCAACTGTTGAATTGTTCTTGGAGCTACTAATTCTTTGCATGAACCTTCAAATAGAACCAACCATTTCAAGGAAAAAAGGAAGATGGCGCTGGAGCTGCTAACTGTAGAATCTTCCAAAAAGCTACACATTAGTAATGAGACAGGTTTTTAAAATGTGCTTCTCAAAGTAAAACTAAATAAAACAAATTGGGAGAGAGGTAAATTTAGTATAAAGTTTAAATTTTAGACTACTTCTATTAATAATAAACTGCTTGGAAGCATAACAATTGCAGCTCAACCCTGATGACTGCTTCCAGTCAAGTGTTTTGCATGGCGCATTACGCCATGTAGTCCTTACAGCAATCCAGTCAGGTCAGTAATACTATTATCCCTGTTTTTTTTAGGTGGAACTGAAGCAAGTAATTTGCAAAGACCATTGGTATAGTTTCACTCTGTGTCCCCACTCAAATCTCATCATAATTCCCACGTGTTGTGGGAGGGACCTGGTGAGAGGTAATTGAATCATGGGAGCAGGTCTTTCCCATGCTGTTGTCATGATAGTGAATAAGTCTCATGAGATCTGATGGTTTTAAAAATGGGAGTTTCCTTGCACAAGCTCTCTCTTTGCCTGCTGCCACCCACGTAAGACGTGACTTGTTCCTCTTTGCCTTCCACCATGATCGTGAGGCCTCCCCAGCCATGTGGAACTGCAAGTCCATTAAACCTCTTTCTTTTGTAAAAGGCCCAGTCTCAGGTATGTCTTTATCAGCAGCGTTGAGAACAGACTAATATAACCATATAGCTAGTAAGTCTGGAGGCAGCATCCTCTCACCTTATCTCTGCCTGTACTGTCCTGTAGACCTCAAATTGTTCAGAGGGATCCAAAGGTCATCTAATTCCCATCAGCTGACATTAGCTTTATTAGACTCAGATACACACAGTTAGTCAAATCAGGGTACCAAAAAGTGTCATCTGGGAGGAAATTCTAGAGGATTCCTTTTTAAGAGCAAAATTGCTTTATATTTGCATCCGGCTTTCCAGAGCCCAAGGCACATTCATAGGCATTCACATAGAGATTAATCTTCTACACAATTTATGCTGGGGGTAGGGGAGAGGCTGCTTTTTCTAATCCACATTTCATATGTAAGAAAATCAAGGTTGGAAATGGTAAGTAATTTGTTCAAGGTTACAAAGCTCATAAGCAGTGCCAGCTATGAAAGCCAGGCCTGCTGGCCTCAGGCAGTGCCCTGCTCCAGGCACCCACAGTACTCCCTCTAACCAGTTCTACAGGTAAAGTGCACCTGAGTAGAGGCCTCTGAAGAACTCACATGCTCAAGGCTCACTCCATGTTTGTCCATCAGGATTTAAGATGCTCTTGCTGCAAAAGCCACCCCCTAGTTAAAGTCAGTAAAATTTTATGGTGAGCTGATCTTTTCATAGGGTTCATGCTGATGAGATTTTTTTTTTTCTAAAATCTCTTCTTAGTTCACACCTCCCCTTCAATCAACCAAATGCCAAGAAAGAAGCCTTCACCAAGTCAGAGAGAAACACCTGCCCTCCTTTCCCATGAGAAGATTGGAAATGTTCCAAATGTGGAACTGCTATCAATTTACTGACAATCTGTTAAGTAGCACTAAAAGCAGGAGACTTTTGGTGATGGCTCAGGCCAGAAATGCAATAAACTCAACTGAACCTGACATTTAAAAATAGCTCAATATTATGAGAGGTTTTGCTCTAAAGTCTCTAAGGATGAGTGTCATTTAAGAATGAATATTCTTATTTGATAAGAAGAAAACTGAGCGCATCTTATCCTCTAATAATAAGAATAAAAAATTTGAATATCTTCAAATAACATAAAGGTCACAATTAACCCAGCTACTTATGGCTGACAGTCTACAAATGCACACTGATTACTTGTCTCTGATTTATTACCATTTAATGGAAAATGCTAATAATAATCAGTGTTTATACTCACATGCAGTTAAAATTTATCCCAGCTTTGGGTGTTATGTGATAGAAATGTGGTTTATGTTATACCAATAATAGTTATATATAGGCCTTTTTTACATCTCTATGTAAATAGAAGGCTTAATAATTATCCAGCTACATCTTTTACTACAAAGACAATCCCTTTGGTTTTGAATCATTTGAATTACTGAACAACATGAATCAAATGATTTATAAATTACCAAACTACCACACTGCATTATCCTAAATTATGCCGTTGTACAATTTAAAATTTCCCCCAAAAAACAAAGTAGTTTAAAAAAAACCTAATCTATCATGATATAGTACAAAAATTTTGGGGGGGATAGAGGCATTTTTTGAATTTTAATACATTAAAAAACAGGTTTCCACTCTTTTTCTTTAGCCCAAGTTAAAATCTTTTTGCATTCTTCATTGTTGCTATTCTGGGCCTTTCTCCAGCCTTCAAGTTCTCTACTGTAACCCCTCGTTATCCCTACTATCCCCCTTCCTCATCCTCAGGTGAGCACATCCCCTATGTCATAAAGAAAATGAAGACTGGTCACCAGGCATTTTTATGTTTCCTTCTTACCATATTTAGAGCATTCTTCCATTCCCCTGAGTCAGAAGAGACGTGTTTCCCCGTTAACCCTGTCTCCTCTTCAAGTTCCTCTTCTCTCTCTCTCAATCCCTCTGAGAGCAAATTTCTCTTAAAACTATACTTAAGACACCTGGACATCACCAGCCTCGTGCTGATAGGACAGATCCACGGAGTCAGCTGGGCCCATGACCTGCTTCTCCGCTTCTCCATGTGTGGTTTCCATTTTCAGGGTCACCTCGGGTTCAAGGTGGCTCCTGGAGCTCCAGCCATCACAGCCACATTACAGGCAGAGGAAGGAGAACTGGGCATAGAGGGCTGCCTATTAAGGAGCCTTCCTGAAAGTCTCACGTTTCTGCTTACCTAGCCAGAACTCAGTGACATGGCCAGGGAGCAGCAGGGAGTCTGGAAAATGTAGTTTTTCGAAGAAAACACAGTGATGTTTCCAAGAACCACAGTTCCCAGGGTTTTGTCACCAAGTGCAGAATGAATACTGGGAGGCAACTAGAGGTCTCTATTTTCGTTGACTCATGGAGGAAGAATGAGGTGGGGATACGAGAAGATCCTTATTAATCAGGATCCAGGCCAAAAAAAAAAAAAAAAAAAAAATGGCGGACTCCACAAGGTGTTACTGAATGAAGGCAGCTGTGTATGCAGGGTTACTGCTGTGTAGCAGCAGTGGGTGCCATCACTGATCCTGGGCCTAAAGGAGCAGGGGTGGAGGAAACAGTGAGGGCTGGGACCATGCAGGAGGCCTCCCCCAGGAGCTGTCACCACAGAACCTCCTGTCTGGGACGAAATTAGGTCTAAATTGAGGCTCCCTTTCATGACTGCTTTTTTACCAGCTCCTCCTCCTTTGTCCATTTCTCCCTAACCAAGTTTCCCAAGCTTCATGCCTATTTCTGTGGATGATGTTATCCACCACCAGGACTTCCTCTTACACATTTACTACAATGTACTATACTACAGTGATTCTTCTAAGCTCTAAATCTAATTTCTAAATGCCTATCGGCCCTAACTGGCATGCTCCAGGGGGATCTCAAATTTAGTATATGCCCAAACAAAGCTCTTGGTCACCTCATCCCACTCCTCCTCTATCTCCGTCAAAGCTTCGGCCAACTAACCACCTCTCGAGCTAGGAATTTTGAAGCCAGTCTCAGGCTCCTTCCCACTACCCACATTGGCCACCGTGTCCAATCACTTTGACCTTGTCCGCATCTCTCGAACGCCCCTGCAACCCGCCCCTCCTATAACACACTGCCTTAGTTCACCATTTTGTCTAGAGGGTTTGTCTCTCTGGCATGAGTCTCTCTCTTCTGCCCATCTTCCACACAGCTACTGGAAACCTCTTTTTAAATTAAATAAAATCTCTACGGTTTCTGGCTTTAAAATCCCTACCTTTGTTCTTGGTAAGGATTTTACCAAGGTAGCTGCAGAACAGACTCGTTAAGATCCCGGTCTCAGAAATTGGACTGCCTCAGCGTGACTCCCAGCTCTAGCACTTCTAGGTTTTTTACCTTTGCAAGTTATTTGACCTCTCTGTGGCTCTAGAACCTAATGCTTCTTAGGGGTTCTGTGAAGATTAAATGAATCATTGTCTGTAAAATGCTTAAAATATTGCCTGCTACATAGTGCATTTTCAATAAATGGTAAGTGTTTTGATTACCAAACTATTCAGTCCAAATTCCCTAGCGTGGCATAAACATCCTTCCGGTTGGGCCTAACCAAACTTCCCCAACCTTCTTTGTAACATCAGCCTCCTTGCTATTCAGGGAAGGTTCCCTGCCCTTTCATGACTTCATATGAAAATATCACCAGCATTTTCATTTCTTTCTCCAACCTCATATTTTTGCTGTGATGGTTCTCTCTATAATCCGATTTAGCAATGTCTAAATATTTAATTTCTTAAATTTGTAACTATGTAAGAGTATTGGTCTAAAATCATGACGTTTATAATACATAATTCTAATAGACTGATTTTGAATTTGATCGCCTATGAATATTCAAAAAGTTCCTTCAAATAGAACAGTGGGTCACGGAGTACAGCTTGGGTTTGGGCATGCATTTGATGAAATGGCAGGAACAGCAGAACCACAGATAAACTCAGATCTAATGGTGTTGGCTTAATGTATATAAACAATATCTAACATCACTGTGAGCCTTCAGCTCCAAAATCAAAGGTCACCATATCATGAAAAAAAAAAAAAAAGTTCCAAGTTAAGTGCTCAAGCCAATGAAACATTAAACAAGGGCACCTGCATTTTCACAGCAAATAATTCCAGTGGGGATTTCACGTTGCTGTGGATACAAAGGGAGGAACAGCTCAAAGATACTTGTAAAGCAGGGAGGGATTAGGGTATCCAGGGAAATAAGTAAAAGGTATTGTGTTTCATTCCATGCTTCAGGAGGACAGCTACAAAATTAGGTCTAAACATCCTTATCCTTCAAATAAAGAGGGTCACATTGCCAATTTATTGTGAACATGATAAAAGAAACATAAAACTTTTCATGGTGCTTACCCTTCTGGGCAGTAGATACATGTCAGCCCGCTAGGCGATCGCTAGTTATTTTCTAGCTGATTTTGTCTGTGTGCGTCTGCAGGGTGCAGGCATAGCAAAGGCAACCAAAGCAAGTGATTTAATTAACTGCTTTAATTAATGCTGTTATTTGAACAAATAGATAATGTAGAGAAAAAATTATTACCCCACATCGATCTAAATGTTTCAATTTAATTTACTAAAACCTCTGCTTTCTGAATGGTTCAAAACGTGACAAAAATATTTGCCAAATGAAAATAAATCCTAGCTTGTGATAGATATGTCACCTATCTACATATTCTACTAGTTAAAAAATAACTCAGATTTAATTCAGTCTTAACAACAACACATGCCATAAAATACTATAGATGGAGTTTAAAAGTTGGGAGCTCTGTGAACTTCCAATATTAGAGGCAAAACAAATCCTCACAAAATATTTATTGTAAGTACACAGCAGATTAAGAGAATCTACCAGTTTTTCCCTGAAATAATTTAACTTTCTTTAGCAATATTTTTTTTCTGTGTAAATCATAAGAGACTTTTGGTCAAGGTCCTGAGCCATTAATTTAATTTTTTTACTTTTAAAAAACTTTTTATTTTGGAGGATTTTAAATATACACGAGGTGAAAGAAGCTTAGCAATTACTAACATTGTGCTGCTTTTAAAATACTCACCAACACTGTTTGTTGTGGTTGAAGTAAACGTCACACATTGTATTATTTCATCATAAATTCTCTAACATGCAAGAACCTAACAATAAAATAAATTTAAGAAAACGGGAAAGATGCAGGAGATTGTTAAGTATTTAAAAGGATTTCAGGGGCACATTAACCAAATGCAATATTTGGACCTGGTTTGCATCCTTATCCAAACCAACTAACTGTAAAAGAACAATTTTAAGACCACTGGGAAAACTGAACACGGACTGGTATCAGATGATATTAAGGAGTTATGGGGTGTGTGTTTGAGTGTGTTAATAGTACTCAATTCATTTTTGTTGTTAGTAAAAATTAAACGGCAGCTGCATCCATGGCCACAAAGTTGTCGGTCATGACACACTCTGACCTCCAGGGGGAGACCGAAGAGAGAGATCCATAGAGGAGGCATGGGATGGAGGATTCTGAGCACATCCAGAAGGGAGTGGGCAGTTCGTGGGGTAAGACAGAACTTAACACCTCTCTCCCTGACCCTACTTCTCTCTTCTCTTGAGTGCCATCTTGCCCGGCTCCACCTTGGGTGGTGGGTCAGAGCTCCCTGGTCCTGGAGCTCCTGTAGGAATCAGGATGGGACGTGGAGAAATGGGGCAAGGAATAAGTCTCGTAAGGTACCCTGAGTCTGGGTGTGACTCAACACTGGACCCGACACTAAGGTAGAAGTGTCTGCCTGGAGGGCCCTGGGTGCTCTCTGGAGTCCTCAGGGACCTGGCAGGGGAGAGGCGTAGTGGCCAGGATAAGGGGCTAGGCAGACGTTCAGGATCTCAGATAAAACACTTATGTATCACAAAAGAAACACAGAAATCCTTACTGAAAAAATGAAAATGCCAATTGAAAAGATAAGAATAAAATTTGGGAGTTCTGGCAAAACAGATTAAAATGAAATTGAGTTTTCCTTTATAATCTAGGGGAAATGATTAATGATGTTTTTATCTATGTCTATGAAGTAAAACCATTATACATTTACATTTTAAGCATAGGTTTATATATACTGAGCACATACCAGATGTAAATACCAAGATGGCAGCTATCAAAGACAAGCCAGAAAGCCCTTGCACATGAGAGATGGCAAAATACAAAACACAAATCAATTTGTTCCTTAAGGATGGAATCATGGAGCGTTATGGGAATTCAAACTCGAGTGGAATCACTTCTGGTGGGGGAGGATGAAGAAGAGCTTTATGTTTTGGGCAAAGGCTGGCTATTAGCAAGGCTTTATTAATACCACATGGGCAGGTTTCTTCTTGGGCCTTCCTTCTTAATGGTGACAGTTTAAGCATGAGACTTCGCGAAATGCTTTCTGCTAGGTCCAGTTTAGCATGCTAATACTATGAATGTGGGTTCAACTATATAATGCTAATAATAACTTAAAAATTAGGCCCTGCAAGCCCTAAAGTAATGATGTGACTTAGAAGTTATATGATTTGCTAGGAATTAGAAAATGTGGTTTGGAAAACAAACCCATAAATACAAGTTAGTTACAATGAGCAATTACGGGGGAAATAGGTTTCCTTATAGATGAGACTGCCAATTTTGAGCAAATGTCTACATAAATGGCTCCTAAACCCACCTGCATGTCGGAATTACCTGGGGATTCTATTAAAAATATTGTACATATTCCTGAAACCCACCTCAGGCCAGGAACAGGGTCCCAGGAAACTATATTTGTACAACCTTCCCCATCCCTATCCAAGTGGCTGTGATGTGCAGAATTGTAGAGCCTGGAACTTTTGCAATCTGTTGCTTATAGAAACAGTTACTTAATATTAACCCTAAAATCTCAAGGTGATTCACAACATTTTCCTCCACCACAAGGTCTTAAAATAAAAAGGAGAATTCAAACCTTTTTTTTCAGGCCCCCATGTCTTACTATACTGGTAGTGTTGGATTATCTGTTTGAAAGGCATTATCTTCAGAGAAGTACAATTAGCGAGAAACCTGGTCTCCACAAGCCACCTGCTCCATAGATGGCTTTGCCTGCTCTGGGTCTCACACAGAGGCTCACGGTCCTCCCACTCCCCAGCAACGAGGACCACCTGTCACCTCTACTGGAGGGCCCTCATGCCTGTGTTTCCAGGCAGGGCTCTTTCTGGGCTTCCCTTCCAAATTTCTACCCAACATCAAATGCTATAAGTCGGGGGCAGTTTGACATGTCCTTATTCCTTCAGTCCTCTTGTACGTCATTTTATGTGTGCCAAGATAAAAGAATTCAAATGCATGGGTGTTACGGCCCTAATCCTCCCTCCGCAGGGAGGAAAGTAAGTGACTGGCGGATGCAGAGCTGACGAAGTGGGAGAGGGTGCGTAGCTGAAGGTGTACGATGCCTTTTGCTTTTTTGGGAGTGAGGCTGCCCATGAAAAAAAGTGGGGATGGGAGGATGGGGCAGGAAGGGCAAAGACCACATTGGCCTATTGGCCTAGTGGCATTGACTGAGTGAGTCCCTGCAGGTCTCGTGAAGACACACATTGCTGGGCCTGATTCCCAGAGTTTCTGATGCAGGAGGTCTGGGTGGGGCCTGAAAATCTGCATTTCCAACAGTTCCCAAGTTTTGTCCATGCTGGCGGGCCGGGGATGGCACTTTGAGAGGCTCTGTTCAAGGAGGAGAAAACTGAGAGGCTCCTGAGCGTTTGGGAGTCTCAAGAAAGGAGGGTGGAGTTTAATGTAAGTTTCTATGAAGGAAGTGTATGATCCCATTAAATATCTGAGAGACATGAATCTCTTAGGAGGATGTTCTGCAGACTCCAGGGAATGTCTCACCAGGAGTCAGATGCAGCTGCAGGTTGGAAACACCTCCGGCTCAGTCCTCAGGGAAGAGGGCGTCCTCCACATAGAGGACACTCCAGCTCCCCAGTCACTTCCCGCCTTTGAAAGTCAATGCAGGCTTCCATGGGGGTCTAGACATGCAAATTTACTTACTGGGGAGGTGTCTGTCTAACAAGTGTCAGCACTAGGCCTTTGGACAGATGCTTGACATTTGCTACCTGACTGAATGCTCAGGCCGGTGTGTGAGGAGGGAATTCTGGATGCCTTCCCTGCAGCACAGGTGAGGAGACTGAAGTTCTGGGTATTGGAATCATTCTCCTGGGCCCTCTCCACTCCTCGCTTCTGACTTCCTTGACCTGCCACCTCCCCTGCAGGGCTGGGAAAGCAGAGCCTGGCCCTACCCCCAGGTTTTGGATTCAGTCCCTGGAGAGTGGGGCCTGAGTATCCCCACCTCCGACAGCTTCCCAGGCAATGCTGATGGTGTTGGGCCACAGACCATGTTTTGAAAACTACTGATTCTAACCTTAACTCCATCCCAAAGTAGAAATAAAGTATTTGCCAAGACAAGGTCCTTAAATGCCATCTCTTTTCCAGCAAAACTTTCTGGTAGTACACCTGCATCCTCTTTAGAACTGCAAGAAACCCACAAAAACCTCTCCACACAGCTTCTTCTCCATCATCGTCTATGCCCAAGTTTCAGTAAAAGGCAACTTCAAGAATATTAACAAGGAAGAACCGAACAAACTTAGCAAACGAAGGGACCGTAAGGGCACTCCAGAGACAGTGTTGAGGCCCACTCACCTCACCCTGGCCCACCTGCTCACCTGAAAAAGGGTCTCCTGTCTGCCTGCCTCTGCCCAAGGCCATTCTCTGACCTCAGTTGTCCACAGTGGGGACCCACCGACAAGGGTGTCTTTTGGCTTTGTGGCTGTCCTCACTTCCCTGTCACATGGCCCTGCTCTCAGGCAGTTCCCTAGGATCACTCCCAAATCAGCTACTTGTATCCAAATGCTTTGTTTTCAGCTTGGTTTGAAAGAATGCAAACCAAGACAGGTACCAATGTGATTATTTGAAAATCATCCAATAACAAATGATGAAGACTGAGGAGGCGGGTGTACGACTCAGATCCAGGTACATGGTTTGTGCTGTGTGTGATCATGAAAAATGCATTTCCTACTTACCCTTGATGCCAAAGAATCACAAAGCACCCACAAAAAAAGGACAATAAGCTGACCTTGCCCCATCGAAAAGGCCTAAGGTTGCTCAAAGTGGATTGCTTTGCTTTTGTTCTGGGAGTCTCTAATGTGGGTATGAGGAGATAAGTTACCTTGAAACAAGCAGGGGTGGATAATTTCAGTAAATGGAGGTGCTTTTATTTAACATTAATTACATTTAAATATTGGAGTCAAATAGGAAACCCCATTGTGATTAGTGACACCAGGGTGCGTTCTGGATCATTATTCTCCGATGGCAGAATGTCAAGTCTTGCTGCTTGGGGAGAATGAGACTCTTGTACCTGACACATAAAGCTCCTTCCACCATCCCCTTTGCTCTGGCCACCAGACCAGCCTCTGCACCAGACCTGATGTCCTGTATGCCCCGTGGATGTCCGTCTCCTGTACGCCCCCGCTGTGGATGTCCGTGCTGCCTGCTGCCTGGGCACATTGGAGGGCGGCCCTGCACGTGCCCTGGGCCTCACTCCCATGCCGTCTTAGCACAGGGCAATGAACAGGGCAATTGCGAGGAGCACACGTGCAGAGACCGAGAGGACAGGCAGTCACAGTCACAAACCTGTCCATTGCGGTTGAGCTCTGAGATCAGCAAGGAAGCACTGACTATTTAATTAGTCACCTAATTAGTGACAGGCCACACTGAAGGTTTCAGATGTCCTCAGACAAATGTAAAGATAAAAAGCCTAATTAAGCCGCCAGCGCTAGGCTGGCTGCTGCCAGAGCCCACAGCTGTGCCGGATATTGTGCGGAACTGCACGACCCGATAACAGGAGTTGTGGTCATTGCCACAATTGCAGCTTTAAAAACATGCCCTGCTTGGTCCAAGCTATTCTTAGTCACCTCGACACATTCAACCAGATGAGGGGATCAATGTCTAGGCTGAAAGTCTGAGGTTGCCTCT
This sequence comes from Macaca fascicularis, assembly GCF_037993035.2. Classification (NCBI taxonomy): domain Eukaryota; kingdom Metazoa; phylum Chordata; class Mammalia; order Primates; family Cercopithecidae; genus Macaca; species Macaca fascicularis. The sequence continues at coordinate 67,083,961 of NC_088384.1, forward strand.
TTTGCTGGGATGATTTGGTTGGTTTTCAAGAAAACTCTTCTCAGTGGTGGAAATGGAAGACAAGGGGAACCCGGGCTTTCCAGTGCCCACCAACCAGTGCTTCCTGCGAATCAGTGTTCTAGTCACACGGAGGGTCGCGGGGACACAGGCTGGGCTGCTTTCAGTCATTCTCATCCATGACTCTTGTAAGCATTTTTCTAGTGCCATTACAGGCTCTTCAAAAGATTCTTTACGTCAGGATTAAATTAGGAAAGAGTTAAAAATAATGGATTAAAAAGGAACTTCCCCGTAATTAGGAGTAAATACTACAAAACACTGAAGCATAGAGACTCATGTGCTGAAACAGAAGAGGAGAGCAACTGCCTCAGCTCCATGAACGCAGGCCCAGGAGACAGTCAAGGTGCTGTTCTGCATCATTCTGGAAAAAACGCCTGTTTGGGACACTGTCTGGGGCAGGGCCTGAGGTTCTGCATTTCTGACGAACTCACAGGTGATGTCAATGCTGCTGGTCCACGTGTCACACCAGGAGTGAAAGGATGGAGAGAGGTGCATACACCTGGTTCCGGCTCCTCCTCCTCTTCTTTTTTTTTTTTTTCTTCTATTTTGCTATAGCATTTATATACTTTAAAAAAAAGATTCTGGAGTATCTTTGTGGAAACCTGAAATAGTCAAAGCACTGCATTTGAGGAGTTCAGTGATGCTAGACTCGGTGGAAGTTCACTTTATAGTGAGTTCACTTTACAGATCTCACCCTCATAGGGTTTGTGGAGTTTCTACCGTGGTGGTGCCTTCGGGCTGGCAGGACCTGGGAGCCCCTGCTGGGACTCTCCTTCGGCACAGATGAGGACAGTACCTCCCTCAGGGCCACAGCACTTCTTGGCAGCAGAGGTGGGCTAATGGCTGCAGCCAAGTTCTTTCTGCTTTCTCCAGTGCTTGGAGGTTTTACAGAGTCTTCATAATGGAAGTGCTGAGAAGGAGAACGCACACGTGACATCTGCAGTGTCCGAGCTAGGAACTTTCAGTCCCAAAGAACAGGGCGGCCAAATGAACAAACCCACCAATCACAAGAACAGTCATTGAAAAATAATCCAAGTGTATCACTTAAATGTCTTGGGCATTATGAAGAACACACATAATCTCACAGTGAATGTCTTAAGATCTGTCTTTTCCCCTCCAATTCACGGCCCTCTACCCCATAGTACAAGCCGACATTTTCTTCCTCTATGCCCTGCAATGCAAGAGAACCACCCCATTGCCCTTGCCTTGCCCTGCCCAGCTCCTGATCCTTGCCACAAACGTGCACGCTCCTGCGCCCGCCGGGCAGGAGACAGGAAAGAAGCCTGGGTCCTTTCCTCCTGGGCTCCCTTCAGAGGCCAAGTGGACAAGACAAGGGGGAAGGGAACCAATGAGCTGAGCCCACCCCACCCTGAATGACTCTACGCCCCTGCCCATCTCCACCCCTGGAGGCCTCCCGCAGGGCTGAGGGAGACTGTAGAAGCCTCTGAGGGCCGTTGGCTCCTAGGCTTTGCTGGGGATCACTAGGGCCAACAACAGGAAGGCACGGAGGACAGCAGGAGAAGTAAAAGACTGGGATGCTGGAGTGTGTCCCCAGGAAAACGCCTGCCACGCATGTCTCCCGGTGCTGGAGGGCCCAAGAGGCTCCCCCTAGGAAAGACAAGACGCAGGACTCAGGCCTGACAACCACAGACAAGGAGATGTGTCTGTGCAGATTAACTGCACACAGCCAGCAGATAAAATAGCATACTTTAAAAACAAGTCAGAACACTAGCGCAGTATTCCCTCATCACATGGAGCTTACATCCTAGGGTATATTAGGTAGTGAGTTTGCGTAAAGTACTTCAGCTCTCCCAGTAGCACCTCAGCACTTGGGGAAGAAAGCATAGAAATTTACACAAACAGCTTTTGGTGTCCCTTGAAGAGAAGACCAAATGTATTTTATAATTTCTTACATGGAAATAATACAAGAAGAAAGTTGTGTTTGTTTTGTCATCAGATGACAGAATTACCAGATTTTCTGGAGAAAGAGGTTACTGTCCTGAGCCTCAAGTGGATTTTCTAGGAACGATGGTGCGCCTGCTGAGTCTGACAATGCAGCTCAAGACTACAAGGAGGCAGCCGGGTGCAGTGGCCCCTGCCTGTAATCCTAGCACTTTGGGAGGCTGAGGCAGGTGGGTCACTTGAGGCCAGGAGCTTGAGACCAGCCTGGCCAACATGGTGAAACCCAATCTCTACTGAAAATACAAAAATTAGCCGGGCATGGTGGCTTGCACCTGTAATCCCAGCTACTTGGGAGGCTGAGGCAAGAGAATCGCTTGAACCTGGCGGGAGGCAGAGATTGTAGTGAGCCGAGATTGCTCCACTACACTCCAGCCTGGGCAACAGAGTGAGACTCTCTCCAAACAAAAACAAAAACAAACAAAAAAAGACTACAAGGAGGCTGATTTTCCTAAATTTTGCTTCCAAAATGTAGATTCAATCCTCATTGGTGGTCAGTGTTGGGTGAAAGCTGTATTTCTTCATTTCAGCTCAAATCATGTATAAAATTAAATTCAAATGGCAGTTAAACTGGGAAAGTAAAATAAGCAGTAGGTTACCATGGTGATTGCTAACTTAAGATAATTAGAGAAAAATAATAAGAAAACTATTTCCTCTCTTAAGGATTAGAGATCCGTAAACTGATACCAGTCTATTTTTAGTGTACATAATCTGTGTAATAATGATAGAGAATTATGAGTATTTTAGAATGCTTTAAAAAGCTCTATTTGATTGGGAAATTTAATCAACCCAATACTTACATCAAAATTTATACTTGTCTTTATTAAATCTAAGTTGACTCCACAAAAAGAAAATTACTCGTATATGTCTCAATGTAATCATTTAAACAAAACATTATGACTAAGTAGATAGCTAAATTAAGATTTAAGACCTGTTTATGATAACTTCTTAACTGCTATAATTTCACAGCTCCACCTTGATAATTCATCATTCAAAAATGGTTGCATAAAACTTGCTGTTCGAAAGTTTTCAAGGCAGAGACCCATCAGAATAAGTAAAGCACTCAGACTACAATGTGGCATGCCCTGGGAATGGAATATTCCTAGGTGCTTCTCATCATTTCATGCTTGCAGTGAAATATTGCTGCAGACTGACCACATTATTTAAAGCACATGAACTCTGTTACTAACTTCAATAATGACACATAATTTATTTCTAGTTACCTAAGGGTATGTTCTGGAGAACTGAACAAACTGGCTAGAAAGGGAAAAAAATCAATTCTTTTTTTATCTGGTTAATGTGATGTTAAATGAGCAAAATAACCACTTGGGATTAGCTCGTCTCCATGTTAACCAGGCACATACACCTTTTGAGGGTCACTTCCTCCGTTCATTTTCTTACCCAGCCCCTCACAAGGCCCCGCCTGTCTTGAGCTAGGAACTCTGCTGGCTTCCAGAAGAGTGACGGTGGGCTTCATTTTCCTATCTCCTGCTTACCTCTCAGCACCTGTAGTTTTGAATGGTAGCTAAAGTTTTTCACATGATCCTGAACAAAAGATTTGGATAAACTGGACTCTTAATCCAGGGTTCTGTGGTTCCCAAAGTCAGGGTTTTAAAACATCTATGAGACTTAAAAAAAAATAAATGAAGGTAGCGAGTTTGACAGAAGCTAGGCAATACACTGATGGCTCCATGTTAGGTGCTGATGATGCCAGGCCATGATCCCAAGTTCTCAGACCCTAACCCAGGGTGTTCTCTATTAAAGAGGTGCTCAATTCAATGAGCAGATGGAGAGAGAGACTGGGGATGCTGCAAATCCCTGAGCCTCACGCATCAGAAAAATGGGCTCTGAAAGGAAACCTTGTTTAGTGCTTTGAGGGGGATGAGAAAACAGCATCAGAAGAGATGCATAGGCCTCTGTATTCCCTGAAGGGTTTTACCTGTTCCATGGGATCCAAAATTCAAGGGCTGAAGAAAGGTCCTGGCCCACATGCCATTTCTGAAACTGTAATGTATGAAGTCAAAACTCATTCCCAAACCTGCCTGATTATGTGGAGTGCCTATTAACATTCAGATTCCTAGACCCTTCCCCAGGAGTCCAGGTTCTGCAAGTTGGGTGCAGGATCTTAGAACCTACATCTTTAACAAATGCTGCAGGTGGTTCTTATGATCTGGCCAGTAAGGAAAACATTCCTTTAGAAAAGGGGTCAGTAGGTTTTTTCTGGGAAGGGTGAGACAGTACATATTTCAGGCACTGAAGGCCATATGGTCTCCATTGCAACTACTCAGCAGAGGAGTCTGCCATCTAATCTGCTACTGTAGCACAAAAATGGCCACAGACAACACATAAATGAGTGTGGCTGTGTTCCAATAAAGCTTTATTTACAAAAGCACTTGGCAAGCCAGTCCTGGCCTCAGGGCTATAGTTTGCTGACCCTGATGTAGAATATTCTTTCACTGATTGATTCATCCACATAGGCAGGGTGTGTGGAGTACCAAACAATCTCAGGTCTGTTCTCTGAGGGTGTTCTCTTCAGATGTAGAAAGATAATTTTTATTATTTAAAAACCAATCAATCAATAGAATAAAACAACTCACCAAAATACCAATGTCTCTAGGAAGGAAATTCCAACATTGGACGCACCGACCACAATGATCTTGGCATTGACAGTTATTTTAGGTTCCAATGTTAGTTTTCTGTTTGTATGGTTTAAAGCATAACTGATCTGGAAAAAAAATACAAAGACAAAGAAGGAATCAAAGAAAATGTAGCAGTGTTCATACCCCCAAATTACCAATTATGTAGAGTTATTTAACCAGGACATTACCACCAAAACAAACCCAGTAGTGCCCATGTACAGCCACAGTGAAATGCACGGGAAGGTATTTTTAAGAAATTAATGTATGAATATGTGAATATGCCTGACATCTCAGCTAGGTCACATCAGAATGCCTGGTTTTCAAGATTTTGTCTTAATGCTGACAGATGTCTCATACAGAGCGGAGACCCTCAATGATTAGAGACCACCAGTAAATGATACTACAAGGAGATGGGCAAGCTACTCCCTGAGAATCTGTAGTTCCATGAGAGGTCCTAAGTGTTTTCTTCTGTCCACAGTTTCCCTGAAACCTTGAGTAACAAATTATAATAGTTGGGTACTTGAAGATAAGTTTTAGCTCATGTTCAATTCTGTGTCCCTCACGTTACTTAACGCGGTATCTTCTGGACAGTAGATGCTCAATAATATTTGTAAAATGGCAAACATTTATTAAATGGCAAAAATGTGTTAAATAATTAGGGTTGTTCAACCTTTCAGATACTTCAGAGTCAGGGAGGCCTCTTAGAATCACAGAAAGTAACTGGTGATCATGTTAATGTCCATGTTTACAAAAATGGCCTGAATTAGTCATTGATTTGATTTACTTCCCTGCAGAAGCTGCAAGGGGTACATTAACTGTGCAAAGTAAAGTTTTACAAAGAAGTGATAGAGCATTCTTGGAAGAACATTGGGATCTATGACAAAAGATCTTGGTTCTATTTTTAACCCATTGATTCAACATACTTTTTTGTTTGGTGCTTACTATGGTGTCTGGACAGTAACAAGAATTACAGCTGACTTCTCATTGGAAACAATGGTGACCAGAAGTCAATGGAAAGATATTCTTATCACCTCATCCCATGCTGTTAACTACATCAGCATTAACTTCATCCTCTGGGTCAGAAATCTCCACATTCTGATAGGTCAAACCTGCTTTGGATTTTCTTAAAATCCTGGGATACCAGGAGTTGGAAGTCTGACAGAATAATGGTAAAGTCTTATTTGGGTTCCCACCCACTTTCCAGTACTGTAGGGGCATGGGTGTGGCCATATGCTTTGCCATTTAAAGGTAACATCTCAGATCTAGAGCATAAATCCCATTTCTCTGTCTCTACATAGCCTAGCAACATGGAGGAAGGAAAATGGCTTGAGCCAAACAATATATTGATAGAAATTTAAAACAAAAGTGGGAGATTTCAGACTCCATAATTAACATTGCTTGTACCTCTCAACATCATTTCCACCCTACAACTCCCACCTTTAAGTTGGCACAACAGAGATTTTGGAAGATATTGGGCTCACTCCCATTTTCAAGAGGGACTCGGATCCACATAAACCAAGTCACATACTCCATTCTCTTTCCTCAGTAATTGGGTCAGGACACACATGTGACCTAAGTTAACCTAATCAGAGTGAAGCCCAGGACTTCTGCATGATAGTTGAAGAAGAGAAGCCGTCTTGTTTTCTGGATGGCATGTGGTGTAAATGTGAAGCCTGAAATGGCTATGGTCATCATGCCAAGAGGGAAACCATCCTGTGTTGAAGCCCCAAGAGAATCACAGAGAAACAGAACAGGCATTCTTTTCAAACCCTACCTGAAACCCATACTACCTTTGGACTCTTCAGTTATATAAGCAGTACATATCAGTGAGATATTGCCACAATAGTGCTGTGAAACAAACCACTTCAAAATGCATTGGCTTAAAACAACTGTCACTTATTCTGGCTCTTGCAATTCTGGGTCAGCTGGAAGTTGGCTGATCTAGGTTGGACTCAGCTGGGTCTGGCTCCAACCTGCAGATTCCAAACCTGCCTCACATTTCTCTGATGCAAGGGAGCCAGAGCTTGTTCTTCTCATGGCAATGGCAGAAATACAAGAAAGGTAAGTGAAAATAGGAATACTTTTAAAATCTGGCCAAAGCAAGTCATGTAGCTGAGCCTAACATCCATGAGTTAGGGAAATACGCTCACCTTTAGAGGGAGAAACCTCAAAATCACACAGTAAAGGACACAGCCCAGGGAGGGATGAAGGCTGGGAAGAATGACACAGCCCACTGCACTTCTTTGATTGTTTAGGCCAGTTTGTTTTTTATATGCTACTGAAAACTTCCTAGATTGATATACTTTCTAAATGAAAATAATGAATGTACCATTTGGGTGAAAAAGTGCATGTTCTTCAAATAAATGTCAGTTCTGATTTGCTCTACGAGAATTTCCCAGGACAGATCCATGAGGAATTGTGCGAGAAATCTAGTTCCTACTGGTTCACCTGGGTGCCAGTGTATACTGTACTCTGCTTAATTTCCAAGACAGGCAGGCTGACAGCAAATACATTTTAGCCAGCCTTACGTTGGGTGGTCTAGAGCAAGGAAGGTGGGAAGCATATGTGTTGTAATGATGGCATCTAATCGCATGTCTAGTTAACAGATTTAAAATGCAAGCATCTTGACAGAGGTCAGAAGCCAAGATTCTTTTCAAAAGGAGATATGTTCAGACATTCCCCTCTGTGTTGGAAGTGTAAGCTAACATTGAAACATGGGCAGTAATGAAATTCTCCGGTGAAGAATTATACCTCATTTATGAAACAGCTCCTGTATCAGTGATACAAAGGCAGTCTGGGGAACAGAACAGAATGGCTTTTGTTTCCTACACAATAGCTGTAACACCAACAGCTGCCGGGCCTCACACATCACCTTTCTAACTGCTAAGTACACAAAGTGGCCTCCGGTGTCAAGAGCCAGCAACCAGTACCAATGATGGTGGGTGTCTCAGGAGAGCGGCCAGGCATCACAATGATTCATAGTCAACCCAATTTTGTGCCCAGGTTTTAATTAAAAACATATCCATCGCCAGGTATGATGAGGTCTTCCGACCTGAAAAAATCGTGTTTTTCTTTTATTAGTATAGATAGTTTTTAAATGTCTTGGAAAAAAAAAATTCTTCCCGGCCTGGAAACCCCCTTCAGTGACAACTGTAAATGAAGACGGCTTCTGCTGCTTTATGAAGGGTTTATTTTGCACAGAAGCAGGAAGCACAGGTTACTTTTTGATGAAAGCAGAATATTTCCTTCCTTTATGTTCCCTCAAACTATGAGTTTTCATGGGAAAGAAAAATAGACATGCAAGATCCTATGAGTCAAGCCAGCTTTTCCTTTTCTCCCTCTGACCATCTGCCAAAAACTGTCCCATGCATTGGAGATTCTATTTTGGGTCTGATTTCCTTCATAGAAAAGTAAAAATAAAAGCCCTAGCTCTTGGCTCACATTTTATAGACAGAAATTAAATGATCCTCATAATGGAAAATTATTTCAAAGATTAAACCGGGTGAATTGTAACCTATTTACCTACCTACCATACCAGGAATAACATGGATGGGAAATCCAGTTCTTACCTCCATATCCTTTCCAGACATTTCTATTTTTCTAATGGCATTAGGTTAGCATTTTAGACAAATAGATGATTTTTTTTTGAAGTGGAGTTTCGCTGTTGTTGCCCAGGCTGGAGTGCAATGGCACCATCTCGGCTCACTGCAACCTCTGCTGTGGTATCCACTGAGGGTAATGGTGATTCCAGGACACTGGCTTTTTTCTTAACACTGGATAGAGCATACTCAAAATCAGGTAGCAGAGGTCAAAAAGTGGGCCACGGTGGCCTCTATGATTCAATAAGTAAATTTCTTTAACTAGCATTTTTCTTATATTTCTCTTATCAACTCCATCTGTCTCAATCCCTCATATACCCATATTCCCTATTTGGGCGTTATCATTAATTTGCACATTTCTAAAAGTTAAAATTATTGCCACCCTATGACATTCACTTGTGGCCATTCTTAAACACTTAAGAATCCCAGGTTCAAGCGATTCTCGACAAAGGGATGATTTTAAGTGTAGAGATCAACAAGTAACCCAGCAAGATAAAACAAACCATACATCATGGTGTATAAGCTAACCTTTTAAGCTAAAAAAGAAATTCCTTAAAGTTGATGTCAACTCTCATAATGACTTTAAAATACAAACCATAGATTCCATTGCTTAGGTAGGAAAGGAAGTAATGATAATATTTGATACCCCTGTTAGGAAATTCTAAAGTTGAGCTTGGGGGTTGGGGGGGCGGGGAGGAATGTGGAAGATTCGGAGGTCAGATGGGAGGGGAGACAGGCTGAGATGGGAAAACAGGGAATAGAAATGAGCAAATATTTATTTTTAACTCTTTATCTATAATTCCCTATGAGCTTCTGAAACAGAAGACTGTACATGTGAGTAGCTGAGTCACTACTGAAGGAGCTTGTGGTTGCTTTTATCCATTTATTTGGTTGCCTGCCACCCTGCAACTAGACTATTAACTCCTAGAGGCCAGGAACTATGTCTCTGTGTTTTGAGCATTTGCCTTCTTTTAGCTGAACAATTTCTGCCATGCATTTTGGGGCATGTGGTGAGTGGTAGAATAGGCACATCAACTTCGTGTTTCGTGGACCCTTTGGAAAGGGTGTTGACATAATTTCTGTATTCCAAATTATTTTAGTTGCTTCATTCCCATTTGCTTAAATGGCCAAATGAATAATCTGGATGTAATAACCACTCAGGATTAAATTTGATCTTTTTAGTAAAAATGATGTTGATGTGCACACCCAGTTGAGTTTATGTCATGATTCACATACCTTTGTCAAGAGAACTTAAATAAATAGTTTTGAGTTTTAGTTAACACTTGTTAACTGTTCTGTGTGTATAGAAAAAAAATGGTCAAAATATAATTTCATTGGATATACATAGACCCGAGTTCCGTGTTTCTGCAAGTGGTTTGGTTTCTCTTCTGCACTTAGAATGAGTTAGAATGACTATAAAAGCATTACTGAAACTCAATTTCAATGTTAGATTCAAAATCGGGAGTTATTAAAACAACAAATAGGCTGATACACTAGAAAGCGACAAAAATAAATACAAATGATCCTACATAATACATACAAGGTTCATACTAAAATGGATCACGATGTTATCTATGGTGAATTTTTTCTTATCATAGCATTTCTTTTGGAGGTTACGTTCCACCTTTGGGATCATTAACCTGGGTGTCATTAGCTTGGTGGTAAGGTTTGGGCTTGTTTTCTTAACTTTGCCACTGGTTGAAATTCTGAGCCTCTTTTTCCTAAATACCAGTTTCCTCGGGTGTAAAATGGAAGTAAATTACATGAACCTCTGCTTTCCTCAGCAGGCAAACATGGGAACCAGTCTTTTAAAAACGTCTACAAATACTTTGAGCTTTTCAGGCAAAGATGTTACACAAGGTAAAATTGCAGATCCTCTCTCCCATCTGCAATATGAAAGGCAAATCTTTGAAAAACACGTTTGAAAAGGGCAAAACAATGAGCTCAATTTTCAGCTCACACCCATGTGTATATACATCTTTTCTTACAGAAAGCTTCCAAAGACTTCAAAGGGAGCTCTGTCCATACAAGGAAATGAAAGCTGGAAAGATTCAAACCCATTAGGAATAAAATTTCTGAAATCCATAATAAGCCTACTTTTGCTTTATAAATGTAATCTTTCTTATGCTTCTCTCTCTCTCTTTTCTCCTTGAGAAACTCTCTGTTTTCCCAATTTGAGCAAAACAAATTATGACAGATTTACAGTGGTACAAATATTAGTTTAGGGCTCAAAGTTCAAGTTGACCTCTTTGAGGCAAAGTATTGCAATATTACAAATAAATAAAGAGTAGGGGGGTATAGACATTTTAAATAGAACCAATCAGTTGGAATCTCTTCAACAGGCATAAAATGCAATTTCAAAAAGACTTTCTACTAAAATAATTTAAAAGTTTCAAAAGTATGATATGAATACCAACACCTCTGTCCCGCAGAGCGTAAGTCTGTTGAGGTCAGGCTGTGGTTTTGAGATTTGCTTTATGAAGGATTCACTTAACTTTCCTCTCGGTTGGGGGTACCGGGAAGCTCAGAACAATTTAGTAGCTCCAGCACTTTAGAAAAAATGTAAACTGTTCTGTCTGTGATATCCACTGAGGGTAATGGTGATTCTAGGACACTGGCTTTTTTCTTAACACTGGATAGAGCATACTCAAAATCAGGTAGCAGAGGTCAAAAAGTGGGCCACGGTGGCCTCTATGATTCAATAAGTAAATTTCTTTAACTAGCATTTTTCTTGTATTTCTCTTATCAACTCCATCTGTCTCAATCCCTCATATACCCATATTCCCTATTTGGGCATTATCATTAATTTGCACATTTCTAAAAGTTAAAATTATTGCCACCCTATGACATTCACTTGTGGCCATTCTTAAACATTTATATTAGAAAAATGATTTGGAAGCTAAGTTGAGGGACTTTACTGGATTTCATCAATTCTAGCGTGCACATTTTTTTAATGCTGGTGTTCCTGAAATCAGCCTTCCAGTCAACAGCATTTCAACAGTAGCAGTCAGCCAGACAGTAGCAGTGACATAGTTGTCCTTACTTGTGCATGGGTACTTGGCCATGGCTGTTCATCATCATCACTTCAAGGGAGTCATGTGCATTATATGCACAATATGTGTTGAGTTTAAGTGCTTCTAACAATGTCTTCAAAAAGATTACAGCATGATTTGGCACTGAAATGAATACTTATTGTTGTGTTCCCATAAAGGCCCAGAAACTGAGCAGCAAGGTACAGATTTGATATTAGTGAAGCAAATACTAGTCATTGGAGGAATGGATGTAATTCCATGTTTTCTTGCAATGCAACAATTGAGTGCTTTTCAGGAGCAAATAAAAGATGACAAGGAGATGAAGCTGTGTTACATTTTGTTACTGAGACACATGCAAAAAAATTTTCCACATCACCCAGCAAATAGTGCAATTGAAGGGCACGTAAATTGCCTCCCCTCTCTGAATAGATGAAAGAAATTTCAAAGCACTAAGACTTATATGACTGATTCATATGCTGTTCAGGACTCTCATTTAGACATTGTGTTACAATTTAATTGGCTGCAGTTTTTTTTCTTAATACTACCTAAAATAAAGGTACATCTTATAATTGATAGCAACTTAGATTTCATGAATTAGGTGGCTAATTCACTTGTTTCCAATTAAATAATAGCCCCCAAACAAGTAGCTCATATGATCATTAAAATATGGTTGCCTTTGTGCAATACACAAACGTCGGCAAGGGAGATCCACTGTTGGCTTTTCAGAGACACTGAAATTCATTAATCCTTAATATAAGGCACATTAGCACAAGAACCAAGATAACCTCATATGGCTCCATGTCTCTCCTTTGCCACCTTGAGTAGTGTAAAGTGTTCAGAAATGTCCTCTGGGTTTCTGCAATATCCTACTCGAATCCTATCTGGTCTGTGTCAGCTAGCTGGCACTCCAGGTATCAGTCTCAATACAGGGTCAGCCATAAACTGGAGAAATGACTTCTCTGGGGGTGAACACACAAGGAAAGGCAGGAATAAATTAAATCCATGGAAGAAAAATGATTTACAGAACCAACAACCTGACTTGCATTGTTCTATAAGTAATAATTAGTACTACCTTACAGATGTTTCTCTTTAACAAACTACTTAACATCCTGCTACCTAATCATTCTCAAGCTCTATATCCCCATGAAAGAACTACTTGTACTGGAATAAAACGAGGACATGAGCTGAAAGGTTTGGGAAACACATTCAAAAGTGATGGAAGGCATTCTTCCTATTAAATAGTACCCTTCTGAAATGATGGACAGTTATTAGAGAACAAAAATTGTCTTCCATGTATTAAACTTAAACTACGTTAAAAGGAAAAACAACTTATTTCTTCTACATTTTCTCAGAACACTTGTGATGCCAAATGTGTGAGTTTTTCCCACACTGACCAATTTTCTGACACCAGCAGTGTGTCTGTTCTGTGGTTCAATTCCATTCTGACACTGTCTATCTAGGCTTAGTCCCACAAGGCTGCTCCCTGTACCCCCACTTCACATGCCAATCACAGGTCCATGTTGCCACCTGTACTTCTGACTGGCTGGCTATCAACTGGAGGTTCCCATGACCCCTGCTTAGGTTACGATAATTTGCTAGGATGGCTCACAGAACTTGGAGAAACAGTTTGCTAACTGTATTACTGGCCATTATAAAAGAGTTGGGCTCAGGAACAGCCAGCTGCACAGGGCATGCAGGGGAAAAAGCACAGAGCCTCCATGTGCTTTCCAGATGTGTCCCCCTCCCAGCACCTCTGGTGTTTACCACCTCAGAAGTTCTCCTAACCACTTTGGTTAGGGTTTTACGGAGGCTTCATCGTGTAGGCATGGTTGATGAAATCATTGGCCACCGGTGGTTGAACTCAACCTCCAGCTCCTCTCCTCTCCCTGGAGGTTGGCAGGTAGGCCTGAAAGTTCCAACTCTCTAATGACATGGCTGGTTCTCCTGACAACCAGCCCTCTTCCTTAGGTACTTTCCAAAAATCATCTTGTCAATATACAGACTCATGTGTTGTTGAAAGGAGCTTGTAATCAATAACAAAAGATGCTCCTCTCACCTTTATTGCACCAGAGTTTTGTCAGGGGTGGGGAACGAAAACAAAATATTGTAACAAAAGATGTTCCTGTTGCTTTTATCATTTAGGAAGTTACCAGTGTTTCAGGAGCTCTGACCAGGAGCTGGGGACAGAGACCAAATGTATATTTATTTTATCACAATATCATAGCATATATGTATATGTTTATAATACAGAGTTTGATTATGAATGTCTTAATAATGAGTTAAGAAATCAGAGAAATATATGAACTAATCTGTGGTAAATGTATTCTAAGATTTTTGTGAAATGAAAAACAGTTATATTGTTGGTTGTTTTCCCATCCTAAAAACAGTTAAGGGGAAGGTTTATAGAGAATGTAGGGGGCATCAACTAAGTACTATTTGCTTAAAGGAAAGAGAATTTCAGGTCATTTTTCTCTTTCCAATCTGTATCATAAAGGGTGGGACATATGATATATCAGAGATGTGTGAACAGTTGCTATTTAGCCATAGACTTTAAAATATTTTGTACTTATATCCTGGAAGTAGGCTGGAATCTGCCCTTATTCCTATAGAAACAAAACTATATAGCAAAGAGTTACTATGCCAAAGAGTCATTTCTCCAACTAGAAAAGCAACTCTGGAAAAAAATTTGGGGGATAAAAATCAATATTCTAGAGTCAAAGAACAAAATTTCAACAAATTGAGTTTCACAGATCTGACTTTGATTAGCAATTCATGAACGGGGCAGCATTCAGCCTACAAAACAGAAAGGAGCTCTGATGAGCTAGACAGAGTGGGTAAGCTTTATCAGCAGTAAAGAAGTGAAGGAACACAGGAACAATGAACAAGTAGTGGATTGTTCATTTCAGTATTACTTTCCTTAGAGAGACGTAAGCAAAATCTTGCTGGCTTAACGGGATTTGAATATCACCTCTCTCGTGATTTCTCAGCTATTTCAAGTAAATAACTTAGTTTCGGATTGGTAAAGTGGAACTTTAGCACAAGTGACTCCATTTTGGACCCACTATCTTTAACACTAGCAACAAGGACAGTCTAACTTGTTAGTGGGGAAGGAAACTGAATGTGTGAAGCAATTCTGAGGGCATTGAGATAACCTATTCAGTATCCTGATGTCTGAAATTCTACCACCAAAACTTTAACAGAGCTTAATTCAACAATTTCAATTTGACAGATACATACCAAGCATCTACCAGATGCCAACAATTGGTCTAAATGCTGAGGTGTGAATGAGGCATGGTTCTTGTCTTTAAGGAATTCTCATTAGGTTGGGGGACAGACAAGTAAACAAATAAAATGCAGCACATGTGACAAGGGTAGTGTATCAGGAAGCTATTGTTGTGTAACAAACCAAGCCAAAATGCAGTGGGTTAAAAGAGTACGTATTCATGTGGCTCATGGTTCTGTAGGTCAGTAGTTTAGGCTGTGCTCACCTAGGAAGTTTTTCTGGACTCAGCAGGTGTATTAGTCTGTTTTCATGCTGCTGATAAAGACATACCCAAGACTGGGCAACTTAGAAAAGAAAGAGGTTTAATTGGACTTACAGTTCCATGTGGCTGGGGAAGGTCTCACAATCATGGCGGAGGGTGAAAGGCACTTCTTACATGGTGGTGGCAAGACAAAATGAGGAAGAAGCAAAAGTAGAAACCCCTGATAAGCTCATCAGATCTCGTGAGACTTATTCATTATCATGAGAATAGCACGGGAAAGACCAGCCCCCATGATTCAATGACCTTTCCCTGGGTCCCTGCCACAACACCTGGGAATTCTGGGAGATACAATTCAAGTTGAGATTTGGGTGGGGACACAGCCAAACCATATCAGCTGGGAAGCCATGGAATCAGCTGAAGTTTAACTGGTCTAGGATAGCAGGAAAAGTCACGTAAGGCAGCTTGGAGAAAGTGACAGTGGAGCTAAATTTAGCAGAATCACTGGGATATTTCCAGGTGAACAAGAGGGAACAAGTTCCTGGATGAGAGAGAAAAGTCAGGGCAAGGATTTGGAAGGATGACACACCCACTGACCCCTAGGTCAGTCTACATGAATGGATTTGCAGATTATGTTCTGAGAGAAACCTTTGAAAGGAGAAGGCTGCATGGTCATGCAGAGGCAATACAAGAAGCAGACGTAGAGGGAGACACAAACGGAGGAGAAGGAGTCGGGACAGAAGGCTGGGAGGGAAAGCTCATGGCCAATTGTGTCCACACCACCACCTCCCATCAGGCAATATTACTTGGTAAATCTCTGCACACAGAATAAGATGAGAACTTCTGTTCCCCCAGGGAATATGCTGTTTGTTCAGGCCCCGTAAGTTAAGTGGCTATTTGCTCTGCTGGCTTAGGCCTCTGGTTCATTTGCTAGAACAACGACAGCAGTGGCAGAAAACTCATTTTTTCTGAGAAGTTTGATCCAAGTGAGTGCTGTTCCACAGATACAACTTTTCAATCTTGCTACCTTGCCACCATTTTCACTCCTAGATATTTATTTCACATTTATTTTCACTCCTGGATATTTTCAACACACGTGTCCTGTGAGCAAGCTAACATGTGCGACTCTATTTTAAATTTCTAATGTGTGCCTCCATGCACAATTTTAGTCTTTCAATTAGGCTCACTATTTCTGTTGACATCCAATTGTATCTCTGATTTAGTCTGAAGAAATTAAGCATATCTCTTTCATCTCAATGCAAACAATGGTTTGTATTCTCTTTCACATGACTTTAAAATTCTGTACACCAAAAGGCTCGCTGGGCTTTTGTAAAAGCAATGCACAATGATTGTTTTGAAAGAATAAGCCTTTCTGAAAATTCCTACAGAGTGTGCTAAGGCTACAAAGTTCAAAGGAATTTGGTCAGATTCAATGGAATAGCCTCTTGGTTCAAGTGAAGGACTTGGAGGGAGGAGTAAAACAAATCCACCTTCTTTTTAAATAGAAATGAAAAGAGAGCTAAGCAGAAACGTCAACAGGAAGGAAGCTGAAATACAATAAATGGGAGTGACCACTGCTGAACACCAGTCAGAGAAACATTTTAATAAAACACACAAGGCTAATTTCAGTCACTCAGATACTTCACATCAGATCAGAGAAAATAAAGATCTAAGTCTTTACTGCTAATTCTTAGGAAATGAAGATCCCATCCCATGAAAAAAAAATTGGTATAGAAAATGTCCACTGTTTTTCTTCTCATTCTTTGAATCAAATCCTGATGATTTTGACAGCACTTTAAAAAAACGTTAATTCCATGCTCTCAATGGAAACTTTTCCAAAACAGTATTCAAAATATCTGAAGTAGTTATGAAAATAAAAATAAAACCCCCAACCAAGCAAACACCAATAACAATACTGCTGTCATTAATCAGCACAAAAGGCTTCCCCATGCCCAGAAGTCCTGGCAGGGACGCAGGTTGCTGCTCACAAGGGTGACACCTATGTGATGACAGCTGTGACTTTCAGGGTGTCTGAGACTCCAAATACAAAACCAAACAGGAGTCCTCGGGAAATTTTCCCTTTTGCTCACTCTGTGTATATTCAAACACAAACTATTTTCAAAAAATTCCCTAAAACCCCTCTGAGTGGGATGGAAGGGACTAGGCAAGCATATTGCACTGTAATTAACACCCGTTCACCACTGACATCACACGTCAGTGTAAAGATAGGTCACGTACTTTTAATTTCTCACACGCACGTCAGTGGTAAACAGTCCCAGTGTTCGTGTTAATGACACCATCTGGCGCCTCCCATAACTGTGTAGCATTCAGCTTCCAAACAAGATGTAATGGCAGCAACACATGAAACCCACTGACATTTACAGTAAGGAAATTTATTATCAGTCATCGGTTTGGTATAAATGTGTTTGCATGACTGCTGGGGCTATAAAATCGTCACCTTTGCCAGGCAAGCAAAGGTGCAATAAATAATGGATTTTAAGCCATGCATGTACTACCAAATCATTAAACATTTATCACACAGGCACAATAGCATCTTAAGCAACAATTACCACTTGAAAAATTAATGCCACTTTTGAGGGTTAAATAAAAACCATATAGTCTAAGCTTTAACGATTTTTAATGTGGCTCAGTATAGAATATGAAGTTTTTTAATTTTTATTTTAGTTGAATATGATATATATATAAAAAGAGGTCTTCTATAATAATTTTCTCTTGAGGAAGAATCACTCTATATTCTTTTGTTAAATACTAAAAAATACAATTGAAATGTTTCTTGAAAAAGAAATCATGGTTGAAACCTTTCAAAACTAGAAATGGAAAACAAAAGGTTCTTTAGGAGTCACATGGTATTATTTTCTTTAAAATCCTTAATGGATTAATCAGTGATGATTGAAATTAAACTATTTTAACTTTGGATTTAAGGAAACATAAAGTCAAAACCATGAAAATCCCCTGAGTAACCCAGCCGCATTTGTCCCTACTACTTATTCCTTCCAAATACTCTCCCCATGGCGTGCCAGTAATTTCTCCGATATGCTTGTTCTATGGGTATCCATTGTTTTAAGAACAAAATCCTTAGCAATAACAATTCAAAATACAGATAGATTAGAGGAAGGTTTTATGGAGGATTAGAGGAAGGCTTTATGGAGGATTTATCAAAGAATAATTTTTGACTCAAAGAAACAAAGAGAAACCTGCGTGGGAACTAGTTATTTATTTGCTTGCTGGACGTGGAACAATGCAGGCAGAGAAGCCAGTGACTGCCTTGACATGAGGCTCCCCGTGTGGGAGGTGAACCAGAAGCCAAGCCTGGAGGGAGACTGTGCCATCAAGAGGCTCTGTCACGAGATGCCAAGATGAGCACGCGTCTCCAAAACAACACAATCTCAACATGCAAAATGATCACCGAGCAAAAGGAAACAGAGTGAGCCCTAGAGTAAGTGAGTGGCACTGTTTGAAGAAAAAAAAAAGTTAAGAAGTGACTGAATAAGAGATTTCGCTGTCAGTGTGTGAGTGGGGTTTAATTCCGTGGTGAGAGCTATTGCTTAGAAAGCCTCTGCAGTTTTATGGGTCTGCTCCCTGTGGAGGCTTCTCTGTCCACTCTCCTTTTGCCTGCCCTATGCCCTAAACAGGAAGCAGGTGCAGCGCTCTGCAGGCAGGATCCCTGCTGGGACGGAGGGCAGGATGGTCTGCAGAATACTGAGGAGGCCAGGAGGGGAGCCCTGCTCCCGAATTTTCAATCAGTGGAAAGAAATGTTGAGATTTTAGGCCTTCATCTCTAATAGTGACTGCTGTTTACAGGGGTCCAGGGGACTGTGAGTCTTCTTTGTGTGTCTTGGAGTTGAAATTCAAGGTTTTGTCAAGACCATGCATCTTCCGGGATGGCTTCCTCCATTATTGGGGAGAATCCCTGTGGACAGTGTTCATCTTTGGAGAACTGAATTTAGGACTCAACAGAAGGGCTTGGGGTGGGGTGAGGGGGGGTGGTGTCACAGGAACTAAGAGATCATAGGGACGCCCCTCCTTGAATACATACGTATTGCTGGTTCCAAGTCACAGAGGGAGAACTTTGGAGCCTGGCCTGGTCAGACAGAGGAGGGGGTGACCACTCCCCCACCATTGCTGTCTGCAGGGTGACAAAGTTGCCTGAATTCCGTCTGTGTGCCCACATACACAAAGCTCTGTTACACAAAGGAGCTACTCCAGGGACTAACTTACGTGGGATTACGCAGAAACGAACACAATCCACTGGGATGGTGGTACTGTTATGAAACAACACAGACTGCCTGAGCCCCGGACATCACAACAAAAACACCGAGTATGGGAATTTTTCTCAAGCAGCTTCTCTATCCAATATCTGAGAGGGCCCCACACTGCCCTGTCCTTCCATCTGTCACTAAGTAATTCAAATATTTCCTAGAGTTCTTGCTGCTACCTTACATCTTCTGGAAGTGACTATGAGGGCCCTCAAAGAGGTAGAGAATCAATGAATAATTCCAAGAAGGCTTTGCTCATTTCTTTCAAAGTTGTGTCACTTCCATAATACCTGATGAAACACTCTGCCTTCATATGAGAGAGACAGAGAGGGAGGGAGGGAGGGAGGGAGGGAAGGAGGGAGGGAGGGAGGAGGAGGAGGAGAGAGAGAGAGAGAGAGAGAGAGATTGCACACCATGGCGAAAACAGCTCTCCTGAAGGGTGTGAATAAAACAGTTAACAATGAAGGGAGAGAAACAAAAAGCTATTCAACAGATGCATGTCATTTTTACTCTTCAGTGTGGATCAGTTTTTCTTGTTAATTATATCACCTATTCTTTCCTTATATTGATAATTACATAATTACATGAAACAGATGGGTGACAGAATGCACCCAGATGGTGAGAACGTAAACAGGCTTACAAATTGCTTATTCTTGAGCATATTAAAAAGAATTATTTAATAATACATAGATTTCTATACTCTACACATCTGTTGAGTAGAGCCTCAAAATGGGTTACTTTGTCATTTTTTTTTTTTTTTTTCTGAAACAGATACAATGTCCTCCCTGGGAATTCCTGGGAGGCCAACTGCCATGGAGGTAAAATATTTCACCTTTTCCATAATTTGGATTCCTGAAATTCTAAAATCATGTTCTGAGTCCACTGGCTTGCTGTTTTGAAAAATAGAAATGTTGGTTTCAAGGGGAGTTATAATCACATGTAGCACTGATTATACTTTCACAAGCTGGACAAGGTTAAAAATGGGAGGGCTTGCCTTGAGAACATATTTGACATGTTTTAATTGCATCCAATGGGCTTCTTGCATGAAATTCTTTCAAAATAATTACGAAACTAAGTCAGAAGCACCAAAGCTGCATGGGCTGAGTGTGTGTGGAGGTGTGTCTGTCGGAGGAGGGGGCTCACAGACCCCAGAGGCTTCTGGAGGGTCTGAGGGAAGAAGTGGCATTAGCTGCTTCCTCGTGGCCCACATGCCACCTCTGTGTTCTATGGAGTAAGGGCTCTGCTTAAATGATCCTTCTCAGAGGAGTTGTACCTGCCCTGTTCCCACCCTCCCCTCCCAGGCTCTCCTCCTGATGGCACTTGCTGCCACCGGGCACAGTGCCTCCTGGTCTGGGTACTGCCTGCTGCCCCAACTAGAACACAAGTGCTATGTGGCAGGGATGTGCCTATTTATAGCTGTCCCCACAGAGGACAGAGTTGGGCCCACCACATGATCAGCATGCAACAATACTGACTGAATGAATGACATCAATTAATTCTCCACCTCCAAGCCCCCTAACCAGCGATGCAGAACAGGCCCTGTGCTTGCAGTTTCAACAGAAAAGCCTGTCTAGGCAGGAGCAGGGAGTGACCAACAAGGGGACTTCTCAATGGCAGGTGGGGGTGGAGGATAGCAGGGGTTCCTCTCTCAGTTGAAAAGCAAGTACAGAAGCCATGGTGTTTATCGGGGTCATGGACAAAAAGCAGGATACCTAGAAACATGGTTTGGTGGGGGTAGAGAAACAGGCTCAGGGAGAGACAAACTCACCTGGCTTCTGGTGGAGCGACCTAGCTCTTGGTGAGGCGGGGGTGGGTCACAGAACTCCAGAATCAGGCTGTTGTCTCCCACTGCACCAGGAAGTGACGACATGTAGACATGCTTGGAACCGGAAGTGTGAACACTTCCCCAGGGCCAAACTTGGATGGGGATTGTGTGTACTCTGTGTGTATGTATTTATGTATGCCTGCTGCGTGTGTGAGAGAGAGATGGCTGGAGGGAGAGACGGACAGAGAGAGAGAGTCATGAGAAGCATCTGAGTCCTCAGGGGCCTGGAGATCCTTTTGGAATTTGGGCTCTGTGAGCTGTGGCCACCTTCTGCTCTTGAATGGGATGGGGGAATTGCTGAGCTGTTAGAAGTCACATGGTCTGAAAGGTGCCTGCCAGCCTTGGTCCTACCAATACACGGTGACCAAAGACCCAGTGTGTGGGGATCGATGTTGTCTGTAAACAAATCAAAATACTTGTGGTATGTAATTCTGTGGGACATTGTCAGCCCATCTTTGGGAGTTGCTCAACTGTGATTTGTGACGGATAATACTCAATTCCATTTTTAAATCAACCATCAACTCCAGTTTCATGAAAAGCACTGTCCCCACAGATGCATGAATGGCGGTGGGAGGGGGTGGTTTGCATGAGAGAGGAGCTCTGCTAAGGTGACTGGAAAGTGCTGCCTAAGACCTGTTCCCCGGAAGCACAGCTCTTTTTGGTTAAATGCATAGACTACCATAAAAACCACAATTACAGTGACTACCATGGTAATAATTTCAATGCACTGAATTACATGAAAAAACAAAATAAAACAAACAAAACCTGGGACACAATTGAACAGCACAAGAAGTAGGAATGTGGCATAGTCTGTAGTTTATGTTTATTGCCATGGGTTTCGACTGACCAAATGGCTCATGCCTGCCTGCACTGTAGCTAAGTCATGTTTGATATCTCAAACAAGTGGCAATAAAAAAAAATCTTTATGGCTCCCATGCTATTTTCATACCTTATTCATTCTGTTTTTTCCCTGTTTTTAAGTCATCTTTTGTATTTTCTTCTTGCTTATTAAGTTGATTACTATGGAGTTCATGACATCAGTAATCTTGACTAAGTTTAATGGTCTCAAGGCAACATTCAGACTAAAAGTTTTGATACTTCAAGTGGTTCAACCCTGGAGAATGGGAGCAGATTGAGAGCTGAGGACTGCGGGCTTCAAGCTGCTTCTCTAATGGAACACAGAGGTGGAAGGTGGTCCGTGCCCACTCAGCCGAGTCCGCGTGGGGCAGCCCTTGGGGAGGACTGCGCCCCTGGCGAACCAGGTACTGCACTTTCCAAGGCCCATTTAATCCTCTGCCTCTGATGAACTCAAATGCCATTTTCCCTCTGGATTTGGTGAGTGCAAATAATGATAACCAAACTCAAATTGCTTTAGGAAAATTACTAAACTGTGGAAGGCTTTTAATCTATCTCGGTTTAATTTGAATGTAAAACCTTTCTAGGTTCTCGGTTATTTTTCCTGATCTTTCACATCTTCCAGAAAGGCAAAACCCATTGTTTTAATTGTTTATTTTTTGTAGAAATGGGGGTCTCACTGTGTTATCCAGGCTGGTCTCAAACTCCTGGCTTCAAGTGATCCTCCTATTTCAGCCTCCCAAAGTGTTGGGATGACAGGTATGAGCCACTGTGCCTAGCCCATATCCCATCTGTAAAACTAGAATTTATTAACGGGATATAACAAGTGAAAGTTTTAACAAAAAGACCTCAAAGTTAGGCTTATGACACTGTACTTTATTCTATACGCATCTACTGACCTCCAATCACTTCATAATGAATGGAATCACGTTTCTATAATTCTTCCACGAGCCAGAGGGAGTAGGCCAGCCCCAGAGGGGCATTCGTGGTCTGTGTTTCATATGTCTGTCACTGCTGTCATCCTAGTGGGGTGCTGTTTTTGTACTAGCAGATGTGTTTCATTTCTGCCAATCCATGCTGACTCATGACCCCTCCTGATGCTGCAGGCAACAGCCAGGGGACACCAGGCCTTTGGGCAGACCCAGCCCCAGAGAACAAATGCGTCAATTCTGTGCTGTTTTGTTTCCAGGCAGATAACTGGTTGCAAGAAGGTTTTCTGAGTCTCAAAAGCCTGACTGTTATGCATCAAAAGTCAAAGTTGATGCTTCCAATGACAGATACAGAAGAACACATGGGGACAGCGAGCCCACTGTCTGAGGACCAGGAGGAGGAAAGCCAGAGGGGAAGAAGGAGAAATTAGTGCAGTGCAGCCCTCTCCTTCCCCTGGCTAAGGCCAGGAAAGTGGAAGGAAGCGGGCAGGATCCCCACAAAGATTTTGGAGAATACAAGAAGGAGACTGCTTTACGAGGGGGACTCTACTGCCACCTTGTCCTGGGAAGAGTCCAGCAGAGATGGCTGAGGGAGCTTCCCGGACAAGGAGGGAAATGAGGCAGCAATGAGCTTCTGAAAGCCCAAAACGAGGAAAGCAGGAAAGGAAGAGAGCACCTGGCTCCAGGGAACACAAGGTCACACTCAGACTGGCCTCAAGGCTGTGAGGATGGGATGCTTCTGCAGAAAGCAGTGAGGGCTGCGGGGGCTTGGATGCCAGGACAAGGGGTGACTTTGCCTGAGGACAAAAGCTGATGTTCTGAACTCAGGATTCCTGTGAGGACAGGCACTACCCAAGTAGCAGATACCTCCCCTCCCAGCCTCCTCCCCGCCCGCCACAGTGCCATGACATTCCGTGTCCATGAGCTCCTGAGAACTTGGATGTTTTTCCTACCCCGCTAAAAACATGAAAGAAGAAAAGCTCCTACATGGACTCAGTGTAAATATTAAATGATTAAATTTACCCAGAATTGATGGAGGTTACTTTTACTCCCATCAGGTGGAATAAAGGCCCAAAGCAGAGACTCAGTTCAATTAGACAAAAATAGGAAAATAAAAGATGTATCCTTTTGCACACCTAGTTACTTGTCTTAAAAATCTCTATCTGACATAAAAAAGAGGGTTTGCTGTATGTCTCTATACTCTTTATGTTGCTTAGATACAGCGACATATTGCCAAGAGAAATCATCTTTTTCAATTCAGGAATCACAAGTTTTCATTTTCAAATTCTAAAACTTTATGCTTTTTGATTAAAGAGATAGTAATGTTACCTTTGACTGAGCAATACCATTTCTAGGAATTTATTCAAAAGAAATCAAAGCAAATGTGCTGAAAAATAATAAGGGCAGACATGGTAGCAGTGTTCATCATGATAAAAATTGGGTTAAAAACTTAACCAACATGAGGGAATTGGCCTGCACACAGCAATGGTGAATCGTGGGCTCTGACATCACACTGTTTAGTCCCCAAACCGCAACTTAGCAGCTGTGTAGCCCCGGCATGAAGACAATAGATGCTACATTCCAAAGGAGCCCCCTTATAAAAATGCCAAAGTCAGTGACAAGTGCCGGTTAAATGCCTTTTAACTCCTAACTCAAAATGAAGACATGAAAGGGTTAGATGAGTACATGCAAAAGGGGCTTTTTTGAAGATTTCTTCCAGGAGAACTGTTGATGTGCTGTGAGTCCCATGCCCCCCATCCCCAAAGAGGACAGATGGAAGGGGTGCCTTGTCTTTTGCTTCAAGTCACAGAAAGGGTTTGGGAGCCCTCCAAGAGCTTCATGTGAGGCCTCTAGACAAAGTGGATGGATGTGCTGGGTGAGCTGCATGGGCAGGTGGCCTGCATGGGCAGAGCCTGCTGACCCACAGAGGCAAGAGCTCTTCTCTCAGGTCCTTCCTATACGGCACCTCCAGATGCAAATGAAACTCGGTATCAAAGCTAGAGGATGGCATCTCCTGCATCATGGGAATGCTGGTGAGAGCTCCCTAGAAACAGGAATCCCCTAGGAAACTGTGAACACACACTAAGAGAAGAGGAGTCCAGCCCACAGAGTAGGGGCCATCTTACGACAGCAGTGGCCAAGTTCAGACTTGCCTCCTCCTCCAACTGTTCCTCCCTGCCCTGACCCCAATTTCAGAAGGACTAGAAACACAGCTCAATAATAAGAAGACACTAAGAGGCTAAAGAAAGAGAAAGCACTAAATACTGAAGAGCTATATAAATGCTAAGTTAGTGGAAGGGGCATGAGAGTTCGGAAGAGACAAGAGGCCCTCCCCATCCTGCCTTCTCCAACCACAGGCTTCCCACGTGCTTGCAGGCTTCAGCAGTGGGTCAGGGGAGCCTCACCCTTGGAGGAAAATTGAATTTTGATTATTACATAAAATGAAATTGAACATTTTATGGAATTAAGATCAAGTATTGTGATTGGAAGTGACCCATACAGCTTTAATGACCTAGAACTGACCAGAAGGTCCTAGAACTTGCTCACTTTCCATCCGGGTGCAGGAGAAAACTCAGCCACATAGAACATATTTACAGGGCGATGAGATACAGAACTCAAGTGGCTTCGTGACTATTCACACAAGTCCTGCTGGCTTAACGCTCACTTGCATTACCAACCCTTTACTAACCTCAGTTTTCCCCACTGCAAAATGGAGATGATGCTGCTGAAACATCTGTGAGAATGAAAGATCAGCTGGGACAGGATGTAATGCAGGGCCTGGCAGGAGGAAAGTACTCACTGAGCGGCGGGGCTTGCTGCTTCGCAGAAATGTGTGGCCACGAAAATCACACTTTACAATACTTAGTAACAAGTAAATATAGTCACAACATATTAAGTGAAGAAGCATGTTTCAAACACTATAACCCCATATCTAATAGCATATATATAGTCTTTTTCACAGAAAATAATCCAGAAGTTGAAACCCCAAAATATTAACAAAGGTAATCAAAAGATAGGAGGAAAGAAGGTTTTACTGATTTTCTCTATTATTTTTTCCTAAAATGTCTACCAAAAACATGTATTGCTTTTCTAATAACATACTTATTTTTAATCAAGGGGAAAAGATATCACTTCTCTAGTCAGTATCCGCAGCTCTAATTGTCCCCTTTGTCATTTTATATCCCCAGCTACTTTAAAATACACAAAGCAAAGCCTCACGTTGGAGCTGCCATTCCTCTCTTCCCCGAAGGCAGATTCTGAAGAAGCCACTTAGCTGCGAAGGCCAGTTTCTGCCCGGGAGCTCAGCTCCACCCGGGAGCCTTGCTAGGATGCAGGCTTTCAGAGCTCTGCGGCAGGCAGCTGATGCGTCCGGAGGCACTTCTGGACCTCTGTGGCATTCATTACCCTGGCTCTGCAGGGAACAGAATGCATTTTTTTTCCTCCTACTGGGTTGTGGCAAGAACCCGATCAGCATCCAGGAAATCCTTAGAATTTTTTTCTTTTCTATTGGAAGCATTGGCAGCTCTTTTTAAGAGCAATAATATTACTAAAGGTGGATCAAACAAAGAACATGCTGGTGTCTTTTAAAAAACAGAAAGTCCCCCATTTTCCTCCTACATTTGGATGGGCATCTTGTTTGCTGCCTGAGCTCTCTTAGATGTCCACACAGGACCACAAGAGGCTGCTGAGTCAGAGAGGGTGAAGCAGGAAAGCTAACAGAGATTTTATTTCAGAAAAATCTCCGCTTTCAAAAGAATTGAAGCAGCATTAGCAGTGTAGTCTCAAATGTGTGTATGAAGCTCTCTTGGAGTGGTGGAAACTCTACTTCTGAAACTAAAAGAACAGTTGAGACGTTGCCCTTCAATGGACTTGATTTGACCAGCACTTCATCAATTACTCGCCAGAATGCTGAATCTGATCTAAGAATGAAAGAGTGCAAAATAATGCAGTCACTTTGGAAAATAGTTTGGCAGTTCCTCAAAATATTAAACATAGAGTTACCATGTGACCCAGCAGCCCCACTTGTAGGTATAGACACCGTCCCCCAAATGAAAAGACATACACCCAAAAACCTGTGTGCACATTTTCATAGCAACATTTCCATCATAGCCAAATAATGGAAAAAACTCAAATGTCATCGACTCATGCATGAAAAAATAAAATATAGTATTATCCACACAATAGGATATTCAACAATAAAAAAGAAATAAAGTACAGACACACACGCTACATTGTGGATGAAACATGCTAAGAAGCCAGTCACAAAATACTGCATAGTATATGTTGCGACTTGTATGAAATGTCCAGAATAGGTAAGTTCATAGAGAGAGTAAGTAGATTACTGGTTGTCTAGGGTTGAGAGGAGAGGGCTGGGAAAGAGAGGAAGTGACTGCCAGTGGGCACAGGTTCCTTTTGGGGGTGACGAAAATGTTCTAAAATTAGATAGTGGTAATGATTGTTCAACTCTGTGAATATACTAAAAACCTTTGAATTGTATAGTTGAAGTGGGTTAATTGTATGGTTTATATATATGATTTATATCACAATGTGAAGCTGTTAAAGACATGGTTGGGGGAAGACAGAGACTGTCCTATAAATATCTGTCCTAGAAAATGAGGATAAGATGTAGCATTGATTCCTGACAACACTAAGATGTTAAGAAGTTACTTTTCCCAATTTCTTCTCTATCATACCCTCAGAGCCTCATCTTGCCCCCTGACCACTGCCCAGTTACTCAACAATTTCCACAGCTTGTTGATCATGCCACTAATTCACATCTTATCTCTTCCCTCCACCCACCTCCCACCCCCAAAAATAAACCTTTAGTCACTCATCTGATGGGCACTTACTTGGGTTCTGAAACCACATCCAACATGGAGCTGAATTTTGGGAAATGTATAATGTAGCCTCCATATGGGATCACAATTTTTTTCTTCCTTTCCCAGCAGCTGCCACCATAATTTTGCAACAACAAAGGTTTTTTGTAACAACAAAAATTACAAAGGTTTGTAACAACAAACCCATACAACAGCGAGCTAACTGCAGAGAGCCTGATCAGCAGGTGTCCAAAACCTGCCAGCACACCAACCTGGACCCATGTCTGCTCCTTCCTAGCCCAGGTCAGACAGGGTCAGGCTGGTACCAGATCAAACCCAAGAGTGGATCATTCAGCCAAGAGGAAAATTCAAACTGCACTGGGAGAAATCCAATCGTCTGTGGGTCACCTTTTGGTTAAGTACCTGGTGCCAAGGATTTGTGAGGTTCAACAAGATCTATATTGAACCATACTCTTTTCTGTAGTTTGGTTTTCCTATAATGAGTCATACTAGTACTTTAGCCTTTTAGGTAGGAAAGTATGTCTGTGGAAGTTAAAGATAGGAGTTTTGGCAACCAACTGCCTGGGTTTGAAATTCTGTCAATTAAATTACCTTTGGACAAGTTATTTACTCGCCCTCCTGGCAAGCCTGTTTGCTTTAGGTACACTGAGGATGGTAATCGCAGTAACTATTTACATGCGCTGATGAGAGGACGAGATGAGAAACTCCATGGGAAGCCTTTAAGCAACAGCTCAAGAAGTAACAGTAATGCAATAGTAGTTGTTTTTAGTACCTTGTAACTTTTCTAAGAGGGAAAAATTAGGACAGTAAGGAGAATAAACACTGGTTTATAAGTCCTTCTGGTGTGTATTTATATACTATTTATATAATATACGCTTATATAATATATAACATATTATATTAAACTAGATAATGTTCAGAGAATTGGAAAGAAATGACCATAGAACTTGTATTGTAGAAAGAAAAAAGCCCACAAAGGAACTTACGTAAATGATTCTAAGAATCTCAGAGAAAAGAGTTCACTATACATAGAAGAAAGTACACTTCCCATAGATATTGTAAACACATAGGAACTGGCTGGGAAGTGGCTTGAAGAAGCAAACTGGACTCATGGCGATGATTTAAAGTGGGTTAATTTCATTTCAAGAAAATATTTCTCCCATGGTCACATTAATAATAATTAGAGCATATATGATGCTGAAAAAATACGGGTCTGCATTTTTAGAAACCTCTACCAAAGTGATGGCCCAAGAGCTAAAAATACACCGACCACAAATATAACCAAGGGAAGTCTAACCACTGGCGGTGAAAGTTACCACGTTTAAGGAAGGGGCTGGGAAACAATAAAGCTGGGGAAAATCTAGCAGGTGCTGGGAGAATAATGCAATTTCCTAGGGCAGCAGATGCACAAGTGAAACAGTATCCAGTAACAGTCCATCAGATGGTAATTATAGCTGGACTGGGAAGAACAGCCAGATGAAAAGGGGCAATTCAAAGGGTAACTGAATGCCAGTGAGTGACATCTTCCTGAGAGATCACATACCAGGAAAAAGCAGGGCCATCACTTAGCTCTGAGGGGGAGGGCTTCCATAAACCGTCATTTTTCTTTGTAGAAGGACAAAGGGAAAATGTGGAGAAATGAATGCACAGAATCCAAATGGAGGCCTCCAAAGAATTCATTAGTCGAGATTTAATCAGACCATCGTTAATAAGCAACCAGAAAAAAAAAAAAAAAAAGAAAACCAAGATCACTCTGAAAGTATGATTCCTCAGGAAGGATGAAGGGTTGATTTAGTTCTGAAAATATGTGAGAGAGAGGTGAGTTCACGCTATAATTCTATGAACACTATAAACCAAGATGAAGAGCTGAAGTGACTGAAGTGGATGATGGGGAGCATCTACTGATATTGAGGCAATGGCAGGGGCTATTTAAGTTCAAAGCAGGTTTTCTGGAGTGTAATATGACAAATAACACTTATTTAAACTCCCACTCCTGGAAAGGAAGAGGTGCCTTTTTTTCAAACACATTCCCTCTCCAGGAATTCTGCAGAAACAGGTCTGAGCCCAGTGTGGCTATTTCTCCTGAGTTTGGGCTCTTGTCACCTGGAAGGCCAGTACAAGCCCTCTTCCACCCCCAGTTAATACCGAAACTAGACTGGAAGCTCCGTGCAGGTATGCATGGTGACACAGTCATATCTGAATCCCTGTAAAAGGCAAAAAGGAAAGAAAACAGGCTTGTATGTAGACCCACTCTGAAAGTAAGTATAGGGCAGCTTGTTCGGCCGTCTTTAATCAATATAACTGCTAAATTAATTCAGCCCAATTTTGAGTGTTTTCCTGATCGTAATACTCATTCAGGATAAATACTTGAGGGAATGGATGGATACCCCATTTTATATGATGTGATTATTACTCATTGCATGCCTGTATCAAAATCTCGTGTATGGTATAAACATCGATACCTACTGTGTACCAACAAAAATTAAAATTAAAGAAATAAAATAATTTTGTAAAAAATAATAATACTTACGCAGGTAGGCCCTGATGAGTCATCTAATAAAAAACTTTCATGAGAATAACTCTCATAACGTAAAAGCACGGGCCAAGATGGCTCATTCAAGCTAAGAAAAGAATCTTCCAGGTCTATGATGTCAGTTATGGTCTTGGTCAGGAGAAAGCCCTCTCTCTTACCCATGCATTCACACTGGTTGACTGTGGAGATATTATTACGAATCTTTGAGACCTTGTTCTGAAATGTGTGATGAAAATCATTTATGTTTTCTAGGCTCTTTTTTATTACCTGCTGTGGAGTGGGCTGTCAATTAATAGAAACGACGGGGAAGGTGTTGTGGCAGGGACACTGATCGTCCAAACCAGGCAGGAATTAGGAGGGCCTTGAGGTGGGAGCGAGGGCATATTTCCCTGCCATGCAGTGATGAATTTCAATCACTGCTGCCTTGTGCCAGATTCAAATTGACAACCTACCGAGATGAAATGCTTTCTATCCCATTACTCATGCCTGGAGTGATCTGTTCCCTTGAAGATTGGCTTCCTAGGTGAAAACTAGGGACTGGATGGTCACTCTAAGATGCTTAAAATAGGATAAAAGGTATGAAAGACGAGTGGCCGGCAAGAGAAGTGATATGGACATGGTGAGGGAGCTGAGGGTCTCATATAAAGCTCGATGCACTGGGAGGGGAAGGGAGGGTAGGAGATGTCAAACCTAAAGGGAAAATTCATTCATTTGGTAATGAGAGTTGCTCAACCTTGCACAGTTGGCTACTGCAATGCTATCACTCTACTAAGAAAACAATGTCTTGAGGGATATACAGAGATTCTTCCTAAAAATACTCTACTTGGCTCAACTTGTCTCAGATAATCACTCTAAAACATTAAAACTGTCTCAAATGTTAAAAAGAGAAAAATTAATAATATAATTTAGCATTTTAACTTTTTTTTTTTTTTTTGAGATGGAGTCTCGCTCTGCCGCCCAGGCTGGAGTGCAGTGGCCGGATCTCAGCTCACTGCAAGCTCCGCCTCCCAGGTTCACGCCATTCTCCTGCCTCAGCTTCCCGAGTAGCTGGGACTACAGATGCCCGCCACCTCGCCCGGCTAGTTTTTTTTGTATTTTTTAGTAGAGACGGGGTTTCACCGTGTTAGCCAGGATGGTCTCAATCTCCTGACCTCGTGATTCACCCGTCTCGGCCTCCCAAAGTGCTGGGATTACAGGCTTGAGCCACTGCGCCCGGGCCGCATTTTAACTTTTTAATACCGAGGCCCATTCCATGTGGATTATGGTCTCGATAATCCTGTGATTAAACTTTTAATATGTCTAAAATTTTTTACTGAATCTTGTTTACTAAATCTAAATCTCCATTACAATTTTCTGAAGCTTGAATACAACGAGTAGCAACAAAAGTGCTTCTTAAACAGTCAGAATTCACCTGAGAAATAAGCACAATAGCACGAGCAGCAGGTAACAGGCATCTATGTTAGAATTCTCCCACCCGTCTGCTAAGTGGCTGCCTTCCTGGACCCTGGGTTTGAACAATCCATCTCTGCTTTGTGCTGAAATACACCAGGGCTCAGGGGTGAGGGGCACAGCTTACTGAGATGACCATGGAAAAGGTTACTCAATGTAAGCAATGGTTTCGGATCATACCAACCTGGGAAGTACTAATGAGATAATTTTAAATGAAACAAAATGTTATCTCTGACTTTCTCCCCACCTAGAGCTCCAGCTCACCTCAAAATCACTTAACTGAAAATTCTCACAATAGGGTGGGAGGGAGGGGGCAGGTGTGGAACTGCACTTCATATTCATAAAAACGATGCTTCCTGATATCCATGCAGCAACTCTGGACTCCTCCCTCCAGCTCCAGCCAGGCCACCCATGCTGCCAGAGGACTGGCTGAAGGCACAGGAGCTGTGGGCTGCCACTGAAGTATAAGTCTCAGCAATGACTGCAGAAGGTCAGCATCTCTCATCCTGACCCTGATCTGATGCGGAAGCTGCAAAGTTGTACGCCGAGCACATCCATGTACTTCTATGCCCAGCGCTTTCTCCAGAGATCAGTTTGCCTCTGTGGAAACTGTATTTCAGTGCTGGAGACAGCATGTAGCCACTGTCTCTGACCCCAAGTCACTGTCTTTGCACCAAACTTCTGGGTGTTGGCTCTCTTTCCAAAGCAGTCTGTTCCCAGGATCTTCACATGCAGACAGACCACATGGTGGCCCATCCTAAAGGTCTTCCAGGTGGGCTAGGCACATCTCATCTCCAGTGCTGTGAACCCTGCTACTTAAGAATATGCCTGTGACCTTCAGATAAAATGATATGAATCTGGAGTTTGCTTCAAAATGATATAGGAGAAAGGGGAAGTGGTGGGGGCACAGATGATCCAAAATTAGCAAAGAGTTGCAAATCATTGCAGCTGGGTGCTGAGTGCAAGGGATTTCCAGTGCCACTCAATCTGTGGTCTGGAACAGGTGCCCATGTGCAAACTATTATTTGTCTATGAAGATATGAGTAAGAGACACCGAGAGAAGCATTCAGAAACTTTTATAGCAAACCAACAGAGTAATGCTATGTCTGTTAAATCTAACAATAAAAGAATTTTGTCTGTCTTTGCTTTTTTAATCTTGTTTTCCCAGGAATTCACTTTTTACAAAACTATCAGTCTATGACTAATTGCACATTAATTTAAAAAAAAAAAGACATGTAGATTGAGAAGTCCTGCTTTATATGATCAGTCTATACTCACATATAAATTTACAATGATATAAATTTTTGTTATTTTACAAATACAAAGATGAATGTAAGACACAAAGCTGCCTCTGAGTTGGTCTGATGGAGGTGCCCTCCCCATCCCTCAGTGCACCCGCCAGTAAGACAGGTGCCGGGCGGGGCGATGTCCTTCCCGCAGTGCCGAGCCTGTTGCAAGGTGTTTATTTCAGCATCATCTCCAGCTCTGAGGGGCAGCGCCTTGGGTAAGTGTTTGCAGAGTTTAAACTCACACTTTCCCTTTTTCTCTCTCACAAAGGACAAATGTTAGCCCACTGAGGGATTTTTTTGTTTGTTTGTTTTGTTTTTTACTTAAGTAGAAGAGTATACAAACACTACAAGTCCATATCAGTCAACATGAGAAAATTATGTTTTCCAATTAGGTTATTGAAAAAAACTGTGTGTATGTATACAGGTACATTTGCATTTAAAAGAATATCTAGGTTTGATTTCAATCCTTTTTCCTGTTCTCACAATAAAAGTGGCCCCTGGCCATTCATTTTAAGGTCAAAAACTCCTGCTGCCCCAGGGCAGCTAATATGCTTCTGTTAATCATCTTGATGCCCCTGGGGGAGGGAGTTAAAGAAACCAGCTTAGACCCGGGGCCCAAACATCTCAAATGCAGCCAGCTCTGTTTTCTCTGTCAGCTTCATCCTAACAGCGAATGACCACTTAATGCCTTGAAAGCAAAACATCACTGAAAGGGGGAATCTGCTTTTGAGGACAGGGAAAGAAAATGAAAATATGCCGGAGGATGACTCTAGGTCTTTTGTCCTGGGACACAGCAGCCTGAGAGGCATCCCCATGGGATGACCCTGCAGGGTCCTGTGGCTACTGCTTTAGGCTTGCCAGGAAATAACGACTTGAGGGAAAGGCCTGCAGGGGAGCCTTCGCAGGGCTCCGCCTGTAAGGGTATGAGCACCAGGTTCTCTGTAATTAAGAAGCAGCCTGCTCCTGTGAAGACAGCACTGCCACCCCATCTGCCAGGCCCACGGGAGCTGGCACCGCGCCGCCCTGCCTGCCGCCCTGCTACCCACCGGATCCTTGGAGACCGCCTTTGATGGAGCGTTTATGCCAAGCTTTTCCAGAGGATAGACAATCTGTCGTCGTGGTCGCACGGGAACCAAGTAATGAAGGGCAGATGTCAGGGAGTGGGCGTAGGGGTTCTGGAACTGAAAGACAGCAATCTATATTTTAGGGGAGAGAATGTCAGAGAGGCTCAGCACAGATGTCTGCGTACAGCTTTACAAATACAAAACTCTTAACTCGGCCAAGTCAGAGAAGAAAAAAAAAATCAGCAAATAAACAAACATACTCTTCGAGCAGTGGAATGAATTGTAGATAATGCCTGACACTAATGAAGATAATTACGAGAGTAATTACATTACTATCTCTGTGGGAATGACAGATAAACAAGTGGTTTGGTTTATGGGATTTTTCAGTACAAGTATTTTCCCCGGGAGGATATTCTTCTCCATAGTGATCATGCATCAGCTTGATCTGACCCCATTAAGCTGTGTTATCTGCATCCTGTTAACCTTTGTATGTTTGGCACAAGCTGCTTTAAGAAGACACATAGATAAAAATGTCATCCAAGGGGTAACTTAGCAGGGATGTGAAAATTCTCCTGTTTGTAAAAGTCACTCACAGTGACTTCAACTGGACCTCTGTTAAACAATAACAACAACAAAAACTGTTTTGGCACAAAAAGAAAACTGAGAAGTGAGGGTGGGTGTGGGAGAAGTAGATCATATTATTTACATCTAGACTAATACTAAATTATGAGTTGGATTTATACTTACTGAAATGAACTATGATAAACCATGTCTTAGGGGAATGCTTTATGTATTGATTTTATCCAGTTTTAAAAACTTAGCAGAGAAAACCAAACACGGTGATCTTTATTTCTGTCACATTTATAAAATCTTAGGGTTTTGGTGAAATGAACTAAGGACATTGTAACCATTTAAATCTGAAGAGTCAGACTGTAAAATCAAAACTTTTAATGATACATTTATTGAATTTAAGCTAGAAAGCAAAGAAAGAAAAACAACTGTAGATGCATTTTAATAAATAGGTGGTTTACATATGACTTTTTGCAGTTCTAAAAATAACCCCTGGCATTTCTAAGAGCTTCTAAAATGGTTTTCTAATATCCTTCACCACTGAACTTCACACCCTGACTTCGCAAACTGAAAAACAGAACCCTAGCCAGCACCCTGTTTTTATGCCTGAAAGAGCTCTTAATACATGCCTTGACCAGAGAGACAGAGAGAAAACCATCCCCATAATGTGAGCCAAAAAGCTCAACTTTACTGTAGTCAACTGGGGATTTATAGCAGAATTTGGGAATTCTTACTCAAATTATTTGGAACTGCTTCATACACTTGTTTTAAATGAATATGTGAAATCAACTGGAAGTACAGACTGAGAAGAAATCTGTTTCCAAGCATGTTTTTAGAGGCTATATACAACAGTGTGGAACATATTCCTAATTTCATACTATTGAGGTAAATGTATAAACATTTAATGAAACGTCCAAGGTATTATTTTTATTATGGATGCAAATGGACTTTCTCTAACCCAGCACATCCAGGCAACTTCATGAATAAAAACAAGAAAGTAATATCACATCCTGAAGGTCACAAAATTGGCATTTGGCCAAGTGCAAAGTAAAAGAAAACTGTGCAGGACCAGGATTTTCCAGCAGAACTGTTACCTTCCCATCTCAGTGAGCTCAAAGCTGGGCCATTTCATTGCCAAGGTGCTGCATTTTGATAGCAAAAAAAAAAAAAAAAAAAAAAAAAAAAAAAAAGAAGCTAGGGCAGAGTCTACATCTCACTCAAAACCTTTTCTGTTTTTCTTCTTTCTTCCCCATTCCCTCTGGACTTCTCCAAAAGGTTTTCCGAACTTCTCCAAAAGGTTTTTGTTAAATAAAATACACTGGCGAGATTATTGTTATGTGTATGTACTAACACACTTCAGATTGTTTAATAAATAGACATGTTAATAATAAGGCATTTTAAGATCTCTTAGCTCCCTTTTGCTGATAAGAAGAAATGAGACAATGTCAAAGACTCTAGGCAGAACATGGGAAAGTTTGAGTTCATGAGTGGAATCTTATGGGGCAACTTCTACCTGCTGTAGTGGTTGAATCCCTTCACCCCAAGTCTACGTCAAGTTGAGGACCAATGTTGTCAGTGACTGAGAGACCAATTTGCAGGAAAAAACCCTTGGGAATCTAGCTTGAAAACGCCCTTGCCTATGGAACAACCAGACACCTTATATGAGTGTGTGAGTGTGTGTGTGTGGGGGGTGAGTATATGTGTGAATGCATGAGTGTGTGAGAGTGTGGTATATGTGCATGAATGCATGAGAGTGTGTGGGGTGTCTGTGTGTGTGTGTTTGTGTTTGTGACTCTTCCAGGCAATGGGGATATAGCTTTGAACAAGACAGATAAAAGCATGGCTGTGTTCATGGTAAAATAGATAACTTCAGTTGGTGGTGAGTGCTGTGAGGAACACTAAAGTGGGATGGGACGTATGCAAGTAAGATGGAGGGTGTGTGATCTGTGCATGCACATACACACCATGTATACACATCAGATTCGTGTCTATTACCACAGTATTACTCCATGCAAGTATGGCAAGTGTTACACGGGGTTACATCGGCATCAGGTATCTCCACACTTTCTCTCCATCACCTACTGGGGGTGTGTACAGTGCTTGTTTGGAATGCTGGGATAGCATGCCAGTCTTCTAAAATAGAATTAATTTATTCTATGGAATCATCACTGAAATGTTCTTTGCTTGAAGGAATGAATAGGATCATGTTGGTGCTGCACTCGTGCATCATAAAAAATTATTAGATTTTCACGTCTCTTAGAGCATTTTTGCATGGTTTTCAGTCTCTGTTTTGTCAATATAGAAAAGCCAACATATTTTACTACCAATGATATTAGTTGTGATTGTGTCAGAAATTCGAAGCCTACAGAATGTCACTGTAGTCTATGAAAAAGGCAAAACTAAATATGGCCATTGGAAATTCAGACCCATGTTATCATCAAAACCCATCATGAGAGGAATGAATAAAATGTGGCACACAACACCAACAACACTGTGAACACTGACCTGCTGGGAAAGGGAATCGCACCATTCTCTCACCTTGCCTTCTCTGGATTTTGGGTAAACAGGGTAGTAGAGACAGGATTTAAAGCCTAAACGCAGGATCTCCTTCAGAAAGAACTTGGTGTAGTGCCGGAAAATGGGGTTGAGGGCAAAGTGATGCATGTGGCCGTGTTCTTCGCGCTGGTGGTGACTGAAGTAGATGAAATCTTCAATGTTGTAATGTGACCGGATGTACTCAATGTCCTACAGAAAAGACAGAAGGGATGGTTTCTACAAGCATTTTAAACAAATGGCATGCATTTTGTGATAAATATCTTTTAAAAATTACTTTAGGTATGACAGTAAGAAATGTGTTTTTCTCTTCCATATTTGCCACCTCATCTTCACGGTAAATTTTTTAAATTAGAAATTACATTTCCTGAGAGCTAGTTGTTCTGATGGATTGTCTTTGGGGGATGGCAGCAGAGCTTGTAATGTGCTCCTTCCACACCCATGGCTGCTATCAACTCAGAGAGCCCCGAGTCTCTGCCGTTGGCCAAGCGGCAGGACGGCAGCTCCATACCACTCAGGCAAAGTGAGCACAAGCCAGTCAGCGCAAGAGACCGAGCCCATGGGAAATTAGGGAGTCAGGCAGACAGAGCCACTAGTGTTCTCTGATGTGTTAGTGTGGAAATGTGTCACCCCCAAGTCACACACTTTGTTTTGTTTTGCTTTTCTTCATTTGAGACAGAGTCTCACTCTGTCACCCACGCTGGAATGCCCCGGCGTGATCTTCGCTCACTGCAACCTTTGCCTCCTGGGTTCAAGAGATCCTCCCATCTCAGCCTCCCAACCAGCTGGGATTTCAGGTGCCCACCATCATGCCTGGCTAATTTTTTTTTTAGTTTTAGTAGAGATGGAGTTTCACCATGTTTGGCCAGGCAGGTCTTAAACTCCGGACCTCAAGTGATCTGCCCGCCTTGGCCTCCCAAAGTGCTAAAATTACAGGTGCGAGTCACCATGCCTGGCCCCAAGTCATACACTTTGATTACATGTATGGCTGGCTGGCCTACAATAAAACTGCATAATTGGGCCTTATCCCTGTGCACTTCTTAAACCTTCTATCCCCCTTGATGTGTAATATTTTTACAGTGGAAGGTAATTTAAAGAATTGATGAGTGTCTTCCCATGTAAAGGAAATATCAGGCACACTGCTCTTGTTTCCATAGGTCTGGTTCTGGTTCCCCCACTGTGCCCACATTGCACTGGGATCCCAGGTCTCCTTCATGCTAACTGTGCCCTGGGCCAGCCTGTCCTGTGTCACCTCCCAGCAGTGCACACTGTCAGGAGCATGGCGGGAGGGGAACACTCCAAGGTGGGTGTGACTCTCTGATGACAGCAGCAGTAAATGCACCCAAAACGCAGGAAAAATCAAATCATATGCAGGTTGCAAAACACCAACTTATATTTCTCCTTGTTTTCCACAGTAAAATTATTTTAAAAGCCTACTTTCAAGAACAGAAATTGGAGAATGCAAGGCCCCTGATGTGTTCTGTGATCAGCAAGGCTGGCACCAGCAAATCCATGAAAACTGTGGCATCTGTGGCCAAGCTTCTCGAGGTCCCCTGCCTTTCCAGCTTTTGTCACAAAGCACAGAGGAAACAGAGCTCAGGGTAACCGGGCCAGTGGCGGTACCCTAGGGCAGTTCTGGCAACCTTTCAATCTGCATTGACCCTGTAATGGCCTTTATACTATAAGACTTTTCTTTAATTACCAAGGAGGCATCCCTCATTATAAAATAAAATGAGTGATAAGTATAGGACTGAGAAATCATTGAAAAACAAAAAGCCAACAGAGGTTATTAGCCCAAAACAGCAGATGGGCCATGTGCATCTAATTTTCTTCCCATCCCAAATCCCTTAAAATAACAACAAAAATTATTTTTGGTGTAATGAGAGCATAATGGAGGACAAAAACGTTAGGCAGTTTTACATTGGAAGGAAACCCTACCACTAGGTGAAACCTTCTTACCTTGGGTCACCTGGAGTCCCTGCCTGTCGGCTGGTACTCCATTCAAGCACACACGGGGAAGCCAGACACTGCCACACCCTCCCAATCAGACAGAGGGATGGTGGCACTACCAGTGACAGGGGAGACGCCATGGAGAAACATACAAGCACAACTGTCAAGGATACCCATGCCAGCCACTCAAACTGATCATTTATTCTTTCACTCATGACAAGGACAGACTTTTGAGGAAAACTGACAAATAAAAAAAGACCAGCATAGAGAAACATACAACTTACTACAGAGAAGACAAATTATTCAGGAAATAGCAGAGAATTAAAAAAAGTTCTACAGAGTGTACTCAGAGAGATCAAAAAGGATCTTGCATGTAATAAACAAGCTGGTACCAAAAAGGAACAATGAGAGAACAAGAGACTTGGAAGTTAAATAGATGAACTCTGAAATAAAGATTCCAATAGAGTACTTGGGTAATAGAATAAACACAGCTGAAGAATTAGAGATTTGGAAGACAAAATTGAGGAAATCTAAAATGATGAGTAAAATGTAACATATATATGTTTAGAGACATTGAAGAATCAATTCAAAAGATCTAATATCCATCCAAAAAAGAATTTAAGAAAAGGAGAATGGAGAAAATGGAGGAGAAGAAATAATTAATGAAATCATAGAAGAAAGATTGCCAACAGAGACATAAGATACTTCTTGGCAAAATTAATTCCAGAGACAAAAAGAAAATTTAATTCTCGAGAAAGAAAGCAAACAAACACACATTTATTCATAAAAGATCAAGAATCAGGTTGGTATCAGATTATATTTTATCAATGACATTAGATACTGGAAGACAACAATCTGATGAGAAATAATTAGAATGAGGCTGGCGCAGATGGCTGATACCTGTAATCCCAGCATTTTGGGAGCTTGAGCGGGGGCAGATCACCTGAGGTCAAGAGTTCAAGACCAGACTGGCCAACATGGTGAAACCCCATCTCTACAAAAAATACAAAAAATTAGCCGTGTGTGGTGGTGCACACCTGTAATTCCAGCTACTCAGGAGGCTGAGGCAAGAGAATTGCTTGAACCCGGGAGGCAGAGGCTGCAGTGAGCCGAGATCACATCACTGCACTCCAGCCTGGGGGACAGAGCAAGACTCTATTTCCATAATAATAATAATAATAATAATTTGAATGAGAATTCTACACACAGCCAAATGAGTATACAAGTAGGAGGACCAATGAAAATTTCTCATATTTGTGTGGATGCAGGGACCTTACTACCCAACACCGTCTCTAAAAGAATAACTAACTCCAAGAAATATGGGATCAAAAAGAGGAATAAATCTAAGAAAGAGAAAAGTGTGCAATATATTAAAGAAATAAAGCCATGTGAACATCTCGATGTCAAAAACACATTTGATAAAATTCAACACTCATCCATAATAAAAACTTTTAATAAGATAGAGAAGAAAATTTCCCTTACTTGTTAAGGGATATGTATCAGAAACCTACAGCCACGATTATGCTAAATGGAGGAAAGTACAGAATCATTCCATTAAAATCAAAAACACCAGAGAGGCAGCTGTTACTAACACTATTACTCAATGTTGTTCTATCTATACACTAAAACTGGAAAAAGACTAAAGGTATAAATATTGAAAAGGAAGGTGTAGCAGGTTCTCTTATCCAAAGAATCCTAAGATGACCGCCAGGACAGTACCTGTCATCCCACATCCCTCATGCTCTTCTGCAAAGTGACTCTGCCACACCCCCATTGAGAGAAGTCCGCCTCCACCCCTTGTGTCTGAGCGTGCCCTCTAACTGCTCTGACCAGTAGAATAGGGTAGAGGTGATGCTGCGGCAGAAAAGAGAATCAGCTGAAAAACTTTCCAAGCTCAAAGATATTTCATAAAGGTGACTGAATACAAGATAAAAATACAAACACTAGTAGTTTTCCCATACACAAGACAAACATTTAGAAAATATGAGAAAAAGTGTATACTCAGAATACCAAGAGAAATCATAAAACACGTAGAAATAAATGATCAATGTCTAGAACTGTGTCAGGTCAGGGTCTCAGCAGGAAACAGTATGATCAGATAAGGATAATTGGAGGCGGGTTTAACAAAGGAAATATTTACAAGGATGGGGCAGGTGTAAGAAGATAAGTAGGGACTGTGCCACAGCAACTGCAAGCTATTCCCACCCTAAGAGGGTGGCACAGGAGGAGGGCTGGTTATAGGAATCCAAAAGGAGAGCATCATGAAGAGGCTGCCTTGAAATGTCAGGGAACTCAGTGGAGATCAGCCTGCTGAGGCATCAGACGTCACTGTCACCTCCTCCTTCTGTCAGGGCTCTCCATCCACCAAACCCAACGGGCAGCCAAAAGGCAAAGGCACCCATAATGCTGTGCCCATCGGTCA
This sequence comes from Macaca fascicularis, assembly GCF_037993035.2. Taxonomy (NCBI): domain Eukaryota; kingdom Metazoa; phylum Chordata; class Mammalia; order Primates; family Cercopithecidae; genus Macaca; species Macaca fascicularis. The sequence continues at coordinate 67,125,283 of NC_088384.1, forward strand.
GGCTCCCTGGGACAGAACAGGGTGGAGAAAGGTGGAGAGTGGACTCACAGGACAAACAAAAACCCGTATGGCACAAAACATGATGCAAAGAAAACCACATGAAAGAAGCCACAAAACGTTTCTGAAGAACCCAAAAAGTTAAACAACAACAACAACAACAACATAGAAATCCATGATCCATGATCCTAGTAGGGAAGTCTTTATATTTTAATGTCAATTCCGCCTAAATTGTTCTATAGAATTCACACAGGTACAACTATATTAATAATAAGCATTACAAGGTTTGGGAGAGGAAATAGCCAAGAAAAAAAAATAAGAAAATTTAGAAGACACCAAATGAGAGAACACTCCTCCACTAGATATAAAAGCACATGATAATGCAATAGGTATCAACAGATAAATCCATGGAAAAGGAGAGTTTAAAAATCGACATAGGCATATAGAAATTTAATAAACGTAAAAGCAGCATTTTAAAATCAAAAGGGAAAGAATGGACTATTCAGTAATAAATGCTTTGAAATAGCTGGCTGTGCACTGGGAAAAAATAAAATGACATTTCCATTTGACATACACACACATACATGATATATGTAACAAGTGCAAAGAAGAATGCTGGAAAGGATAAATGCATCACTACAGTAGTAATACTTCGGGGAGAGTAATGGAATATATCAATATGTGTATAGGTGGTGGAAAGTTATCTGAGTTTTTAGGGTGAGAATGTTTTCATGTAGTCTTTGTAATATATTAAATATTGTGAACTGCAAAAAAATGGAGAATTGCAAGTTCTCCAAGTGGGACAGAGGCAGATGATGATGGTATCCATCAGAAAAAGGAGGCATTCACATTAAATAAGTAAAAGTACAACTCCAAAAGGGGCATTTGGGCTAATTCATGGTATAGCAAGGCACAATCAAAGAAATTAATATCCACAATTTACCATTTCATTTCTGATCACTGCAATACCAACTATTTGTTCCGCAACTTCAGCTACAAATGCCTGCAGCAGTGTTCCATCCTGAAAAGATAAGCATATATTTTAAGACCCTTAAAAGTATGGCTATGAATATTTCTGTAAGCAGGCAACAGTGGGTCTTAACCACGTTCACATAACAACAACAACAACAACAGAACAAGCATCTATCAACACCTACTTTGGGTCAGGTAGTAAGTTAAACGCCCTCCCTATGTCCACTGGATCCTCACACCAACCCCATGAGATATTATTATTATTATTGTTATTATTATTATCAGTTTTGAGATGGAGTTTTGCTCTTGTTGCCCAGGCTCGAGTGCAATGGCATGATCTTGGCTCACTGCAGACTCCGCCTCCGGGGTTCAAGCAATTCTTGTGCCTCAGCCTCCCAAGCAACTGGGACTACAGTCGCTCAGCTAACTTTTGTATTTTCAGTAGAGACGAGGTTACACCACGTTGCCCAGGGTGGTCTTGAACTCCTGGCCTCAAAGAATCCACACACCTCGGGCTCCCAAAGTGCTAGGATTGCAGGCGTGAGTCACCACACCCAGCCTCAGGGTTGAGACTTAATAAAGTTAATAATTTTACTGCTTCATCAAGGATATTCCATAGTGAAACCAGCTTTTCCTTTCCTTTTTCTTTAATTGACATACTTGTAGATTTACATGCAGTGTAAGAAATAAAACAGAAATTTCTTATACACGTTGTTCAGTATCCCCTAATGATAACATTTTGCATAACCATAGTATAATACTACAAGCAGGAAACCAACACTGTTACAATTGTGCGTGTGTGTGTGTGTGTGTGTGTGTGTGGTGTATGAAGTTTCACATGATTTCATCACCTCTATAGGTTTATGTATCCACCACTGTAGTCAGAATATTGAAGAATTCTAATACCACAAAATCCCTTGAGTTGTCCCCTCTGTCCCCATCCTCCCCACATCCTTAACCTCTGGCATCAAATAACCTGTTCTCCATTTCTAAAATATTATCACTTCAAAGTGTCATATAAATGGAACTCTAGAGGATATAACCTGTAGGGGTTAGCTTTTTCCTCACTCAGTATAATTCTCTGGAGATTTATCCAAGCCGATACATGTATCAAGAGTTCATTTCTTTCATTGCTTAGTAGTATTCCATGGCATGATGTTCCACAGTGTGTTTAACCATTCATCTGTTGAAGGATATCTGGGCTGACAATAGCTGCTATGAACATTAGTGTAAAGTCTTCGTTTCTCTGGATCAAATGCCCACAAGTGCAATTGTTACACCATAAGATAGTTGGAGTTTTAGTTTTTAGATAAACAGCCAAGGTTGGGCACGGTGGCTCACACCTGTAATCCCAGCACTTTGGGAGGCTGAGGCAGGCAGATCACTTGACACCAGGAGTTCGAGACCAACCTGGCCAATGTGGTGAAACCCCGTCTCTACTAAAAATACAAAAACTACAGGCGGGCACCTGTAATCCCAGCTACTCATGAGGCTGAGGCAGGAGAATCACTTGAACCCGGGAAGCAGAGGTTGCAGTGAGCCAAGATCGCGCCATTGCACTCCAGCCTGGGTGACGAGAGCGAGACTCTGTCTCAAAATAAACAAATAAATAAAAATAAAAATTAAAAATTAAACAGCCAAAATATTTTCCAGAGTGGCCACACCGTTCTACATTCCCACCAGCAACACTAGAGATCCAGTTTCCCCACATCCTCGCCAGCATTTAGCAACTAGTGGCATCACTGTTTTTTGTTTCAGTCATTCTGATGGCTTTGCAGGGATATTCCACTGTGGTTTGCTCTTTCGGTAGTTACTGGGTGAAGAACATCAGGACCACTAGGACATTTGCTGCCACTTCTGTGACCTACTCTGAGGTGGCACTGGCTTCACCCACCATTGCTATTGCTTTTGCATTGTAAGTACAGATCTCAACACAGTGAAAAATGAATAAAACAGTTTTTACCTTGCAGACTCCCAGAAAATCCAAGTTTCAGAGGCCCCCAAGATTCTTTAGGCCACACTTTGAGAACCAGGGCTTGACCTCATACCACTTAGAGGGCCAGGAGGGAAGGAGCAAAAAATGAAGAAACAAAGAGTCCAAGACAAACCAAAGCAAATACCATGTGCTGAAGGGAAGTTGTATTTTAGTTTACTCTGATGCCTTCGTAAATAGTGAACATTTGTATATACACCATTATGTTTAGGTGTTTGGTGTCTTCCTTCTGATGACTTAAAAATTAACTAAAAGGTTTTTTTCCAAAAGAATGAATAACTGGAACTCCCCAAATGACCTCAACAGTAGAATGAAGACATAAATGGTGGTATATTCATGCCATAAAATACTTCATGCTATAATATGAATGACTCTTACAAACATATTGCTGAGCAAAAGAAACTTGATATCAGAAAACAAGTGGTATGATTCCATTTATGCAGAGTTCAAAAATAGGCATAGCCAATCTCTGATCTTAGAAGCGAGGTGGTATTAACTTAGGGAAAGGCCTGAGTAGAGGCATCGGGGAACTTCCGGCAGGCTGTGGTTAGTCTGTTTCTTAAAGTGTGCTTGTTACATGGTGTATGCAAATTGTGAAATCCACCACACTGTTTATTGGTTATACCTCAATAAATTTTGTTCAAAATAAAATGTATCAAAAAAGTGACTATGCACAATATTCTTTAACTATCTGCATCTTTCCATGTGTAGTTAGATTAACTGGCATGGCCCTTAAGATAGCAGTATTAATTTATAGACTGCCATAAGCCTGACTTTTGCCATAGCACATACATGCATTACTACACTAGAAAGAGAACCCAACACTTATCATGCAGGATCTTTCCCAGACCATGTAATCCTGGGGGATGCAGCCAGCTCAACAAAAGGGTCTGGTCAGACTCATCATTCAATAGGCTCAAATAGGGCCCCACTACCCTCAATCTGGTACCCAGTGCTGCTGAGGTGGGCACCAGATACCCATGGATTCCTAAGCTACCCTTCCCTAACCACGGTCATACTGTATCTACCTATCCCCAAAAATAGGATCTATCTCATTTTGATATGATTGTTTGGATCAAGTCCAAATTTTCTATCTTCATGAGAAGGATTTTGGGTGTCTGATCCCTCTGGGGGATCCCCACTGAGAATGGTCGCACTTTCTTAAGTCCCAGTCTCCATGGTTTCCTCTTCTGCTCCCATCTTCTAACTCTATCTCCACTGCCCCCTGCCATATGATTTTCCAACTCAGATCCAAGGAAGTTTCAGGGCTGAATCTACATGGGTCATCACAATGGTCCCATATCCTGAGGTCTGGTCATATCACGTACTTACAGGGTCTTTGCGAGCCTTGTTGTAACGGTCTAAGTCCTCCAATATGCTTTTATTCAGCATGAGGGTGCGGACAAGATTTTCCACACCAGGAGTATCCAAGAAAGTGGCAAATCTTATATGAATGGACCTGGGTAAGGAGAGGAATATATTTTTAAGTTAAAGTACTAAATATGTATTCCCCCACAAATGGAGACAGAATTGTAACATATCACACTTATATAAAATAATATCCAGTAAAGTATGTTTATATAACATTGGGGTTTGAGTAATTGTAAAAGTAACTCATTTCATTATAGAAAACCTGAAACACAAAAACATGTGAAGAATAAGGTAAATATCACTGATAATGCCATTAACCAAAGACAACACAGAGACACTTTAAATATTTAGTTTACAATAGCACTATGATTTATTTCATAAACAGAGTCAAAATCCTTTTTTAAATTATGTTAGGAAGAAGTCACACTGCACCAGGGCTGGCTTCACGGGTGTGGGACCCACACAATGCTGTGTGCTTTGTAGAGCCTCACACTCACAGTTTATTGCTCTGAGGCCACCGTTCAAAAATTCTTAATAATTTTATCTTTCACTTCATGTTTTTAAGTGAAGTTAAGTGACACAATGGAGCATGTTAGGGGCCTTGGAGCCTCCGCTCACGTGTGTACCCCACGGTCTCTCCATGATGCTTTTCTCCCACCTGTTCCCTGCCCCTGGCACCCTGGGCCCTAGAGAGCCTCCCCATTCCTGCCTCATGACAGCTGCCTCCTCCTTCTGCCAAGGGTGACAGTGGTTGCATTGGTTGGGGGAAGCCCGTGTTCAGCCAACACCCAGTGGGGTTCCTGGACAAGGGTATAGAGAGGCTCATGAGTCAGGTACATGACACATGGAGTCTCTGGTCAGACCAAGGGGGTGGCTGTCCCCACCCTGGGCAGGCAGTGCCATGGCATGTTCGGCTAGCAACTCAGTGTGCACCTCCTACCCATCCTCCACCCAGGGGTTCAGTGCATCCTGGTGCAGAGGGTGCAAGCCCTTGGTTGGATGCCTGTTTGCCATGGGTTGGAGCTCATGGGAAGGAGAGACTGATTGCTCCACACGAGGCCAGAGCCTCACATTTTCATCTTGCAGTGGGTCCTGTACATTATGTAGCTGGCCTTGCAGTGAATTCTCTGCAGTTACTAGGGTATTATTACTCAATGGGACAATTCCATTCCTCCTTGTGCTGATACAATAAAATATCCTAATCTATTTAACTGTCAACTGTAGGGAACATCTGTGCTTAAATTTTAATACATGCTTCCATATTATGAACAAAGTATCCTATTTGCGAAGAACAATATCTATATCTATAATTAACTAATACAAAGATGAACAACTCCATGTTAATAATGTTTATGGGCAATTTTAAGTGAAAGGTAAGAACTTTGTTATATGACCACCTTACACCAAAATCTAGTTCAGTGGATTAAAGATGGAAATGTAACAAACAAGACCACAAAAGCACTAGACAAACACTCAAGCGAATTAAAAACATATATCCACACAAAACCTGTACATGAACGTTCATAGCAGCATTATTCACAATAGCCCAAGAGAAAACAACCCAAATGCCCACCAACTGATGAATGGATAAACAGAGTATGGTTTATACATACAACAGAAAACTATTCAGCCATAAAAGAAAATAAAGTACTGACGCATACGCCAACATGCATGAACTTTAAAACATTGTGCGAAGTGAGAGAAACCATATACAAAAAGGCACGTGTTGTGTAATTCCATTTATATGAAATGTCCAGAACAGGCAAATTTACAGTGATAGAAAGTTGGTTAGTGATTGTTGGGGGCTGAGGGGAGAAGAGAATGGGAGTGACAGCTTGATAGGTACCGGGTGTCCTTTGGGTGATACAAATGTTTTAGAACCAGATAGAGGTGGTAACTGCACAATGCTGTAACTCTACTACAAACCACTGAATTGTACATTTGAAGTGGGTAAACTGTACGGCATGTGAATTACATCTCAATAAAGCTGTTACAAAAATATATATATAATGCCAAAATAATTGAAAGGAAAAGGGAATGGCAACTAATAGCAAAAAAAAATAAGCTGGCATAGCTATATAAATATCAGATAAACCAGATCTTAAGGCAAAAATCATGAGAAAAAGGTCTTTGTTTGATCATAAAAGTTCACTAGGAAGACATAACAATACCGTATCTATAGGTGTCTAACAATAAAGCTCCAGGATACTGAAGTAAAAATGGACAGGGTTATGAGAAGAGTTTGAAATCTACCATCATATTGGTAGAGTTTAATATGGTAGAGCTCTCTCAGAAACTGGTGTCAGAAAACACATTTAAGATACTGTGGAAGATCTGGACAAACTTCAGCTAAAGTACGCTATATCCCCCAAATGAAAAAGACACGGCCATCTAAGAGTTGTCTCACTGTTTCCATTCCAAAGCCCTCCAGCCAGCTGTCTTTCCTGTCTTAGGTAACGACAACTCCATCCTTCCAGTGGTTCAGGCTCAGACCTTTGGCTTCATCTGTTTTCTTGCACACCTCTCTTTCAGCCTCACTTTGGGCTGACTCTACTTTCAAAATGCATCTAAGAATGGAACGACTTCTCAAGACCTCCAATGCTAGTCCAGTCTCCACCACCTCTCTCCTCGGTTGTTGGAACAACATCCTAGTGTCTCTCCACATTTCTGCCATTGTCCCTGACAAGCCATCCTCCACCAATTTGCCAGAGCAATGCTTATCAAATGTTGTCAGATCACAAAACTCTTATACTCAAATTCCCAGCAATAGAGGTGTTCTTACCCTCTTTTATGTGTATGGCCCCTCTCAGAATGTTTTTAAATGAATAAAGTAAGATACATAAGATTATAATATATGAGCTTCATTAAACAAACACGATTCAGCAGGGAATCTAATAATTACCATAATTTTGCTACACTGACGAGCATAAGCTTGCACTCCCAGTAAAAGCCAAAGTTCTACACTGGCTGACAGCCCCCTCCCTGACTCCTCACGACCACAGCCTCCTTCCCTGTGCCCTCCCTCTGGGATTGCTGCTTGCTCTGACTCATCTCCAAACAGTTGGCTTCTTGGTTTCCCTGCTCTGTGGCACAGGCCACCGTGCTGTTCCTCAAACATGCCAGACATAGTCCCTCATCAGAAGTTCCTACTTGAGGAAGTTCCTACCTCATCAGAAGGTCCTACTTCATTAGAAGTTCTTACCTCATCAGAAGTTCCTACCTCAACAGAAGGTCCTACTTCATTAGAAGTTCTTACCTCATCAGAAGTCCTACCTCAACAGAAGGTCCTACCTCATCAGAATTCCCTACCTGAGAAAGTTCCTACTTCATCAGAAGTTCCTGCCTCATCAGAATTTCTTACCTGAGGAAGTTCCTACCTCATCAGAGGTTACCTCATCAGAAGTTCCTATCTGTAACTCTCCTCCAGCAAATCTATGAGCCTGTTCCATCACTTCAACATTTGAGTCTTTGCTGAAACTTCACCCTCTCAATGACCCTGAAACCCTATTTAAAATTTGGACCCTGACTTTCCAACCTCATTCCCTTTTCTATTTTTCTCCACAGCACTTCCTACTTTCTCTTTATTTTTTTTTTTTCACTGTTTGTCTCCTTCCACTAGAATAAAACTTGACAAAGATGGGAGTGTTGGTCTATTTGCTCACTGCTGCCACCTCATGGCTAGAGCAATGCCTGGCACATGGTAGATGCTCAATAAATAGCTGTTAAGTGAACTAATCATGAAGCTTGCATGGAGATAGCCAGAGAGCTTCTCCATGCTTTTTACATGTCTTTTTGTTTTTTTTTTTCTTTTTTTACATATAATAAATACTATAACTGAGTTATAAAGAGTGTTGTTGGATACTAGACTGGAAAGTGAGAGTAAGTGGACATCTTCCCCCAGTAAGGCTTGAAGCTCAGACCATATCATGGTCCACTCCAAAAGGCCAGGGCTTTTTGTAGCCTACAGTGGTGCCCAATAAATGTTCAGTGGGACATGGGGCTATCTTCCTGCAAAGGAGCACAAAACTGCAAACATTGTTTCAACAGTCTGTCCATGGAAATCTACTGGTGATTAGGGGTCACAACCATTTTGCATTCATCTCTGCTATTCATATTCACCAAAGAGGAATATTTCAGAGCTTTCCTTTGTTCCTAGAATTTCAGGGGGAGGAACAGGCAATGGCAGTATGTTTGTGCCCTCCTCTAAAATGACACTGTCCAGTACAAGAGCCCGTACACTTGAAATGTGGTACTCAGAACTGAGATGTGCTGTAAGAATAAAATATTCACTGAATTGTGGACTTGGTACAAAAAAGTAATATAAAGTATCTCATTCGTGCTTTTTAAATATTGATTATATGCTGAAACAATAATATTTTGGATATAATGGGTTAAATAAGAAATGTTACAATTAATTTCACCTACTTTTTGATTTTTAAATTAGTGTGGCTATTCAAAAATCTAAAATTACACGTGGCTCTGAGTGTATTGCTACTGGATGGGGCTGCTCTCTCTGTCTGTATTTGCCTCTGAGAACTATCTCCCAAAAGGTTTTTATTCAGCTCAAAAAGCAGAATGTAGGCTGGCTGGGTGAGGTGGCTCCCATCTGTAATCCCAGCACTTTGGGAGGCCAAGGCAGGAGGATCACTTGAGACCAGGAGTTCAAGACCAGCCCAGCCAACATGGTGAAACTCCATCTCTACTAAAAATACAAAATAGCTGTGCATGGTGGCTCACGCCTATAATCCCAGCTACTTGGTTGGCCAAGGCACCAGAATCACTTGAACCCAGAACCCAGGAGGCAGAGGTTGCAGTGAGTCGAAATCATGCCACTGCACTCCAGCCTGGGCAAAAGAGTGAGACTCTATCTAAAAAAAAAAAAAAAAAAAAAAAAAAAAAATTCCGAATGTAGGTCTTATTCCACATGTGACCTTTTTTTGGCAGGCTCTGAGGCAAGGTGGCTGTATATACACTATTCCTCCTACAGTGGGTGCTGAGAATAGCAGCCTGTTTGTTTTTGCTTTAACTAGAATGAGATGTGGGAGACCTGAGGAGGAGGTGGTGTAGCTCCTTTGTTTTCTGGGTAAAGGGAGGAAGAGGTGTGGATTCTTTACTTAGTGTGTTCTGATAGCCGTGTGTCACTATGCACTTGTTCTTTGTGTCTTCACATCTCCACCTGTTGCATTTTAAAGCATTTTCATAGTATGTGGTTTTGCCTAATAAAGCATTCTCATAGCAAAAAACAAAAAAACAAACAAAAACGGGACACATACTTGTTGCTACATGGGTATTTCCTTTACAAAGTAAATTGCTTTTAATTGCTTCTAGTTGCTTCTACACAGCAATTGGCAGGAAAAAGTGAAAAATGAATAAATGTAAGAAATAAACTCTTAAGACATATTTCCTTAAAATCAAGGATTAACATGGATTCATTAAGAATTATTCATTCACTCCATCACAAATATTTATTAAACATCTGCTGTGTGCCCTGTGTGTTCTGGGTGCTGGGGATACATCAGGGAAACAGACAATCCACAATTTCTGCTCTCGTGGAGCTGAACTGCTATTGACTCCAGACCATATTTTGAGAAATAATTCTGAAATTCTTTAAAGTTTTAAATAAGGCACATGAGGTTAGAAACAGACCAATTGTTATGGAGACCTTCATCTGTGTTTTTGCTAGAGAAAGCACCTTGAAAAATACAATGACTTCAAGACAAAGTTGTCAGGATGCATACTATTTTATTCTCAACAAAAAACACTCATTAGAATCCTTAATTAAAATGACATGGATCTCAAATATATATATATATATATTTATATATATATATATATATATATCATGTCATCTATACCAACAGAATACTGTTGTCAAATTATCAAGCAGCTATCTTTATTTCTTGCCCTATTCTCAGATAAATCATAAAGCTTTATTCATTGAGGGTCTATAAAATGATACCAAGACCTTCTGTGGAATGAACTTTAAATCTGCTAAATAAATATCCAATAAAACAAAGTCTGCTTCAATGATTATGTACTGACTTAGGCCTGGCAGGACCTCAGAAGATGGTGGCTCATTGGATGCACCTAAACGTGGCCCTATTTTCATCTCTCTGCAAGTTTCAAATAGGAAGTTGCTTCTCTCATTTTAGTCATTCTTTCATTTTAGCTATTATGGTGGCTCCCTTCTTTCAGTCCCATGGCCAGGAAGGAGAACACTCCCACCTCCCTCTATCTGTTCCACATACCTTGCCTGACCTTCCCAGAAGCAAATGTGTACTCAGTAACCAGAAGAGTTTAGCGTTCTTTTCCCTAGGGTGCAAGTATGGTTCTAAAGCCACCCTGAATCAGTGAGGGAGATTAGCTATGTTTTTCATTACCCATCCACATGGCTTCTTCTATCCACAGAAAAAGCAAGGTATCTGGAGGGCTTCCCAAGGCTTTACCTCTCCAGGTCACCTCTCTCTTATGCTTTCTCTCTCTGATGTACTTAAATGCTCTAACCTGTTAGTCCTCAGGAAATGACACCTCTCCGTGAAGAAGTGATGAAGCCCCGCCCACTGGCCCCTTCTTGAGTCCTGAGAGTCTTGCAGTCTGGGTCACCTGCTTCACAAGAGGTTTGCTTCTCCCTGTTTTTGGCTGACTTTGACCTCAAGGATCAGAGTTTCTAGTATTTAATCAGATCACACACACGATAAAGTAGAATATCATATATGAAAGTGGAAGGAAAAAGATTTAACACAACTTTTCAATACCAAATTGAGTGGATGAATTGTTTTAGACACTTACAAGGTTATGCGTGTGTGTGTGTATATATATTATATATATATGCACATAAAAGTATGTATACACATAAATGTGTGTATATATATATACACACACACACACACACATAAAAGTTGTATATATATACATATAACTTTTACTTGAAGTTCAGGGGTACATGTGAAGGTTGGTTATATAGGTAAACTTGTGTCATGGGGGTTTGTTGTAGAGATTATTTATCACCCAGGTATTAAGCCTAGTACCCATTAATTAGGTTTCCTGATCCTCTCCCTCCTCCCACCCTCCACCCTCTGATTTGCCCCAGTGTGTCTGTTGTTCCCCTCTAGGTGTCCATGTGTTCTCATTATTTAGCTCCCACTTATAAGTGAGAATGTGTGGTATTTGGTTTTCTCTTCCTGCATTAGTATGCTAAGGATAATGGACTCCAGCTCCATCCATGTTCCTGCAAAGGACAAGATCTCATTCTTTTTTATGGCTGCATAGTATTCCATGGTGTATATGTACCACATTTTCTTTATCCACTTTACCATTGATGGGCATTTAGATTGATTCCATGTCTTTGCTATTGGGAATAGTGCTGCAGTGAACATGTGTGTGTATGTGTCCTTAGAATGATCTATATTCCTTTGGATATATACTCAGTAGTGGGACTGCTGGGTGGAATGTTATTTCTGGTTTTAGGTCTTTGAGGAGTCATCACACTGTCTTCCACAATGGTTGAACTAATTTACACTCCCACAAACAGAGTATAAACATTCCTGTTTCTCTGCAACCTTGCCATCTGTTATTTTTTGACTTTTTTGTAATGGTCATTTTGACTGGTGTGAGATGGTATCTCTTTGTGGTTTTGATCTGCATTTCTCTAATGATCAGTGAGGTTGAGCTTTTCTTTGTACGATTGTTGGCTGCATGTATGTATTCTCTTGAAAAGGGTCTATTCATGTCCTTTGCCCAGTATCTTTTTTTTTTTTTTTTTTTTGAGACACAGTCTCACTCTGTTGCCCAGGCTGGAGTGCAGTGGCATGATCTCGGCTAACTGCAAGCTCCACTTCATGGGTTCACGCCATTCTCCTGCCTCAGCCTCCTGAGTAGCTGGGACTACAGGTGCCCAGTTTTTAATGGGGTTATTTTTTCCTTGTAAATTTGTTTAAGTTCCTTATAGATGCTGGATATTAGACTTTTGTCAGATGCATAGTTTGCAAAAACTTCCTTCCATTCTATAGGTTGTCTGTTCACTCTGTGGATGGTTTCCTTTGCTGTGCAGAAGCATTTTAATTAGATACTATGTGTCAAGTTTTTCTTTTGTTGCAATTGCTTTTGGCGTCTTCATCATGAAATCTTTGCCCATTCCTATATCCAGAATGGTACTGCCTAGGTTGTCTTCCGGGGTTTTTATAGTTTTGTGTTTTACATTTAAGTCTTTAATCCTTGAGTTAATTTTTGCATATGGTGTAAGGTGTCCAGTTTCAGTCTTCTTCATATGGCTACCCAGTTATCCCATCACCATTTATTGAATAGAGAATCCTTTCCCCATTGCTTTTGTCAGGTTTGTTGAAGATTAGATAGTTGTAGGTGTACAGGCTTATTTCTGGGTTCTCTATTCTCTTCCATTGGTCTATGTGTCTGCTTTTGTACCAGTACCATGCTGTTTTGGTTACTGTAGCCCTGCAGTATAGTTTGAAGTCAGGTAGGGTGATGCCTCCAGCTTTGTTCTTTTTGCTTTGGATTGCCTTGGCTATTCCGGCTCTTTTTCGGGTCCATATGAATATTAAAATAGTTTTTTCTAGTTCTGTGAAAAATGTCAGTGGTAGTTTAATAGGAATAGTATTGAATCTATAAATTGCTTTGGGCAGCATGGTCATTTTAATGATATTGATTCTTTCTATCCATTAGCATGGAATGTTTTTCCATTTGTTTGTGTCATCTCTGATTTCTTTGAGCAGTGTTTTGTAGTTCTCCTTGTAGAGATCTTTCATCTGTCATTGGTTAGGTGTATTCCTAGGTATATTATTATTTATTTTTTTTTTTTGGCAATTGTGAATAGGATTGCGCTCTTGATTTGACTCTAGGCTTGACTGTGGTTGGTGTATAGGAATATCAGTGATTTTTGCACATTGATTTTATACCCTGAGACTTTGCTGAAGTTGTTTCTCAGCTTAAGGAGCTTTGGGGAAGAGACTATGAGATTTTCAAGATACGGGATCATGTCATCTGCAAACAGGAATAGTTTGACTTCCTCTCTTCCTATCTGGATGCCCTTTATGTATTGCAGAAAATAGGGCAATTTTTTAATACCAGTAAATAAAAATGAAATGACAGGGAGAACAAAAAGTGATTTGAGTCTTTCTAAATTCCAAAGAAGTGATCGTTGTAATGGAATCATGAAACAATTTGATAGTCATTAGTATTTCAGTTTAAATCAAAAATAAATAAACAAAACCCACAAAATTAAAAATGAGGTTTCTATTGGGTTCCGTTCAAGGTGGCTGATTAAAAGCAGAAGGGGCCAAGGACTGATGATGTTAAAACACTCTCCACAATAACACGGGCCTGAAATAGGTACAATGGTAACTTTCTGTGTGAGTCACCCACAGAAAAGCAAAGAAGACAGAAATGGTGAGGGGAGTAATTGCTTAAAGGACAACTAGCTAAATGCATTTTATTTACCGAGCCAAGTTGATGGCTGTATGATCTAACTCAGCAGTAAATATTTATTTACAAAAAATTATTCCTAGCACAATAAATATTGGTTAGCCAAATACATCTGAAATGTTTCCCCACATTTAAAATGTCAAATTTCAGAAAAGCATCATGTGAAAGGGTGGCAAGATGGAGTGGGTGACCAATTCACCTGAATGTGTTCTCCACTAATGAATAAACAAGAGGACAGAAAAGCCAGTGGGTAGGTCAAGAATGAGCAAGCAGCTGAAATAGAAAAGGAATCATCATCTGTAGCACACACTCACGCCGTATTAAGTTTGGAAATGTCCTAGAGGTTAATATATGAAGAAAATGTATCATAAAGAAAGCATTTAATTTATTCACAATTAAAGTGCAAGTTAATATAAACATTAGGAAATGTTCTCATCTCAAAGGCCTGTAGTCACTAAACAAAAGGAGAGGGAACCTGGGTGTGGAATGTGTTGACAGAAGAGGTAGCCATCACTAACGACTGAATGAGTAATTTGTCCCAGTGCTCACCAGCACAGCCAGAGGGCAGATGACAGACACAAATATAATTTCCCAAGGGAAGAAGAACAAAATTAGGTGGAGGACCAGAACATGAGGTCATGAAATTTAAAGTAACCAAACTTAAGAGCAGAAACAATTCATCCCAAATGTCAAGAGAAGTGAAGCAAAAAATAGAAGAACATGATATATTTTTAAAGAGTAGGTGTAGAGGACCTGAGCCCTCACCATGCCCAAGTGACTCCTCCTCACCTCCTTCAGGTCTTTACTCATGGCCACCCTTCCTGTCACCCTAGGCAAAATGGCAGCCTCTCTCCCACTCAGCGCTTCCGATCCCCTCTCCGCACCTGCTATACTCTTCATGTTCGCCCTCAGTGCCTACATACTGTGCATTTGGATCTCTTTCCTTTACATCTTTCTCCACCATCTAGAATGCCCCCGGTGTGGGCAAGAATTTCTATCTGTTTGCATCATTTCTGTTTCCCCAGCACCTGGAATAGGACTGGCACACGTTTGCAGTCAGTGCTGTGGATTTTACTGGATGAATGAGGGGGTTTGCTGGGGTCTCTGAGAAGGAAAACAGACATCAGCCAGTACTCTCCTCCTGCACCCCAGAACCCAGTGGCCATTTTGTCAATGTGATAGACGTCAATTTCAGGATGGAGGGAGGGTGGAAGAAAGGAAATAAACCAAGGCCCTGGAGATACAAATCCTAAAGCCCTGCCTATCTCCGGACATCCTGCTTATGTGAGCCAGTACATGTCCTAAAGCAGAAGCCATTCTGAGTTGGTTTTTCTTTCCAACTGAAAGCATTCTCATTGTTAATGTACATTTTGAAATGCAAAAAATGGTTTTAGAAAAACACAGGTGGAAAGTGTGTATGAAAAAAGAAGGGCCAGGAACTAGAAACAAGCAAGAGAAATTAAAGCATTATGATATAAATAGAAAAAAATATGTAAAACAGTTAGAGTCCACATATTCTTACAAATCTAACCAAAAGGTTATATTTATATATAGAAGAAACTTAGTAACTCAACAGTACCAAAAAATTACTAGATCATAAAAGGTTTAAAGTAGGTGTGGCCTTTAAACTTCTAAAGTTGTCTAGAAAAAGAAATAAATATAAAATAAAAGAATAAAAAGTAAAGTAGGTATGGCTTATATGTTTTATAGAAAATCTGTATTTGGAAGACAGATAATCACAATTCTTTTTTAAAAAATTAATTTAATTCTATTTTAAGTTCCAGGATACATGTGCAGGACAAACATATGTTACATAGTGTGCCATGGTGGTTTGTTGCACCTGTCAACCCATCACCTAGGTATTAAGCCCAGCAAGCATTAGCTACTTATCCTGATGCTCTTCCTCCCCTCGGACCCCCACTGATAGGCCCCAATGTGTGTTGTTCCTCCCGGCCCCCACATGTGTTCATGTGTACTCATCATTCAGCTCCCACTTATAAGTGAGAACATGTGGTGTTTGGTTTTCTGTTTCTGTGTTAGTTTGCTGAGAATAATGGCTTCCACCTGCATCCATGTCCCTGCAAAGGACGTAGTCTTGTTTCTTTTTTATGGCTGCATAGTATTCCATGGTATCATAGTATTCTATGGTACCACATTTTCTTTATCCAGTCTATCAGTGACAGGCATTTGGGTTAATTTCGTGTCTTTGCAATTATGAATGGTGCTGCAATGAACATATGCGTGCATGTATCTTCAAAATAGAATGATTTATATTCCTTTGGGTATATACCAGAAATAGGATTGCTGGGTCAAATGGTATCTCTAGTTCTAGGTTTCTGAGGAATCAGCACACTTTCTTCCACAATGGTTGAACTAACTTACATTCCTACCAACAGTGTAAAAGTGTTCCTATTTCTCCATAGTCTTGCCGGCATCTGTTGTTTCTTGACTTTTTAATAATCGCCATTCTGACTGGCATGATATGCTAGCTCTTTGTGGTTTTGATTTGCATTTCTCTAATGTGATTTTGAGCTTGATTTTGAGCTTTTTTTCACGTTTGTTGGCTGCATGAATGTCTTCTTTTGAGAAGTGTCTGTTCATGGTCCTTTGCCCACTTTTTAATGGGGTTGTTATTTTCTTGGAAATTTGTTTAAGTTTCTTGTAGACTGTGGATGTTAGACCTTTGTCAGATGAACAGATTGCAAAAATTTTCTCGTATTCTGTAGGTTGTCTGCTCACTCTGATGATAGTTTCTTTTGTAATAAATCACAATTCTTTTCTACCAGATGATGTATTCATTAAAAAAGCAGAAGCCCTGGCCGGGCACAGTGGCTCATGCCTGTAATCCCAGCACTTTGGGAGGCCAAGGTGGGTTGATCAGGAGGTCAGGAGATTGAGACCATCCTGGCTAACACGGTGAAACCCCGTCTCTACTAAAAATAAAAAATAAAATAAAAATTAGCTGGGCATTGTGGCCGGTGCCTGTAGTCCCAGCTACTCAGGAGGCTGAGGCAGGAGAATGGCATGAAACCCGGGAGGCAGAGCTTGCAATGAGCCAAGATCACACATTGCACTCCAGCCTGGGCGACAGAGTGAGACTCCATCTCAAAAAACAACAAACAAACGAACAGAAGCCCCTACAGTGCTTCTCAAACTTTTAATGTGCATGAAAGTCAACTGGTGCACTTGTTAGCAACACAGATTCAGAAAACCTGGGGCAGGGCCTGGGATTCTGCATTTTAGCAAAGTCTCAGCAGATGCTGCTGCTGCCGATCCCTGGACCACACCTGCAGTGGAACTGAAGAGCATATGAAGAAAGAACTGTCCTTGAGTAAAATGAGGTAACCTTGAGAAGGGAAGCCAGGTGCTAAGGAGCAAGAAGGAAGAATATGCCACGGTCCATGATGGCCGTATGCCCAGCCCACCCCGATGGCCTTCTTTAAGGGACAAACAAGTTCTTATAAAGTCTCACTTTCTAAAAGCCAGGTGTGAGTCCTCACAGATACAAAGGGTGCATGTCACTGAGCATCACTGGATAGTGCCCTGACTTACAAAGGACCCTGGCTGCTGCACCTGAGCTCCTCTTGCACTCCTGGCTGACACGCAGGTGCAGGGGACTGGCTGGAAACACCTCGGCACTTAAAGACAATGCCATGGGGACGCGGGGACAGAAGGGGATGGCCCTGTGCAGGCACTGCCACCTCGGGGTAACTGATGCCAAGAACCCAGAAAGGTGATGGGAAGTCTTCTTTAAGGTCTCCCCCACTCTCACATTTCCAAACTTCATTTTGTGTGATATGAAATTCCATCAAATTCATTTGTTAGTAAACTCATTTTTTTTTTAAATACAAACATTGCTGGGGTGTAAGGGTGGGGGTTGCTCTTCCTTCTCATTTCTGTAGGAGCCTCTTCAGGTTGGCTGCCGTCCTTTCTCTCCTCCACTCCTGCAGCCACCATCAGATCAGCTGCCTGGAGAGGGTGCAGGAGTGTGGACTTTAAAAGAGCAAAGGGAAGAGCGATGTTGTACTCCCTATAGGAACTGAGCAATATTGACAGGCAAAGCTACCATTTTTAACATTAAATGTGTGGTTTCACTAAAAAGCTTTTTATGCTTAGAATATGGTTTAAAGAATTAAAGAGGAGATCTATGCTTTCTGTAGAAAACAACTGCCCACTGCCATGTTCACCCCTAACGGTGATAAGTGTGTGGGTTTTGAGGGATGCCTTCCCCTATGGGACCGTGCATAGCTTCTTGAATGGAAAAAGGCAATGGGCACAACCATGGCACTTGGAGAAGCTACAGGAGCACACAGGCAGGGAACCTGGTGTGGGCTGGCAGGTGTGCTGGCGACAAACTGGAGGAGGCTGTGAAGGAGGGTTCCTGATGAGGGCTCAGGTGGCAACTGCGACAACACATGACTTGTGAAAGACACAAAAACTAGTTCCGCTTCTGAGTCTTTAATCAGAAAAGAACCCAGGTATACATCAGGAGCTCCAATTTTAAATGCAAGTCATTCAAGAAAAAGAAGCTGGCACTGAAAAAGGTTACAAAGAAAAGCCAGGGCTCCACTGCAACCAAACTAATTCCCGGACAAGTGTGGAAAGTCTCATCATTTAAAAGATTGAGATTTTATTTTTAAGAAAAGTAATGCATGGACATAGTAAAAGAGTGTGTAAGAAAAGAATATGAATGTAAATTATGTAATTAAAGCTACTAAGAACAAGGCCGCTACTACAGCCAGACCAATGACCCCTTCCTAGATCCGTATCATCTCATTGCTCTCCATCTCCAGTGCCTTTATTCAACTGGATTTATTCAGAGTGAAAACTCCAAGAAAAAAAGTCACCAATGCATTTAAGAATGCAGAGTATAAAGTACATTTTTAAAAATTCTACTTGAATCATAATACAATATAAAATCTCAGTGTAGAAAAAATTAACTACATTTTTCCATCACAGAAGTACTGCACACCCACTGATTTTTAAAAATTCAAACAGAAATAACCCATTTAAAAATAGGCAAAAGACCTAAACAGACACCTCACCAAAGAAGACACACAGTTGGCAAATAAGCATATAAGACATGCTCAACACCACATGTCATTAAAACAGCGAGGTACCACTAACATACTGATTAGAATGGCCAAAATCCAAAACACTGATGACACCAAATGCTGGCAAGGGTGTGCAGCAGCGGGAACTCATTCACTGCTGGTGGGAATGCAAAATGGCTCAGCCACTCTGTCAGACAGTTTGACAGTTTCTTGTAAAACTAAGCATATTCTGGTCATAGGATCCAGCAATTGCACTCTTTGGTAGTCATCTAAAAGTTGAAAACTTACACCCACATAAAAACCTACACATGAATGTTTATAGCAGCTTTATTCATAACTGCTCAAACTTGAAAGCAACATGAGGTTTTTCAAGTAGATAAATGGGTAGACACACTGTGGAACATCCAGACAACGGAATATTATCCAGGGCTACAAAGAAATAAGCTAGCCAGTCATGAAAAGACATGGAGGAACCTTAAAAACATATTAATCAGTGAAAAAAGCCAATCTGAAAAGGCTACTAACAAGATTCCAACTTTATGACATTCTGTAAAACGTAAAATTCTGGAGACAGTAAAAAGACCAGTGGTTGACAGTGTTGTGGGAAATGAGGGATGAACAGACAGAGCACAGAGGATGTTTAGGAGAGGAAAACTATTCTGTGTGCTATCATAACAGTGGATACATGTCATTACACATTTGTCCAAAGCCATAGGATGTACAACACCAACAGTGAACCCTAATGTAAACTATGGACATTGGTTGATAATGATACGTCAGTGGTGGTTCATTGATTACAACAAATGTGCCAAACTAGTGCCGGATGTTCATGATGCAAGAGTCTGTGTATGGTGGTGGAGAAGGGACTTGTGAGAACTCTCTGCACTTTCTGCTCAATTTTGCTGTAAACCTAAAACTACTCTTTTCAAAAAAAGTTTACTGGCCAGGTGTGGTGGCTCACGCCTGTAATTGCAACACTGGGAGGCCAAGGTGGGTGAACTGCTTGAGCCCAGGAGAGTTCAAGATAAGCCTGGGGAACATGATGAAACCCCATCTCCACAAAAAATACAAAACTCAGCCAGGTGTTGTGGCACAGGTCTGTGGTCCTGGCTACTTGGGAGGCTGAGATGGGAGGATCACCTGAGCTTGGGAGGTTGAGGCTCCAGTGAGCCATGATAGTGCCACTGCACTCCAGCCTGGGCAAGAGAATGAGATGCTGTCTAAAAAAAAAAAGTTTATTAATTAAAACAAAAAAAAATCAAACATAACAGATAGATGCAATGCAAAAAGTCACCATCTTCACCTACAATTCCCAGTCCTGTTTCCCAGAGGCATATAAGGTTAATGAAATCCTATGTACCTTTTTAGAACTTCTGTACATACACAAGATAAAAACTAGATATAATGTTCGCATAGTATCCTTTTTCCTCTTCTTTTTAATTAAGGAATCAACTGAGTTTCTTACTGGGCACATGCCCAACCTGCCAGCAACGTATCTTGCAGGCTCCCTTGCAGCTAAGTAGGGCCATGAGACCAAGTTCCTTAGCACACAATATGAACAGAGGTAATTCATGTCCCTGAGAGGAAAGTGCTTCCCCTCCTCCACTTCTCGTTCCACCCTTCCCTGTGGGCTGCAATGTGGCTACGGCGCTTGGAGCTAGCTCTGAGCACAAGGAGGAAAAGTCCACTCTGGCCATGGGTCTGAAACTCTTGCATGCCATAGAGCCCTTTAACCCTCTGGTGATGCTGTGAACTCCTTCCCAGACAAATGTTTCTACATTCATAAAATAAAACACAGAGGATTACAAATTATCTTGAAACACAGTTAGCAAAATGTTTTTAAAAATGTGTTACAGTAATGCCTGTGCCTCTTTGTTAATGCATTAAATAACAAATTCTGGTTGAGAATAAAATCACTGAAATTTCAAAGTAGGGTAAATATATGTGATATTTTTGAGACATCTGCAACAACAAAAACATGAATGAAAATATCTGTCACTTCCACTGGCTACAAAGTCGTGGTTTCTGCTAACACTATGAGACCTGCTAGCTCCAGTCACAATGGAAGGACACACTAAACTTCACTTACAGGTTAGTGGAATAAAGATGTCGTTTTCCTTCCCATCCAGATTCACAGACCTCATGCTTCTCTCTGGATATGTTAGGTAAAGACCCTTGCTCTATGGAGTGGAGGAGCAATAAGAGAAGGAACTTCAGTTCCTGGACAATTTCATGGGAAAAAAGCTGATAGTCTCCTTAGACCACATGCTCATGTCTGGACTACTGCAGGACAGAGACAGAACTGGCTCAAGTGTGTTTAGGGGTCACTCTGATACAACAGTTTAGCAATAGTGCTGACTGCTACCTATGAACACTTTACAACAATCAGATGGGATTACACCAACCACACCATGGAAAGAAACAGTATGTAGGGTGGTCATGAGTTGGCTCCGTAAGCTAAAAGCCTAGGTTCCAATTTCAGTTCTGCCACTTTCTGCTGTGTGGACTGTAGACTAGTTACTCAACCTCTCTATGTCTCAGTCTTCTTACCTGTGAAATGAGAATAATGATACCTAACTAATTAGGTCACTGTGAGTGTTGATACATGGAAAGTGATTATTAAGAAAGCGCCTGGCACACTACAAATCCTCAATACATGTTAATTATCATTAGTATTAGTACTTGTACTATTGTTGTTTGACTGTTTTTCTCACCATCCTAGATATCTTTCCACATAGGATACAGAAATCTGGTTTTATTTCTTCAAATCTTCATCATAATGTACTAAATGAATTTGCTAAAATTCATTTAACCAGTACCTAATTATGAAGTGAACATCTAGGATGTTTCTCAAAGTTTCACTCAAATGGTTAACACAGCACTTACAGAGCGAGCTCTCTGACGCTCCTCCACCAAACCTCTCGTCAGAAGATTGTGCGTCAACTTTATTGAGGTCTAATTTACATACAATAAAAGGCCCTCATTTCAAGTGTGCAGTTTGATGAGCCTCAGAATATTTTGTAAAAATAAGATAGAAGATATTAAATATACACTGATTTTTGGATTTTTTTTCCTGTACAGTCTGGTCATGCCTTTTATTAATTGTTCTATTTAGGAATTAAATGATTTTCTTATTGATTCATTAAAGCTCTTTATATATTAAATATACCTACCTTTTGTCTGCCATATTTGTTTAAAACATCCTTCTGTTGGTCAGTTACATTTTAATTAAATCAGGTGGTTCAAAAAACTTGGTATAGTATAAGAAACCTTAATTTTTTTCTTTCATGTTTTAAAAAGAACTTTCTCATTCTGAGACGTGATAAAGGTCAGTCTTTACTCGCTTTCCTAATCCAGCACTCCATATTACTTTCTCAGGAAAGCTTCATCTGGCTGGGCCAACTCTCCCAATGTTCCATGCTCAGTACCACATGTCCAGCACTGGTTACTCCCATCACAGTTACAGTTTTACACAATGTGTGTCCATAAGCCTTGAAAAGGCAGGGACCATGTCTGTATGTTGTTCACCATTGTGTTCCCAGAACTTGGCACAGAACCTAGCACTGTAAATATATTTTCTAATTTTTAAATATTTACATTTAACTCTTTTAAAAATTTTTCAATATTTACATTTAACTCTTTAATCACCTGAGAATCTATTTTACGATAGAGTATCAAAAAAGTTTCTATCTTCATTTTGTCCCACCATTTACAGAAG
This sequence comes from Macaca fascicularis, assembly GCF_037993035.2. Taxonomy (NCBI): domain Eukaryota; kingdom Metazoa; phylum Chordata; class Mammalia; order Primates; family Cercopithecidae; genus Macaca; species Macaca fascicularis. The sequence goes on from NC_088384.1 coordinate 67,147,826, forward strand.
AATCCTTCCTTTCCCCACTGTTGTGGCACACACTTTGTCATGAATGTATTATATACACACACTCACATACAAAGCTCAATCTGCACACTGAGTTCCTACTATACTGGGTCTGTTTCTTGTGTTACATTGTTCTGCCTACAGAATCAGTGAACGTGGCCTTGTCTTGATTGTTGTGGAGCTCTATTATGTTTTAATATCTGACAGGACAAATCTCTTCTCAAGTGCCATTCTTTCTCTAAATGTATTAGTTAAAATCACTTAATCAAGCCCTCTTCTAATAAAAGATGATCTTTAAAATAAATTATTAAAATAGCAGGGAGCTCCTTGTTCCCTTGTCTTCTGTAATTTCATGGATTGCTGTGTGGTCAAACATGTGTCTACTCACTTGAGCAAGCCGGCCCGGTGGAAGACGTAGAGGTCCTGCTCGAGGGTGCAGGTGCTGAAAGGGACCATTTTCACGAAGTTCTGGATGAGGATGAACTCAGGGGTTAGATGGGGCAGAGAAATTATACAGAAGTTCTTATCCTAACATCATCAAAAACCAGGACACAGAGAAAGAATAAAAAACCATTAATCAAAAAACAAATTTCTCTAACAAACACCAAGAAAACTAGAAGCAAAATGTGTTCATTAAGGAGAGGATACTCAAATTACCTTTCCTGTAATTTGGAAAATAATCACATAAAATTCACGAAATAAGCAACTACAAGAGCATGGAAAAAGTATCTTTGTGTCTCACTGAAACCTGAATAAATTAATCTTATAAACAATGGCAGTCATTCAGCATAACTCTTCTGGGGAAGTAGTTTTTAAACCAAGACAATTCATACTTGCAAGTTCACTTGTGTCACAAAGTCAGTGAGGTAGCATGGTGTCCTAGCAAAGGCCTCTTGCTTCCTAAGTGACCTTATACCAGTGGCCCCTTCCTCTTAAGAGATGGGAGGATGATACTACGGCCTTTTTTGGCTCTAAAATTCTGTGATTATCCATAAACCAACGTGTATGTATTTTATCATGACATGATCCCAGTTGGATGAACAGATCCATGAGCATGACTAAACTTAGGCAGTGGGTTTAGTTAGTAGACACAAGAGGTCCTGCATGTCCTGAGGGCTGTCATTCACCTGTTCTAGGCCTGCCCTGTCAGTACAGTAGACAATGAAATGTGGCTAGTATGGCAAAAGAACTAAATTTTAAATTTTATTTCATTTAAATTCATTTAAATAAAAAAAAACTGATACTTAATTCCATTACTGGAAAAGTTTTACGTGTGCTTGGTTTGTGTGAATCTACTTATCCAACTGTAAATTTTATAACATCTAAATACAGATGAACTATTTCTGATGAAAATTCAGGACTTGTATTGAGATGTGCTATAGATGTGAAATATATATTAGACTTCAAAGACTTAGCATGAGAAAAAGAATGTAAATAGCTCACTAATAAGTTTTCATATTGATTATATGTTGAAATGATTACATTTGCCCAGGCACAGTGGCTCACTTCTGTAACCCCAGTACTTTGGGAGGTCAAGATGGGAGGACCACTTGAGCCCAGGAGTTCGAGCCCAGCCTGGGCAAGATGGCGAGATCCCATCTCTACAATTTTTTTTTTTAATTAGCTGGGCATGGTGGCATGTCCCAGTTATTTGGGAGGCTGAGGCAGGACGATCTCTCGAGCCAAGGAGTTTGAGGCAGTAGTGAGCTATGATTGCGACACTGCATGCAGCAAAGTGAGACCCTGTCTCTTTAAAAACAGGATTGGGACATATTAAGTTAAATAAAAGATATTATCATATAAACTTCATCTGTTCCTTTTTCTTTTTTTTCCTTGTGGCTCTTGGAACATTCAGAATTACCGATGTGGCCACAATCCATGTCTGGACAGTGCTGCTCTAGGCTATCTGAGCTTCACGCAGCTGCCTGATCCTCTGCCAGGTCCCTGCAGAAGCAGCCTGCTCTTCCCAAAGCTAATTTGTCCCTTTGGGATCTCGCCTCCTCTTGAACCCTGTGAAGGCATTACTTGTGCTAATCCAAAACCCTGGGGACATTTGTGCAGCTCAAAGGAGTGAATCATTGTTTGACCTTATCTTCCTTCTTTTTAGCAAATTAGCAGGACTCCTTTTGGGGAAACTGAGAGTCAAGTTGCTGAAATACTCAAGTTGAAAATAAGGACTGGGTGCCAAGTCTGGGTGGGCTTCCTCTGGGAGGGGGAGACTAACTATAATGAGTTGCTTCATCTTGGATTTGAAGGATTAAGGATGAAGCAATCAAGGTTATTTTTTTCCTGTCGTCCATGTTCCGAAGTCAAATAGAATTGAAATGTAAACAGCTCTTGTAACTTTTTAAAGCCAGCATTACTTTTATAATGTTAAAGATTTACCTTTACATGGACTTTAAAATAGGAAATAATTAAAATTAGTGAAATTTATTTGAGGAGTCTTTGAGGGAAACCAACTTTGTAAATCCTATGTTTAGGGTAATCCACGTTGTTTTGAAAGTGCCTTAATAATCAATTTATTAAAATTATGATGGAGAACGTATTGCCTTATTACATAGCTTCATCATAATAAAAATGAGGAAATAAAACTTAACATCACATAGTTTTAAGACAAAATAATTAAAGTATACTTGTTTTTGCCTCATGAGAAAGAGTATCCAGGAAATATAAAGCAATAGATATTTTTATTGAAATCAGTCAACTGAAGAAGTACAGTTGTTGACTTAATTAACAGGCCTGTCTTTATAAAAACACATTTTGTCCCTCAAAACTTTCTTCCCCATTTTCTTTCCTTCAATAAAGAAGTGTGAGAGTTCGGCTGGATCTCCATCCCTAGGGAACAATGAGACAACAATGTAGGCAGAAGCCCAGGACACCTTGACATGGAGAATCTTATTTGCACTTGGATATTAGCCTACAGGCCCATTCACCAATGTGGGTTGAGCCCCCTCTACAAGACAGGCATGAAGTCAGGCCTGAGGAACTAGTAGGGAAAGAAATACCAACCTGAAAATCAACAAGTCCCTACTTTGCTATCCTCAGAAAAGCCTTATGATAGTTTCAGAACACTTACAGCCAATATAATCTATCAAATAACATAACTGTGTCATTCACTTTAATTTCTGACATTTTCATATATTACTATAAATGATTTGATTCTGATAAAACACTGGTAAGGCTATGTCTAAAAGAAATTTTGCATTTAAAGAGAACTGCTAAAATAGCATGACTTACAAATTCTTGAAAATGACAATACTTTCTATTTTTATGAGTTCATGACATGCCATTTGACCTTATTCTCAGAACACAAACCTCAACATTCATAGCATAATAAATTTATGACATTTTACTTTTATATAACTTCTCTAAGCTTACAAAATCAGTTCTCAAAATTCAGCATGTACTTACAGAAAAAAGACTGAAAACAAAATTCATAAAATCCAGCGACCTGTAAACAAGACAGTAAGCACTGTCACTGCCCTGCAAGCAAATGCAACATCAGTGGACATTTATAGAGATTTACAGCTCCCTCCCCTCGGGCAGTGATTAGCCAACCACTAGTCAGAACATGTGTCTAGCTGAACACTAATGGGGTGCATAAGTCGCAAGCTTCGTATGCCAGTAATAAAGTATTCTGCAGAACTGAAGGCACTTTCACATCAATTAATAATCTCTGTGCATTTGAAAAGCCAAAACAAAATTGGTCATTCTGTGCCTCCGATCCTTCCCACCTGTTTTGAAAGAGTTAAGAGGAGAGGTGGGAAATATTATAGGCTGCTTCTGATCTTTTTCCCTTTTATCCGTTGAAGATTTTCTGACTAGCTGCAGATGTAAGTTCATAGGCAAACTACACTGTGTCATCAAATTCCTGTTTCAAAATTCAAAAAGTATACTCTAAGCACAATCATATTTAAATGTACTGATAAAATAAATATAAAGCAACAAATATAGAAAGGCTTTACAAGTTTTTAGATGTCTACAACACAATTAGAATAAAAAGAATTTATCTTTTCAATGTCCCAGATCTCCATAGAAGCCAAAAACTCAAGATGAAAAAAGTTAAAGTACAACATGGTTCCAGGGGATGCTGGGAGATTGGGAACATGACCAAGCTATTCTTGGTCATCTAAAAGACATTCTAGAGCCTTCCATTCCATCAAAATGGGCCAATCATTTCCTCTTCGAGATGGTTCTATGAACAGATGAGGAGTCGGTGCTAAGCAGATGTGGCATCCAGGCACTGAGGGCAGCGTCCAGTGTTCAGACCACAGGAGAACAGTAAGCACTGAACATATGGGTGTTCTGGAGGGGCAGGGTGGGTAGCTATGAGGTCTGGTGGGCGCCAGGGCTTTAGACAAAGCCCAGCACCATGCATGCTTCCTCCTTGCTTGCTGGATTGCTGTTGGGTGTCAACTTATCCCTCGCTCAGATATTCCATGTAGCTGAGGCACCAGCTGCAGATTCTGGGTAGAGCACGAGCTAAGGGATGGAGTCCATCTCCTCCATCTCCTTGTGGCATGGGCTCGTCACAGCCTTTGGCTCAGGAATGAACACACAGTCCTGTCAGCCCTCATGGGACTTTGGCTGGAAAAAGCTGGGCCCATCCTGGCAAGTCCTCCTCACTGGATTTTGATGCAGACCTGAGACTGTCAGTGGTCTTAGGCCCAGGATGGGGCACTCCTCTGAGAAAGGGGCCAATAGTAGGGAAGTAGGGTGATATGGTTTGGCTGTGTCCCCACCCAAATCTCATCTTGAATTGTAGCTCCCACAATTCCCAAGTGTTGTGGGAGGGACCCTGTGGGAGATAGCTGAATCCTGGGGGCAGTTCCCCCATACCGTTCTCGTGGTAGTGAATAAGTCTCATGAGATCTCATGGTTTTATAAGAGGAAACCCCTTTCACTTGGCTCTCATTGTCTCTTTGCCTGCTGCCATGTAAGATGTGGCTTTTGTCTTCCCCCATGATCGTGAGACCTCCCCAGCCATATGGAACTGTGAGTTCATTAAACCTCTTTTTCTTTATAAATTACCTAGTCTTGAGTATGTCTTTATCACCAGCATGAAAACAGACTAATACACAGGCTGAAGAGGTAGACAGAGAAACTTGGTCCTTGATTTGGTTATCTAAATAAATCCTAGATCAAGCCATATTTAAATTAGTCTCATCACTGGAGTTATCCTTAGGTATGTGAGGCAATTATTCAATTTTTTTTCCAAAGCCAGTTTGGTTGGATTTTCTGTTACTTGCAACCAAAGACTCTAGAAAACCAGTAACCCAAATCCAAATTCTCCAAGAAATGCAAACTTTACAGAATGGGAGCAGCATGTGGTTATGTAAGTGATAATTTTCCAGATTCCCAATTGTTACATAGGTGGGCCAGCTTTCTAGCCCACTTCTCTAGCCCTTGTTAAAATTTGATGGACCAGAATCTCTGGATGGGGCTTAGGAATTTGTGGTTTTTAAAAATTCCCCAGGAGATTAGGATGAGGGCCAGGTTTGGAAATTACTGGCTTTGTAAAGTTAAAATGTTGGGCCACCAATGCCAGAAGAGATTCTCACTGTGACAGCCAGCCAGAAGGTCAGTACTTGCCTTGCTTCGTATTTCTCATCAATACAAAACAGCTGAATACAAAAAGCAGCTGAGGCTCCCCTGTAGATGGGGCGGAAGTGGACGGGCTCTTCAGGCAGTAAGAGCGATGCCAAGCTCCTACTGCTGACACGGTGATCCTGTGCATATCCAGTGGAGACATCACTGAGTTTTTCTATGTCCTAGAGCAAGGAGACAGGAGGAGCCAATGAGAATCCTGTCAATTCCCTGTAATTTACTGGGCTGGTGTTTGCATTATCTCTACATGACGCCGTTCTGAGGACAGGTGTGACTGTCTCACCCGAAACAACTCATCCTGGGCCAGGCCTAGTTTTAAGGAGAGGTTCTTAATGAGATACTCAAAATTTATAAAATGTTTTTTAAAACTAGTTCTTCAATGAGAACACATGGACACAGGGAGGGGAACAACACACACTGGGGCCTGTCGGGGGGTTGAGTGGGGAAGGGGAGGGAGAGCATTAAGAAAAATACCTAATGTAGGCAGGGCATTAGATGACAGGTTGACAGGTGCAGCAAACCACCATGGCACGAGTATACCTAGGTAACAAACCTGCACGTTCTGCACATGTATCTCAGAACTTAAAATTTAAAAAATAATAATAAAGAAAAAAAAAAACTAGTTCTCACATGAAGGTCTCACACGAGATAAATAGTTTCAGTTGGCCTTTGACATAGGGTCCATATTTTAACTGCATCCTGGGGTAGACATTAGAGCGTGGTAGTATTATATACATATTATAATAACTCAGGAAGCAAAATACTTCTCTCCCTAAAACTGTGTTCATTGTGATACAAGAATTTTTGAATCTTGGGACTGGTCAGGTGGTCCTGGGAGTAACTGTGGTGGGGAGGTGGAGCCCAGGAAGGTCAAATGGACCACAGCCACCTGGAAAGTCAGGGCTGAGGCTGTTCTGTCTTGGTTCAGGTGCATCTAAAAAGGTGTCACAATTCAGAAGATGATTCCTTTTGAGATCCCTCATGGAGTTCTTTTAAATCAAAGTAATACATGCATATAGAAAAATTTAAAATAATATCAGCACCAAACATTTATTAAGAAAATCAGCAGTTCTCTGTCCTTCCAAGTCTCTACCCCCATTGAACAGAACTTTCGACCTTTTCATTTCTTTGGGTATTTACCTCTATATTTCTGAACAGTATGTTTATGGTGCTATTTCTAAATTCATTAGTTTTTAGAATTTCCTACTGGATATTGATGTAGGGGCTAGATTAATCCCTCTTATCCTACCCTCTTCCCCACATCTTATCCCCCAGGATAATTACATCACAATTCAGGGTTAAATCCATAAGTATTTACACTAATATGAATGTGTAAGTTCTGTTGTTACTGAGGAAAGTAGTGTAATATGACAATGTTTTCATTTGTGTGCTTAGTTTTTATTCACTTGGTTTCCTAAATTTTTCACTTGCTTTATCAGATTTGCCAAGTGTTGGTCACTACTATCTTCCAAACGATCAGGCATTTGAGATAATATATGAGCTTCCTTTTTTCTCCCTCTAATCTGGACTTGCAGCTCTGCCGGCTTGCCTGTATTGCAGCTCCTATTTCGTAAGTTCCAGGTCTTTTCTTTGTCTTTTCTGTGCATCATTTAGGCCCTTATATCACTAGAGCACATTTTTAGCTTCCCAAAAGCAACATGCTTGAGAGACAAAACTCCACAGACACTGGCTAACTGGGGCACTTCATGGGGTGATCAGGCAGAGATATGGCATTATTTTTGGGTGGCCACCTTCAGTGACATTATCTGAAGGTATTTTCTTTGGGCCTGTCAGTTTTGGGGGGACTTAAGTTCTCCAATATCCTGCACCGGGGACTGTGGTAGATGGAACAGTGGCCCCCAAAGATGTTACAGGTCCTAGTCCCTGCAACCTGTAAATATGTTATCTTTCAGGGCACAGGGATTATGCAGATGTCATCTCATGAAGGGTTCTGTGATGAGAAGATGCTCCTGGATGATCCAGGTGGGGCTCAGTGGAATCACAGGGATCTGCTAAGAGGGAGGCAGCAGGTCTGAGTCAGAGGGACGAAGATGCTGTGCTGCCAGCTCTGAAGATGGAGGAAGGGGCCACAGGGCATGGAATGCAAGTGGCTTCTAGAAGCTGGCAAAGGCAAGGGAACAGATTCTCCCCCAGAGTCTCCAGAAGGAACATGCCCCTGTCTACACCTGAAGCTCAGCACACTCAAACCCATTGTGGAATTCTAACCTCCAGAACTGCACAATAATAAATTTGTGTTGTTATAAGCCACCAACTTTGGGGTAATGTGTTACAGCAGCAATAGAAACTAATACAAGGCCTGGCTCCTGGCATCGAGAGGGTGTGGCTGGAGGAGGGACTGAGGATTCCTCTGTTGAAATGGAGAATTCCATTTGTCTGTTCTCTATCTTTCACCATTAAAATGCCCATGCAGCACAGGCTAAATCTGAATTAGCAGCAGCCTCTGTTTAATTTCTCTAGAGAATAGTCATTTTATCCTCTCACTTGGGGTGTGGCTGACAACCTAACTGGAGTCTGCAGGGATCCAGTGTTCCAGTCACTCCACACCAGACTGCCCAGCTTTTCAGCCCAGTTCCTCACCCTGCCTTCTGCAAACCTCCAGTCTTCAGCCTTGTGCAGAATTCACACACTTTTCACCAGTCTCTCCTCTCATAAAGATGCTTGAGTTTCACCTTCCTCAGCTGTGCTAAGCCAGTGTAAACTCCTCCATTGATTTTTTTATTCTCAATATTTTTAAAGTGCTTATCTTCCAATATCTCCTCTCCATCTCATCTTTGTGGATTTGTGCCCTTTTTATTCCTTTACTGTCATTTCAGTGGTTTTCTCCGGTAGGGAGAGGAGATAAAAATAGGAGATCAATCCACCTTGTTGACTCAGGTATCTTGTGGGGTTCCAACATGTTTGATGCAGTGGTGGGGGCAGGCATCCTGGCCCTCCATCCACATCCTTGCTTGGGTTCATAAGGGAACGGCTACCCTCTTAGGAGTATTAGAGAGAAAACTGCTGTCCTCTTCTACACCCCGACTTTCCTCCCTAGGGCACAGGGAGTGACCGACTGGTCAGTGAGTCTCCTAGTGCGGGCTGCCCCAGAAACACACCCTGAACTCAGAGTCTGAGAGTCAGTAGTTCATTTGGGGAGCAAAGCCAGGACATTCTGTAAGAGGAGTGGCGTGCGAGGTGAGGAAGGGGAGGCTGCCAGCATGGGGTGCTTCAAGATGTGGGTGACTACAGTGAATCAATCCCACCTGGATCTCTGGTTGCCTAGAGAACACAGTGCAGAGTGGTCCCATCTAAGAGGTGAAGGAGCTGGCGTATTGATTCTCCAATCCCTTCAGTCACTGGCTGATGGCTGCTTCCCCAAACAGCCTGCCCTGCTGCAAACACGGCATGGAAGGAAGACCAGGCACTTGCATTCCTTGTCCTCACAGGGTGCTCAGGAAGAATAAGTGCTAGACGATATGGGTGGGGCTCCAACAGCACACGCTAATGTGAGATTCAAAAACTGGACCCTGTGCCTGCATTGTGCTGTCTCTTTCTGGCAGCACATCCTGCTTCCAGGGTGCGTGTTTTCTCCTCCCCTCCCTGTAATTAGCCGGGAGTGGGGAGACCCTGCCCCACGGGTAAGGCCTGCCTACAACCACATGGGGGCATTTAATTCAGTAAGGAGAAATGGGAAGCCCATTTGGGTTATCGGTCCAAGCTTTGTTTTCTGGTTCAGTGTTAGCCATGAGAAAGGGGTACTTCAATCCCTAGCTGACTTCTGGGTAGACTCCTTTACTGGTCAGAATCCGGAGAGGAGCAGGGCTGGAGAACCTGGCCCTCTGGCAGAACTTCAGTGTCTGGGCTTAGTGTTCAGTGAATCTGTCCCAGTGCCTCTATGAATATGACTAAAACCCATGTTCCATTCCCTTTTCAAGGATGCTCTAGGCTTCTGTTCCTGAGTCAGTCCATCCATCACCAAGAGGCTCTCGGGAAACTACTGAAATTCCAGGACTGTGCTCATCATCAGGGAATGAAAATGCCTTATTGTACCAACCTCCCACTCAAAGGCCTACAACACCCTTCTCTGCTCCTTAGGAAAAAGTTCGAGATCCTGAGCAGGATTCACAGGAACCTGCCAATCTCTTCCGGAACCGCCAGGCTTCTGGCAGGGAACAAGAAGGGACACTCCAATGAAGTGGTCAAGGGACCACCTGCAAAGGCATGGATGGGATGAAGGGAAACCAAGAAAGGATGAGGAAGTCCCCAGGGATGGCCACTGCACTGGTGGAAGATGCTACACTCCTTGGCCTGAATTTGTAACAGGAGAGAGGACTTCCCAAATCCCGAGATGCATGTGAATGACATACATTAATAACACACCTAGATACAGACATGAGTGTATATATGTGCATATGATACAGAGAAAACCCTTACAAATGTTCTGCCTCTCCAAAATGTTTTCTTTTTGGGCAATGGGAAGGAGAGATAAGCTGTATTTACTAAAATTTTTGCAAATAATTTATGTAGAAATGGCAGCTTACGGTACAGGCCGTGCAGAGAATACAGAAGAAAAGATTAATCACAGCAGGGGAAGACGTAAGGAGGTGAGGCTTGCTGCAGCACGTCCTAAAGGAGGTGGGAGGTGTGAACTGGTGACGACAGGCAGGGAGGTCAGGAGGGGTGTGAAACCCATGGGGTGGCCAGGGGGCACGCAAAGGCCCTCCTCAAACCGTACCTCTGGTTCACTAACACTTCCACTTTGGACTGCTGTTAAAGCTTCCTCGGATGCAGCTTCTTTGGCAATATTTCCCTGAAAATGATGACAGCAAGACATGAAAATTAATCAACACCTGCAGCGGTTTAGAGTCCAAGCTCTGGAGCAAGCTGCCGGGGTTCAGACCCCGGCTCTACAGCTTACCAGCCTTGTGGCATTGGGAACACTATGTAGCCTCAGTTTCCTCCTCTGTGAAAAGGGGATGAGAAGAGCATCTATTTCATAAGGGTGTTATGAGGATAAAATAAAGACAGACAGACAGAGAAACAGAGGCTTAGCATAGTGCAGGCGCCTCCTGGTTCTCTAGAGATGTTAGTTATTACTCCATTATTCATATTCTTCTGTTTAACTTGAAAGGTGCACTAAGTTTTTTCTAAAAAAAAAAAAAAACTATTGTATTGAGGTATTATGATGGTGCAAAAGTAATTGTACCAAAAGTAATTGTATTAAAGTAATGGCAAAAACTGCAACTATTTGTGCACCAAAAGTAATTTGTGCCAACCTAACAGAATTGACATACAATAAGCTACATACAGTTGAAGTGTACTTTTTGAAAAGCGTTGATTTATGTGCACACCCATAAAAATATCACCACGATCAAGATAATGAACATGACACATCACCCCCCAAGCTTCCATGTTCCTACGTGCCTCTCACTCCCACCCTTTCTACTCTGCCAACCACAGGCAAACATTGAAAAGATTTTTGTCATTATAGAGTAGTTTGTACTTTCTGTAATTTTATATTACTGAAATCAAACAGCATTTACTCCTGATCTGGCTTCTTTCACTCAGCATATTTACTTTGCAATTCATCCATGCTGTTACACGCATCAGTGTTTTAGTCCTCATTGTCCCTGAGTAGTACCCATGGTGTGGATGCACCATACTGCCTCTACATCCTCACCAACACTTGGAATGCTTAATCTTTCTAGTTTTGGTCATTCTAATAGATGTGCAGTTGTATTTGATTGCAGTTTTAATTTGCATTTCTCTAATGACTAATGAGATTGAGTGTCATTTCATGTGACGTCTTCTTTTGGAAACTTCAAATCTTTTACCCATTTTTAATTAGTTTTTTTATTTTGTATTATCGTGTTTTGAGAGTTTTTAAAAACATGTTGTAGAAACAAGTCCTCTGTCAGATATGTAATTTGCAAATATTTTCTCCCAGTCTGTGGCTTGCCTTTTCATTCTCTTAACAGTATTTTTCAAAAAGAAAAGGTTTTAAATTTTGATGACACCTAATTGGTCAATTTGTTCTTTTATGCATTGTGCTTTTGATGTGGTTTCTAAGAAATCTTACTTAACCCAAAGTCACAAAGGTTTTCTCGTATGTTATGTTTTCTCTAGAGGTTATATTGGTTTGAATTCTGCATTCAAGTCTATGATTCATTTGCAGCTAATTTTTGTATATGGTATGAGGTATGGATTGAGTTTTTTAAAAGTTTGTATGTGGATATTCAATTGTTTCAGAAAGAAAAGACTATTCTTTCTCCACTACATTGCCATGTGCCTTTGCCAAAAATCAGTTGTCTATATACATTGAGTCTATTTCTGATTTTTTTTTATTCTATTCCATTAACCTACTGTTGACCTTAGCACCAATATTACACTATCTTCATTACAATAACCTTATAATAATTAGGCCAAGCATAATGGCTCACACATGTAATCCCAGTACTTTGGGAGACCAAGGTGGGCAGATCACTTGAGGCTGAAAGTTCAAGACCAACCTGGCCAACATAGCAAAACCCCATCTCTACTAAAAATACACAAAAAAAATCTAGGCGTGGTGGTTCACACCTGTAATCCCAGCTACTCGGAAGGCTAAGGCATGAGTATCACTTGAATCTGGGAGGCGGAGGTTGCAGTGAGCTGAGATCATGCCACTGCACTCCAGTCTGGTCAACGGAGAGAAAAAAAAAAGAATCTTATAACAATTAATCTTAAGATCAATTAGTGTTATCCTATAGCTTCATTATTTTTCAAAGTTGCTCTGGCTGTTTTAGGTTATCTCCATTTTCACATAAATTTTGGAATCAATTAATTAAACTTTTATAAAAATTTCTGCTGAAAATGTGATTGGGATTTTGCTGAATTTGGGAAGAACTGATTTAAAGATTCAATATCCCACGAATATAGAATATCTCTCCAGGTATTTAGGTCTTCTTTAATTTCTCTCAGAAATGTTTTGTAGTTTTCACCACAGAAGTCTTGAATATCTTTTGTCAGATTTAATATTTGTACTGTTTTAGATAGTATTTCGATCTGATTGTTCATTGCTATTATACAGAGATACAACTAAATTTTCCATATTAATTTTGTATATATTAGTTCTAGTAGCTGTTTTGTAGATTCCATCAGATTTTTTTCATAGGTAGTCATGTTGTCTGTGAGTAAAAGATAGTTTTAATTATTCCTTTTTAATCTGGATGCCTTTCATTTCTTTTCCTCTTTCTGCACTGGTTCAAATCTCGAGTACAATTTTGATTAGAAGTGGTGAGAGCAGACATTCTTAACTTGTTCCTGACTTTAAGGGTAAAAGCATTAGTCTTTCACCATTATGTGTGACGTTTGCTGTAAGTTTTTCAAAAATAACCTTTATCAAATTGAAAGAGTGCTAAGAGTCTTTATGAGGAATTAATGTTAGATTTTCAAATGCCTTTTATACATTTATGAGATAAACATATGGGTTTTTGTTAGTTTGTTAAAATGGTGAATTACACCGATTTTCTTATGTTAAACCAAACTTGCATTCCTAGAATAAACCCTACTCAGTCATGATTATCCTTTTTGTATATTGACTAAGTTTACTAAATTTTAATTTTTTTTATTTCAATACTTTTGGGAGAACAGTTGGTGTTTGGTTGCATGGAAAAGTTCCTTAGTGATTTCTGAGATTTTGGTGCACCCATCATCCAAACAGTGTATACTGTACCCAATGTGTAGACAAAAGACTCTATGTTGATGGGCATTTAGTCTGGTTCCGTATTTTTGCAATTGTGAATTGTGCTGTTATAAACATGCTTGTGCAAGTGTGTTTTTCATATAATGACTTCTTTTCCATTCTGTAGACATCCAGTAGTGAGACTGCTAGATTAAATGGTAGTTCTACTTTTAATTCTTTAAGGAATCTCCATACTGTTTTCAATAGTGCTTGTACTAGTTTACATTCCCACCAGCAGTGAAAAACTCTTCCCTTTTTACCACATCCAAGCCAACATCTGTTGTTTTTTAATTTTTAAATGATAGCCATTCTTGTACGAGTAAGGTGATATTCCATTGTGGTTTTGATTTGCATTTCCCTGATAATTAGTGGTGTTGAGCATCTTTTCATATGTTTGTTGGCTGTTTGTAAATCTTCTTTTGAGGATTCTCTATTCATGTCCTTTGCCTACTTTTTAATGGGATTATTTGTTTTTTTCTTGCTGATTCATTTGAGTTCCTTGTAGATTCTGGATACTAGTTCTTTGTTGGATACAGAGTTTGCAAATATTTTCTCCCACTCTGTGGGCTGTCTGTTTACTCTGCTGGTTGTTTCTTCCACTGTGCAGAAGCTTTTTAGTTTAATCAGGTCCCATTTATTTATCTTTGTTTTTGTTGCATTTACTTTTGGGTTCTTGGTCTTTGCCTAAGCCAATGTCTAGTAGAGTTTTTTCCAATGTTATCTTTTAGAATTTTTATGGCTTCACCTCTTAGATTTAAGTCTTTGATCCATCCTGAGTTGATCTTTGTATAAGGTGAGAGATGAGGATCTAGCTTCATTCTTCTATATGTGGCTTGCCAGTTTTAACAAAATCTTTTTCCACTCCCAAATTATTTTCAATGCAAAGATCATTAAGTATTTTGATTCAAATCCACAAATGGATGTAAGCAAGTTACAATATTACATAAAGCTGAAGATATAATGTTATTCTTGAAATACATAATTTTTATAGCTAATTCACCACAGAAAACTTCATGAATTCTAAATATTATAACTAGAGCCTAGTCTAAAAAGCATAGAGTATTGTGAAAAAGATGCATATTGTATTTGTCTGAAATCTTTAGAAAAAGCCTATTTTCTTCCAGCAGCAGTGTTGGGAGTAGTTTCTTTATCCACTGGTAATGCCAAAAGTTGCTATTTCATGTCATTTCTATCTATTACTTTAAGACAACTATGCTGAATTAGGTTGTTTCATTCTAGTTTATTGAGAGGTCCTATTCTCACTCTTCAATGGATTTTACATATTTCTCATACTCTTCACTCATGAGTTCATCCAGTTGTAGGGTGTTACTCAGCATCATCTTGACATTGATGCCCACTGTTCCATACCATTTTCTGTTATTATTCATTCGTGTCTATCTGTGAACTGACACACTGAGAACACAGTGGTTCCATATGCAGCATCCAGAGAGCACTTCCCTCAGTCACCACGGCTGCAGCCCACAAACTCCACATTGTTCACAGTGTGTCACATTTGATGGGATGCTGAGGGCCATTGTGCTGCACTCCAGCTATCCAGGCCAGGAGGTGGGGCAAGGCTGGTCAATACTGTCATTAAAATCTTCTTTATCCTTACTGATTTTCTGTCTACTTATTCTATCAGTTACTGAGGGGAGCATACTGAAATCTCTAACTATAATTTTTATTAATTTATCTTTGCAGTTCTACAACTTTTTGCTCCTTATGTTTTGAAGCACTGTTATTGGGTGCATAAGTATTTAAGATTGTTACATTCTCTTGGCCTTTGTAATCTCTTATAGTATTCTCTGTTCTGGAATCTACTTTGTCTGAAATTAGGAAAGCCATTCCAGCTAACTTTTGGTTAGTGTTGGCATGGTGTATCCTTTTCCATTCTTTAAATTTAGTCTATTGTATCTTTATATTTAAATTGCATTTTTATAGTCTACATACAACTGAATTTTGCATTTTATCCACCTATATCTGCTTTATATATATGCTCTTTAATTGGGACATTTAGAACGTTTACATTTAATGTAATTATTGCATACTTAAGTTTAAGTCTGTCATCTTGTTATCTGTCCCATCTAGTCTTTGCTCCCTTTTTCCTTTTTGTCTTCTTTTGGTCTAATTTTGTATTTTTATGATGATATTTAATCTCAACTATAGGCTTATTAGATATAACTCCTTGAATCTGATTTGTAACATTAGTGGTACATCTTTAACTTATCACAGACCGTCATTAGGTTAGATATTATAGCACTTTAGTTTTAATATAAGAACCTTAAAATAGTATACTTCTCCCCTTCGGGTCTCCTCTCAAGGTCTTTGTGCTATTCTTGTTATACATTTTATTTTTACATATGTTATAAACCCCACACTATTTTTGTTTGTGAAGTCACTATCTTTTAAAAAGATAAAATCGTATACTTTTTTTCACTTTGTTACCATTTCCAGTGCTCTTCAACTCTTTGTGTAGGGCCAAATTTCCATCTGATATAATTTTCCTTCTGCCTAAAGGGCTTTCTTTAACATTTCTCATAATGTGGGTCTGCTGGTGATGCATCTTTCCACCTTTTCTGTGTAGGGCAAACTCTTTATTTCACATTTTATTTTGAATGAAAGATATTTACTGGGTATAAAATTCTAGGGTGGAGTTCATTTTCTTCTATTTCTTTAAAGATGTGATCCTACTATCTTTCTGCTTGTATTATTTCCAATAAGAAATCTGCTGTTATTCATATCTTTGTTCCTCTGTTCCTAACTTGACTTCCCCCAAACCTACTCCTGGCTGCTTTTAAGATTTTCTCTTTATCACTGGTTTTCCACTGGCTTTGGTACAGTTTTCTTCATGTTCTTGTGTTTGCTGAGCTTGTTGTATCTGTGAGTATATTGTTTTCATCAAATTTATAATTTTTTCAGTCATTATTTCTTCGAATATGTTTTTTCTGTCCTAGCGTCTCTCTCTTCATGTGGACTTCTGTTACACATATATCAGGTCTTTGTAGTTGTCCCAAAACTCACTGATATGTATCTTTTTTAAAAATCCCATTTATATTTGTTTCAAGTTCACTAATCTTTCATCTGCAATGCCTAACCTGGAGTTAATCTTTCCAGTGTATTTTTCATCTTATTTACTGTAGTTTTTAATCTCTAGAAGTTTGATTTGGAGCATTTTTATATCTTTTATGTCTCTCCTTAACCTTTGGAACATACAGTTATAATAACTGTTTCAATGTTTTTGTCCCTTAATTCTAACATGTTTTCCTATGTGTGTAGGTTTCAACTGATTGATTTATCTCCACCTTTTGCATAATACACTACCAGTTTTTTGAGTGCTGGTAATTCTTTATTGATTCCACACATTGTGAATTTTATCTTGGTGGGTGCTGAGGAATTTTGATTTCCTATAGATAGTCTTGTACTTTGTTCTAGGACTCAGTTAAGTTACTTTGATTTTTTCAGTTCTTGCTCTGAAGATTTGTTAGGCAGGACTGGGGCTGTGCCCTCTCTAGAACTAATTATTCTCCACAAGCCTCTTTTGTGCACTCTCTTGCAAGTTATAAGCTTTTCCAGTCTGACTGGTGAGAACAGGCACTATTCCTAACTTTGTACAGGCACGGGCACTATTAATCCTCATCCTTTTCAGAGGTTCTTTTCTCAGCCTGGCCTTAAGGAGTTTCCTCACGTGCCTGGGGTGATCAACACTCAGCTGACTGCCTGACTGATCTTCTTCTGATGACTCTCTCTGCACACTCTGTCCTTTCTAGTACTCCATCCTTCAGACTTGAGTCGCTCTAGTCTGCATGGACTTAAAGACTTGGGAAGTCTTCTGGCTCCTCCTGCCCTGCATTGTGTCCTAGAAGCTCTGTAAAGGCAGTCAGCTGGGGCAGCCACAGGATTCGCTTGGATTGTCTCCCATCTCCCAGGCATCGCTGGCCTTTGTTACAGTGATGAACAGTGTTTCCTATATTTTAGCCACATTTTGGTTATTTTAGGCAGGAGAATAAATCCAGTCTCTGTTACTGCACCTTAGCATAAAAAGAATGCTGAACTTAAAAAAAAAAACCAACACACACACACACACACACAAAAAAAACTAATTCCATTCATCAGCTTCATTTCCATCAATCTAATCCATGCATACAATCTTCTTTAAAAGATTCAGGTCTTCCCTGAGTCCCCTCTTTGCTGGGAGGAGACTTTTCTGGGCGATGGGGCAGGTGTTTCTGTGTCTGCTGGGCCCAGTCAGGGAAGGAAGGAAAATGCTGTCCCATTTGAGCATGCAGATAGTGTGTCAGTCTCTTCAGAAAGCCTGTATTTCCCAGTGAGTTTAAATGAACAGTTTTATCTGGCTCAGCCTCCTGAAGTCAGGGAGCAAGGTAGGGAAAGGCGGACATTCTGTTCTGACCTGCGTTTTGGAGCATACCAGTGAGGCTTTGATATGTCCGTTACAAACACAGAGGCTTCTGTTGCCCCCAGCTCATGGTGTGCTTACTGCTAGTGAGGCCTTTTCTGCATCAGGCATTAGAACTTCTCAGTAGTGACCCCAGCCCCAGAGATGCCCCTGATGTCACAAGTAGCCCCCAGGCCCATCCCCCTACCCTAGGCATGGAAGGATGGTCTCTCTCACCTGGATGTTTTCCATGGTATCCGGAAAGACAGGTTCCTGCGACTCCTCGACTATTTTTTGGGAACCCTGGCTGCTACTCCTGAGCTCAGCATCTTTGAGAGAAGGGATAGAATAATGACAGAAAATAGACGATAAATATCTGCAGAACCACAGGAAATTAGACAGCATGGTCACATGTTTTTAAGCTACAATAGATCTGAAGAATTTTATTCTAGAGAGCAGTACCTTGAGGTAGGAAGAGCAGGTCTCTGCAGCCCACCCGGATTTTGACACTGAGGAGGGATCCTGGGCTAGTTCCTCCCTCCCTCCACCTCTCTGTGCCCTTATCTGCATGATGCTGCCCAGGGGAGTTGTGAAGATGGGAAGATGGGCAATGGACCTGGCCCAGGCCTGGGCGTCAGGAGGCCCTCAACCTCTGCCAGGCCCTGGGCAATGGGATCCTTTGATAGCAGCCCCTTTTGAAGTTTACAAACAATGGGTTATCAGCTTCCTCGATGGTGGGCTTTGAAATGATCTGCAGGCAGAAGGTGGAAAAGCCACAGTGAGTTACATCAGTGTTAGCTGAATGCCAAGGTTTAGCACAAGGGCTGCTTTCTCTTTGTTTGGAAAGACTGTGAACTCATGTTCTGCCAGCGGTCACAATGCTCACTTTTTATTTTGTAATAGAAATTATTTTCAAGAAGAACTGGAGCTGAGCATTGGTGTTTCAGTAAGTTCTGGAAAGTCAATAATCAGGGTAGCTTAGGCTTCATGTATTTAACCTTTACTAAAAATTACAGAAGAAAAAAAATTTCCCATTTTGTCTAAAAAGGTCTTTCTCCCTCCTCCTCCCCTCCTTTCTTTCTCTTTTGAAATCTCTCCGTGCCCAAAGAGGGCGACCTGGGAGAAGATAACATCATTGGAGGATGTCCTCTCTTTTGTGCCTCACCTAGTGTCTGCCCTGCTGGGGGTTCTCAGCCATGACATTTGCTCTCAGCCTTTGGGCCTCAGCTCAGAGCAGCCCTAGGATGCCCTGCTCATAGCTGCCCCTCCCCAGAAGTGCTGCCATAGATGCAGGAGGGACCCTGGGCCCGCTGAAGGCTCCAGAGACTGCTGCTGCCACCGCGAGTGTGGGCATGCTGCTCTGCCTTCTTGTTTTCAAGCATCACATCAGACACTGCAGGGCCAGAGCAGCCAGGATCCTCTCTGCTTCCTCCTCTCCCATGGTGTTCTTCTAGTGCCAGCTACGACAATGGCCCCTGCAGATGCCTCTCAACCCCAAATATCTGGGTCGCTAATATGTTACGCCTACTTTGGCAAAGATATAGGTAAGTGAATGAAATTCTAAGAGACAAATGAGATGCCCAGGGAAGTGTAAATGGCATAGTTGGAGAGGTACATAATGTTGAAGGCACAATGAGACAGAGAGTCACATCCTAGCATGAAAAAGCAGCTCTTTTGGCATGAAGAGAAAATGTCCTGAGAAGAGAGGGTAAAGCACTTAGAATCCCTCTTCTGAAGAAAGATGCTTTGAGGAAAACAAAAACTGTCGTATCTCTAGCTCGTGATATGTCCTGCACCCTGCAGAATTTTCCAAATAAGACTATCTGGGGTTTCTAGCATTCTCATCATGACAAGAGCAGCATATTTTTTAGCTAATTAACTTTGTTGTTGAGATTAACACACATATGAAAAGTGTACAGCTCAGGGAATTTCTACATATATCTATTCTTGAATAACAACCACCTATAAAAATACATAAAACTGGCTGGTCACAGTGGCTCACACCTGTAATCCCAGCACTTTAGGAGGCCAAGGCAGTTGGATTACCTGAGGTCAGGAGTTCAAGCCCAGCCTGATGAAACCCTGTCTCTACTAAAAATACAAAAAAGTAGCCAGGCATGGTGGTGCACACCTGTAATCCCAGCTACTCGGGAGAGGCAGGAGAATCACTTGAACCTGGGAGGCGGAGGTTGCAGTGAGTCAAGATTGTGCTACTGCACTACAGCCTAGATGACAGAGTAAGACTCCAACTCAAAAAAGAAAAAAGAAAAAAAAAAAAAGGAAAAAAAAGAACATATAAAACATTTCTAGCACCCAGAAGTTTGCCTCATCTCCCCGTCCAGTCAATACTCCTCTCGAAGGTATTCGCTCTTCCAACTTTTACTATCATTGATTACTTTTGCTCAGCAGCAAACTTGTGAATTAAAAAAACTTATTATCAGTAATTACCTATTTCAATGTATTAAAAATATATTTCTTTCCCATTTTAAGTTTGAAGAACTACAAAAAATGCAACTAAAAGTAGACATTCGCTGTGCATGCTTCTTTTATCATTAGGAAAAGATTATTAAAAAGTTAAAAGTCTTAAAGACTGGATTAGATTTTCAGTAAACTAATAATCCTGGTGACTTAACTGCCAATCATTTGATGTTCGTGAGACAGTTACCAACTACAAAGACTAATTGCCGTGACTAAACTGTTGTGAGGTGTTGCAGTTGATTATTAAGTAGCTGCCACGTTCATCCCTAGAGGTGACTGCATTTCAGAACTGGGCAAGGTGAAGCTGGATCTCTCTCCAGTGTCTCTGGGGTCTTACGAAGTTTAATGAGTGAATGTTCATAATGCCCCTTGAGATCCTCAAATGTGAGGTGCTATCCTGGGGAAAGCTGAGGCAGTGGTATTATGTAACACATGACTAAAAATACTACTGAAGCTGCAGATTTAATTGTTATTTTATGGAGTATACCATCTAAGTAATTTAGAAGTCATGAACTATTGGTTTACTCTAGTGGGAGTAAAGGCACAATTTGTCAGGACTTTCTTTCTAAGTGAGACTGCTTGTCTGAAGCAGGTTTACCATGAAGCTAATAAAGCTAGAGGCTCGGGCATCTTCCCAGCACAGGTCCCTCCAAGGCACAGCATCTAATGCTGCATTCATCATTTTGCATTACTATCCTTAAAAAGGGCTCCTGAATGGGTCAGACTTTAGGTCCCACAAGACTCTGGATCTACCCTGCTCCTTATCTAATAGGAATAATCCATACAGAGTGTAAAATAATAATACATGTTGAGGGCTTCAGGAATAAATAATAATATAATTTTGTGCTTTTTACATTTATTTTAAATATCCATCAAAAATCTTAATTTTTGTGTGATGAAATAAATTGATTCTAAAAGAGCAAATATGGAGAAACAGTAAGCAAAAATTTAAGAAAGATGAACAAAAAGAGGGCCATATTCCCAAATGAATATTAAGACATTATAAAGACATAGTTATCAAAACAGAGAGTTACTGGGGCAAGAACAGAACAGAATGAAAGCCAGAAATAGACCTAGACAGTTATGAAATGTTGATATGTGATGAAAGTGGCATTTCAAATTAGGGGGGAAAGAACAAACTGTATAACAAATAGTGTTGGAGGAGGTGAAGCAAAATGGTCAAATAGAAGCTCCCACCGATGATCCTCTCCGCAGGAACACAAAATTTAACAATTACATACACAACAAAGCACCGTCATAAGAACCAAAAACCAGGGGAGCGATCGCAGTATCTGGTTTTTCACTTCATGTAACTGAAAGAGGCACTGAAGAGGGCAGGAAAGGCAGTCTAGAACTGCCAACACTAACTTTTCCCCATTCCCCTGGCAGTAGCCATGTGCTGTGGAAAATCTGTACACTCGGGGAGAGAAAGTGCAGTGATTGTGGGACTTTGCAATGGAATGCAGTGCTGTCAACACCGGGCAGAACTCAGCTGGCACCCCGAGAGGGAGCATTTGCATCTGCCCTAGCCAGAGGGGAATCACCCATCCTGGTGGTTGGAACCTGAGTTCTGGCAAGCCTTGCCACCACAGGCAAAAGTGCTCTGGGGTCCTACATAAACTTGAAAGGCTGTTTAGGCCACAAGGACTGAGCTACCAGACTTAGGGGACATGCAACCTAGTAAAACACCAGCTGGATGTGCTAAAAGAGTGTTTGCGTTACCCCACCCCAATCCCAGGCACCGCAGCTTGCAGCTCCAAAAGAGACTCCAACTCCTTCCTTCCGCTTGAAAAGAGGAGAGGGGAGTGAAGAGGACTTTGTCTTGTAACTTGGATACCAGCTCAGCCACAGTAGGATAGGGAACCTGGCAGAGTCACAAGGTCCCTATTCCAGGCCCTGGCTCCTGGATGACATTTCTAGACACATCCTGGACTGGAAGGGAAGCTGCTGCCTTGACATGAAGGACCCAGTCCTAGTAGGATTCATCACGTGCTGACTAAAGAGCCCCTGGGCCCTGAATAATCAGCAGCAGTAGCCACGTAGTACTCGCCATGGACCTTTGGTGAGACTAAGAGCTGTGCTGACTTCAGGGGTGACCAGCACATTCTCAGCTGTAGTGGCTACGAGAGACCACTTCTGCTTGAGAAAAGCAGAGGAAAGGGTAAAGGGGACTTTGTCTTGAGCTTGGGTGCCAGCTTGGCCACAGTGGGGAGGAGCACCAAACAGGCTCTTAGGGTCCCTAATTCCAGGCTTTGGCTCTTGAATGGCATCTCTGGACCACCATGGGCCAGTGGAAGAGCCCACTGCCCTGAAGGGTGAGTCCCAGGCCTGAAAGCATTCACCACAAGCTGACAGAAGAGCCCCTGGGCCTTAAGTGAACATCAGCAGTGCCCTGGTCGTACCCCTGTGGCCTGCGGTGGTGGTGGGCATAGGGAGAGACTCCTTTGCATGGGAAAAGGGGAGGGAAGAGTGGAAAGTACTTTGCCTAGTGCTGTCAGAGTCAGCTCAGCTGCAGTAGAATAGAGCACCAGGTAGATTTCTAAGGTTTCCTACTCCTGACCCTGGCTCCCAGACAGCATCTCTGGACCTCCGTAGGGCCGGGGAACTTGTTGCCCTTCAGGGAAGGCCACAGGCCTGGGTGGTTTCATCACCTGCTTATTGCAGAGCCCTAGGGCCTTGAGAGAATGTAGGCAGCGGCCAGGTAGCGGTTACAGTGGGCCTTGGGCAAGACCCAGTGCTGTGCTGGCTTAAGGTTTGACCCTGTGCAGTCACAGTGGTGGTGGCCACAAGGGTGCTTTGTGTCACCCCTCCTCCAGCTTCAGATGGCTCAACACAGAGAGAGAGACTCCATTTGTTTGAGAGAAAGTAAAGGAAGAGAGTAAGAGTCTCTGCCTGTTAATCCAGAGCATTCTTCTGGATCTTATCCAAGACCACCAAGGTGGTACCTCTACAAGTCTACAAGAACCAAAATGTTACTGGGCTCTGAGTACACCCCTAATGCAGATACAGATGCAGTGACCAAAAACTTAGTTCACAACATCCAAGTTCCTTTGAACACCTGGAAAGCCTTCCCAAGAAGGACAAGTACAAACAAGTCCAGATTGCAAAGACTATAATAAATATCTAACTCTTCCGTGCCCAGACACTGACAAACATCCACCTGCATTAAACCTATCCAGGAAAACATAACTTCGCCAAACTAACTAAATAAGGCACCAAGGACCAATCTCAGATGGAGAATTCAAAATAGCTGTTTTGAGGAAAACTCAAAGAAATTCTAGATAACACAGAGAAGGAATTCAAATCCTATCAAATAAATTTAACAAATAATTTGAAATAATTTTAAAAATAATGCAGAAATTCTGGAGGTGAAAAATGCAACTGACATAATGAAAAATGTATCAAGAGTCTCTTAATTGTAGAATTGATCAAGCAAAAGAAAGAATTAGTGAGCTTGAAAAAAGGCTATTTGAAAATATACAGAGGACACAAAAGAAAAAAGAATAAAAAAGAAGGAAGCACGCTTACAGGATCTAGAAAAATAGCCTCAAAGGGACAAATCTAAGAGTTATCACCCTTAAAGAAAAGGTGGAGAAAGAGAGAGGGATACAAGTTTATTCAAGGGGATAGTAACAGAGAACGTCCCAAACCTAGAGAAAGATATCAATATTCCAGTCTAAGAAGTATAAACACCAAGTAGATTTAACCCAAAGAAGACTACCTCAAGGCATTCAATAATCAAACTCCCAAAGGTCAAGGGTAAAAAAAGGGACCCTAAAAGCGTCAAGAGAAAAAAAAAAACAAATAATATACAAAGCAGCTCCAATACGTCTGGCAGCAGACTTTTCAGTGGATACCTTGCAGGCCAAGCAAGAGTGGCATAACATATTTAAAGTGCTGAAGAAAAAAAAAACTCTTACCCTAGAATAGTATATCTGGCAAAAATATCCTTCAAACGTGAAAGAGTAATAAAGACTTTACCAGACAAAAGATATTTCATCAATACCAGACCAGTCCTACAAGAAATGTTAAAGGAAGTTCTTCAATCTGAGAGAAAAGCACATTAATAAGCAATAAGAAACCATCTGAAGGTACAAAACTCATTGGTAATAGCAAATACACAGAGAAGCACAGACTATTACAACACTGTAATTATATTATGCAAACTACTCATATATTAAGTAGAAAGATGAAAAGATGATCATAAATAATAACTACAATGTTTCAAGATATAGTACAATAGGACATAAATAGAAACAACAAGAAAGCCAGGAGACAAAGTGTAGAGTTTTTTAGTTTTATTTTTGCTTGTTAGTTGCTGTTTGTTTATGCAATCACTGTTAAGTTGTCATCAGTTTAAAATAATGGGTTATATTATTTTCAAGCCTCATGGTACCCTCAAATCTAAAAACATACAATGGATACACAAAAAAATAAAAAGCAAAAAGTTAACATTGAGCACAGACAATTCTTTCAAGGAGTTTTTTCTGAAGAGTGAATAAGTCCTTATTTCTTGACATGTTTTTATGCCTTGGTTGGCCTCATTCCCTTTTGTCTTCATAGTTGTACTAGTTTCCTGTTGCTGCTGTAAAAAATTACCACTCACTTAGTGGCTTAAAACAACAGTAATTTATTCTCTCACAATTCTAGAGATAAGAAGTTGGAAATCAGTACCCCTGGGCTGAAATCAAGGTGTCAGCAGGCCTATGCTCACTCCAGAGGCTCTAGGGGAGAACCCGTTCCTTGTTTCTTCCAGTTTCTGTTGACTTTGGCATTCCTTGACTCGTTATGCCATTCCAATGTGATTCCATAATCACACTGCCTTTTCCTTTTCTGTCTTTATAATCTCCCTCTGTCTCTCCCTAATCACAGGATGCCTGTGATAGCATTTAAGGCCCCATAGATAATCCAGGATAAACTCCTCATCTCAAGATCCTTAATCGCAACTACAGAGACCTTTCAAAAAAAAAAAAAAGGTAACATTTACAGGTTCCAGAGATTATACAAGGGTGTCTTTAGTGAGGCCATTCTTCTCTCTACTTTAATAGGTACCTGTGGCTGACTGAATGCAGGGTATTTATCCAAATGCTTACTAGGAAGGTCAAACTCTCTACCTGTCCAAATCAGAAATGTTATCATCTCAGCATCTTCATCAAATAATCCATTCACTCTTATTAATTTCATCTCACAAAATGGTTCCACCATCTACCCAGTTTCTGAAATCATCCTTGATAGCCCCCTTTTCCACAACCTCCTTTCCCTATATCCAATAAAATATCAAGTTCCATTAATTCTCTAAAATATCTCCCAGGTCTATTCCACAGTTACTGTTCTGGTTCAATCCCTCCTCATCTCCTTCCTGGACACCACAGTGGCCTTTGTAGAGTCTTCCTGTGAACTAGAAACTGACCATGTAATGCTTTCTAATTAAATATTTCCAATGGTTCATCATCACATATTACCAATGTAATAGAATAGAATCTAAACTCTCTTGCAAGGCATGCAAGGCCTTGATTGCCTGGCCTCAGTTCTCCTGTCCTGCTTTGTCTCCTGCCACTCCCTCACTTGATGCTCCAGCAACACTGAACTTGTACTTTCCCGCAATAAGCCATGGTCTTGAATATCTCCTTATTCTACACTCTTTGATATCACTGCTAGGAAAATCTTTCTGCTTATTCACCTAGAAAGCTCCAATTTGCTTTGAAGTTTTACTCAAAAGCTTTGAGGTCTACAAAGTCTATGTGGAGGCTATGAAGTCTATGTGGATGCTCTCAAGATGATTTAGGTGTAATTCTGCTCTGGTCCCACCACAATCTTCTATCCTTCAAGACAATTATGTTATTGTAAAGTTGTTTGTCTTGCATGTTTATCTTGTCATCAGCTGGTACTGGACTCACTACATACTAGACAATGTTCCTAAAGACTAGCATATGGGATGCACTCAGTATTTGTTTAATGACTGAATGAACAGCAAGAGGTTGATAATAAAGTCCACAATGATACAAAGAAAGGTATTAGCAGGTTGCAAGAAAGAAGGACAAAGGGCTTTTCTCACATTTTTCAATGAAACTCCTCCTACTTGGGATGTGGCGTACACTCCAGGCCATCCAGTACAATACACTTGAGCTTAATATATAGACAATTCCCAAATCACTGTCTTGAGATGAGACTTGAGATGAGGTCTTAGCCTCCTCCAGGAAAAGATACCATTTCCCTATTCTCATTGTATCACAAATCAGGGGACCAATCTTACATTGAAGTTTGTCTCTCCTTAAGAAGGCCATGACAAAAGTCTTCAGCATTCTTCTTTTTGTGTGTGAACATGGATTGCAATGATGACTCTGATTCTTTATATTCCCTGTTTTTAGGCCCTTTGCCCCATGTAGTCCCCTCTTACTCTGATTCTGGATTTAATCATGTAACCTGCTTGGACAAGTGACATATGTTAGTTCAAAGCCTAAGCCTTCTGAGGTCTTGTATGTTCCCATTTGCTCTCTTGTGCCTCTACCCTCTCCATGAGAACCTGCACAAGATAGCCTCCTAAAGGATGAGAGGGACATGGAACAGAGCCAACGCCTGACTAGATCAGCTGTCAGCCAAAATACTCCAAGACATGTGAGTAGACTCAGCCAAGATTAGCAGAGCTGCCTAGCTGACACCAAATGCATGAACAATACATGCTAATTGTGGTATGCCACTGTAGTTTTGTAGTTGTTTGTTAGTAGCATTACTGTGGCAAAGGATTATTGATGCAGTTGCACGAAGTAATAGAATCACCAAAATCCTGAAGCTGATTCTTTGAAAATACCAATTAAATTAACATATCACTGGTGATATTAAGGAAGAATAAAACACCAATAAATGGTACCATAAATGAAACACATGAATATAAAGGACATGTAGAAAGTAAGATGGTAGATAAAAACCCATAAGAACATTAAACGTAAATGGACTAAATACTTTCATTAAAAGACAGTAATTATGACACTAAATTAAAAACAAAGCCAACCAAACTCAATGCTGTTTATGGGCAACACATCCAAAATATAAGAAAATAGAAAGGGTAAAAATAGAGAGACAGAAAAAAATGTGGCATGTAAGTGAAAATCAAAGAAAGCTGATGTGGCCATATTAAAATCAGAAAAAGTAGACTTCAAGATAAAAACATCACTAAAGAAGGAAACTTCATAATTGATAAAAATTTCAAGGAAGATATAATAATTTAAAAATTATGCATTAAATAACATAGACTCCAAATATATAATGAAAAAAATGACAGACAGCCTATGAGTAGGAGACAGTAAATCCATAATCAAAGCAGGAGATTTTAACACACCTCTCATGAATTGCTCAAAAAAGTGATAATATCAATAAGGATAAAATATTTGACAACATTATTAGCAAACATGATTGATTTATACAGAACACTGAACCTAAAAATTATGGGATCCACACTATTTTCATGGACTCAAGGAATCTTTACAAAAATGGACCACATTCCTAACAAAGTTGGAAGAATTAAAAACACACACAGTAGGTTCTCTGACTGCAATGCAATTAAATTAAAGCCTAGTAAAAAACAAAACAAAACAAAAAACAAGGATATCCTGGATGGATAAAGAAAATGTGGCATATATATAAAATGTACTATTATTATTCAGCTTTTAAAAGGAAGGAAAATCTGCAATTTTTATATATTTATATATTGCAAAAATCTGCAATATATAACAATATGGATGAAAGTTGAGGACACTATCTTATGTGAAATGAGCCAGGCACGGAACAAATAATACATAATTCCACTTTTATAAGGTATCTAAAATAGTGAAATTAATAGAAGCAGAGAGTAGAATGGTAGTTGCCAGGAGACTGAGGAGAGAGGAAAATGGGGAGTTGCTATTAAATAGGTATAAACTTTCATTTACACAAGATGAGTTAGTTCTAGAGAACTGCTGTACAACATCTACCTATAGTTAACAATTTTGCATTGAACACTTAAAAATTTGTTGAAAGAGTACCACAATTAAAAATGAAAAAAACAGGAACATTCCCATGTGTTTGTTAATAAATAACATTTTAAATAACTCATAAGTCAAAGAATATATAAAATGAAATTTCAAACATATTGATAATACATATATTAGTTACATAACAAAACTTGTGGGTTGCAGCTAAGACCAAGAATAGAAGGATATTTATAGTTTAAATACTTATATTAGTACAGAAGAAAAGCTGAAAAATCAATGAGTTAAAGAGTCCATTTAAAATATAAAAAAACAAAAATCAAATAAGCCCAGGAATACAAAAAGGGAACTAATAAAGGAAAGAACAGAAATAAACTTGGTTACAAACTATAGAGAAGGATCAAACAAGCCAAAAGTTGATTTTTTGAAAAGACTAATAAAATTGACAGTAAGATTGTTTAAGAAGAGAAAATGAACACAAATACTCATATCATGAAAACTGAAAAAGGCAACATTACTACTTTGAACATTAAAAGCAGAATAAGAGAAAAATGAAAATGGCTTCAACTTTATCCTAATGCATTTGAAAATGTAAAGAAAATGTATATATTCATATAAAAATTATGAACTACCAAATATAACAAATAGTTATATAACAATTTAAATTATAAACTGCAATTAAAAACCTTCCCACAAAAACTTCAGGTTGCAAAATGGCAGTGTAGAAGCAGGCTGGCTTCACTCCTCCTCCTCACCCACAGAAAACCAAAAACAAATACACAGGACCCAGATTATCACCAGCAACATCCCAGAACTCAAAAATGAGAAAGAGACAGTTCCCAGAGCCACAGAGAAGTGGAAAAACTGAGTAGATGGTAAGAGAATCAGACTTCTATATCTATGACACACTTTCCCCCAATCTGCCCAGCTACAAGTATGTGGAAAATTTCCCTCAACTCACAGTTTTCTACACAGCAAACAGTTATATTGAGGTGGACAATCAGCTTCCCTGCCATCTTGAGTTCCCTGGCAGGAGATATGTTCCTGCCTCAACTCATGGAAGGCATCAGGAGTACTTGAAGAAAGAAATATCCATCCCTAAGGCCAGCCAGAAACAAAGTGGGGAGGTGGGACTATCATCCTCAGCCATGGAAATTCTGCTCTGTAACTCAAAGGAGACTCCAAATTAGCATGGCAGATCAGCAGCACCAAACTGTAGATTTATTCCATGGTCCCCTGGGCATGAACCCCTAGCTAGCCTTCCCACACTACTGGGATATCCCTTTGGGACCTCCTCCATTCAGGATGGGTGGCACTCTGACTGCTTACTAGAATTGATGCAAAACTGGGCTTAAAGTGCCATCTAGTGCCAAAAAGGAAGCAGCTACCTAGCAGAGGGGGGGAAAAAAACAAAATCAACAGGTAAATTACAAAGAATCTGTAAGCAAATATCCCAATAAAAAACAAGCCAGAGGGAGAATGGAACAAATAACTTCAATTGTCCTTCAGTTAAACTGTCCTTCAATGCAGGACATAAACACACACCACAAGAAACATCAGGAAACATGGAACTATGGTCCTCTCAAATTGACAAAGCAAGGAGCCAGTGACTGACCCTAATAAGATGGCAATATGTGAGCTCTATGACCAAAAATTCAAAATAGCAGTTTTAAAGAAACTCAGTGATCGGCCGGGCGCGGTGGCTCAAGCCTGTAATCCCAGCACTTAGGGAGGCCGAGACGGGCGGATCACGAGGTCAGGAGATCGAGACCGTCCTGGATAACACGGTGAAACCCCGTCTCTACTAAAAAATACAAAAAACTAGCCGGGCAAGGTGGCGGCACCTGTAGTCCCAGCTACTCGGGAGGCTGAGGCAGGAGAATGGCGTGAACCCGGGAGGCGGAGCTTGCAGTGAGCTGAGATCCGGCCACTGCACTCTAGCCTGGGCTACAGAGCGAGACTTCGTCTCAAAAAAATAAATAAATAAATAAAGAAACTCAGTGATCTTTTTTTTTTTTTTTTTTTCCTGAGACAGAGTCTCGCCCTATGGCCCAGGCTGGAGTACACTGGCGTGATCTCAGCTCACTGCAACCTCTGCCTCCCAGGTTCAAGCAATTCTCCTGCCTCAGCCTCCTGAGTAGCTGGGATTAGAGGCACGCACTACCACGCCCGGCTAATTTTTTGTATCTTTAGTAGGGATGAGGTTTCACCATGTTGGCCAGGTTGGTCTCAAACTCCTGACCTCGTGATCCACCTGCCTCGGCCTCCCAAAGTGCTGGGATTACAGGCATGAGCCAACACACCCGGCCACTCAGCGAT
The DNA here is from genome assembly GCF_037993035.2 of Macaca fascicularis. NCBI lineage: Eukaryota > Metazoa > Chordata > Mammalia > Primates > Cercopithecidae > Macaca > Macaca fascicularis. The sequence continues at coordinate 67,178,307 of NC_088384.1, forward strand.
CTTTAAGATAACACAAAAAAGCAATTCATAAATTTATCAGATAAATTTAACAAAATAATTGAAATAACAATTTAAAAAATCAAGCAGCTATCTTGGAACTGACAAACACATTTGCTACTGAAAATGTAGCAAAGAAACTGAAAAAAATCACTGGAGGCCCTCAAGAGCAGAATGGATCAAGCAGAGGAAAGAATCAGTGAGCTCAAAGACAGGCTACTTGAAAATACATAATCAGAGGACAAAAAAGAAAAAAGAATGATAACTAACAAAGACTGTCTATAAGATACAGAAAATTACCTAAAAAAAACAAGTCTAAGAATTACTAGTGTTCAAGAAGTTGAGCAATAGGGGTAGAAAGCTTATTTAAAAAAAAAAGAAAAAAAAAAAAAACTTTCCAAACTTGAGAAATAGATAAATATCCAGGTACAGGAAGATGAGAGAGCATCAAATAGATTTGACTCAAATAAGACTCCCCCAAGGCATATAATAAACTGATCAAAAGTCAAGAACAAAGAGAGGATCCTAAAAGCAGCAAGGGAAAAGACGCAAGTACAGAGCTCCAACTCATCTGGCAACAGACTTCGTAACAGAAACCATACAGGGTAGGTGGGAGTGAGATGACATTTTCAAAATTGCTGAAATTAAAAAACTTTCTTTGGAGAATACTGTATCCAGCAAACTTGTCCTTTAAATATGAAGGAAAGATAAAAGTCTTTCCCAGATAAACAAAACTTGAGAGAATTTACCACAAACAGAACCATCTTACAAGAAATGTGAAAAGGAGTTCTTCAATCTGAAAGAAAATGAAACCAATGATTTGTGCAAAAAGAAAACAACATCTGAAGATATAAAACACACTGGTAAAATTAAGTACATGGACAAACCCAAAATACTCTAATACTGTACTTAGGGAGTGTAATCTATTCATAACTCTAGTATGACATCCAAAAGAAAAATCTGTCAAAAACAATAATAGTTATATCAACTTGTTAAGAGATAGACAATATAAAAATATGTAAATTGAGACAACCAAAAGTCAAAATCTTGGGGGATGGAGTTAAAGTATAAACCTTTTTTCTAGATTTTTCTTTGATTTTATTTTTTGTGATTGAAGGTAAGCTGTCATCTTTTAAAAATAATGTGTTATTTCTATAAGGTGTTTTTCATAGGCCTCATGACAACTATAATGCAAAAACCTATCATAGATACACTAAAAATAAAAAGCAGAAGAGTAAGCAATAGTTTGGATCATCAGGGTGGATGGGAGGCAGGACTAGATTGCAGCTTCAACTCGGATGGATAAAGCAGCGTGCAGAGGCTCGCGCTGTGAATTTTTAGCTCCAGATCAACAGCAAAAACAAACCAGCAATCCTGAGAGGACCCACAGACCCTCTGAAGGAAGCAGACTTCTCCTGCAGGACCTGGGAGACAGCCCAAATACTGTGAGTGGCCCAACTGCGAAAGTGGGAAAGGGAGATCCTCCTCTCCCAAACACACACCCCCATGGAAGAAAATGAAGGTCTGTTTGCAAGAGAAGTTTCCAACCTTGCTGGAAGCTGAGTCAATGTAGAAAGCTGAGTGAAATGCAGGGGTAGAGGAAGCAGTGGGAAAGGCCCTGGGAACTCGCTGGGTCCCCAGGCAGGCCATTCCTGCCTGGCACCACAGGGATCCATCAGGAGGGCAGCCAGAGGAGCAGGGAAAAACACCAGAAGAAGAAGGAAATCTCCAGCTGAAGTCTGTAACAATTTGAACTGGTGGTGAGAAGGCTTCTGGCCAGAACTCGGGCAGAGGGCATGAATCCAGTGTGCAGACTCCACAGATGGGGGAAGAACCAAGCCCTTTTCTTTCTCAGCTGGGAGGTGGGCAGCCTAGGGCAAGTTCTCAAGCCCAGCTCGCCCACCACATGGAAACAGACTATTGGGGGCACAATGGGAATGAGACCGGCCCTTTGGTTTGCATGGGAGCTAGGTGAGGCCTGTGACTGCCAGCTTTCCCTAACTTCCCTGACAACCTGCATGACTCACCAGAGGCAGCCATAATCCTCCTAGGTTTATGTGCAACATAACTCCACTTACCTGGGAACCTCACCCCCATCCCCCACAGCAGCCACAGCAAGACCCGCCCAAGGACAGTCTGAGCTCAGACACGCCTAGCCATGCCCCCTACCTGATGGTCCTTCCCTACCCACCCTGGTAGCTGAAGAAAAAGAGCATATAATTTGGGGAGTTCTAGGGCCCCACCCACCACCGGTTTCTCTCCATATTATCACAGCTGATGCTCTCTGGAAAGCGCCACCTCCTGACAGGAGGCCAACCAGAACAAAAATAGAGCATTGAATCACCAAAGCTAAAAACTCTCACAGAGTTCATTTCAACCACACCCCCTCCCACCCCCAACTGCCACCTCCACCGGAACAGGTGCTGGTATCCACTGCTGAAAGACCCACAGATGGTTCACATCGTAGGACTCTATCCAGACAACCCCCAGTACCAGCCCAGAGCTGGGCAGACTTGCTAGGTGGCTAGACCCAGAAGAGACATAACAATCACTGCAGTTCAGCTCACAGGAAGCCACATCCATAGGAAAAGGGGGAGAGTACTACATCAAAGGAACACCCTGTGGGACAAGAGAATCTGAAGAACAGCCTTCAGCCCTAGACTTTTCCTCTGACACAGACTACCCAAATAAGAAGGAACCAGAAAACCAACTCTGGTAATATGACAAAAACAAGGCACTTTAGCAACCCCCAAAAAATCACACTAGTTCACCAGCAATGGATCCAAACCAGGAATAAATCCCTGATTTACCTGAAACAGATTTCAGAAGGTTAGTTATTAAGCTAATCAGGAAGGCACCAGGGAAAGGTGAAGCCCAATGCAAGGAAATCCAAAAAACGATACAAGAAGTGAAGGGAGAAATATTCAAGGAAATAGATAACATAAATAAAAAACAATAAAACACTCAGGGAAGGTTGGACACACTTATAGAAATGTAAAATGCTCTGGTAAGTCTCAGCAATATGATTGGACAGTAGAAGAAAGAAATTCAGAGTTCAAAGACAAAATCTTTGAATTAACCCAATCCAACAAAAACAAAGAAAAAAGAATAATAAAATATGAACAAAGCCTCCAAGAAGTCTGGGATTATGTTAAATGACCAAACCCAAGAATAATCAGTATTCCTGAGGAAGAAGAGAAATCTAAAATTTGGAAAACATATTTGGGGAAAAAATCAAGGAAAACTTCCCCAGCCTTGCTAGAGACCTGGACATCCAAATATAAGAAGCACAAAGAACACCTGGGAAATTCATCACAAAAAGATCATCGCCTAGGCAAACTGTCATCAGGTTATCCAAAGTTAAGATGAAGGAAAGAATCTTAAGAGCTGTGAGACAAAAGTACCAGATAGCCTATATAGGAAAACCTATCAGACTAACAGCAGATTTCTCAGCAGAAACCCTATAAGCTAGAAGGGATTAGGGCCCTATCTTCAGCCTCCTTAAACAAAACAATTATCAGCCAAGGATTTCGTATCCAGAGAAACTAAGCATCAGATATGAAGGAAAGATACAGTCTTTTTCAAACAAATGCTGAGAGAATTCGCCACTACCAAGTCTCCACTATAAGATCTGCTAAAAGGAGCTCTGAATCTTAAAACAAATACTGGAAACACATCAAAACAGAATCTCTTTAAAGCATAAATCACACAGGACCTATAAAACAAAAATACATGTTAAAAAGCAAAAACAAAAACAAGGAACACAGGCAACAAATAGCATGACGAATGCAATGGTACCTCACATCTCAATACTAACATTAAATGTAAATGGCCTAAATGTTCCACTTAAGATACAGAACTGGAGAATTGGTAAGAACTTACCAAACATCTGCTGCCTTCAGGAGACTCACCTGACACATAAGGACTCGCATAAACCTAAAGTAAAGGGGTGGAAAAAGGCATTTCATGCAAATGGACACCAAAAGCAAGCAGGGGTAGCTATTCTTCTATCAGACAAAACAAACTTTAAAGCAACAGCAGTTAAAAGAGACAAAGAGGGGCATTATATAATGGTAAAAGGCCTTGTTCAGCAGGAAAATATCACAATCCTAAACATATATGCACTTACCACTGGAGATCCCAAATTTACTAATTACTAATAGACCTAAGAAATGAGATAGACAGCAACACAATGGCAGTGGGGGACTTCAATACTCCACTGATAGCACTAGACAGGTCATCAAGACGGAAAGTCAACAAAGAAGCAATGGATTTAACTTATATCTTAGAACAAATGAACTTAACAGATATATACAGAATATTTCATCCAACAACTATAGAAAACACACTCTATTCAACAGCACATGGAACTTTCTCCAACATAGACCATCTGATAGGCCATAAAAGGAGCTTCAATAAATTTAAGAAAATTAAAATTACATCAAGCACTCTCTCAGACCACAGTGGGATAAAACTTTAATTCCAAAAGTAACCTTCAAAACCATGCAAATATATGGAAATTAAATAAACTGCTCCTGAATGAACATTGCATCAAAAATGAAATCAAGATGGAAATAAAAAAATTCTTTGAACTGAATGACAATAATGACACAACCTATTAAAACCTCTGGGATACAGCAAAGGTGGTGCTAAGAGGAAAGTTCACACCCTTAAACACCTACATCAAAAAGACTGAAAGAGCACAAACTGACATTCTAAGGTCACATGTCAAGGAATTAGAGAAAGAAGAACAAACCAAACCCAAACCCAGCAGAAGAAAGGAAATAACCAAGACAAGAGCAGAACTAAATGAAATTGAAACAAAAAAAAATACAAAAAATAAATGAAACAATAAGATGGTTCATAAAATTGATAGACCATTAGCAAGATTAACCAAGAAAAGAAGAGAAAATATCCAAATAACCTCATTAAGAAATGAAACAGGAGATATTACAGCTGACACCAATGACATACAAAAGATCACTCAAGGCTACTATGAACACCTTTATACACATAAACCAGAAAACCTAGAAGAGATGGATAAATTCCTGGAAAAACAAAACCCTCCTAGCTTAAATCAGGAAGAATTAGATATCCTAAGTAGACCAATAATAAGCAGCGAGATTGAAATGGTAATTTAAAAATTATCAACAAAAAAAAGGCCAGGACCAGACGGATTCACAGCAGAATTCTGCCAGACATTCAAAGAAGAATTGGTATCAATCTTTCTGACACTATTCCACAAGATAGAGAAAGAAAGAACCCTCCCTAATTCATTCTATGAAGCCAGCATCCCCCTAATATCAAAACTAGGAAAGGACATAACCAAAAAAGAAAACTACAGACCAATATCCTTGATGAACATAGATGCTAAAATCCTTAACAAAAAAACTAGCTAACCAAATTCAACAACATATCAAAAAGATAATCCACCATGATCAAATGGGTTTCATACCAGGGATGCAGGGATGGTTTATCATACGCAAGTCAATAAATGTGATACATCACATAAACAGAATTAAAAACAAAAATCGTATGATCATCTCAATAGATGCAGAAAAAGCATTTGAAAAAATCCAGCATCCCTTTATGATTAAAACTCTCAGCAAAATCGGCATACAAGGAACATACCTCAATGTAACAAAAGTTATCTATGACAAACCCACAGCCAACATAAGATTGAATGGGAAAAAGTTGAAAGCACTCCCTCTGAGAACTGGAACAAGACAAGTATGCCCACTCTCACCACTCCTCTTCAACATAGTACTAGAAGTCCTAGCCAGAGCAATCAGACAAAAGAAAGAAATAAAGGGCATCCAAATCAGTAAAGAGGAAGTCAAACTGTCACTGTTTACTGATGATATGATTGTTTACCTTGAAAACCCTGAAGATTCCCCCAAAAGCTCCTAAAACGGATAAAAGAATTCAGCTAACTTTCTGGATACAAGATTAATGTACAAAATCAGTAGCTCTCATATACACCAACAGCAATTAAGTGGAGAATCAAATTAAGAACTCAACCCCTTTTATAATAGCGTGCAAATAAATAAATAAATAAATAACTTAGGAATATACCTAACCAAGAAGGCAAAAGGCCTCTACAAGGAAAACTACAAAATGCTGCAGAAAGAAATCACAGATGAAACAAACAAATGGAAACACATCCCATGCTCATGGATGGGTAGAATCAATATTGTGAAAATGACCATACTGCCAAAAGCAATCTACAAATTCAATGCAATCCCCATCAAAATACCACCATAATTCTTCACAGAATTAGAAAATACAATTCTAAAATTCATATGGAACCAAAAAAGAGTCCACATAGCCAAAGCAAGACTAAGCAAAAAGAACAAGTCTGGAGGCATCACACCACCTGATTTCAAACTATACTATAAGGCCATAGTCACCAAAACAGCATGATACTGGTATAAAAATAGGCACACAGACCAGTGAAATAGCATAGAGAACCCAGAAATAAACCCAAATACTTACAGCTAACTGATCTTTGACAAAGCAAAAACATAAAGTGGGGAAAGGACACCCTTATCAACAAATGGTGCTTGGATAATTGGCTAGCCACATGTAGGAGAATGAAACTGGATCCTCATCTCTCACCTTGTAAAAACCAACTCTTAAATCTAAGACCTGAAACTATAAAAATTCTAGAAGATAACACTGGAAAAACCCTTCTAGACATTGTCTTAGGTAAGGATTTCATCACCAAGAACCCAAAAACAAATGCAATAAAAACAAAGATAAATAGTTGGGACTTAATTAAACTAAAGAGCTTTTGCACGGCAAAAGGAACAGTTAGCAGAATAAACAGACAATCCACAGAGAGGGAGCAAATATTTACAATCTGTACATCTGACAAAGGACTAATATCCAGAATCTACAACGAACTCAAACAAATTAGTAAGAAAAAAAACAAACAATCCCATCAAAAAGTGAGCTAAGGACATGAACAGATAATTATCAAAAGAAGATACACAATTGGCCAACAAACATATGAAAAAATGCTCAACATCACTAATGATCAGGGAAATGCAAATCAAAACCACAATACCACCTAACTCTTGCAACAATGGCCATAACAAAAATTAAAAAAAAAAAAAAAAAAAAAAACCAGTAGATGTTGGCATGGATGCAGTGATCAGGTAACACTTCTATAATGCTGGTGGGAATGTAAACTAGTACAACCACTATGGAAAATGGTGTGGAGGTTTCCTAAAGAATTAAAAGTAGAACTACCGTTTGATCCAGCAATCCCACTACTGGGGATCTACCCAGAGGAAAAAATAGTCATTATACAAAAAAGATACTTGGACATACACATTTATAGCAGCACGATTCGCAATTGCAAAATCGTGGAATCAACTCAAATTGCCATCAATCAACGAGTGGAAAAAGAAACTGCGATATATATATACACACAATACAATGGAATACTACTCAGCCATAAAGATGAATGAATTAACAGCATATCCAGCAACGTGGATGAGATGAGAGACTATTATTCTAAGTGAAGTAACTCAGGAATGGAAAACCAAATGTCATATGTTCTCACTGATACGTGGGAGCTAAGCTATGAGGACACGAAGGCATAAGAATGACACAGGCTGGGTGTGGTAGCTCATGCCTGTAATCCCAGCACTTTGGGAGGCCGAGGTGGGTGAATCACGAAGTCAGGAGTTCGAGACCAGCCTGGCTAATATGGTGAAACCCCACCTCTGCTAAAAAATACAAAAATTAGCTGGGTGTGGTGGTGCATGCCTATAGTCCCAGCTGCTCGAGAAGCTGAGGCAGGAGAATCCCTTGAACCAGGGAGGCGGAGGTTGCAGTGAGCCAAGATCATGCCACTGCACTGCAGCATGGGTGACAGAGTGAGATTCTGTCTCAAAAAAAAAAAAAAAAAAGAATGACACAATGGACTTTCGGGACTTGGGGGGAAAGGTGGGAGGGGAATGAGGGATAAAAATAAAAGACTACAAATAGGGTACAATGTATACTGCTTGGGTGACGGGTGCAACAAAATCTCACAAATCACCACTAAAGAACTTACTCATGTAACCAAATACCACCTGTACCCGAATAATTTATGGAAAAATTTAAAAAAAAAAGAAGCAATGAATTCAAACATGCTATCAGAGAAAATCACTTAGCCACAAAGGACAATAGTAAGAAAGGAAGAAAGGAAAAGAGGAGTTACAAAACAACAAGAAAATAAGCAACAAAATGGCAGCTGAAAGCCTGTACTTATCAGCTAGGTGCAGGGGCTCACATTTGTAATCCCAGCATTTTGAGAGGCTGAGGTGGGTAGATCACTTGAGGCCTGGAGTTCAAGACCAGTCTGGCCAATATGGTGAAACACCATCTCTACTACAATACAAAAATTAGCTGGGCATAGTGGCATGTGCCTGTAATCCCAGCTACTCGGGAGGCTGAGGCATGAGAATCACTTGAACCTGGCAGATAGAGGTCGCAGTGAGCCAAGATTGAACCCTGCACTCCAGCCTGAGTGACAGAGCAAGACTCTGTCTCAAAAGAATATTTAAAAATTTAAAAAACTAAAAACAAAATCCTTACTTATCATTAATAACAATGAATTTAAATGAAGTCAATTCTCTAATTAAAAGACATAGAGTGTTGAGCATGGTGGCTCACACCTATAATCACAGCACTTTGGGAGGCTGAGTCGGGCAGATTGCTTGAGCTCAGGAGCTCGAGACCAGCCTGGGCAAAGTGGCAAAACCCCATATATACTGAAAAACAAAAAACAAAAAAACCAACAACAATTAGCCAGTTGCAGAGGCATGTGCCTGTAGTCCCAGCTACTCAGGAGGCCGAGGGGGGAGGATTGCTTAAGCCTGAAAGGTCAAGCTACAGTGAGCCAAGATGGTGCCACCACACTCCAGCTTGGGTGACAGAAGGAGATCCCGTCTCAAAAAAAAAAAAAAAAAAAGAAATGTAAAAATAAGAGACGTAGAGCAAGCAAATAGATAAAGAAGCAAGACCTAACTATATGCTGCCTACAAGAAACCTATTTCACCTATTAAGACACACATAAACTGAAAATGGAAATGGAAAAATATATTTCATGCAACTGAAAACCAAAAAAGAGCAGTAGTAGCTATACTAATATCAGATGAAATCGACTACAAAGACTTCTAAAAAAGACAAAGAAGATCACTATATACTGATAAAGGAGGCAATCCAGCAACAGGATATAATAATTATAAATATCTATGAACTCAACACTAGAGTGTTCAAGTATACAAAGGAAATATTAATAGAGCTGAAGGGAGAGATAGACTGCAACATAATAGTAGTAAGGGACTTCGACACTCCACTCTCAGTAGCAGACAGATTATCTAGACAGAAAATCAACAAAGAAACAGTAGATTTAAACTACACACAAGACCAAATAGACCTAACTGACATTTACAGAACATTTCAACCAGCTGCTGCAGAATACACATTGTTTTCATCAGCACATGAAACATTCTCCAGAACTGATTCTCCAGAATCTTAGGCCACAAAAGAAGCCTCAACAAATTCAAAAAAGTAGAAATCATATCAAGTATTTCTTCTGACCACAATGGAATAAAAGTAGAAATCAATAAAAAGAGAAACCTCAAAAAATACACAAACACATAGAAATTAAACAATCGTTTTCAATGAGTAAATGAAGAAATTCAGATGGAAATTTAAAAATTTCTTGAAACAAATAAAAATGGAAATACAACATACAAAAGTCTATGAGATATGGCAAAAGCAGTACTAAGAGGAAAGTTCATAGCAATAAAAGCCTATATCAGAAAACTAGGAAGACTTCAAATAAACAACTTAACGATGTACCTCAAGAAACTAGGAAAGCAAGAGCAAACAAAACACAAAATTAGTGGAAGAAATGAAATAAAGATCGGAGTGAAAAATCTCATTACTGAGTATTTAACCAAAGGAATAGATATTGTTCTATCATAAAGACACATGCACAGTATATTCACTGAAGCACTATTCATAACAGCAAAGACATAAACTCAACTTCAATGCCCATCAATGGTAGACTGGATAAAGACAATGAGATACATATACACCATGGAATACTATGCAGCTTTTGCAAGAACACGAATGGAGCTGGAGGCTGTTATCCTTACCAAACTAACATAGGAACAGAAAACCAAATACTGCATGTTCTCACTCATAAGTGGGAGTTAAATGATGTGAACACATGGACACATACAGGGGAACAACAGACAGTGGGGCCTACTGGAGGGTGGAGGGTAAAAGGAGGGAAAGGATCAGGAAAAATAACTCATGGGTACTGGCTTAATACCTGGGTGATGAAATAATCTGTCCAACAAACCCCCATGACATGAGTTTACCTATGTAACAAACCTACACATGTACCCTTGAACTTAAAAGTTTAAAAAAATCATTTCTTCATAGCCAAAACAAAGATCAGAGTAGAAATAAATGAAATTGAGACCAAAAAATATAGAAGATAGACAAAATGAAAAATTGGTTTTTGAAAGGTACAAAAATAGACAAATCTTTAGCTAGACTAAGAAAAAAAGAGAAAAGACTCAAAATCAGAAACATAAAAGGAAATATAGCAACTAAGACCACAAAAATACAAAGAATCATCAGAGACTATTATGAACAATTGCACACCAACAAATTGGAAAATCTAGAGAAAACTGATAAATTCCTGGACTATACAACCTACCAAGATTGAACAACAAAGAAATAGAAAACTTCAACAAACCGATAATGAATAACAAAATTGAAGCCATAATAAAAAGTCTACAATCAAAGAAAAGCCCAGGACCTGATGGTTACACTACGAATTCTACCAAACATTTAAAGAACGAATACTAATTTTACTGTAACTCTTCAAAAAAATTGAAGAGGAGGGAATACTTCTAAACTCATTCTATGAGGACAGCATTACCATAATAGCAAAACCAGATAAGGACAGAACAAAAAAAAAAAAAACTACAGGCCAATACCACTGAAGAACATAGACACAAACATTTCAACAAAACACTAGCAAACCAAATTCAATAACACATTAAAGATATCATTCACCAGTCGGGCACAATGTTACATACCTATAGTACCAGCTACTGGGAGACTGAGGCAGGGGGATCACTTGAACTCAAGAATTCAAGACCAACCTGGCAAACACTGCAAAACTCTGTCTCAAAAAAAAAAAAAAAAAATCATTTCCCATGATCAAATGGGATTCATTTCAGGGATGCAAGGATGGTTCAATGTACACAAATCAAGAAATGTGATACATCACATTAACAAAACCAAGAACAAAAACTATGTGATCATTTCAAGAGATGCTGAAAAAACGTGCAATAAAAGTCAGCATCCCTTTATGATAAAAATCTTCAACAAAATGAGTACAGAAGGAACATACCTCAAAACACTGGGTGCAGTGGTTCACACCTGCAATCCTAGCACTTTGGGAAGCCAAGGCAGGCAGATCACCTGAGTTCAAGACCAGCCTGGCCAACATGGTGAAACCCCATCTCTACTAAAAATACAAAAATCAGCCAGGCGTGGTGGCAGGTGCCTGTAATGGCAGCTACTTGGGAGACTGAAGCAGGAAAATTGCTTGAATCTGAGAGGTGGAGGTTTTAGTGAACTGAGACCATGCCATTTCACTCTAGTCTGGGCAACAACAGCAAAACTCTGTATCAAAAAAGAAAGAAAGACAAAGAAAGAAAGAAATAGGAAGGAAGGAAGGAAGGAAGGAAGGAAGGAAGGAAGGAAGGAAGGAAGGAAGGAAGGAAGGAAGGAAGGAAGGAAGGAAGGAAGGAAGGAAAGAAGGAAGGAAGGAAGGAAGGAAGGAAGGAAGGAAGGAAGGAAGGAAGGAAGGAAGGAAGGAAGGTAGGAAGGAAGGAAGGAAGGAAAGAAGAAAGGAAGGAAGGAAGGTAGGAAGGAAGGAAGGAAGGAAGGAAGGAAGGAAGGAAGGAAGGAAGGAAGGAAGGAAGGAAGGAAGGAAAGAAAGGAAAGGAGGGAGGGAGGGAGGGAAACAGAACATACCCCAAAATAATGAAGACCATATATGACAAACCCACAGCTAACATCATACTAAATGAAAAAAAGTTGCAAGACCTTCCTCTGAGATCTAGAACAAGACAAGGATGCATACTTTCATTACTTGTATTCAACATAATACTAGGAATTCTGGACAGAAGAATTAAGCAAGAGAAAGAAAGGGCATCCAAATTGAAAAGGAAGATGTCAAATTTGTTTTCATCACAGACGTGTTCTTATACTTAGAAAAACCTAAAGACGGCCGGGCGCGGTGGCTCAAGCCTGTAATCCCAGCACTTTGGGAGGCCGAGGCGGGCGGATCACAAGGTCAGGAGATCGAGACCATCCTGGCTAACACGGTGAAACCCCGTCTCTACTAAAAACACAAAAAACTAGCCGGGCGAGATGGCGGGCACCTGTAGTCCCAGCCACTCGGGAGGCTGAGCCAGGAGAATGGCGTGAACCCGGGAGGCGGAGCTTGCAGTGAGCCGAGATCGCGCCACTGCACTCCAGCCTGGGGGACAGAGCAAGACTCCGTCTCAAAAAAAAAAAAAAAAAAAACCTAAAGACTCCATCAAAAATCTGTTAGAACTAATAAATAAATAAACAATAAATAAATTCAGTAAAGTTGCAGGATACAAAACTAAAATACAAAAATCAGTAGTATTTTATCACCAATAGCAAACAATCTGAAAAAGAGATCAAGAAAGCAATCCCATTTACAATAGCTACGAATAATATAAAATACCTAGGAATCAATTTCACCAAAGAAGTAAAAGACCTATATAAGGAAAACTAAAAAACACTGATGAAAAAAAATTGAAGAGGACATACACATACAAAAACGGAAAGATAACCCATGGTCATGGATTAGAAGAATATCATTAAAATGACAATAATACCCAAAGCAATTTATAGATTCAATGAAAGGTTTACTAATGACATTCTTCACAGAAACAGAAAAAACAATGCTAAAATTTATACAAAATCACAAAGACCCTGAATACCCAAAGCAATCATGAGCAAAAAAACAAAGCTAGAGGCATCATGCGACCTGATTTTAAAACGTACTACAAAGCGATAGTAACCAAATGAGCATGGTACTGGCATAAAAAAGCAGACACATAAGACCAATGGAACAGAACAGAGAACTCAGCCATAAATTCATGCATTTACAGCCTATTTATTTATTTATTTATTTATTTATTTTTAACTTATTTATTTATTTTTTGAGATGGAGTCTCACTCTGTTGCCCAGGCTGGAGTACAGTGGCAAAATCTCAACTCACTGCGATATCCACCCTCTGGTTTCAAGTGATTCTCCTGCTTCAGCCTCCTGAGTAGCTGGTATTACAGGCACGTGCCACCATGCCTGGCTAATTTTGCATTTTTAGTAGAACCATGTTGGCCAGGCTGGTCTTAAACTGCTGACCTCAAGTGATCTACCCACCTCGGCCCCCAAAAGTGCTGGAATTACAGGTGTGAGCCACCATACCTGGCCTACAGCTGATTTATTTTTGATGAAGGCATCAATAACATAAAGTGGGGAAAGGAAAGTCTCGTCCATAAATGGTGCTGGGACAACTGGAAGCAAAAGTCCTCAGCAAAATACTAGCAAGCCAAATTCAACAACACATTAACACATTCACCAGCTAGGCACAGTGTTACATACCTACATATCACTTCAGCCCAGGAGTATTAAAAATGTGAAAACAAACAAACAAACAAATACCAAATGTTTTCACTTACATGTGGGAACTAAAAAAGTGGATCTCATGAAGACAGAGAACAGAATGCTGGTTACTAGAGGTCATGAAGAGTAAGGGGGCTGGGGAGAGAAAGAGAAGTTGATTGATGGGTACAAACATACAGTTTAACAGAAGAAGTAGGACCCAGTGTTTGATAGATCAGTAGGGTGACTGTAGTTTACAACCATGTAGAAGAATGAAACTAGATCCCTACCTCTCACCATACACAAAAATAAAATAAAAATGGATTAAAATCTTAAATCTAAGACCTGACATAATGAAACTACTAGAACAAAACATTGGGGAAACACTCCAGGACATTGGTCTGGACGAGGATTTTTTGTGTAAGACCTCAAAAGCACAGGCAACCAAAGCAAAAAGAGGCAAACGGCATTACATCGAGTTAAAAAGTTTCTGCACAGCAAAGGAAACAATCAACAAAGTGAAAAGACAATCCACAGGATGGGAGAAATTATTTGTTAACTATCCATCTGTCAAGGGTTTAATAACTAGAATATAAGGAGCTCAAATAATTCAATAGCAAAAAAAAAATCTCATTAAAAATGGGCAAAAGATCTGAATAGACATTTCACAAAAGAAGACCTATGAATGGAAAACAGGTACATGAAAAAATGCTCAACATCACTAATCATCACAGAGATGCAAATACCCAAAACCACAATGAGATAACATCTCATCCCAGTTAAAATGATGCTTATCAAAAAGGTATCAAATGCTGGTGAGAACGTAGAGAAGGGAAATCCAAACATACACATATGTTTGTAGGAATGTAAATTAGTACAATCACTATAGAAAACTATATGGAGGTTCCTCAAAAAGCTAAAAAAACTACAACTACCATACGATCCAGCAATCCCACTGCTAGGTATATATTCAAAAGAAATGAAATTAGTACATTGAAGTGCTATCTGCACTTCCATGTTTATTGCAGCACTATTCGCAATAGCCAAAATATGGAATCAAGCTAAGTCCCCACCAATGGATGAATGGATAAAGAAAATGTGGTATATATACACAATAGAATAATGTTCAGCCATTAAAAAGTAAAATCCCGTCATTTGCAACAACATGGATAGAACTGGACGCCCCCATTATGTTAAGTGAAATAAACCAAGCATGGAAAGACAAATATCACATATTCTCACTCATGTACGGGAGCTAAAAAAATGAATCTATGAAGGTGGAGAATAGATTGGTGGTTACCAGAGACCAAGAAGAACAGTGGAGTGGCGTGGGGAGGAGAGGAAAATTTGTATTGGGTACAAATATATAATTTAATAGAAGAAATAAGACCTAGTATTTGATAGCTGAATAGAGTGCCTATAGTTTATAATAATCTATTATATATTTCAAAATAGCTAGAAAAGAATAATTTCAATGTTTCCAGCATAAAGAAGAGACAAATATTTAAGGTGATGAATATCCCAATTATACTGATTTGATCTTTAGAAATTTTATGAATATATTAGCACATGTACTCTAAAACTATTTCTCTTCTATTCTTTGGAAGTAATAAACTAACTTTTAAAATAAACTCAGTAATAAACTTGAAATGAATAGAAGAGAGAATACTCCTCAACTTGTTTTATGAGACCAGCATAACTTCACTTCCAAAGTCTGGCAAGGAAGGACACTTCAAGAAGTGAAAGTTACAGGCCAATCTCACTCATGAACATAGGTGCAAAAATCCTAAACAAAACACTAGCAAACAAAATCCAGCACTGCATAAAAAGAATTGTATATCAAGACTAAATTGAAATTAACAAAATAGTTAACATAAAAAGTCAATCAATGTAATTCATCTCATTAACAGAATAGAGAAGAATCATATGATCATTTCAGGAAACACAGAAAAAAAATTTATAAAATTCAATTCAATTCAAACAAACAAACCATTCCTAATAAAACTCTTAGCAAACCAGAAATACAGACACTTCCTTGACATGATAATGAGTATTCACAAAGTCATCCTTAATGATGAAATACTGAAAACTTTTCAGTTAATTCTGAGATCAACAAAAGGATGCCTGTTAATGCCAATTCTATTTAAGGTATTAGCCAGTAAATAAACAAATTTAAATTATAAAGATTGGAAGGTAAAGAAAAAATTTACATTATATAGAGAAATACAAAAAATATAGAGATAAATCTTAGAATTAGTAAGTCTGTGTAGAAAGGTTGCCAGACATAAGGTCAATCAATTTACGAAAGCCCATTCCACTACAACATAACAGCCATGAACAATTTGAAAAATGATTCTTAAAAGATATTTACAATAGTGTAAAAATGCCAAATATCTAGGAATAAATCTAACAACAGATATGCAAAGCCTTTCTATAAAATCTATAAAACATTATAGGAAGAAACTAAGACACTTATTTATCCTTCAATAAATAAATTGTAGGCTATACCACATTCAGAGATTAGAAGGCTTAATATATTGTAAAAATGTCAGTTTCCCCACCAGTAAACTGATCTATAAATTTGAAGCAATCCCATTCAAGATCCCCAAAATGATTATTTTAAAATTTAATTTTATTTTAGAGACAGAGTCTCACTCTGTCACCCAAGTTGGAGTGCTGTGGTACGATCTTGGCTCACTGTAACCTCCACCTCCCAGGGTTAGGTGATCCTCCCACCTCAGTAGCTGGGATCACAGGCACATGTCACCATGCCTGGCTAATTTTTTGTACTTTTTGTAGAGACAGGATTTCACCATATTGCCCAGGGTGGTCTTGAACTCCCCGACTCAAGCCTGCCTTGGCCTCCCAGAGTGCTGGAATAACAGGCGTGAGCCACAGCACCCAGCCTATTTGGCCTATTTATTTTTTTGAGCTCTCATGTTTATGTGGAAAATTAGACAACTAAGAATAAAAAGGATAATCTTAAAAAACAAGGTGGAAAGACTTACTCTGCCAGTATCAAGATTTATCATAAGTCTGTGGTAATTAAGACAGTGTATTGTTGACAAAAAGAACAGAGAATCCCAAAATAGATGTACACGTATATGGACATTTAATTTGTGACAAAGGAGGTACTGCAATTGGGGGAAAGAATGACCCTTTCAATAAACAGTACTTAGTCAATTGAATATTCATATTTTTTAAAATAAAATGTGATTTCTATATCACACCATATATGAAAATCAATTATATGTGGGTGCTAGACCTAAATGTAAAAGGCAAAACAACATGGGGCAGGTGACTTGAGTAAAGTTGTCTAGGATCCATTCTTCATTGTCCCATGTCAAAATTGTCTATGCCCAAGACTTGGAGGACATTGCTTAGAACACTTCACTATAAAATTTCTTGTGGTACAGTGTGGGCCTAGGAATGGAAATATTATATCAGATTAAATATAATTCAAAGCTAAACATATTAGACAGAGCAAAGATACTTATTTTGTATTGATGAAAGATATCCACAATTATAACCTAATTGTCATGAACCTGCATGTACCAAAGAGCACACTATCTAAATGCATAAAGCAAAAGTTTTACAAATGCAGTGATAAGTGGAGAAGATAAGACCACAGTGAACTGGGAAATTTTGCTTTCTCAGAATCAGACAGACCATGTCAACAATAATGAAGTTATAGAAGATTTGAATATCATAGTAAGCCATATTTAACCACATTATACAAAAGTTTGAGCCTTATAAACAGAGAATGCACATTCTCTTTGAAAGTTCATGGACATGTATGAAACTGATCCTATATGAGGCTGTAATAAAAGACCTTAATTTAAAACAAAAATAGAAATTACACAGGTCATATTTTCTGATCATAATGCAAAAATTTAGAAACTAAAGACAAGAGGACAAGCACACACAATAATCACACCCAATGGAAATCAAACCACTTCCCTAAAAAATTTCAGATAAAAGAGAAGATTAAAATCACAACCACAGACATTCATAAAATAACTACAATGAGAATAAGGATGTTAATATCAATATCACTTGGTAATAGCTTATGGGATAAAGACAAGGCAATACTGAGTGGAAGATGCATGGTTTTATTTTTATTTTTATTTTTAAAATTTATTTATTTATTTATTTATTTTTTATTATTATTATACTTTAAGTTCTAGGGTATATGTGTATAAGGTGCAGGTTTGTTACATATGTATACTTGTGCCATGTTGCTGTGCTGCACCCATCAACTCGTCAGCACCCATCGACTCGTCATTTACATCAGGTATAACTCCCAGTGCAATCCCTCCCCCCTCCCCCCTCCCCATGATAGGCCCCGGTGTGTGATGTTCCCCTTCCCGAGTCCAAGTGATCTCATTGTTCAGTTCCCACCTATGAGTGAGAACATGCGGTGTTTGGTTTTCTGTTCTTGTGATAGTTTGCTAAGAATGATGGTTTCCAGCTGCATCCATGTCCCTACAAAGGACACAAACTCATCCTTTTTGATGGCTGCATAGTATTCCATGGTGTATATGTGCCACATTTTCTTAATCCAGTCTGTCACTGATGGACATTTGGGTTGATTCCAAGTCTTTGCTATTGTGAATAGTGCCGCAATAAACATACGTGTGCATGTGTCTTTATAGCAGCATGATTTATAATCCTTTGGGTATATACCCAGTAATGGGATGGCTGGGTCATATGGTACATCGAGTTCTAGATCCTTGAGGAATCGCCATACTGTTTTCCATAATGGTTGAACTAGTTTACAATCCCACCAACAGTGTAAAAGTGTTCCTATTTCTCCACATCCTCTCCAGCACCTGTTGTTTCCTGACTTTTTAATGATCGCCATTCTAACTGGTGTGAGATGGTATCTCATTGTGGTTTTGATTTGCATTTCTCTGATGGCCAGTGATGATGAGCATTTTTTCATGTGTCTGTTGGCTGTATGAATGTCTTCTTTTGAGAAATGTCTGTTCATATCCTTTGCCCACTTTTTGATGGGGTTGTTTGTTTTTTTCTTGTAAATTTGTTTGAGTTCTTTGTAGGTTCTGGATATTAGCCCTTTGTCAGATGAGTAGATTGCAAAAATTTTCTCCCATTCTGTAGGTTGCCTGTTCACTCTGATGGTAGTTTCTTTTGCTGTGCAGAAGCTCTTTAGTTTAACAAACAAATGGAAGAACATACCATGCTCATGGATAGGAAGAATCAATATCGTGAAAATGGCCATACTGCCCAAGGTTATTTATAGATTCAATGCCATCCCCATCAAGCTACCAACAAGTTTCTTCACAGAATTGGAAAAAACTGCTTTAAAGTTCATATGGAACCAAAAAAGAGCCCGCATCTCCAAGACAATCCTAAGTCAAAAGAACAAAGCTGGAGGCATCACGCTACCTGACTTCAAACTATACTACAAGGCTACAGTAACCAAAACAGCATGGTACTGGTACCAAAACAGAGATATAGACCAATGGAACAGAACAGAGTCCTCAGAAATAATACCACCCATCTACAGCCATCTGATTTTTGACAAACCTGAGAGAAACAAGAAATGGGGAAAGGATTCCCTATTTAATAAATGGTGCTGGGAAAATTGGCTAGCCATAAGTAGAAAGCTGAAACTGGATCCTTTCCTTACTCCTTATACGAAAATTAATTCAAGATGGATTAGAGACTTAAATGTTAGACCTAATACCATAAAAACCCTAGAGGAAAACCTAGGTAGTACCATTGAGGATGCATGGTTTTAAATGTGAAGTGATAAACAGCCCACCACAATGGTTGAAGATTATTTTAAACTGAAAACATTCCAACAATCAGCAGCCACAGAAAGAAACATTAAACTTAAGCAGAGCCTCCTGAAAATACGGCTTCCATTGACCCCCCACAAAGGAGTTTACAGTTTGGGAGAAGAATGATGACCCTTTTATCCTGGAAGTTCAAGTTCAGCTGCTATAAATGCCTGACTTTCCAGAAAGCCCCTGGAAAATCTCAAAGGATTTGTTCTTTCACCTTATAAAAAGAGAGATAACAAAAATTAATTAGGATAGGGAGTGATGGAAAATGTGAAAAAATAAAATAAAATTAGGTATATTGAAATGCATGAAAAGCATTGTCAAATAAGAAGAGATACTTAACTTTCCCAAGGTTATATTTTTACATATATTTTATGTAAATGTTATGAATATAAATATTTCAGGAAGTATATGAAGTTCCTAGAAATTTGTCAATGCCCTCACTGTCTATGATGTGTGCTGGTATTGCTTTGCCTGATATTAGACAACAGCAGCATACTATTATAGTCATAATTCCAGTTTTTATTTTAAAAGTTCTATGCCACAGAAACAACCAAATTTCCTCATCAATTTTGCTATTTTTATAATGAACTCTCATCAGATCATTAGTCATACCATTTAAGTCTTTTCTTATCCTGGATAGTTTTTGTTTTATTCTGAAGTTTTTCTAGAAGCTATAATAAGGTAGAAAACTTGTTTTCAACAAAAGGAAACCCAGGGAAAAGGAATATGCCAAGTACTCTAGGGTGCAGGCTTCTGAAGGTATTGCATAAATAACTTTGAGATTATACCATTGAACTGAGTAGGGAATTCCAAAACTCTAGTGGAGAAGCTGAGGGATTCCTAAAACTACTACCCTAGATCAAGCAGAACAAGAATTAATTACACTGGACTAAATGAACTGATGAATAAATGTTATGGCTTTGTTTAAAATTTTCTCCTAGATTTAAGGAACCCCTCCCTCTTTTCTTATAAGCTATCTATAACTTACAACAATTTTGTATATTATGTTTTTATAAACAGAAATGAAATATTTTATTTTTCTCTCTGCCTGAACCCTCCAGAATTCCAAAACTCTTACTGAGTATTCCCATTTACATGGCAATATAGTTGTCTACGTAATTTCAATGAGAATCTGTCCTCCTTGTAACAAGACATAGCTGGTTATGACCAGGGATCTGATTGGAATGTTGTATTTGTCCTATTTGAGAATGATGGCTTTAAGGAAATAAGGTTGACTTTATGGAGCCTGTGCTTACAAAGCCCTCTTGGAAAAAGCAGCCTGGTGCCAGCCTTCAGGGTTCCCAGCCTTTTAGGTGAGTTAGTAAAGCTACTTCCTGGCAGGCCCAGGAATCTTAGGGTATTTGGGGCACCTTAAGAAAAGGAATCCACCCAAATCTATAAGCATTACAGGTGAAATCCGGTAGCAAGTTCGTGGCCTGACTTCCTAGTCCCAGCAGGCTTTTAAGAGTCCAATCTGAGATTCTGAATCTCAGTTCAGCAAGCAAATTTTAATGTGGTCTGTTATCATTTTTGAAGTATTGATATAAATTCATATAAATAATCAAGTTTAATGAGATTGGACTTATTTTACAAACAAAATAATACTAATTTTATTATCTTTGATCAAAATCGGGGTGATTATAAATTCTATATTTCAAGGGAAAACTATAATCTACTCGTGTGAGTTATCAGATTCTAATTCTGTTCATTATCTCTGAGCCATTTCTACCTTTTTGTAAACTGGATTCTGCTATCTTACACATGTTGCCAGTAATTAATGTTTCCAAATATTCTCCCATTCTCCTGACTTGGCATCACGGTAAAATCTGACAGCCCGGATCCTTGAGACTCTAGGTTGTCTTGTTTTGCCCCCTTCCCTCCAAGGTCTTAAGAAGCCCTGTGAGCTGAAGCTAGATGGCTTGACATGAACTTCAAAATAGTCATCATCACAATAGGTAAGTGTGAGTACGGGCCTCGTGCTTGGAGCTGCTGCTGTGTGGGCCACTCAGGAAGCTCACTGTAACACTCATATCCTCTATGCTGCGTTCCAGGAAACAGCCATGACTGTGGTTTTGGTGATTTGCTATCTATGCCATCACCAACAACTTTCAAACTGCAAACTGCGAAATCCGTCAGTTTGCCAATGCCATGCTCACTCCCCCGTCTAAAAAGACTTCAAACCTAATGTTTAAAAGTCTTTTTGACTGGATGCCGTTTGGTCTCAGAAACTGGGTTGATAGTCACTCCAGATATTAAGCTTGGTTTTTATTTTTGTTTCTGCATTCTAATCTATGTTGCTGTCTCCTTTTGCAGATCTCTTTCCTTGGAACTTGTAGCCCTAGTCTTCTCTCCACAGCAATCAACTCTGCTCCTTGTTTGTGAATGTTTTTGAGAAGTTTCAAATGGGGGAAATGAAGAGCTTAACAACCACCAAAGCTGTTTATACATAACATTATATATTATTTTATACATAATACTTTTTTTCTCCTGTTAATCTGTTAGTCAATTTGCAGGTCCCCTACCACTTGGACCTAAGTTGGTATAGCAAAAATTTTTCTTCCCAAGAAATGCTTTTATTTTAAAACAAGGAGGCCGAGGCAGGTGGATCACCTGAGGTCAGGAGTTCCAGACCAACCTAGCCAACATAGTGTCTCTACTAAAAATACAAAAAATTAGCCAGGCATAGTGGTGTATGCCTGTAATCCCAGCTACTAGGGAGGCTGAGGCAGGAGAATCACTTGAACCTGGGAGGTGGAGGTTGCAGTGAGCCGAGATTGCGCCATTGCACTCCAGCCTGGGCAATAAGAGCGAGACTCCGCCTCAAAAAAAAAAAAAAGAATGAACCAGGCAATTAGAATCGGAAGAACAAAACACATTCAAAGAAATCAGGAGAAAAGAGGTTGCAAAATAAAAGCAGATATGAATAAATTCAAAAAGAAACCCATAGACTTGATAGATTAAGAGCTAACTCTTTGAAAAGACCAAACAGGAAAACCTAATTAAAAGAAAAGACAGAGAAAAAGCATAGACGACTTTAAGAAGAAAGAGATATAATCACAGCTACAGGAGAGAATAAATTGTAGGTAAAGCTTTAGACCGAGCACTTGGGAGCTGGGTCCATGCGGTTTGTGAGCATCCTAATTAGAGGGGGAAGGGACTCTGCCTCCCTGAAGTCTCTTTTGGCTACAAAGTTAAGTCAGGAGCCATATACCTGAAATGGACCACAGCACAGCAATTACCAGAGGCTGACACCAGCTCAAGCATAGAAGGACTGACTTATGGAGCAACCAAGAGCATCATTTACCCAAGGAGACCTCAACAGCCACAAGTACCTGCAGTGGGATGCTGGGTGGAGCAAAGATGAAACCCCAAGCAAGGAGTAAAACAGGATCAGTTGATTCCAAGTGAAAATCAGGGTACAGCTAATACAGAGGTCAGGAAGAAAGACATTACGACAGACTTCTGCACAGACTGGGACAAGTCAAAATAATTTTAATTTTTACCTAAAAGAGTCACTTTAGTCAAGTGATCAAAGTGACACACATCATCATCAGTAACAGGGCAGACTGAAAATGTATCACACCAGATAGGATGGACTGAGAGCCCAGAGTTCCACATGCATGACATGACTCTCGCCATGAATAAACATCAAACAAACAAAAATAAATTACGTTCTACAAAATTATGGGCTAAGTCATGAAAGGCAGAGAAAGACTGAGGAACTGTTCCATATTGAAAGATAATATGACAAGTAACTGCAGTTTGTTATCCTGGACTGGATTCTTTTGCCCCGAAGGACATCCTTGGGACAAATGAAGAAATGTAACTGGGGTCTTTGGGTTGTGGATTAAATTGTAGTATCATATTCGTGTTAATTTCCTGATATCAGTGGATGTTTGAGGTTGTAAAGAAGAATGTCCCTCTTTATAGCAAATACATACAAAAGTATTCCAAGGTGATCCAGCTTCATGTTGGCAACTTACGTTGACATGGATTAGGAAGAAAAAAAATGTATCTGCAACTTTTCTATAGATTTAATATTGTTTCCACATTTTAAAAAATATAAGGAGGAAATAAAAGCATTGTTTTATTGCCACTTCTGTGACTCCATCTCTTCTGTCATTTTAGTTTATTGCCTCCCTGTACTCTTCATAACATGTGTTTTATCAGGTAACTTTACTCATACTGCAATTCATTTTGCATTGATTTTTTTTTCACCTAAGATTATATCTGAACCATTTCCTCTCACTATTTGTAACCTTCTTTTTAAAGGTTTCTGCATATCTGTCTAAGGGATATTCACAAGTTTAGCCATCTCCTTGTGGGAGACTTGGGGTTTTTACATTTGTTTATTTGGATACTTTTTGTTTGTTCATTTTTAGTATTACGATTAAGCTTAGTGAAATTCTTGCATATAGATCTTTTCGTAGTATTAGTATTATTTCCTCAAATTTCTATAGTTGAAGTCAAAGAACATGAACATTTAATGGATTCTGTGATAACCATGAGTAAATTGTACTCCAGAATATTATATCAGTCAACCTTCAGATCATCAGATAATCTGAGTGCTCATTACAGTGCTTCTTGCCCAGAACTAAGTGTTTTAATTACAACGCATATTTAGAATTTAGTAGGCAAAATGGGGGAGAAAAAGATCTTGGGTTTTAATGTGCATTTCAGTTTTAGGAAAGTTTAATATTTTCCCACATTTATTATGAATATTTTTACAGTTACTTTTGTGATTTGCTTTTCTCTTTATTTCAGAATATTTCACATAGATTTAAATCAGTACTCAATAAAAAAGACAGGCTGGGTGTGGTTGCTCATCCCTGAATTCCAGCACTTTGGGAGGCCAAGGCAGGAGGACTGCTTAAAGCCAGGAGTTCAAGACCAGCCTGGCAACAAAGTGAAACCCTGTCTTCACAAAAAATTTAAAAATTAGCAAGGTATGGTGGCACATACCTATAGTCCCAGCTACTCAGGAAGCTCAGGTAGGAGAATCACTTGAGCCCAGGAAGAGTTCAAGGCTGCAGTGAGCCGTACTTGCACCACTATACCCCATCCTGGGCAACAGAATGAGACCCTGTCTCTGAAAAAAAAAAATTAAGTATGTTTCCACAGAGTTGGATACATATATATACACACACATATATTATACATATATACCTATATTTATCTCCACTACTGTATGCTAATTTTTCATCTTCATATACTAAATTAAGCTTTTCTAGAACAATCTTATTTCCAAAATTGATTCAAAGGAAATAGAAAACCTGAATCTATCAACTACCTTGAGGAGAAATGGAAAAGTTGTCAAAGATGCTTCCAAGGCGCCTCTACCAGGTCTTCTACTGAGTGAGCCTACCTGTCTCTGGAGGTCTGAAAATATCAAAATCCCAAGCAAAATGCAGTGGAGAGAAGGCCTCTGACCCAGTAGGCAAATAACTGGCTTCACGTTGGGCTTCAGAATTAATAAATTTTCCTTTGTTTGTTGCCAGGTGCAAAAACTGTGCTTTTTAGTAATTGCTTCCTTAGCCGCTTGGCTCAGATTAAATGTGGTCCATGATATTTTAAGAATCACCAAAAACTCTTTGTAAACAGAACTCACAGTGACCTCGGTGCAGTGGGTGTGACCCACTGATGGCCAATTTAATCAAGGGGGAATTCAGAGTATTCGCGGCAAGCAATTGATTTTCAAGAGAAAAGTCAGCAGGATCAAACACCCAGTTGGGATGAAAATCCCTTGAATCACCCCTGTCACCGTGTTTTCTAGCAACTAACTCCTGACTCCATATAGCGTAATAGCCAAATTACTATAATTATCCTGCAACACAAGTGGCATATCAACATTATTTTAAACACGGATTTTTTTGCATAATCTTTCATTATTATCTTTCAGCCTTCCATTTGAAAATGGAAAACAACAACAAACTGTGATCTACCCCAACAGGGAAAAGGTCACCAGAGAGAAAAAATAAAAGGGTTATTTACATGTGAATGTACTGAGATGTGTTTTACAGTCAAATACACTCTTGAACTTCATTAAATGCCTTCTCCCCTGCTTCATAAATACGGGCAAAAGAGACATCCCCTACTGAGAAAATAATCCCAGCACATAATGATCATAACGAATATAAATAAAGCCACTTTTCTTCCGAAGACCTCCAGGCCCCGTGTAAAAATGCGCTTGTACTTCCACGATTGTGAAATGAATCTGACTGTTGGAGAGCAAGGCTGTGATATCACAGGTCCGCTCCCAGGGCTGAAGAGGAAAGGAGGAATGCAGATCTCAGTCATGTTGCTGTCTGCAAAATAACATTCTTAAGTGATTGCCATCCTTTGTTGCTGTGGCTGTTTTTGAAGACATTAGAAAAGGCTTAGAAATCAGCCTTGGAATTAAGACGGAGAATTGACAACAGATTTTATGAAATAACCAAAAGGCTCACCAAGATGGCTCTGGGGTCATGTCCTTGACAACAAGTTCTGGCTTTCAGGTCTGGATTATAGTCTTCCTGGTATCCTACCAGTCCAGGGGCTCTGCCCTGAGAGCCCTGAAAGAGTCTAAACTCTCAACCTTGTAGATGCCTGGGTATAAGTCTGGTATGATTTATTTGTTTTATCAACATCTCTTGCAAAGTTTTAGAATTAACAAAATAGATTCTAGAAAATCAAATACATATAATATATATTTATATGTTTTTACATATAAATATATAAGTGTATAGATATTTATATATCTATACACACACACACACACACTCACACACTCACACTAAAGACATTCAGTGACTTAAAAAAATAAAATTCATCACGCCTGTAATCGCAGCACTTTGGGAGGCCAAGGTGGGCGGATCACGAGGTCAGGAGATTGAGACCATCCTGGCTAACACAGTGAAATCCCGTCTCTACTAAAAAAAAATACAAAAAAAATTAGCCGGGCATGGTGGCGGGCGGCTGCAGTCCCAGCTACTCGGGAGGCTGAGGCAGGAGAATGGCTTGAACCCAGGAGGCGGAGCCTGCAGTTAGCCGAGATCGCACCACTGCACTCCAGCGTGGGTGACAGAGCAAGACTCCGTCTCAAAACAATAAAAATAAATTTTAAAAATTCAAATTTTAACAAGTATAAGTTAGTATATTAGGGCTTTGTATGAACATTAAGTAAAGCCGACTTTGCTGCCACTGTCTGCATTACTGTCAGAGCCTTGACTAAAGGCATCAAAGAACCACACCACAGGATCTAGGGGAAGGAAAGTAAGGGGGAGGACGGAGAACTGAGATGCTCAAAGCCCAGATCACAATGAGAAAATGGCAAATTTGGTGGCAATTGCCACCAAGTGAGTAATTGCTGTGTGGCCACTGAGTGAGAGCTATAATAGGCCCCAGAACTCACCCTAGCCTCCTGAGAAGTGGAGGTGACCAGGGCACGGAAGGCTGTAAGAGCAGAGCTCCTCTCCTAGGGGGATCTGAAACCCACGCCAGGAGCAATGAGAAGCCTATTTGGTGGGAAAGAGGGACTTTCCTCAGGCACAGAGTGTTAGGTGGGTGCAGTTTACATCCAGCCAGGGGAAGAACATGGGCTTATGAGGGGATGTAGACGTCCAAACATCCCCCACCCTGAACACATACCGCCCCGCTATTAGGGACCAAAGGAAGGCAGTACGATACCATAGAGCCTCTCCCGGGCTGTAGTGTGCCTCCTCCCACCCCCGAAACTTGTATGCTGAAGTCTTAACCCCTAGTACCTCAGAATGGGAATGTATTTGCAGACAGAGTCTTTAAAGAGGTAACTGAGTTAAAGCAAGGTCACTAAGGTGAGCCCTAATGCAATGTGACTAGTGTCCTTATAAAAAGAAAAAACAAAAACACTGGTGGGTACAGAGGGAGGACTCTGTGAAGACACGGGGAGAAGACGGCCATATACATGCCAAGGAGGGAGGCCTCAGAAGAAACTGACCCCTCCAACATCTTGACTTCTGGCCTCACAAATGTGAGAAAATCAATTTCTGTTTTTTAAGCCACCCAGTCTGTGACACTTTGTTATGGCAGCCCTGGCAGACTAAGTCCTGGTGGGTCACTGGTTAACTACAGAATTAACTGACTGTTAAAAACAAAGTTCCGAGATCTATAATGCAAAGATGGCGGCAGAAATCCTGACACGCTCTGTAGATACGTGCTCCAGTCCTATTTGGAGTCCATGTTAAAAGAAGAATAAAGTAAAATAGAAGGGAATCCAGGAATATAAAATGGAACCTTCGGAAGAGAGGCGAAAAGACCTGGGATGATTTAATACACAATCAATAAGACTTAACGTAGCCATTGTTTTTTAGCTCCAACACAGGGAGAGTGGTTGCAGGTGTTTCCTAACCTAAGAGATGAGGGAATCGGAGGTAAGAAGCAAATGTGAGTTCAATAAAACAAGACATAAAATTGAAACAAGACATATAAAGACATTTCCTGATAGCAGGAGTAATTTTTTAAAAAATGTTAAAGGCAATATGGCGATGTTTTACGTGGAGACATTGCAAAAATTATATTTTGAAGGGCCTTTTATATGTATAATGAGCAACAGTTTTCCTGGATGACTTGGTTACAAGAGGCTACACTAGTTATTCTTTTAAATCCCACAACTCTATTATGTAAAGTTAAATCTCTCCCTGCCAAGGAGCACATCAAGTTCTGCAGAGACTTTGTAAGGTGGGCCCTGGGTATATAATGGGATTTACCTTGCAGGAGTCTTTTAAAACAGAGATTCACGCTGCCCAGATCTCACCAGCCTACATGAGGAACAAAAGTTTTGTTTTTTGCTTTTTATTTTTTTATTTTAACTATTAAATGTGGTGATGCCAGTACAGCTGTGGAAATGCAGTCTGTGCCCTATTTTGCCTTATGCATCATCAAGAAAATTGCCAGCTCAAGCTTGATTCCAAAATCTTTATTGGGTGATGCAGCTAACAAAAGACACAGCTTGATTTGCAAACGCCAGGCAGGGCCAGTGCTGCGGCCAACTGGAAAAAATATTGTTTTGAACCATTTTATTGTCACTGAAGGAAAATATTCATAAACTGCCAGGCATATGGAACATCTCGAAGTGTATTCAATAAGTTTTTTTTAGCATTTAAGGGGATCTTACATCTCATTCAGTATAATCTTCCACACAAGCAGAAAGCCCTTTGTAAGTGTATATGACTGTTTCTTTATGAATTCTTCTAATATTCTGGGAACTTGCTACTTCCACAGTAGGTCCTCCATTGAATTTAAAAAAAAAAAAATACACTTCTACTACTTTTTCCTTATGCTTGGACAAAATTTGCATCCTTAGAACTTATTCCCATTGGTCCCAGTTTACTCCCAACGTTTAGTACATAAAAACCAAAGTTTACAAGTATGTAATAGGTTATATATGCAAAATGGGTAGCTATGAGAACATATACAAATTATTCAGGTAAAACACAAATTGATTGTACACAGTTAAACATTTTAGATTCAGGGAAACTTTTTTTTTAAGGTAGAACCTAGCATTTTATTTAGATCTTCATTAAACCGTTGTAATTGAGAACAGACATATGTAATAAACCTCCAAAAATAGATCCTGAAAGGCACTTTCTGCTCAGGGCAAGCAGTCATGGAATAAGCACATAAACAAGCTGGCTTCTCTGCACCACACCAGCCAAGTCAGCTTTCTCCATGGTCAGCCGCACCAGCTCTGCCCTCCTTTTTGTTAACACCAGCCAGACCTCTAGGGAAACTTTTGATAAGGCTGAGATGATGAAGGACAGTAAGCTAATTACCATGTGTATTAGGAGCTAGAGAAAGGAGGGCCTCTGGATTCATTTAAGAATGTTGAGTCTTGACATTATTCTGCCTGAAAGGGTTGTGGTTGGTGTGAAATTACAAGTTTTCACAGCTGGATGGGAAAGATCAGATATTGAGAGAAAAGCTTGAGAATAAGCAGTTTACTTTGGAGGTGGTTCCAGGATGCACCAGTAGGAGAGTGAGGAAAAGAGACAGGGAAGGAAAGACAACTAATAAAGTGTATGTTATCCATGGACACACAAAGGGGAACAACACACACTGGGGCCTTTTGAGAGTGGAGGGTTGGAGGAGGGAGAGGATCCGGAAAAATAACTAATGGGTACTAGGCTTAATACCTGGATGATGCCATAATCTGTACAACAAACCCACATGACACAAGTTTACCTATGTAATGAACCTTCGCATGTACCCCTGAACTTAAAAGTTAAAAAACAACACATGTGTTATCACTCAGATTACTATTATGGACAACTGAAACTTAATCCCTTGGGGGAACTCTGAGAAACCAGCCAATACTCAAGTCTCTGAGTCCTCCCACCTGAGGAGTGAGGGAGCTGGGGTATTTATACTCTCACCCAAGTCAGTTGTGTATAAATAAATGCTTTCACAGCTGGTAGGAAAAGGCCTAACTAGTAGTGTCTTGGTCTCACTTCCCTCAGAAGCAAACCTTGAGTTAAAGACTCAATTACAACCATTTATTTGGGAGTCAATGGAGAAAGCACCAGCAGGGAAGCTGGGATGTCAGACAAGGAAGCAGTCTGTTCCTTGAGTGATAATTTCCTGATACTTCCAGCCTGACCCCTGCACAGGTCAGACTGGCCTTTCACAGTTTTAAAAAAGCCTGCAGACACAGAGGTGAAGATTCCAGCAGACAGGAATTGTTTGGAGCACACACATACAAAATAAAAGTATGAGGGATATGGGCAGGTCACTGATCATTCACTGAAGTGATCATTCATTAAATAACTTATTACAGTGAAAAAACTGGCCGGGCATGGTGGCTCAGGCCTGTAATCCCAGCACTTTGGGATGCTGAGGTGGGCAGATCATCTGAGGTCCGGAGTTCAAGACCAGCCTGGTCAATATGGTGAAACCCCATCTGTACTAAAAATACAAAAAATTTAGCTGGGTGTGGTGGCATACACATGTAATCTCAGCTACTGGGGAGGCTGAGGCAGGAGAATTGCTTGAACCCAGAAGGCACAGGTTGCAATGAGCTGAGATTGCACCACTGTACTCCAACCTGGGTGACAGAGGGGGACTTCATCTCAAAATAATAATAGTAATAATAATAATAAAAAAATAAAGTGAAAAAACTGATCATGTATCTTGTGTAGCAGAGCCGTCATTGGAGTTTTCTGTCAAAACCATCCAAGATAAAAAGTTACCTTGCCAAGACTATCATCTTGCACAAAAGCAGAGAGAGGCTGGGTCTGCCTTCTGGGTCAGCCACTGATGAGCTTTAAAAGCTTGGATGAGCTTGAGCAGGTATAAAATAGAGAGAACCTCACCTTCCCTAGCTCTCCTACACCAAGTTACAAGGATAAAATGAGATAATATAAATAAAAATCCTTTGAAATGGAAAAAGCACTAAACAAAATACAAGATATGAGGCATGGTGATGTGTGCTCATTTGAAACAAAAATTTTAGTTCATATTTTAGAGAAATTATATTTCCTTTAACTTGAGACTTTCATCAGGCAAGAAAAGTAACAGATCACAGTACATTTAGAATTTTCTCTGGAGCCTCATTCTTTGTTGTTGTTGATAGGAAGATGGCAGCAAAATGTGTTGATGACTCTTTTCTTAGATATAATGAGCTGTTGATGATTTGTGACTCAATCCCTGGAAGTTATCTGGAAGTCTACAATGCCAGCTCCCTGGTGAAAATTTCATAAAGAACCATCTTTGTATCAATGAACATAAAGCTGACTTTCAAAAATAAACAAGGCACAGAAGATAAGTTTTCCTATTTCTTTTACTTACCACCTGTCCTAGATTGACTGATTTTAGGTAAAAATATTAAAGGAGGTAGACAGAAGTAGGACTTCTTTTAGTGCCCATATCTCTGGGCTCTTGCTAGAGCTATACTAGCTTATGTGTGTTTTTAAGTCCAGGGTTCAGTTTAAATTTTGAATTTCATTGCTCCATGAAGTTTCTCAGTAATTTTCCATTCATTCTATGTAGGAAACATTAGTAGCATCAGAGCCACTCAGGAACACTCTGGAAGGGACTACATCTTTTCGACTTGTTCTTCATTACAATAGCCACAGGGGAAAAAATATTTTTAAATGTTCAGGACTTACTTTCTGTTTGGCGCTGAGCTAAGCACAACACATAGATTCTAACATTTAATCATCCCCTCAGTTCTTTGGGTTAGATACTATTTTTATCTCTATTTTATATATGAGAATACTCAGCCATAAAAAGGCAATTTAGGACCAGGTGTGGTGGCTCACACCTGTAATCCCAGCACTCTGGGAGGCCGAGGCAGGTGAATTACCTGAGGTCAGGACTTCAAGACCAGCCTAGTCAACATAGCAAAACGCTGTCTCTACTAAAAATACAAAAATTAGCTGGGTGTGGTGGCAGTCGCCTGTAATCCCAGCTACTCTGGAGGCCGAGACAGGAGAATCATTTGAACCCAGGAGGCGGAGGTTGCAGTGAGCCAAGATCACACCATTGTACTCCAGCCTGGGTGACAAGAGTTAAACTCCACCTCAGAAAAAAAAAAAAAAAAAAAAAAAAAAGGCCATTTAGTGCTGCTTTCAAAGAAGAATTTAAGCATTGGAAAATGACAATGACAACTTATGGTCCCGGACTGTCTCACACTGATAAGTTCCTTCAGAACTCTCCCATGGTAGAGCTCTTCTCTGAGAAGCATGGCAAGCAAGGCTTCACTGTTAAACAATAAGGACCCCAAATCTCTTTTGGGAAGGGTGTTGTTATCATCAGAACAAAAGGGAAACTCCTCTACCTGTGGCTTTGCAAGTTCTCTGTGATAAGTGTGTGTGTTCAGATGAGGTCTAGACGCTGTGCACTGGGTTTATGCATTCAGGAGAAAAGCTTAGCCAAGTCACTGCCTTCTGTTGTCTAGACTGACAAGTCCTTTGCCACCAGCCAAGTGCTCCTTTTCCCATTTCTGAACAATCTTGTTATAATCTTTCAGACAGGAAAAAGCATAGCAATTTCAACTACCCTGATTTTACCCTAGGAAGATTCAAGTTGGTGGAAGGCCAACACAAAGGAAAAAAAAAAAATTGCTAACGGTGATGATCAACATTTATTGAGTGCTAAGTTGACTGGGCAAAGCACCCTACTCGGCTTATCTCAGTGAAACTTCACAACCCACCCCCCCCGCCGCCGTGTGGGAGGTATTACTATTATGCTCATTTTACAAATAAAGAAATTCCGCTTTAGAGAAGTGAACTGATGTACCCATGGTAACTTGCCTGCCTGCATCTGTCTTCTGTAAGAACTCAAATATGTAACCGCAAAGATACCCATGGATACAGTAAGACCTCACTAAATTAAAACATCAAAGTTTGAGATTACCTAATTGAATGTGGTGAAAATCTTGATACAGACAATATTTTAAAATTGATGATATCATTTCATATAGCTAGAAGTAACCTAAGCAAGTTAAAAATGACTACTTGCAACAGACCTATACTACATAATGATTTGTCAAAGACAAAAACACAGAAGCACTGAAAGTTGGGATTAACACTTCAAAGCATATAAAACTTCCTGAGTTCTTGATTTGAAAAATTCACTTGTTATGTTTGGTTCTGTGTGTGTGTGTGTGTGTGTGTGTGTGTGTGTGTGTGTGTGTGTGTAAAACCTGAAACACTAGTAATTATTTCACTATAACTTACATCTACTCTAGCAATGAACATTCAAGAAGTGAGCATCCTCAATATGGGAGCCCTAAAGCCCCAAGTCCAGTATGTCTAACTCCACCCCTGCACTATGACTATCTGTGCTTGTAGATATTTGCAAAAGGATGTAACCAACTATGGAACTACTCCTTAAGGGGAACTGGGGAAGGAAATATAAAGTACCCTATCTAGTTCCATCACTTAGCAAAGAGCGCAATGTGTATAAAGCATAGATTTAATTTTCCAGTGTGTCCCTATGATATCCACTGTACCTTGACTTCTTCGGACACTTAGCTCTTGTGGTGCTTCCAGAACATCATCAGGATGGGGGAAACAGAGTCCGTGGAAAGGGCCCAAGTCAAAGCACTCATGTAGCAGTTGCATGTTCACTCTTGAGCACACACTCATGAACCCAACAGCTGTGCCTGCCACCTGAAATATCCAAAACACCTTATTATTCTTTTTTTTTTTGAGACAGAGTCTTGCTCTGTCACCCAGGCTGGAGTGCAGTGGTGTATCTCGGCTCACCACAACCTCCGCCTCCTGGGTTCAAGCGATTCTCCTGCCCCAGCCTCCTGTGTAGCCATGTTGGCCAGGATGGTCTCGAAGTCCTGACCTCAAGTGATCTGCCCACCTCGGCCTCCCAAAGTGCTGGGATTACAGGCATGAGCCACCACACCCAGTCCAAAACACTTCATTACTTTATCAGAGGTCAAATGATTCTCATCAGGAAACCTCCAGAGCCCTCAGTATGTGGTCGGCTGGTGGTCTGGCAGGCACCCTGAGATTTAAGGGAGGAATGAGTCTCTTCCTTAAGTACATAAAACATGCTAAAAAATGTCCCAATAAGTGACCACTGGGGACACACCTAGTGGTGCATAAGTAACAGCGAAATTGCCAGAGTTCTTGACCCTTCAACCATTGGGATACTTGCCCTCTGCTCAGACCATGCCCCTGCCTGCTCCATATCCTCTGCCATTTGGTGTCATGTGTTTGTACCCCAACATAAGCCTGGTGCTTCTGTCTACTTTCTTCCCCTCTGCCATGCACATTTCTCAGGAATACAGGTCATTGTTCTGGTGCCCATGTAATCAGCCCCCAGTACAGAGAAAGTCCATGGACCCTAGCTCCTTATCAGGTAGAAACTCTTCAATTTGTCTTGAACTCACTTATTTATTAACTGGATAGTCTGATGGGGAGGAGATATGAGGGAAGGAAGTTTGGTGGAAAATGTTCGAGGGAAGTAAACTTGAGTCAGGCTGGGCTGGTTCACCAGGTGGGTCTCATCTGCAAACGTCTAACTTCCCATCACCCCGAAATGCTGGTTCTGAAGCTCTTGCAGTTGTCCCCATGATTTTCGGTCTTTGATGAGTAATACATAGGTGAGAAGATGAGTAACTAGCTGATCTGAACCCTGGTTGGGTACCAGGTACCAAATTGGTACCAAAACATTAGAAATTAACAACAGACTTCAATTCTATCATATTCCACATTGAGAGACAGCTGTGACTGAAACTCCTTATTACATCCCTTAAGTAATTCTGTAGTTCATTGTTTTCTGCAAGGAAAGTATTTAAAATTTTAAAAGAGAGAGAAAATACATAGTCCTTTGAATTTCACATAAAATAATTATTAAGTAGATTTTAAGTAAATTCTGGTTGACTGATTAGACTCTGATAGCTGTTATTAGAAACCCACATTTACTGGGTCCTGTCTCTCAAGTGTTCAGACTTTTAGATAACCATTGCATTCAGAAAGTAGCAGAACTCAATAATCACAGGCATTCTCTATTCCCAAGAATGCAGCATCTTTCCGTAAATGCTCAGTCAGAGAAAATGGTTAATGCTTTAACCTCCTAAAACAGAGAATCAGGCTACAATAACACTCAGTTTTAAAATGACACTAAAAAAAATTAGGTATTAAACTACTATTTGTTCTCGAACATGTCTCCCAGTTAAAAATCATTTGTTCTCAAATGTGTTTGCAAAATAAAAGTGAGACTTCCTCTATTTTCTCCTCAAAACTGAAATACAAGGGGTATTTTTTAAAATTAATTTTTTCACATATATTCCTTTCTTTACAGTCCCCCTAAAATGATACTGCTGAAAAAGCCTGGATTTACACAGCTGTTTTATAAAGCCATTGACACTTTAATAAAAGTCCAAAATAAACATTTTAATTTTTTTCCCAAATAACAAGTGATTGTTTGTCTTGTTTGCACTCGTGAACAAAGGCTGCATAGCCGCAGTTGTCTGGCTTCTCTGTAATTTCAGGCCCAAGACTCAGCAGACGCTGATTAACCAATCCATCTACCATATGTGCAGAAAGAGACGGCCAGCCTCACTCTCGGCAGGGAAAATTGGCATCCATCTTGGTTCACATGGAGATGTCCTTCTAATCCACAGCCGCGCTGGCGCAACAAAACTTCGATGGCCTGAAATACCTTTTGCTGGCTTCACAGCGAGCTGCATGTGCATGATAAGAATGTATTATTTATAAGACCGCTGTTAGTAATGAGCTATTACACTAATGGCTCATTGTGTTTGGAATTTGATTTCAAATGGCATGGATCACACATTCTGATGAAAA
Organism: Macaca fascicularis; assembly: GCF_037993035.2. Taxonomy (NCBI): domain Eukaryota; kingdom Metazoa; phylum Chordata; class Mammalia; order Primates; family Cercopithecidae; genus Macaca; species Macaca fascicularis. The sequence goes on from NC_088384.1 coordinate 67,214,129, forward strand.
TGAGAAAAACATGTTTTGCCATTAGGAACAAAGATTTAACGTTCTCCAATTCTACAACCTGTTATATTCCCATCATTCATCCAGGGTTGTAACAATTTACAAAAGTTCACAATTACAGACTACAACAGAGCAAGGACATATTGTGGAAGTGTCTGCTTTTTCCTTTGAGTTTCTTTCAAATAACCGATTTGAGACTGTTCTTAAATATGAATCTGCAGGAGTATCCAAATGCATTCTTGTGTAGGCACTGAAAAAAATAAATGGATTTAATGGACTTTTTTAACTTGTACAACAGAAAAGCATTGATTGCTGGCTGTTATCTATCTTCCTGGTGACAGAAGTACTTTCCACCACAAGTGTCTTCAATTATCTTATACTGGAGAACAAAACTGAAGGTTTTGTTTTTCTTGCTTGTCCTGTAAAGATCTACATCATGACACAGAAGGTTTAGATTGCTAGAAAACTATATGTACTGTGGCCTTGTCTTCCCAAACAGGTCCATATTCCACCATGAGGGTTTTGCCCTCATTGTGACCACTGCTGGCTCTGATCCTCTCCTCCTGATGCCAAGCGCATGGCTGACCTGGCAGGCTCTCCCTGCCTCCAGGTCAGTGGTGCCTACTCGGACCACTGCTGCCCACACCATGGATGATGCCAAAGCAGACGCTCTGCCCATCTGTCACTAGGAGCCGCCGTTGGCCTCCAACTACCCTTCCCTAAAACCTCAGCTTGGAGTAAACACCAGATGTCAAGGTAAGCCAGGGTACAGTTATGACAAGGAACTTGTATGAAGTGATGGCCCCAAACTCCTCCAAACTAGCTATCAAGCCAAAGAAAGTCCTTGTAACTAAAAACCCTTTCAGTCATAAGGGTTTCCCACAGGGCACAGCCTTGCCCTCAGGCATGCTGCGTGCATGGCCTGGAACTGCCATGGCTATTCAGAAAGAGACAAACTTGATGGACTTCTTTCTGTTTCCTCTGGTTGGCAGTGGTTGCCTTAAAGTAACATGTGCCTGTAAATGCCTAATCAGCATTCCGGGGGGGAGGGGGGAAGCCCAGATCTGCAGCATTTGCCGATTTCTGAGGTATAAGCACTCTCATCATGGCCGATGGGGGGAAAGCCCAGATTTGTAGCTTCTGCCGATTTCTGAGGCGTAAGCACTCGCATCATGGCCAATGTCAAGTGAACAGTGTGATCTCACTAAACATGTAGTTGGGAGGGAATGCACAGTAGCTAGCCATTATTTCTTACACCCACTGTATAGAGACCACAGACATTTTTTTAAAAAACCCTCAAGAGCATGGAGAATAGCAAAAAAAAATTGAAGGTGATGAATTTCAAGTATTTATTAACTTTGTTTTAATACAATTTATTACATTGTATGTTTCTATAATTTAATTTTTAATAATAGCTGTATTTAACAAGCAGTTTGCAGAGTTCCTGAAGATTTACAATCAGCCCTTGAGAGCCAGAGCAAGCTGGCTCCAGCACACCATTGCCTAAAAGGCCCCTAGGGAGGCAGGAAAAAGGGTAGCAACAGCATTGATCTTGAACCCCAAAAGGCTTCAGACATCAGACATGGCTCACTTCAGATTAGAGGTCCCCTCCCAGATCCCAGCTCACAGTCTTGTTTCTGCCCTTCCATTTGAAGATCGAGGTCTGTAGTCTCCCCTCCACGGAACACAAAGCCTCTGATGCTTGAGGCAGCACAGCCTCTGGAAGGAGATGGGGCTGGATGCCCTCTGCCTCTTTCAAGACACCAAAGAATCCTTGCAGGGTTGGAACCTCAGTTTTCGGCCTACGGCTTTGCTCCGATGTTTACACACACTGAAAGTGTGAAACATATGGCAAGAGAGAGAAAGAACGTGGGGGAAGAGGTCACTGCGGCTTCTCTACAAAGCACTGACTCAAGTGATTCAGACTAAAACTAGTACCTCGAAACCAAATAATTAAAAGCCTTCCAAAAACAGAGACCCTGATTAAACCTGATGAGTAAAGTCTGGTCATGAAAATCCTTACTGGGGTCTGTATGAATCATTTCACTTCTCAGGAGTTTCTGTCTAGTTGTGTACAGACAAGCTTTCCAAATGGTGCTGCTAGGCCCAAATGCTTCCAGCCCTCCCTTCTGTGGCTAGCCTGGTAGCCTGGGGCTAATGGCTAAACGAGAATACGTGAAAGCAGGTCGTTGAGAAACCATGCCAAAACCTAAATATGAGAAAATAAAATAAACATTTAAAAACTAAAATAAAAATAAATAAAAATTCTTTCAATGTAGTACTTCAGAATCTAATTTCCAGGGCCAATTGTCAGCTGCAGAAACTAATACCCACATGTTTATAAAACCATGTCATTCTCACCAGGTGTGTTTTACCCTCATGTAGATGAGTGTTTCACCACCTGGACTGCACATTGGAATCATCTGGGGAGATTTTTAAAAATCCAGATTGAGGCCAGGCATGGTGGCTCATGCCTGCAACCCCAGCACTTTGGGAGGCCGAGGCAGGAGGACTACAGTTTAAGACAAGCCTGGGCAACATAGTGAGATCCTGTGTCTAAAATTAAAAATAAATATATGGATTATGTCTCACCCCCAAAAGATTCATTTAATTGCCCCGAGGGTACCCCTGCAACAGGATTTTTAAAAATGGATATAATTGATATAATTCAACTACCATAAAAACAGCCCTTTAAGAAATACACAATTCAGGCCTAGTGCACTGGCTCACACCTGTAATTCCAACACTTTTGGAGGCCAAGGTGGGCAGATGACTTGAGGCTAAGAGTTTGAGACCAGCCTGGTCAACATGGCAAAACCCCATCTCTACTAAAAATACAAAAATTAGCCAGTGTGGTGGCAGGCACCTGTAATCCCAGCTACTTGGGAGGCTGAGGCAGGAGAATTGCTTGAACCCAGGAGGTGGAGGTTGCAGTCAGCCAAGATCACACCACTGCACTCCAACCTGGGCAACAGAGCAAGACTCTGTCTCAAAAAAACAACAACAACAACAACAATAACAACAACAAAAAAAAACCACACACAATTCAGTGGTTTTTAATATATTCACAAAATTGTACACCCATCACCACTATCTAATCCCAGAACATTTTCATCCCCCGACCAACCAATGCCTATGCCCAATATTAGTCACTTCTCCTTCCCCTTTCCCTCCAGACACTAATGTACCTTCTGTCTCTACAGAAGTGTCTATTCTAGGCTTTCATCTAAATGCTATCATACAATACGTGGTCTTTATGACCGACTTCTTTTCCTTAGCATCGTTTTCAAGGTTCCGACATGCTGTAGCATGTATCTGTGCTTCATTCTTCTATTTCCTAGTACTATTCCCTTGTATGGATATGCCACAACTTGTTTATCTAGTCATCAGTAGACAGACATTTGGCCTATCTCTACTTTTTGGCTATTATGAATGCTGCTGCTATGAACATTTGCATACAAGTCTTTGTGTGGACACGTGTTTTCAATTCTGTGTATGGAATTGCTGGGTCAAATGGTAACTCTTATGTTTAACTTTTGGAGAAAATGTCAGACTTTTTTCCAAAATGGCCATGGCATTTTATATTCCTACCAGCAATGAATGAGGGTTCCAGTTTCTCCACATCCTTGCCAACATCTGCTATTGTCCTGCTTTTTGATTATAACCCTCCTAGTGGAGGTAAAGTGGTATCTTACTGTGATTTTGATTTGCCTTTCCTTAACGACTAATGATGTTGAATGTCTTTTCACGTGCTTATTGGCCAATTGTATCTTTTATTTATTCATTTTTTTGAAAAGTGTCTATTCAAATCATTTGCCCACATTTTATGTGGATTATTTTTCTATTGTTGTGAGAGTTCTTTGTATATATTCTGGATCCAAGTCATTGGCATGGTATGGATAGTTAAAAGCCTCCCAAGTGATTTGCATATGGGCCAAGTTTGAGAACCACTGATGTAGAACAAAGCCTCAAACTGCTCATGTCATCCAAATAAGAGAACTTTTCATTCCAAGTTTCAAGAAAAGTAATATTCTTTAAACAGCTCTTATAGTTTTAACAAATAATGAGTAATGAGTAGATGAAGAATCATGAATTAGAGGGTGTAGGCTGTCTTTTGGGCCCAATAGGCTGGGCCTTCTGATTTGTTTAGAAAAGCTAGAAATTCCAATTGTTATATAGACTTTCATAATTTTTACCTTAGCTGCTAATTCAAAAATATTTAATCATATATAACTTGAATCAAATCATGAGAAAACATTGCACAAATTCAAAATGAGACATTTTACAAAATGTCTGACCTATACTCTTCAAAACTGTAATTCTCATGGAAGATAAAGACTGACTGGAGAATTGTTCTAGATTTAAAAAGGCTGAAGAAACAGAGCACTTGAATTCAATGAATGGCCTGGAATTACCTCTGCCATAAAGGACATTACTGGGACTGTCAGAAAAATCTGAATAAAGTCTGTAGATTAGATAAAAGAATTGCAGGAACTAGTTGGGTGCGGTGGCTCACTCCTGTAATCCCAGCACTTTGGGAGGCCAAGGCAGGCGGATCACCTGAGATCAGGAGTTCACCTGAGGTCAGGAGTTCACCTCAGGTCAGCCTGGCCAACATGGTGAAACCCCATCTCTACTAAAAATATAAAAGTTAGCTGGGCGTGGTGGCACACACCTGTAATCCCAGCTGCTCGGGAGGCTAAAGCAGGACAATCGCTTGAACCCGAGAGGCGGAGGTTGCAGTAAGCCGAGATCATGACAGTGCACTCCAGTCTGGGTGACAGAGCAAGGCTCCATCTCAAAAAATAAAAAAAATAAAAGAATTACAGGAATCATAATTACTTGGCTTTGATCATTGTATTGCAGTTATCTAAAAGAGTGTCCTTGTTTTTAGGAAATATACATTGAAATACTTAGAGGTAAAGGGGCATCATGTATGCAACTTACTCTCAAATGGTTCAGAATATACATGAGAGAGAGAGAAAGCCAGCGAGAGAGAAAGAGGGGGGTGGGGAATTAGAAAGGATGACCAAGAGAATAAAACAAATGGGGTTGGATGTTAACATTTGGGGAATCTGGGTAGTTATAAACTTTCTTTAAGTGTGAAACTATGTCAAAACAAAACGTTAAAAAAAAATACCTCTCCAACTCAAACAAAATCCATCTGCCAGCAGAACGCTGGTTTGTGACTTCTGAAGTGTGAGATTTGGGGATTCTCAGAAGTCCCCCTATGCACCCCTAGGGGGTCTTTTCCATTCCCTCTCACTCTAGGAACAAGGCAAGAATCTACAGCACCCTGGGCATCTGGAAGGACCTCGCAAAAGACAGCCTAAAGTCAGTAACCCAGGGGAGGAAGCTGGCCTGGTGCACCACCTGGAAGGGCAGTGGGAGGGCCGGGGTGGCCAGGGAGACAATGGCAGCTCCAGGGGTGCCCAGCAACACAAGAGCAACACCACTCACATCCCTCCTTCCTCTCACTAAGTGTGTCCCCACATGGATCAGTCACTAACCTCACACACAACAGCATGATTCTCTTCATCTTGGGCCTCTATTAGTTCGGCCAGGAAGTATTCACCATAAGTTTCCTTCAGAATTGTGTCATAGCGCATAAATATTGGCATGAGATCGTCATGGTCTTCCACCCTGTTTAATAGAAAGGCTGAAGTTCAGTGTTCGTTCACTCATTTTTGTCCTTCAACGGGGCACCAACTAGGTGCCAGACCCTGTTCTAAGTGCTGGGGCTACAGCAACACTCATGATATCAACCTCCCTTCTTCTTTTTTTTTTTTTTTTCTTTTCTTTTTTTTTTTTTTTGAGAGGAGTCTAATTCTGTTGCCAGGCTGGAGTCTCATTCTTCTTTCCTGCTGCCTTGTGAAGAGAGACACGTTTGCTTCCCCTTCCACCATGATTGTAAGTTTCCTGAGGCCTCCCCAGCGCTGTGGAACTGTGAGTCAATTAAACCTCTTTCCTTTATAAATAGCCCAGTCTCAGGTATGTCCTTACAGCAGTGGGAGAATGGACTAATACACCTCTTGTCAAAACTCTCTGGAAGGAGAGACAGCAAAGGGTCTTTATCCAGGCAACCAGATCCTTTGTTTTCTTAAACTGTCAACCTGGCCCTGATGTCATCACCACCAAACAGTCTTATTCCATCATGCAAGGGCATCAGCAGGAATTTCTAGTGATGAGGCTAAATCAGGGAGCCAGAAACAAATGTCAACCGTTTTTTGAATGGGTATGACTGTACTACTGATGCTGCAGTCATTTTTCAAGCTATTTCAGCCCTGCAATAATTTACCAAAGGCCTTGACCACTTGTCTATTTCTGCATGTGATCACTGAGCATTATCAGTGGTCACCTGTGGCCCAGGGGACTGAGGGACAACCATAAATGCATTAAGTCTTATGGTGCTCTTGAAAATATTAGAAATAAAATGATACAGCATAGTGGTCACAGCCTGAGCAGGGAAGCCAGGCTGCCTGTGTCTGGATCCTGCTTCTGCCCAGCTGTGACTTTGGGTACTTTACCTCTCTATGTTACTGTGTGTGCATCTGTCATAAAAATAGCAAATGTTTAAAAAGATCATATGCAATGTTATTGTTATTATCATTATTACTTAGGTAGGAGAAACCAAAAAGAACTGCAGAACTTCTACAGTCAGTGGGTGGAATGAGAGTTTCTTACTACAGAAGCTTGAATCACTGCACTCACTTCCCATTGACTACTGTAAGGAGAAACTCTGTCATTCCATCCACCATCACTAGTCTTCTTAAAACCCTGCTTTCTTCATCTTACTTTAAAACTTTTCCATGCAGCCATAAGAAATAATGAAATCATGTCCTTCGCAGCAACATGGTTGCAGCTGAAGGTCATTACCCTAAGCGAATTAACGCGGGAGCAAAAAAAACAAATACTGCATGTTCTCACTCGTAAGTAGGAGCTAAACAACGGGCACTCATGGACATAAAGATGGTAACAATAGACACTGGGGACTTCTAGGGAGGGGAGAGAAGGAGCAGGGTATGGGTTGAAAAACTGTTGAGTACTATGCTCAGTACCTGGGTGATGGGATCAACTGTACCCCAAACCTCAGCATCATGCAACATACCCAGGTAACAAACCTACACATGTACCCACTAAATCTAAAATAAAAGTTGAAATTAGTTTTGAAAAACTCCACTTTTGCAAGCTCCCCACTGTTTCTGGGATGGGTACAAAATTCTTTGCCTCCATCTTTCCACCCTAGTCACCAATAATGATAAGAGTTGATTCACTTATTGTCTCTAGAAGGAGACTTCACCATCTTCCCTCCTTCCCACGTCTATTCTCAGCCAGTGCTCTGACCACCTTGCCCATCCCCAATTCCAGCATCCCCAAAGCTCATCTCCACCCTACACCCTCCAGTGACTCTTCTCTCCCAACCTCCTTTCCCAGGAACCCAATGATGGGATCATCACTGGATATATATTGTCCAGTTCTGGTGCTAATTCTTATAGCCAAGGTGTAGCATCTTCCCAAACAGGGAAAACGTTCTTTAGGGAAACAGAAGGAATTCTGTAGCAGTTCTGTAGCATGTAGCCCAACAGCAATAGCCAATGTGAACCGGGCCCACACCTTGTGCTGAGACCTTGTCAAGGGTCCCATTTACAGTGACAGCAGTGAAGGGCAGAATTTTTATGCCCAAGGGGCAGCATCTGGGCAGTCTGAACCTATGGTCCTATGCTGGTGGCATCATAGCCCCTCTGCTTAGCCTTCTGACTCTACTGACTAAGAAACTGGCAAAGTCACTTCAATGCTAAGCCTTGGTTTTCTCATGCACAAAAAACAGGTAGGGACAAGAATAGCTGCGAGATCCAAATGACGCATTAAAGCCTGCTCTCTGGGGCACAGTAAGTCCTTAGCAAGTGTTTGTTCTCCACATGAGCCCTCAGAACCTTGGCAGAAAAAGCCTAGAACATTCTGCTGCCTTCCAGGAACAACTCACTTCCCCACTTAACCTGCCAAAAGGGTGTTGCTAATAAGAGGTGGTGGCTTTTCTCTGTAAGAAGAGTCCTTGATGATATTGGCTAAAAATAATCTGTAAAAAATTCTAGGAGACAGTAGTCAACAAATCCATTTTCAAACATTTTGCCAAAAATAAAAGGTTGCATCAATGTTTATTAACAGACATTTTAAATAATGGAAAAATAATTCAATAACCTAATCATTTTAAGTGAATGAAGACAGCAATCACACACAATCAGCTGTGCACCATAGGCTTTTATTTATACGATGGACACAAAAATATTACTCTACAGCTATAAACATCAGGAATAAAGGTTCCGGGAGACCCAGAGCCCTAGGCCTGCTCATGAAACCGAGCAACCCATTAACAAAGTTATCCACAATCATACCTCAACACGAATTCTTCTGGGAAAAACAGAAAAACATCCAAATCTTGGAGTTCTGAAGAGGCTCTCTTAAGCCCTTCCCCAAAATGGATAAAGAGGAACTTGTTCTGCTAAATGCATTCCTTGGGGTAATTGATAATTTATGATCTTGCATCAGCCCGAGTGCTAATGATAAAGTATGACATCAGCCTCACATAGTCTCAAATGGCATATGACAAAGTCCAGCCCCACAGAAACAAAACACCCCAGCTACGGAAAACAACTCATGTAGTCAAATGTTTCAACGTGAGTGTTCTGAGGCAACGAGCGCTGCCTGTCAAAGTCAGGATGCAAGAAGAGCCACTGTGAATTTGGCGCGGCAGCGCCACGTGCCCTGGCGTTGACATGCTGCACAGTGTTCCAGTGGTGATGACGATGCAGAGTTTATAGATCAACACAGAGTGCAATGGAAATAGTACAGTTCTCTGAGTGAAAAGCAAAGTTACTTTATATCTTCCATTCAGAATGTGGCTTGGAGGGGGCAGCAATGTGCTTGTTAATGTCATCAATTATACAATATTTTATTTTAACTTCTCTGGAGGAAACAAATGGTCCACCTCATAAAGACTTATCAATCTCTCAGACACCCAGATTTCCATCAGACTCTGAAAACTGTGCCACGTGAAATGGAGTTGAACCCACACCTTAAGAAAATCGACCACCTCTCCAGGACACCCTACTTGAGAAATGGGTGTCTTCTAAGTCCACAGCTAGTAATGAGCCGGTAGCTCTCACTGGCTTCCTGGGAGCTGGGGAGAAGTGAGGACAAACTCCCTCAGCACTTCCACCAGTCGGTTAGCTGGGCTTGCTAGGAGCACCGCGACGTCCAGGCCACGCAGAGCTCTCCCCTGCAGCCTGATGGGTCTCTGGGAGACACGCAGATCCTGAGATTGCTTCATTGCCTCCACGGTCTGGCTGCTGCACTACATGATTACGGCTCCAGAGGAAAACCTGCAGGCCCGCTTCCCTCGAGTCTGAGAGGTGTGCATCACTTCCCTGCAAGCACAGAAGCCCCTGCGAATGCACAGACGGAAAGCTCACACTTAAGGACTGGAGTGACAGCAGCAGCAGCAGGCCACCTCTTCTGGATGCACCTCTGCATCCAGAATCCTGGCACAGCCTCCTCGTTCCTGTCTGATGATAGTCTCCATATTCAGAGAGGATTTGCATTTCACTAGCTGGACTTTAAAAGGTACAGTGGTAACAGGAATTCTGTTGACACTTCAAACGCCATCAATATATTTCTTCAAACCTGTGTGTGTGTGTATTTTAAGGAACCAGTGAAGAAAGAAAAAAAGTCATAGAAAATCTAATTTAGTAGTAGTGCCAGAGAATGCAGTGTGTTTTAGTTACGCCAACTCTTTACCATGAACACTGTCTCAGTGTGCGGTAGGAGAACCTAAGATCAGCACCAACTAGATTGTTCTTTGACTTCAGGTATCCAAAACCAAGCACCTTTTTTCTTTCCAAGATCTCTTGTGACCTCTAGTGGTCTTCTTTAAGAAAATCAAATCTATCATTTCTAAACTCCATACAGTATTCCACTGTAGAACTTCAAAATGGGGTTTGGAGTCATTCAGCTTCTAGTCCTTGGAAAATGTCATGCTTTAAAAAATTATGAAGGGTTTTAAGCTCAAATTTGTCATGTGCTTTTCAAAGCACATCTGATCTAAACGTCCATCCTGGGATAGTATGGCTCCAGCTGGATCGTCAACCAAGGTCTACTTACTGGGTCACTTACCAATCTTACTCATGAAGGTTGTTGGGGAAAATCTGTCATTGCTCTACCCCTTCTTTTGGAATGCTTTAGGATATTCACAACAAACATCAGAATGTTTATTCATATGAAATTGCTCAGAAGTCAAGTTTAAATGGATTTCTAAAAAGCATGACATGAGACTATCAAATGCTTCACAAAAATGATTGCCTTAAGAGTTTAAACTTTGTAATTACAAACCACCAATCTTAAATCTTAAAGAATGTTTTTTTCATCTATTTTATTTTCTAATTTCAATAGTTTTGGGAATATGGGTGGCTTTTAGTTACATGGATGAGTTCCTTAATAGTGAATTCTGAGATTTTAGTGCACCCATCACCTGAGCAGTGTACACTATACCCAATAGGTTGGATTTTATTCCTCACCCCCTCCCAACCTCCCCCTTCCCAGTCCCCACAGTCCACTATGTCACTCTGTATGCCTTTGCGTCCTCATAGCTTAGCTCCCACTTACAAGTGAGAACATACGGTATTTGGTTTTCCATTCCTGAGTTACTTCACTTAGAATAATGGTCTTCAGCTTCATCCAAGGTGCTATAAAAGACACTATTTTGTTCATTTTTATGGCTGAGTAGTATTCCATGGGGTATAAATATCATATTTTATTTATTCACTCATTGGTTGATGGGCACTTAGGTTGGTTCCATATCCTTGCAATTGTAAATTGTGCTGCTATAAACATGTGTGTGCATGTATCTTTTTCATATAATGACTTATTTTCCTTTGAGTAGATTCCCAGTAGTGGGATTGCTGGATCGAGTGGTAGCTCTACTTTTAGCTCTTTAAGGAATCTCCACACTGTTTTCCATAATGATTGTACTAATTTACATTCCCACCAGCAGTGTAAAAGTGTTCCTTTTCACCACATCCATGCCAGAATCTGTTGTTTTTTGACTTTTAAATTGTGGCCATTCTTGCAGGAGTAAGCCAGTATCTCATTATGGTTTAATTTGCATTTCCCTGATGATTAGTGATTTTTCATCTATTTTAAAAAGCAACAAGGTTGAGCCAATTTAATCAATCATTGTTATCAACAAAGAAGCAATACTCCACTAAGGAAACTTCAGTTATTTCACAACATTGTTTGAAAGCATATAATCCTTTCCTTGGCCAAGTCTCCTCCCAGCCCCAGGAGGACTTGAAAAAGACAGGTTTTCCCCCAGAAAAAGAGCATGCCAATAGTTTCTAAATCTAAACATCTCAAATCCACCATGGATGATTAATGAAACCCACCGTAGATTTTAAAGGTGTGTCCAGAAGTAGCTATGCTTTATTTCAGATAGTATGAAAAGTACAAAACAGTAACTTCATTAATTACTGTCTAAGTAGATAGGCAGATTACAGCATAATTTTCCACATGCGTAAATCAAAGAAACAGGACAGGGGATTACAGCATTAATTCATTGGTTCTGAATGTGTCACTAGCCAAATGGCCAAAGGATAATTACATCCCCAAACCCTTCACTGGTTCAGTGTCTTAAGAATTGTGGGCCGGGCGCGGTGGCTCATGCCTGTAATCCCAGCACTTTGGGAGGCCGAGACGGGCGGATCACGAGGTCAGGAGATCGAGACCATCCTGGCCAACACGGTGAAACCCCATCTCTACTAAAATACAAAAAAACCCAGCTGGGCGTGGTGGCGGGCGCCTGTAATCCCAGCTACTGAGGAGGCTGAGGCAGGAGAATGGCATGAACCCGGGAGGCGGAGCTTGCAGTGAGCGGAGATCGCGCCACTGCACTCCAGCCTGGGCGACAGAGTGAGACTCCATCTCAAAAAAAAAAAAAAAAAAAAAAAAAAAAGAATTGTGTTGTTTGGCGACAGAATGAGACTCCATCTCAGAAAAAAAAAGAATTGTGTTCTTCACCATTAACTATCAGTGCAAGTAACTACCGTTGCAACGGATGTCAAAAAACATGTGAGGGAAATAAGAGACAGGAAGTAGCCTAAGAGCCACACAGCCATGCCCGTCTGACTTCTGTAAAGTCTCCATTTTTCTAGTGTTCTTAAGGAGGGAGGTAGTCCACACAACTGCATTCTCCAGATACATGAAATCCTGTGCCTGCAAGTATCAAAACTCGAATTTGAACATGTGGATTGAGGGCTTTCTAAAATGTGCCACACCTCTCTACCTTCTGCAGGCAAAGGCACCAACTGCCATACTGTCATACAATTCACTTCCACATGAATTCACTACTGTCCACTTATCTTCTTACAAACATCCCTTCCTCACTGCAAAGTATCCACTGTCATCTCTTTGCTATCATTCCTCCTGTGCTTTGCTTCTTTCAGATTTTCTGTGGGCACACCATCAGGGGCCGTATGTGCAAGACCTCAGGTTAAGGTATCCAGGTTTATTTCAAGTTTTGTGAGCCTTGTCCACTGAAGGTTATAGTCCATAGCACTCAAGTTTTCAAGAGAAGAAAGGAAGAGAAGGAGGAAGTGAGGAAGGAAAGGAGGGAGAAAGGGAGACCAAACCACAACCATCTGTTACCAAATGCTTACTGGGAGCCAGGCACTGGGCTGAGCACATCCCACACCTTTTCTCCTGCACCCTGCATCCTGAGTGATAAGCGGGATATTAGGGAGTAAATTAACAGACAATACCTTACTAAAAAGTGAAAGGAATAGGGAATTTTTGGATGGGCTGTTTCTATACATGTCATTTTCAGTGTTGGATTTATATACAAGTTTTCTATTACAATAATGCCTTGCTGAATAACTAAGTTGAAAGTACTTAAGCCCTACATACCTCCAGAAAATGATAATTCCCAAGATACAAGTCGAGTATCCTGACTAAAACTTAAGAAAACACTTTCAGAAATTCGCCTCTGTCAGTTGTAACTAACTCATATCTATCCCCTGCCTAATCCTTTGAAATTGTCTAGAATTGCCTACTTTGTAGGAACATGTTTAATCATCCAGTAGGATGTTAGCTTAACTGGAAATTACTTTAAATTCAAGTATTTTATTCATTTAAAATGGAACCTATAAAAGGCACTCAAACTCTCACACATTTAGACAAACGCAATTTAAAGCAACAAAATACTATTTTGACCTAACAGATGGGGAAACTCTTTTTTTTTTCTTCTTCTTCTTCTTCTTTTTTTTAGATAGTCTCCTTCTGTCGCCAGGCAGAGAAAAAGGAGAAAAAGAGCAAATCAGGCTGTGGGTTGGGGAGAGCCCAATGTCTGGGCAGGCGGGCCCCCTCCCTCTCACCCAAAGTTCTTCTGATTTTTCTTTAATAGATATGGAAGCATCCAAGTTATCTATTTTTTCTTAAATGAGTTTTGGTAATTTGTGTTTTTCAAGGAATTGGCCCATTTTTATCTAAATTGTTGGACTTATTGACATTGAGTTATTTGTAGTGTCCCTGTATTAATCTTTTAATCCCTGTAGGATCTGTAGTGATATCACCTCTTTCATTCCTGATACTGGCAATTTGTCTTTTTTCTTGGTCAGTTTGGCTGGAAGTATCAGTTTTATTCATCCTATCTGTGCCTTTTTAAATTGCCAAATCTAATGGCTTCTCTTTTACTCAAATAATTTCATTGCCCTGCATCTTTCGCCACTTTATGAGTCTGAATTTCTTCTATATTCCTCTCCCTCTCTTCTAGTTTTCTTTCTTATTATTCATAGCTTGTTTTCATTTTTCAAAGTTCTGCCCTGGTTGGTCCTATGCTTTTTCACAGTACAATCTCCCCCTCAGCAAGACAATCTCCTTCATTTTCATGATCTCCCCACTTATCGACAAACTGACAACTCACAAATGTGTATCTCAAACCTGGCTTTTCCCTCTATTTCGATTTCCAACCTTCTCCTGTCCATTTAAATCTATTATTTCTACTTTCAGTTAATAAAATCACCATTTCTCCTAAACCTGAATTACCATTAACTCCTCATCCCTCAACTCCCCCATCCAACTGTAACCAAGTGCTACTCTCTAACATGTCTCTCTGTATCTATGCACCTGACCTGATCCTTTCCCCACCATGTAAACCAAAAATAAAATTCTAAGCCCCTCAAACGAATTGAATGGACTCCCCCTCTCAGCCAAGGGTATTCCAACATAAACCTGAAATACCAGTTCAGCCCATGATGGGAATGGGTGGTCAGTCATGCCTCATTATACTTTCCCTTTGGCATTAACGCACAGCTGACCAGGATTAACATGAAAACAGAGACCTTAAGAATGACAGAACAGACTCTTTGTAGGAATAAGATACCAACATGACAGCAGGGCAGGCCCTGAAATAAACTGAAGTATTTTACCCCAAAATATATTTCTTTGACATATTTTGAAATGGCCCTGTAAAGCTGTCTCTTCTGGGGAAATTCTGCATTCTGTGGGGAATCCCCTTCCCTTTCCAGGCATTTTTTTCCTGATCCAAGAGAGAATTAACTAAGAGTCAGGCATATTTTTAAGTTCGATAAAAAATATTTACAGTCTATTCTCTCTGAAGCCTGCTACCTGGAGGCCTCATCTGCACAATAAGAACCTTGGTCTCCATAACCCCTGTCTTAACCCAGACAGTCCCTTGTATTGATTCCAGGTCTTTAGATAAACCCTTTCAACCAACTGCCAATCAGAAAATCTTTGAATCTGCCTATGACCTGGAAGGCCCTTCCCTGCTTTGAGTTGTCCTGTCTTTCCAGACTGAACCAATGCACATCTTACGTTTATTGATTTGTGTCTTATATCTCCCCAAAATGTATAAAACCAAGCTGTAGCCCAACCACTTCAGGCATAAGTTCTCAGGACCTCGTGCGGCTGTTGCAAAGCCCTGGTCACTCGTATTTGGCTCAGAATAAATCTCTTCAAACATTTTACCGAGTTTGACTCTTTTTGTCAACAACCTGGATCTCTGTGACCTGTCGCTGCTAGAATTCCAGCCTGTGTCATGATCTCCATGATCTTGGTTTCTATCTCTATCTGATTCCTATCTCTATGGATGCTTTTCACCCATTTTGTACATCATAAAAGTGTAATCAGCAGTACTGTATACACTTTTTGTTTCTAAGTCTGCCTTCACTCGGCATAAACCTTCTGAGATTGATTCACGCTACTATATGTAAATGGTTCATTCCATTGAATTGCTGAGTAGCATCCACTGTATAGATGTACCACAGTTTGTAAGAGTAAACAACATTTACTGATGGATGGACAATTAGAGGTTTTGTTTTGGGCGGGGGGAGCGGTTGTAATGAAGCTGTCTTCATCTCTCTCTGTGCACCCCGCTTCTCAGCTACCAACGTGACAGTTAACTGAAGTGAGTCTCTCCCCACCACTTAACTCTAAGGCCCTTTGTCATAGTAATATTTAATATTTCCTGGGCCCTTACATGTGGCAGGAAGTGTGCTATGTGCTTGACATTCATTAGCTCACAATCATCACAATCTTGTGCTGTAGACAATAGGCTTACACCCACTGACGGAGGGAACTTACACCCCCGCAGAGTTCACTTTCCTTTTGTAAGTTAACCCACCTGGTGAGCAGGAGAGCCAAAATCAGAATCCACATCTATCTGATGCCAGCATTGCAAACTCTTAACAACGATGCCATACTACTGCTACATGCCTGGTAAATGATAGGCTCTTACTTTTGTAAAGTTTTTAAAACTTTTAAAATACTTTTCTAAAGAAAGTCAGCATTCCTCAAACACAGCAATGGCTGATCCTAAAAGATACAATTTATTCTTCACTGATAAGCCAAGCAACCACCCCTGTGAGATGATTTCATAATGCACTCTTATTTCTAATAGCCACTTTACATCGCTCATGGTTGTGTGAGTCAGAACTCTGGCAGGGCTCAGCTGGGCATCCTCACTTGGGTCTTTCATGTGGCTCCAATCAGAGGTCAGCTGTGCTGTAGATATATGGGGCTCTCCTGGGCTGGGCGTCCACAATGGCTCGCTCACACAGTGGGCAGGGGAAGCTAATTGTCAGCAGGAGCCCAGCTGGGGCTGTCAACCACCCCTCCCCTGTGAATATGTGGCTTCTCCAGACTTCTTACATACGGCTGGCTTCCTCCAGAGCAAGCATCCTGAGAGTGCCAGGCGGAAGCTTTCCAGCCTCACAAGTCCCAGAGCACCCCTTTGGCCATGGTCTACTGGTCAAAGTAGTCACAACCCACCCAGCTCCAGGAAGAGAGGATGGAACCCCCAAGGCTTGAAGAGAGGAGTGCCAAGGTCACATCAAAGAAGGGCCTGCGGGGTGGAAGGTGGTATGGCAGCCATCTTTGGAAAACACTGCCACAGCCATCTCCCTAAAACTGCTGAACTTGGGGCACCTGATGGTAGAGACCTTCAACTTGGAAAACCCCTCTCTGGGGTCAACAGCATCCTCACTCACTGAATGTCAGAAAATAGTTGGGATTTACCAGGAAAACTGAACAGGCAGGTTCATTTTCAAGCTTGTTTTATTTGGAAGTTATCTTACTGGTGTGGGACCTAGGATTGTATGTTTTCAGAAACCCCTTAGGAGTCAATGCATAACGTTATAGCCACATAGAACGAAATGAGTATCATCAGATAGTCCTGCAAATAATGTCATTAAGGGGAACTATAAAGATATCCAAATGAAGTAATGTTTATGCGTATTGTAAAAAAATTTTATCTGAGCTATGGTCACTTAGCATTGGTAGTTGAAAGAGTCTTGGGAAGATGACTGTCCCAGTGAAGCAAGCTTAGGTCACACAAGGCATGACTCCAACCGTACCTGGCTTTGCGAATGTGCAGCTGAGGATAGTGGCTGTGCCTGTGACATATATGCACTGCAAAGTCTTCCTCATACGTCAGACATGGAATGTTCCCCACTTGGTCAAAAACAGTTATGAGAGTTGAGCCTAAATCACAGAGATAAAGAAACATGTCCTTATTTATCAAGAAATAAATTTGGGATGTCAGAACAAAATGTAGTTTCCATTCTAAATTGTGCTTTAATTGCTCTAATCAAATATGCACATGATACATTGAGGGCCTGGAGACCATTCTTATTTCTCATTCCCCAAAGCACCATTCTGGGAGTGAATTTTCAATGTTTGCTACTGGGGACCAGAGGTGGTTGGGCGGGCCTTACCTAGGCTCATGTAGGACGGCACGATGAGAAATATGAAGTGCAGCTCTGGCACTGCCTTATACACGGTTCTGGTGAGGAAAGAGGGTGGGCTGGTGTTAATAACAAAGCAATCCCATTAGCTGGCACTTTATGAAGACAAATGCTGTCGCTAAAAAGGTGAGGTGCTCCTAAATCCACATGGGCTCCTTTGCTCCCCACCTGCAATGGCAAGAACAGCCTCAAGGCAATTTCTTTTTCTTCTCTACTTTTCCTTGGGTTCTAAAGGGCCCCTTTTCGATCTGTCCCATGGAGGCAGAGAGAATAAAGGGTGCCATGTTCATATGGCACACCAGATTTCTGCTAATATTAACCTTTGACCTGGCATCTGGACGGTCTGGTGTGACATTACAAAGTGACTTGAAAGCTGCGGTCACCACCCCCAAATGTCTGTGCAGGCTGTCAGAGGCTGTCAGAGACACATCGCCATGACTCGGTAGCCCTGCTGGTCATTTTCCACGCATCCTATTATTCAGGATGCTTTGAAGTCTGTCATGTTAATAAACATTTCTAAGGATAAGATGAAGAAAAGCAGTTTTTAGAAATGTCCAAGCTTGTGACACTTAACTCTTCTCCTACTCCTCTCACCCCAAATCCATTTCTTTAAATTACTGTACTACCAGTTTGCCTCAAATGATATCAGCGTGCAGAATGGACAATAGATTCAAAGAATTATCTTCTTTCAGAAATATTATTGCTATTCAAAGTAAATATTTTAATATAGCCACAAATTACAACCAAATTAAACACCCCAAAGAATGTCATGTCTTTTAAAAACTATTTCAAAACTATCCACATAGTCTCTTTCATGTTCACCACTGCACCGCCCCATCCACTCACCGAAGAATCTCTTTGCAACAGCCAACAGAATACTCATCCACGGCCACAAAGAGGTGCATGAACAACGTATTCAGGGGCTGCAGAAAAAAAGAGAACACAGATTAAAGGCTGAGTCAGCATTCGGGCTAGGTCAGAGCAGGGCTGGAGGAGGGTTTCAGGGCATCCACAGACACAGAACAGCCTGGCATTCAGGGTTGATATTTTATGTCTTAAGTGATGCAACACCCAGGCGGCATTGGAGCTGTCTCACTGAGTCAGTTTGCCGCCTTCTGTCCTCCTCGCTCAGAATTATTCAAGGAAACAGGGATCGTAAATGAGTCCAGAGCGCCCGCCCTTCCTCCTGCCCTCACGAATGAGCTGTGGGCAGGGAAGAGCCTGCAGGGGAGTGAAATCGATTATTAACCCAGTAGTCTTGTCCTCAGGGGTGTCTATGCCAAGTGAAAGACAATCACCCTTTTCCCGGCGCTCTTGAGTCAGCAGCTGCTGCTCTATTCATGTGACAGGCGGGAGAGATTCTCTTATGAATTTGAAAAATGGAAGGCAGATGCCACGTTCAGAATCCATTGGCTTGTTTTGTTCAACATTCCCAGAGTCAGAATCAAATATTACTCTTGGGATCCAGAAAACCTGGGAGCTGAAAACTCACAGTAGCAAGATTCTAACATGACTTTCCAGTTAAATCTTCCAAGTTTTAAAAGAGCTTTGTCTCCTCCTTCTGCAGATTTTTAAAGTGGCCTAAACAATGAGTAAGTGGTTCAAACATCCACACATTGGTCCACTCAACTCGGTACCTCTGTGCTTATGAACAAATCTTCAAATTCTGGAAATAGTGCAGACGTGGACTGGCTGACTGGTGAGGGTAGTGCTAGCACCTATATCAGGACAGCACGGGTGCTGCCTAGGTTTCTTGTTTTTTGAATAACTTTCTAGACAGCTTTGTGGGACCAATGGCACTTCTGTGTGCCTTGCCCCCATTTCTGTTGGATGGTGTGTGACTCAGAAGCACTCGGAAATAACTATATGGTGCCTAAAAGTGCAAAAGGAGAAGCATGTTTTGATTCATGAGCTAGAAAACTCCCAAAAGGCAAACAATACAAATCCCAAAAGTCCAGATAACGATGACGACGACATGATTTTAAGCACTTGCTGTGTATTCACTCATTTAATCCCACAATAATCTCACTCAACATCTGCCTTACATTCTGAATAGGACTAGCCTCAGGAGCACATGGCTTATGATTTGCTTGATTTGTCTCCCAAATTCTCTCTTCCATCATAAATATGACAATGCAAGATTTATTCTTTAGCTTTAGGATAAAAATCATTACTTCAGCTGCAAATACCCCTGGGATAGGTATTACATTAAACCTTAAGGCTCTATATACTGGTGACATCCAGCAGAAAAGTAATGCAAGCCACAAATGTCATTTCAAATTTTCTAGTAGACACATTAAAAAAGAATAAAGACAAACAGGTGAATTAATGTTTAATATTTAATCTAATATTTAACCTAATATATTCAAAATAGTATCATTTTAACAAGTAATCACTATAAAAATCATTAATGAGATATTATACACTCTTTGTTTTCTACTAAGTATTTGAAATCTGGCATATTTTATACTTATGGAACACCTCAATTCAGACTAGCTACATTTCAAGTGTTCATTAGTTACATAAAGCTGGTGGCAACCACATTGGACAGCCCAGCTCTATGCTGTCATAGAAGATAGTTTGAAAAGAAACAAAAGGGACATGTGTTTATGAGTAAGAGTGTTAATTTATAATTTTCAGAAAGGTAAAATCATAACCCTAATGCAAATATAAAATAAACAGCTATCAGAGGTTTATTCAACTTCAACTCATCAATTAATGAGGCAACCAGTGAGATGATAAAAATGATTCTTTGCACTTGAAGAGCTGGATACTTCAGCTGATTTACTAGGAAAAGGAAAGAATAAGATTGCTGGATTAGATACCAAATAACCATAATAAACCATAAACTTTGAGGTTGCCTCTTTCCAGACAGGAATTCTTTACATCCTAATGGACAAAAATCTACAGGCTAATTGCCATTCCTACAGCATTGTAAAACAGGCTAGTCAACCAAAGGTGCAAGCATTGGACTGAAATAATCTTTTTGGTCTATTTCCAAGTTTGGGATAATTTTTCTGACAACAGTCCTTGGGTATACAGGGTGGCAGGGTAGAAGAGAGCACAAAAGATGAGGGGAAGGCACCATCTAGTGAAATAAATGCTGAATAATTTGCTTAGGGGTGTGTGTATGTGTGCACATTTACACACGTGTACAGGGGGTGAATTCACCCACACACTCATTTGGCATTCCCTTTTCTTCTGACATGAGGGCTCTGGGGACATGCTGCAGAATTCCACCATAAGGCAAGGGTGCTGCCCAGAGTTGCAGCCTCTGGCACTCCACAAAAACTGGGGCCTGTCTCTAGCCTGGCTCTGGCAGGTTGCATGTAGGGAAAGCTCAGATTTGGCACCAGGTACCCAGGCCAGACTCCTGGGAACCACTAACCTAGCTTCCGTTGGCCGACAAGTTGTCATGTGCCGGCAGCTAGAAGACATTAAATAAGCCAAGGTTCACGAGGGCATTTTGAAAATTATAGAATGTGACAGAAGTCTGAGGCTCTGCTGTCATGATTACAAGGGCAAGTGTGTAGATGGCAGGTGCTCTCCTAACATATCAACGACCTTGGACACTGACGCCTGGAGAACAACGCGAGACCTGGAAGCACACGTTTGACACTTCCACTAATTCCTCCCCTGCCCTCATTAGTGGAGCATGATCCAGGCCTTGCCAGCGGCTAGCCAACTTGGCAACTCCCTGCCCTTTCCTATCCCTTCTGGCACTACTCTCAGCCCTTTTCCTCCCCACCAGCTACCTTCACTTTTAAGTGTCATGACGTCATACACTGTTCAGTGCAAAACTTGGAAAGACATAATTACAAACACAGGACTCCCCCTCAAGATTCAGGGTGTTCTAATAAGCATTGTATGTGATTTCTTACTGTGCATGGGATGTCACTGTCGAGCTCCCGGAACACTGACACCCAGTCGTCCTGCTTGGCAACATTCCAGTTGGGGTAGTCCAGGAAGGTGGCCTGGGCCATGATCTCCTCCTTGTCATTGCAGAGGGTAACAGCAAGATTTGCCTTTTCTCTGTAGAAATGATTAAAATTGCAAACATGAATAAGATTACAAAAAGTGAGGTGAGGACATATCATTTTTTCCCCTCTGGCTACTGGAGCTCAGCAGCCATTGCACGAGGGCTGATAATCTCTGGAAAAGGTGGGAATGATATTACAGCCACTTTGGGGTACATCGTTCAGGACAAGTGGTGCTGTCGAATAAACTTGTATTCAAAATGGCATTTCATGAGAAAGGTATTACATTTATGATATTGAGTATCTACTATCTTTCCCTTGGAGATTGGCTAGGAAGATATTTGACTACACAGTTTTCCCTATCCTCTCCATGTTGCCAATACCACTGTGTTTGACCTAAACATCTGCGGTTAGGGTGGCCAAGTGTCCCTCTTTGCCCAGGACTGGGAGTGCCCAAGATATAAGACTTTCATGGCTTAAAAAAATGAAAGTCCTGGGCAAACTCGGATGAATGGGTCACCTATACACAGTGGTAAAGCTAACAGTTTAGCTCCATCTCAGTTACCATTCTCAAGCAGTTCCTCCAAACTGTGAGTCCATGTCCCTGGGCTTACTGATTTCATTCATATGGAATCTGGGAATCTGGATTATCGTCTGACCCAGCTGCAGAAATGGGGACTCTCAGGGGTCTTGCTTAAGCTAAGGTAACCCAGTGAGTTAATAAAGCGAAGAGAGGAGAAGCAGGCCTTCCAGTCTTATTCTGGTGGTTGTCTCAGAGGGACTATCTTGACAATCCCTCCCAACTGCTACCCTGTCTTGTGGCCCATCAAGGCAGCAAGACATAAAGGCACTTAAAGGCAGCCTATAGTTTACCACCCCAAGAACCATTTGTGCATAAATTTAAATGTATTTTTTACTTTCTTAGTGAAATAAAATATACTGGCATCTTAAGTTGGAGGAAAAAATAGTTAAACAGTCACTCAAAATACAAAGAAGGCAGCAGTTACCCACGTTCCTTCTTGAGGAGAACAGGAAGAAGCAAGCATGTAACTGGAGGAAGAGGCGAAGAGGAGACGACAGGAAGACAGAAAGTGACATGGGCTTTCCAGCTATGTTTTTATCACAGAAGGAATACATTGTCAGTGCAGAAAGAATGAGAAAATCTAAGCAAGAAAAGAAAAAAATAATTTGGAAAATCAGTTTTAATCCCACCTTCCATAGATAACCAACTACTGTCAATACTTTGGTTTCTGTCTCTCCAGACTTATCTTTTCATGAGGGTAACTATATGTTGAAATGTACATCGTGTGTTTTTAAAACTGGAATCTGGCCAGGCACGGTGGCTCACACCTGTAATCCCAGCATTTTGGGAGGCCAAGGTGGGCAGATTACTTGAGGCCAGGAGTTCAAGACAGCCTGGCCAACATGGTGAAAACTCATCTCGACTAAAAATACAAAAATTAGCCAGGTATCGTGGTACACGCCTGTAATCCCAGCTACTCAGGAGGCTGAGGCAGAGAATCGCTTGAACCCGGCAGGCAGAGGCTGCAGTGAGCCGAGATCGCACCACTGCACTCCAGCCTGGACGACAGAGTGAGACTCCATCTCAAAAATAATAATAATACATAATAAAAAAAAAATGGAATCCCACAACCTATACTATTTGTAGTCTGCTTTATCTCACTTGACAGTGTACCCTTTTACTAGAGCAGTTCACCAAACAGCAGTCTCTCACCCACATGCACTTCCTGTACTTTTTTCTTTAAATCAATTTACTTTGGGCTTAAAGTTTTAATAGGAAATATACATCGCTACCATAAATGGAAAACCAGTATCTCTTGCTATAAATAGAAGGTAAAGGCCGGGCACGGTGGCTCAAGCCTGTAATCCCAGCACTTCTGAAGGCCGAGGCAGACAGATCACAAGGTCAAGAGATCGAGACCACTCTGGCCAACACGGTGAAACCCCACCTCTACTAAAAATACAAACATTAGCTGGGAGTGATGGCACACGCCTGTAGTCCCAGCTACTCGGGAGGCTGAGGCAGGAGAATGGCTTGAACCCAGGAGGTGGAGGTTGCAGCCAGCCAAGATCACGCCACTGCACTGCAGCCTGGCAACAGAGCAAGACTCTGTCGAAGAAGAAGAAGAAGAAAGAAGAAGAAGAAGGAAGAAGAAAGAAGAAAGAAGAAAGAAGAAGAAGAAAGAGGTAACTATAAAAATAAAGATGTAACATTTAAAACAAAATTTTTTCCTGCATGTAGCAAGTGAAATCCCCCTGGGTACCACCAGATGTACGGACCTCTTTGGGAAACATTGTGCTGGGGATATCAATCTCAGTGCCTGCAGCCACTGTCCCTTCTCAGAGGAAGACACAGCAGCCACATATGATCACACTCCTCAGCCACAGGGGAATGAAACAGGGCTGCTCCTGGTCCAGGGGCCCCATACAAGCACTGGCTATCAAGGAAAGGAGGCAGTAGACTGTCTCAGGTTCCTAGAATACAGTATCCACATAGGGCTCTTTAGCACAGGGATGCAGCCCCAAAACTTCTCACTGAACCCTTCACTTCCATCTACCTCTATCGTCTCCCTCCAGCTCTTGGTCTTTTGGGCTCCTCTGCCCCAGACTGCCAGAGTCATGACCTGTGGTCTCAAGCTGAGAGTGCTCCCTCTAAACCAGATGAGAAAATGCACCAGACGCCGTACACATCAGCTCTGACGATAGTGGCGATGGTGGGGAGGAAGAAGTGGGCAAGAATTTGGGACAGCGCAGCCACCATCCCCTCAGGGAAGCAAAGAACAACGTGCTCCTGGAATCCAATTCTAACGAAATGCATTTATCCATGGGAACCTCAGGATGGCAGTTGGGTCCTATAGTACAATTAGCACAATACTATATACCACATAGACATTAAAGATTCAATATGCTTTTGTGGGTTGGCCTGGGAAGCCAGTCACGAATTACTTTGTTTCAATGGGAAAATGCACTACAGTTTACAAATAGCTGACTGTAAAAAGTAACTTTTGTAGCATTATCTTTTTATGTATATAATTTTTACTTCTTATTACCCCTTAGCCACTAGGTCCTCCATAGTACAGATAAAAATCACCATGGGAACAAAGGGAAAGAAGAGGATATATATATATATATATACACACACACACATATACATATACATACCACATATATATTTTTGACAGAGTCTTGCTCTGTCACCCAGGCTGGAGTGCAGTGGCACGATCTCGGCTCACCATAACCTCCCCCTCCGGGATTCAAGCGATTCTCCCGCCTCAGCCTCCCAAGTAGCTGCGACTACAGGTGCCTGCCACCACGTCCAGCTAATTTTTGTATTTTTAGTAGAGACAAGGTTTCACCATGTTGGCCAGGATGGTCTCAATCTCTCTCTCTCTTTTTTTTTTTTTAATTATTGTTTTTGAGACAGAGTCTCACTCTGTGGTCTCAATCTCTTGACTTCATGATCCACCCACCTCAGCCTCCCAAAGTGCTGGGATTACAGGCATGAGCCACCATGCCTGGCTGAGAAGGCATACTTTCAAATGTTGGATTTTAAACTCTTCTTTGTAATAAGCCAAATCCAAACTGAAGGAGCCCTATTAATACGCGCGCGCGCACACACACACACACACACACACACACACACACACACACACACAGGTATTTCACACAAAATGGAAATCAGAGCTCTTTTCATTGGAGCAATGCCTCATTTATTCAACTGCTTAGGAAATTTTCCCAGCATAACCAAAACTTATTTTCTTTTTTTACAGTCAGATGTTATACAATTTTTTATAATATTTTAACGTGGTATAATTTACATGTAGTGAAATGATTTTGTGGGTATAATTTAACTAATTTTAGAAAATAAATACACCTTTGAATCACATCCACCCCCTCCACACATAAATCAATGTTTACATCATCACAAAAAGTTTCCTAATTTATCACCCAGTAAACAACCCATTAAAATAATGTGGACTGGTTACTGTCAAAGCATATTAGTTTTCCTGCTCTGGAACTTTATTTTAATTTTATTTTATTTTTTATTTATTATACTTTAAGTTCTGGGATACAAGTGCAGAACATACAGGTTTGTTACATAGGTATACACGTGCCATGTTGGTTTGTTGCACCCATCAACCCGTCACCTACATTAGGTATTTCTCCTAATGTCATCCCTCCCCTAACCCCTACTCTGACAGGCCCCAGTGTGTGATGTTCCCCTCCCTGTGTTCTCATTGTTTAACTCCCACTTATGAGTGAGAACATGTGGTGTTTGGTGTTTTGTTCTTGTGATAGTTTGCTGAGAATGGTGATTTCCAGCTTCATCCATGTCCCTGCAAAGGACATGAACTCATCTTTTTTTATGGCTGCATAGTATTCCATGGTGTATATGTGCCACATTTTCTTTATCCAGTCTATTATTAAAGGATATTTGGGTTGGTTCCAAGTCTTTGCTATTGTGAATGGTGCTGTAATAAATATATGTGTGCATGTGTCTTTATAGTAGAATGACTTATAATCCTTTGGGTATATACCCAGTAATGGGATGGCTGGGTCAAATGGTATTTCTAGTTCTAGATCCTTGAGGAATTGCCACACAGTCTTCCACAATGATTGAACTAATTTACACTCCCACCAACAGTGTAAAAGCATTCCTATTTCTCCACATCCTCTCCAGTATCTGTTGTTTCCTGACTTTTTAATGATTGCCATTCTAACTGACGTGAGATGGTATCTCATTGTTGTTTTGATTTGCATTTCTCTAATGACCAGTGATGATGAGCATTTTTTCACGTCTGTTGGCTGCATAAATGTCTTCTTTTGAGAAGTGTCTGTTCACAACCTTTGCCCAGTTTTTGATGGGGTTGTTTTTTTCTGGTAAATTTGTTTAAGTTCCTTGTACAAAACTTATTTCTTTATAGTTGATGGAAATCTTAGTGAAACAGCACTCGCCTTTTCTGCTTGATTTGTTTTTTTTTTTTTTTTGAGACGGAGTCTTGCTATGTCAACAGCCCAGGCTGGAGTGCAGTGGCGTGATCTTGGCTCACTGCAAGCTCCACCTCCTGGGTTCACGTCATTCTCCTGCCTCAGACTCCCCAGCAGCTGGGACTACAGGCGCCCGCCACCAAGCCCGGCTAATTTTTTGTATTTTTAGTAGAGACGGGGTTTCACCGTGTTAGCCAGGATGGTCTCGATCTCCTGACCTCGTGATCCCCCTGCCTTGGCCTCCCAAAGTGCTGGGCTTAGAGGTGTGAGTCACCGCGCCCAGCTTTAGATGAGATCAGTTTTATTCGTTCCTGTACTTCTATAACTGAACAGGCAGTCAATAAAACAAAACCAAACACACAGACCACAAAAGAACCACTTTTTTTTTTTTTTTAATGTCTATAAAATAAGTCATTAAGCCTTGTAGTTGACTTGGCCAAGGGACAGGAGTTGCCTAATATAAAAAAATGAAACACCGTGTGGGCTTAGTAGCAGCTGTTTTGGAAGCTTCAGGACATCAGTGAAAATTTAAATTTGCTTTTACTTCTGAAAATACACTGGCTTCTAAGATAGGTTGCAACCCTTTCAGTTATAAAGATCCCATTTTAATTTTTTTTTTTTTAAATGTTTGGGGTCTAAGCAAGGGGAAGGCTGGAGTTACTGAGATAGGAAAAGTGTGGGAAGACTGGATTGAAGGCAGGTGAAGACCACACTAGATTCAAGTGCCTACTAGGTATCCAAGGGTTGGCATTCACCAGGAAGCTGGATAAATGAATTTGGAATCCAGAAGGTTCTGTCATCGATGTCAGACTTTTTCCCATTTATATCATAAATTCACCCAGAATTAATTTTTAAAAGTTTTCTACTACATGAGGTTGGTTATTATTTTCTTTTCCATGTGAACAACAAACTCTCCCAGCACCATTTATTGAGTGGCACATCCCTTCCCCACAAAGCCATCATCAAATTTTTATATAGGTATGGGTCTGTTTCTGGGATCTCTATCCTGGTCCATCTGTCTTTTGTCAATTCCCTGCAAATTACCACACTGCTCTGATTACTATACCTACAATGAATCTTTAGTTGGCAAGCCTCTCCACCTTATTTTTCTTCCTTCAGATTATCCTGAACCTTTGCTTTCCCATACAGATTTAGACTCATTAAGCTTGACAAATAATCTTGTCAGGATTTTGATGGGGGTGGAGGGAAACTGACTTTGTGATTTGAATCTTCCTGTCCAAAATGTAGTCTACCTCTTGAAATACCATAGTCCCCCCACTTCTCCGTGGTTTCATGGCCCACAGTTTCATAGTTAATTGCAGTCAACGGCAGTTAGAAAATACTGAATGGAAAATTCCAGAAATAAACAATCTATAAATTTATAATTGCATGCCATTCTGAGTAGCAAGATGAAATTACATGCCATTCCACCCTGTCCTGCCCAGGAATTGTCCAGCAGACCCACACTGTAGATGCTGCTGCCCGTGAGTCACCTAGTATTAGATCTGATAACTGCACTCTGTTACCAGATCGACTGTCACTGCATCACAGTACTTTGGTTCAAAGTGCAAGAGTAGTGATGCTGGTAATTCAGATATGCTGAAGAGAAGCCGTAAAAGGCTTCCTTTACATGAAAAGGTGAAAATTCTCAACTTAATGAGGAAAAAATAAATTGTATGCTGAGGTTGCTAAGATCTAGGGTAAGAAGAAATCTTTAATCTGTGAAATTTTGAAAATGGAAAAAAAATTTGTGCTAGTTGTCCTGTCACACCTCAAACTACAAAAGTTATGGTCACAGTGCATAGCGAATGCTTAGTTAAGATGGAAAAGCCATTACATTTGTGGGTGGAAGGCATGAACAAAAATGTGTTCTGACTAGTAACAATTGGATGTGGTACTATCCTCAGTTTCAGGCATCCACTGGGGGTCTTGGAAATTTCTCTCAGATAAGGGAGAGGGGCGGCTACTGAATTTAGGCTTTCCTTAATGTCTTTGATAGTTGACAATTTACCCCATAATGAGCTTGGAGTTATTTTGTCAGTTTTATACTAGGTACTTTATATTCTTTGGCATGGGCGTAAATAGAAAAATGTTTTCTGTTTATTGTTAGTATATAAAAATGCAATGGGTTTTTGTTCAATGACTTTATAGCCAGGAATTTTAAACTTCTGTATTCATTCTAATTCATATTCCTTCCAATTTTCTAAGTAGAGAATATATCACCTGCAAAAAATGACAATTTGTTTCTTCCTTTCAAATCCTAGTACATTTTATTGCTTTTGCTCTCCCTTAATGCAATAGCTAGGATCTCATGACAACAGGCATCCTCATTTATTATACAGGGATTGTTTTAATATTTTATCATTACATATGGTGTTTGTTAAAGGTTTTTACACATATGAGAATCATCTTATATTTTCATTTTGTTAAGAATTATTACTAAGAATATTGTATTTTATCAAATGATTTTGTCTTTATTGAGATTACATTTTCTCCTTTGTTAATTTGATGAATTAGACTAATCCATTTTCTAATATTAAACCAATCTTGAATACCATGATCAATTAATCATAATCATATCTTTTTAGTTCATTATTAGATTCCTTTCCTATTTTTTTTTAGAATTTTTACATCCATGTTCATGAGCAAGGCATGAATGTTAATTTCATTTCTCTTTCTATGTGAGATTGGCCATTAACTTTCCTTTCTTATACTGTCTTTGTATTATTTTGATATTAACATTATGCTAGCCTCAGAAAGTAAGCTAAAAAGTATTCTCTTTCTGCTTCCAATAACTTGTATTTATTTGGGACATACCCAATCCCTGAATGTTTGGTAGGACTGCTTGTAAAGGCAGTTGTGCCTACCATTTTATTGGTGGGAGGATTTAAAATTAACAATTCAGTTTAATGGGTTTCTATCATTTCTTTTTTTTTTTTTTTTTTGAGACGGAGTCTCACTTTGTCACCTAGGCTGGAGTACAGTGGCACGATCTCCACTCACTGCAAGCTCCACCCCCCGGATTCACACTATTCTCCTGCCTCAGCCTCCTGAGTAGCTGGGACTACAGGCGCCCGTCACCATGCCCGGCTAATTTTTTATTTTTTATTTTTAGTAGAGACAGGGTTTCACCATGTTAGCCAGGATGGTCTCGATCTCCTGACCTCGTGATCCGCCCATCTCGGCCCCCCAAAGTGCTGGGATTACAGGCGTGAGCCACCGCGCCCGGCCTCTATCATTTCTTAAGTTGATTTTAAGAAACTTTTCTGGGACCCCATATTTTCAAATTTATTGGCATGCAGTTTTTTTTTACACAGCTCCCCAATCCCTTTAGATTCATAAAGCCCTAAAAACTGGAAGCAGCAAAATTGGACTTGAAGTGACATGAGGTTACTCTACAGTCTTGATCCCATATATAAAATATTCTTACATTTTTACCACAGATATCCTAACGTATGTAATCATGGGAAATCTCTCCAGCCCTCATGGGTGGAATTCAATAATATTTCATCAATGGATGAAACTAATTTTTAAAATTCTGCATTCTGAAACACAACTAGTCACATGGGATTTAGTTAAAGGATTGTGGATCTATAATACCCTTTTATTACCTGCTTAACCTCAGCAACATCTGTAGTTATTACGTCCTTTTCACATTACTTTGAAAGTTTTCCTTTTTTTCCTGATTAATCGTGTCAGAAGTTTTTTCTTTCTTTAGGCTTTTTAAAGAGCGAACTTTTGGCTTTCTTTATCCTCTACCAGATGCTTGCTTTCCGTTTCATTAATACGCTCTCTTGTCCTTTATTTCCTGTTTTCCTTGAGCTGATTCGACTGTTCTTGTTCTAACTTGGAGGTAAACTCTGAACTTTATTTCAGGTCTTTCTTCTCTTCTAAGTATTTAAGGTTGTTAAGTTCCCTCTAAGACCTGCTATTTTGTTCATCTATTTCTGCATAACAGGTTATCCCAAATTTAGTGGCTACCCTGTTTTATTTGCTCACAATTCTATGGGTGAGAAATTCAGACAGGGTACAGTAGGGGTATCTGTTGGGGCAAGAACCTCCAAGATGGTTTTTTTTCCCTCATGTGTCTTGTGCCTCAGTGAGGGTGGCCCAAAGGGGCTGGGGTGCGCCGGGAAGGGTGACACGGGGCCTTCCTTCTTGCTGGAGGCTGGGCTCCTCAATTCTCCTCCACGCAGATGCACGCTTCTCTCTTATGATATGGCCTCTCTGGGTGGTATGTCCAGTAGAGTAGACAAGACTTTTTACATGGTACTGCAAGGTTCGAAGAGCACAAAACTGAAAGCTTCCAGCAAGGGCTCGAACTAGGGTGAGGCCAGAGGGACCCAGGGTTCAAAAATGGAAGGAACTGTTCACTCTCAGGTTCATGCAGGGGCTCCAGCTGGGAGTGAGTACCGAGGATGCCCCGCATGCCTCCCCTGGGTCAGCCCTGCTGCCAGGCCATCTTAACACTTGGACCTGGGACCAGGACAGCCCCACTTCCATCACATTCTATCGGGGGAGTCACAGGCTCAGCAAAGATGGAGAACGTGGAGACTACAGCAGGGAGAACGACACAAAAAGGCACAGGGAACACAGGGAGGCGGGAGAGTCTCCAGTGCTCTACCGGTTCTACTGACTCTCACTTTATTTATTTTAGAACTGTGTCATTAGAAGCATGGAAGTTTAAAGCTGTCTTAGGTCTCTCAAGAACAGTTTTATCATTATATAGTGACCCTTTTTACCTGTAGAGAGCTTTTCGTCCTGAACTATATACTGTCTGCTGTTGATATAGCAATACTAGCCCTTTTTTTGGATGAGATTTGGGGTGGGCATATCTTTTTTTCCTGATACTTTGACTTCAAATATTTCTGTGACTTTATACATTAGGTATGTCTCATAAATAGAATATCAGTTTTGTTTTGTGTTCAGCCAATCTGCCCATCTTAATCTTTTAATGGAAGAATTTTGTCCAGATGCATTTATTATGATTACTGATATAGTAAAACTTATTTTCTTATTCTGTGATTTTAATACATCCTTTGCTTTTTGTTTCTGTTTTCCTGCTCCTGTCTTGTCCTCTTTTAGATTCAGGGTTCGTTTTAAATTTCTCATTCCATTTTTCCCTCTATAGATCAGAAGTTATCATCTCTACACCTATTCTTTTGATGATCTTAACCATGTTAACATATATTCCTAACAGTCTTTACTGCCTGTTCCAGTTATCAACTGATGTGTAATAAACTACCCCAAACCTTAGTGGCTTTAAGTAGCAATGATTATCTCTCACAGTTCTGTGGGCTGCCTGAGTTGAACTAAGCAGTTTTTGCGTCGTATCTCAGGCTATCAAATGGCAGCAGTGGCTAAAGCCATCTGAAGACTCAGTGTCTAAGACAGCTTACTTGCATGGTTGGCAGCTGGTGGCAGTTGCCAGGGGGGAGCTCAGCAGAGGCTGTCAAATGAAGCACCCACAGGGAGCCATGTGACTGGAGCTTTCATCAGTGCGGCATCGGGTTCTGAGAAGGAGCACTTCCGGAGACCCACTGGAAGTTACAAGACTTCTTATGCCTTAGACTTGAAGTCAAATAGGGTCTCACTTCTGCTGTCTTCCATTGGTTGCATAGGGCGAGCCATGATTCTCTGTGAGAACAGACTACACAACTGCCTAAGTGACAGGATGTGTGGCTCACCGGAGCTGGGGGAGCCTGTTTGCATACCACTTACCACGCCCTCCATCTTGAATAAAACCTGAAGAATTCTCTCATTCTAATCATGTTCCTCCCAATTTATATGCTGTTTTTGTCCTGAATCTTAGTTTTAACATATGGTTTATACCTCACAAATCAGTCGTTATCAATATTATTGTTTTATGCCAGTCATACTTTTTCTTAGATTTACCTACATATTTGCCATGTTTTTGTTGACATTCCTTCTTGCGTTTTGAGCTTTCCAGCTGAGGTATCCTCTGTTCTTCCAAGAGCATATTCTGAGGAATTTCCTCCATTCAGAGTCTATTGGTAAATGAGTTAGGTTTTTGTTTGCCAGAAAATGCATTTATTTTCTCCCAGGTCCCGCTAGGAATTGTTTCACTGGGTGAAACGGTGTCACAATTCTAAATTGATGTTATTTTTCTCTCCATTACTGAAGATATTCTACTATCTTCTGACTACTATTGTGGCTCCTAAGAAATCTATTAGTCTAATCTTTAGTTCTTTGCTGGTAACTTGGCTTTTTTTTTTCCTCTGTTATTTTTCAGATCTTTTTAGTTGTAATGTTTTGCTGTTTCATTATGATGTGTTCACTTGTGGATTTCTCTGTGTATTTATCCCCTTTGGGATTCACTGAGTTTTCCAGATGTAAGAAGTGGTGCTTTCCAACAATTCTGAAAAACTCTCAGCCATTCTCTCTTCAAATATTCACCCTCTGGCTTCCTATTATCTCCTAAAAGTCTAACTAGACTAGGACTCATGCTTCATTCATATTTTTTCTCTCTCTTTGTGTTGAACTCTAGGTAATTTACTGGTATTGATCCTCCAGCTCGTTACTTCTGTCTTCAACTGTGTCTATGAATGATGTTTAATTCATCTACAGAGCTTTTAATTTCAATTACATTTTAATTTCTAGATGGTCTTTTTCACTTTTGTTTAAACATGATTATTCATTTTTATAATTTTTTACTTTTTTTGTTTTAAGAGAGAGTCTCACTGTGTTGCCCAGGCTGGAGTACAGTGGTATAATCTCGGCTCACTGAAACCTCGGCCTCCCAAGTTCAAGAGATTCTCCTGCCTCAGCCTCCTGAGTAGCTGGGACTACAGGTGTGCACCACCACTCCTGGCTAATTTTTTGTATTTTTGGTAGAGATGGGGTTTCGCCATATAGGCCAAGTTGGTCTCAAACTCCTGACCTCGGGTGATCCGCCCACCTCAGCAACCCAGATTTTTTTAGTCTTTAATCTTTTTTTTTTTTATTATTTTTTTTTTTTGAGACAGAGTCTCGCTCTGTCACCCATGCTAGAGTGCAGTGGTGCGATCTCGGCTCACTGCAACCTCTGCCTCCCGTGTTCAAGTGATTCTCCTGTCTCAGCCTCCTGAGTAGTGGGACTACAGGCATGTGCCACCACACTCAGCTAATTTTTGTATTTTTAGTAGAGATGGGGTTTCACTTGTTGGCCAGGATGGTCTCGATCTCTTGACCTCATGATCTGCCTGCCTCAGCCTCCCAAAGTGCTGGGATTACAGGCATGAGCCACCATGTCCGGCCTTCTTCAATCATCTTTTTAAAATTACCTTTTTATTTTAGACACAGTAAACATAGTTATTTTATATTCATTGTTTAATTTCATATCTGAAGTCTTCGGGAGTTGACTCTCTTATATAATTTCTCTTGTTGGTTCTAATGGTACATGTTTCCTTGTGTCTTTATGATTTTTGACTGTGAGTTCATATTCTTTGCAACTTTATCTGGGGTTATTATTTGGAGTCTCAGCTGAAGCTGCATCCCTTCACACTTGATTTGCGTTTATGTCAATCAGTGTCCTGGACACGCTACTAGCCTGTGACCATTTTTAATTAAATTCTTTCCTTCAAGTTTTTTTTTGGACCACACAAATAATTAACATGGATCTCAAATCAGTGTGTGCTTATGAGTTCTCAGAAGAGACTTTATCCCCCTCTATTCCATGCTGAGGCTGAGTGAGCCCTCACTGTCCATTTGTATTTAGTGGGTTATATCTTCTTCATCCCTACAATGAACATCCCAATTTTATACAAAGGGGTCACATGCTCTGCCTCCTTAGGCGGAGGGAGTAGTTACCTTCCGTTCTTTGCCAAGCTATCAAAACAGAAATATGAAGTTGCTATTAATAGAATGTGGCAAAAATCCTCAAGGACAAAGCTAGCATTGGTTCCTGTTTACCTAATGAAGTTTCTGATTTCAATTTGATAATGTTCCCTACACAGTCCTTAGCTTTTGTGTGTATCAACATTTTAGTTGTTTCCATCCAATGGACATCTTTAAGGTACTTAGTCCACCATAACGCCAAAAAATAAAATCATTTCATTGGTATATCTATTTTTTAAGCATTTTATAACTACTGTCCTACTGCCCTCTAGTAAAATTGTGCCAATTTATAATTACATTCATCAGGGGGGTAATTAGAAACTACAAACTTTAACGTCTTAGGCTGGCCTTAGCTTAAACATTTCAACTGTATTTGATATGAAGCTTTATGAAATCCAAAATATTAGGATATTTAATATTTTCAATAAAAATAATGAGGAACAGGGTTGGGCACGGTAGCTCACGCCTGTAATCCAAAGACCTTGGGAGGCCAAGGCAGGCAGATCACTTGAGGCCAGGAGTTCAAAGCCAGCCTGGCCAACATGATGAAACCTAGTCTCTACTAAAAAAAAAAAAAAAAAAAAAAATAGCTTGGCATGGTGGCATGCACCTGTAGTCCCTGCTACTCTGGAGGCTGAGGCAGGAGAATCTTTTGAACCCAAGAGGCGGAGATTGCAGTGAGCCAAGATTGCACCACTGCACCCCAGATCTGGGCAACAGAGCAAGACTCTGTCTCAAAAAATAAATAAATTAATTAAATAATGAGGAACAGATTCAAGGATATTTATATTCTGGCACCCACAGAAGGTCTATAAACAAACAAAACAGAGAGAAAAAAGATCTTTTAAGGAACAAATCTATACATATTTTAAAGTTCAGAAGAACATTTTGACAGCAGTGGCTGTGAACAAATCCAGGTTTCCAATGTACTGCTTGACCCTGGGCCAGCCTCCCATTCTCATCTGTGAGATGGACATGATACTGGCCACCTCAGAGAAGTGTCAGAACAATTAAATAACATAATGTTGGCAAAGCACAGAGCCTGACATAAACTAATTTCTCAAAATCTGGCAGTTAATATGATTAACTTGTTCTAAGTGACTCCACTAGTGAGTGAGGCAGCTGAGATTTGAACCAAATTTGTTTGAATCCAAAGCCCATGAGAAACCTTTTTGATTTGCATGTTGTTATAGGAAATGGGGATTTGTTGTTCCCAGAGATTTCTTGCTACGTGTTTTTTCACTGTGCAGTGAGCTACCCATTTTCTCACAATAAGCCCCATAAAGACAAAAAGGTAGGATCCTTTTCTGGCATGTCATAAAATTGATGAACCATCTTTTTTTTTTTTTTTTAAATTGAGACAGGGGCCCACTCTGTCATCCAGGCTGGAGTGCAGTGGCGTGACTTGGCTCACTGCAGCCTCTGCCTCCTGTGTTCAAGTGACTCTCATGCCTCAGCCTCCC
This sequence comes from Macaca fascicularis, assembly GCF_037993035.2. Taxonomy (NCBI): domain Eukaryota; kingdom Metazoa; phylum Chordata; class Mammalia; order Primates; family Cercopithecidae; genus Macaca; species Macaca fascicularis. Next base: position 67,249,721 of record NC_088384.1, read on the forward strand.
GAGCAGCTGGGGTTACAGGCATGCGCCACCACACCCAATTATTGTATTTTTAATAAAGAAGAGTTTTCGCCATGTTGGCCAGGCTGGTCTTGAACTCCTGGCCTCAGGTGATTCGCCTGCCTTGGCCTCTCAAAATGCTGGGATTACAGGTATGGGCCATTGCGCCCAACCAAAATTGTGAACATTCTTGAACTTAGTTATGTACTTACAGAAGATAGATGATATTTAGCTTCCCAAACAGCTTGCAGGTAAATTTTCTAATAAGGCTTTTGATACAATAAATATCCTGTGATTCTGTTCTTCGGCAATGAACGACTTCTACCTTTCCTCTTGGAGACGTGAGTACTGACATTTTTTATCCTGTCCCCAAAAGAGAGAAAAAAGTCCACTATTAATCTGCTATGACAAGCCAGTTTGGTTATAACATGCACAAAATTGGACATTAACTCAATTTCCATATGGTCAGAATGAACATGGTGTGAGAATGCTGGTGTGACACATTTTCCCCTGGGTGTAGTCTGTGACGCTGTCACTGCAAACCAGCTGACGTTCCTCCATAGGAGAATGAAGTTTCTGAGAACTGGCCTGTTTAGAAGTTTCTGCAACTATATTCTTTGTTTCCAACAAAGCTGCTAAAAAAAATTCTAACAATAGAATTGGAAAAACATTGAAAGGAATTATTTATGGATTCAGGGTCCTCTTATATTTAATCGGCCACGATGGCATGTGGTCAAGAGTTACTGGGGAAATACTGACAGCTGCTGCCTATGTTCTTAATAGAGTTCTCCAAACTGGAGCCCTGAAGGTCAGCAGTCTTGAGAGATATTTTGAGACCAAAAACATTCCGTAGTTAAGAGTAGGAAATGCTCGCAATAGGCTTCCTGAAGGGCCACCAGGCCCATTAACATCTTTGAGAGGTTCCATAATAAAGCAACTTGTTTTCTTTGTATAACCCAGCCTTTCCCACACTCTTTTGGAACAGAATCTCTAATGACAGCAACAGTGGAGAATCTACTGTTCCAGACGGACACTTTGGGAAATGCTGTTGACAAAAACAGTAGGTCACGAAATGATTTCAATTTCTCTCTCATTGTCTCAATTTCTGTAAGTCTCTCTTTCTTCTCTCTTTCCCTCCCTTTTTTCCTTCGGAGGGAAAACCATTTTATTATATACTAGCCAGTGAGCTCAAAACAGGGAAAACAATGAAGGAGAAATTAATAATGTCTAGACTCCTATCAAAGCTAGCCATAAATATTGTCATTCCTTGTTTTGTTTTCAAATTGAAAGCAAAATTGGAATGAGACATCTTGTTTGTGAAACATATAAACTAATGCTACAAGTATATAAAAATTCTGAACAAAATAAGAAAGTATAATTAATTACATAACTGAATTTGGTAACAAGAAAAGAAGAAAGAAAGCGAGCAAGGGAAATTCTCCAACCAGGTGGCAATGATGTGAGCAGTACCTCAGGAAGTGATCAGATCTGACACAGGTTTTGGGGGTAGAATGGACCTCACTCCAAACAGAGAATTAAAAAATTAAACCATGCATCTACCTGGAACTTTGGAAGGGCCCCTCGGTAAGCAAGGGGGCTAGAAAAATTAAACTCACCAGCCCAAGAAAGTGACAAGCATTCTCTACGCGAAGCTCTACGTAGAAAACAAAATAAAAATACTGCTGAGAAGTCCAAATTCTAAACTAAAGTGGGTATGGCATTCTAGTCCACACAATCTGTGTATTGTGGAAGTCACCAAGAACTTTAGATGATAGACTCTGAAACAGACTATGAACTAAGTATGTTTATAATAAAGAAATATAGAAAGAGAAAAGTCATGAGAAGAGAACAGGTCATTATTTTAAAAAGAACAGAACCTTAAAAAATGAAATATGTGGTTATTGAAATTTAAACTAAGAGGATGGATTAAAAACAGAGAAGAATAAAGAAAATAAACTGGAAGATACTTATGAATAAATTATCTAGAAAGAAGCACACAGAAATAGAAAATACAGAATTCAGTCAAGATACACGTAAGACAGAATGAAAAACATCTGTCTCATGGGAATTCCAAAAAGAATAAATGAAACATTTGAAAATAATTGCTAATTATTTTTAGTATTGATGAAAAGCATGAACCTTCAGTTCAGAGAAGAAAATACAAAGAAACTCCAAATATATAGTAGTAAAACTACAAAACCCTAAAAACAGAAAACTTTAAAGGAAACTGACAAAAGACAGACTGTCTATGAAAAAATAATTAGACTGACAGAATATTTCTCATCAGCAACATTAGACGCCAGTAGCACAGGGGTTAGCAAACTTCTGTAAAAGGCCAGAGAATAAATACATTAAGCTTTATGAGCCACATGTTATCTACACAACTATTCAACTCTGCCATTGTAGCACAGTAACAACCAGAGACAACATCAGCACAAATGAGCACGAATGTATTCCCGTAATTTTTTTCAAATGTTTAAAATGTAAACTACATATAAAGTTTAATGTAAAATGTGTGTGTGTGTGTGTGTGTGTGTGTGTGTGTGTGTGTGTATCCCTAGCTCACTCACAGTCCATACAAAATAGTCAATGGGCTGAATTTAGTCTATGAGCCATAATTTTCTAACTGCTAGAATAGTGTTTTGAAAATATAAAGCGAAAAATAACCATTAACCTAGACTGATAAACCGAGCTAAACAATCCCTTGAAAATGAAGATAAAATAAAGACAATTTCATGCAAAGACTGAAAGAAATTCAAAGAATCTTGTAGAAAGAACTAGGAGATGGTATATTCTGAGAAGAATAAAGTTAAAATCAGAAAGAAGTGGGATGAAAGATTAAATGCTGGGAAATAAAGTAAACACGAATGTGTATCTACAAAAGCATTGATGGCAAAAAGTAAGAAGGATAATACATTTTTCCTTAAAAAAAAAAAAGAGAGATGAACTGAATTGCCAGACAACAAAAATGAGAGATAAAAGGATGGTGATCAGAAGCAAAGTATTCTAACATGTTTGTACGTTTGAGCAAAGGCAACAGATGATTAAATCAATGATTCATTTGGCAAATCAATTGTTTACAGTTACACATTTAAGGAAAATCATTTCAAAGAAACATCTTTTTAATATATTTTATTTTGTTAGGTGGCTTTATGAAAGTGATATAAAATCTTCTCTATTTAAATTTTGAAAAGTGAGATCAAATATCTAAATAATATGGTTAATAAAGAGTTATGGCAAAAATACTGATGTTGGTTATAACTGCAGTTCTAGAAATCTGCATCAATCTTTTTTTGAAAGCAATAGCTGCATTGGTAGACGTGATATTACTACATACACAATATATATTTTCCCCAAAAACCAAAAGAGCCTTGCAACTATGAAAATTATTCTAACAAATGTGCTGCCAAGTCGTGTCATTGTACATTTGTCCAAACTCATAGAATGTACAGCACCAAGAGTGAACCCCAACATGAACTACGAACTTTGAGTGATAATGATGTGTCAATGTAGGTTCATGATTGTAACAAATGTACCGCTCTGGTGGAGGATATTTTTGAGAGTTGGAGGCTGTTAAAGTGGGGAAGAGGTATAATAATTGATGGCAGGAAGCTGTTGAGGGGGGAAATCTCTGTGCCTTCCACTTAATTTTGTTGTGAACCTAAAACTTCTCTAAAAATTTGTCTATTAAAAAAATTCTTTTAACTTTTGCTTAATTTTTCCGTTTTTGAGGGCAGGTTAAGTATTATAATAGCTACATTTACTGAGCATTTGTCTTTAATCCTAGTGAAACAGATGGTATTACCCTTGTTTTATAGTTGAGGACACTGAGGCTAAGAAAATTTGAGTAATTAAGGCACACACAGAATTTAAACATATTTCTTATCACAAGACTGAGTTGTTTTCTAGTTACTCTATTTTTTACTTTCATTTTGTCCTAATATCTGGCTTCTAAGTACCTTCTGTTATTTTTAATTCCAAGCCTTAGAGTTAATTATTTGGGCACAACTGTCCAGAAACCAGAAACGAGGGGGCGTGGACCCAGAGACTACAAGACCTAGAATGCAATGCAGAGCCAGACAGCCTAAAAGGGCGGCAGCTCGCCCCTTCGCATACTGGGAATGGTAGTTTCCTCGCTCTCCCTTCGTTCCCCCGCCCCTCGAGCATCCAGATTGGAGCTTCGACCCTACTCCCTTGCAGGGCGCCACGGCTAGACAGAGCCTCTCTTCCTTGCCTGGTCATCCCAGTTCTGGAGGCTGACCTGGGGATACGCCCTTGACGCCCTGAATCGCAGTCCTCGCGTCGCTGCTAGTCAGGCCGGCGCTACCCACCTCACGCGCAGCTCCAGGACGCCGCACTCCGCGCGCTGCTGTAAGGAGGACGCGCAGCCTGGTCCCCATGGAAACGGTGCCACGTCCGTCACGGCGCATGCGAGAGGTCAAAGGTCAGCCTGGCGAGTTCCGCTTCCGATTCCGGGATCCTGTTTGTTGTCGGAAATCTTTGTGGTTTCGGTGAGCTCTCAGACCGCGGATTTCTAGCTTTCGTGCGGGGGACAGGTGCCCCGAGGTCCGCTGCTGCAGACATGGCGGCCTCCACCGCGGCCGGGAAACAGCGGATTCCCAAAGTGGCCAAGGTAGGCGATCGCGAGGGGCCTTGTGGGAGGTGGCCCAGGAGAGGGGCATCCCTCAGCCCTGGGGGTGCCCCGGGCGGGAGACAGTGTTCCCGCCGGGGAGAGGGCCCACCCTGAGAGATGGAGAGGAAGGGTCAGCTGGTGGTGGGGCGCGGGCTCTTGTCATCGCGGAGCACGATGGGGTGGTTTTGCAGGGAGGAGGAGTGGAGTGGTTCAGTGAAGATTTACTGACCCAGGCACTGCACTGGGCGCTGGGAAGCTACGCTCGGACGCTGGCCAGAAGCAGTACTCAAAACACGAGTGTGTGTATGAGGACGATCTTGCCAGATGTTACTGAGAGGCAAAGTAGAATATGCCATGGGCGTGAATAAGGGGGTCGTATGAAGGGTTCCTGAGAGTAAATTTTGCTGAGGAAATGACCTTTAAGCTGAGACTTGAAGACTGAATAGGAGTTAGCCCAGCTGACAGCGGAGGGTGAGAATAGACGGCAGTAGTAGTATAGTATCATAAGTTAATTAAACAGTAGATTTACTAACTGGTATTTCCCTCGATAGCTGATACTTACGAAGTGCTTAATATGTGTCAGAATTTGTCTGAAGCCTTTACAGATATCCTCCCTCCAGTCTTTCTTGAGCCCAGATGACTCTCTTGAACTGGACCTTTACGTAACTATTTGTCTGACTCGCAAAAGTAATGCATGTAGAGCAAGTAACAGTGTGTCTGGCACTTAGTGCTTATTAAATATGAGCTATCACCATTATCATTACTCCACACGTGGCATTAAATAACAATTTTTATAATTCAGCTACGTACACTTTTATTGGGCATCACCGGTCCAATGGAAATACAGTGCACAGCACATGAAATTTTAAATTTTCTCCTATCTACATTAAAAAGTAAAAGCAAAGCAAAAAAAGTGACATTAATTTTGATAATATATATTTTATTTGAACTAATGTATCCAAAATATTATAATTTCAACATGTAATCGGTATAAAAACTGTGAGATAGTTTGTTCTTTTTTTCATACTTCATCTTCAAAACCAGTGTGTATTTTACATTTACAGTCCACCTCAATTTGTGCTCACCACATGTGACTCATAGCTACTGTGTTGGACAGCACAGCTCTAAGCTACGTTAGACTGTAAACTTCTAAGACCTCAAGAAACTTACAGTCTAATGATGGGAACTTATTGAATAGTGCCTTTGACTTGAGGTTCCGTGAAAAACCATACCCACTTTTCCACCAGGGGCATTAAATAAGTTGAAGAATTCTGCGAATGCAGGTGGTAATGCTATTAATAAGATGTGCTACACATCTTGATAAACCCTCTGGTCAGAATTTTACCTACACAGCCTCAAAGTTTATTATTATACTCATCTAAAAGGGAAAACTTGGTATTATTTTTGCCACCTTTTTCTCTTGAGACTTTTACCTGTGGCTTTGTAGTAGATACCATGAATAAGAGAGAAAACATAGTATTTTTTTTTCTTTTTAGTCTCATGGAGGATGGGAACATGTCATACAAAGAGAGCATCTTGTGATAATACTAATGAAGTTCATATCCTAAAAAATGTATGTTTGTTTCTTAAACCTTGTGTGAAGAGCATCTACTAAAAATAGAAATGTCTTGTTCTTAAAAGGTGAAAAACAAAGCCCCGGCTGAGGTACAGATAACTGCTGAACAACTCTTAAGAGAGGCTAAAGAAAGAGAACTTGAGCTTCTTCCACCTCCACCTCAACAGAAGATCACAGATGAAGAAGAATTAAATGATTATAAACTAAGGAAAAGGAAGGTCAGTCAGTGTGGTATCTTTCAGTCCACTAATTGTTAAGAGTGTATCAGTCAGAGTTTGAAAAGCTGGTTGGATTCTGTAGGGCAAGATGAGGTTAGTGTTCCTAGACACATGAATAATGCCTTCTGGTTACCAGATAACAGCATTTTTCTGAACTATATAAAATATGCCTTGAGTTGTCTGGTTAAAGTATAAAACAATTGAATCTGCATAATTTTTGGTACTGAATCAAAAATGGGTGGAAGTTTAGCAGGTGAAACAACGGACAACTGGAAGGGGGTATGCTTAGTAAGGCTGGACTGTGTACTTCTGTCTATACCACCTTCTGTGTTAAGAAATGAGATCTGGCCGGGCACTGTGGCTCATGCCTGTAATCCCAGCACTTTGGGAGGCCAAGGTGGGCTGATCACCTGAGGTCAGGAGTTTGAGACCAGCCTGACCAAAATGGTGAAACCTCATCTTTACTAAAAATACAAAAATTAGCCGGGCGTGGTGGCAAGTGCCTGTAATCCTAGCTATTCAGGAGGCTGACATGAGAATCGTAGGAACTCAGGACGCAGAGTCTGCAGTGAGCCGAGATCATGCCACTGCACTCCGACCTGGGCGACAGAGCGAGACTTTGTCTCAAAGAAAAAAGAGAAGAAAGGAAAAGGAATTGAGATCTGCAAAAGGACTATGAGAAGACTTTGGGATCTGATTTGACCTCTTCACTCTAGAATGTGGGACTGTTTTAAAGCATGAATTCTGTTATATATGAAATTCTGAACGTTACCAGAGGACTTACGGGTAATAGTCAAAATATTTTTTATTAGGGACAAGCATAGACTATTTCAAAGTATCAGTTAGTTGATTGTAACCTTCTGTAGTGGATTTCTTATTCCTCAAGGATTCCAGGATGTAATTTCTCTTAAATATGAACAAAATGAATAACCAGTTTAGTACAAGACTTAAAATAGACCAAGGGTGCTGTCATTTTTAGTCATTTGCCCTTTGACTTGACCCTTTTTGCCTTCTTCCAGACTTTTGAAGATAACATAAGAAAAAACAGGACTGTAATTAGTAACTGGATAAAATACGCACAATGGGAAGAAAGCCTAAAGGAGATTCAGAGGTAAAATTGCTGAAAGTGTAGTTTTGTGTATAATGATTCATAGGTTAACAGATACCAAAAAGAAAAGAAGAAAAAGTTAAAGCACAGATAAAAGATTGTGCCTCGGGTAGAAATTGTCAACTATGGTTCCATGAAACCCTAGGGTTCCCTTGAGGGCCTCAGGAGCACTGGGGTAGAATAGTCCCGGAGGGCGGGGCGGGAGACACTTTACAGATTGATCTTGTCAGCTGTAGCTAAAGTAGCACAATTTCATCTGCTTTCTATATATTGAGATTTTTTTTTTTTTTTAATGTTTAGCTGAAAACCAATGGCCAAAAAAATAAAAATTGCAATCTGGCCCTTCCTGTTGTCTCGCTTTCTGCATTCTCCCCTCATACCTCCTTCCCCCGCTGCGCCTGTGTACGTGCCACTCCCTGAATATATCATGTCTCCTTATTGTGAGGCTTGGCTGTTCTCCTCGCCTGGAATGAGCACCCCCTCCACAGCAACCTTAGTTTCCTGGTAAATTGGAACTTGCCTCGAGTTCTTGTTTCTAGAGTTACCTACTACTTAGCCTTTTCCACCAGACATTTTCATTTCTTCCTCTCTGCTTCCTGTGCAGATCTTGACTATAACATAAATCACATTGCATTATAATTGCATGCATGTCTTTCTATAAGACTTTGTAAGGTACTTGAGAGCATTATATCTTTTCATCATCTTACGCCCAGAACCTGGCTCGTGGTAGACACCTAATAAAACATCAGGGCATTCCAGATAGTGTGAAATAACCGCTGCATGTGTTGTGTGCACTACTTTTGATGCCCTGCAAATCTTGCTTCTTAAGGGCTCGATCCATATACGAGCGTGCTTTAGATGTAGACTATCGAAATATTACACTCTGGCTGAAATATGCAGAAATGGAGATGAAGAATCGCCAAGTCAACCATGCTCGAAATATCTGGGACCGGGCCATAACAACGCTGCCTCGAGTCAATCAGTTCTGGTAAGTTTCTGATAAAACAGCCTTTTGTAGCCTAGAAAAGTTCCACATTTTCTGTATTTATTTTATTTACATGATGATAGTTTAATTTTACATCCTACTTTTTCTTTAAACATAAATGCTTTTTAATGTCCCATAGTCTGTTAAGTCATAATTGTGATGTTCTACAGCTATGTAATCAAAACTAAAATTTTGGTTGCAATCTTTTGTTCATAAGCTTCTTGTTGAACTAGGCAACTTTTAATAAAAAATCTTTTTTTCCAATGGTTCACCCTTTTTCAGATTTATATTTCAATAACAAAACATGTTCGATTTAACCTTTAAGAAAGATAAAATCTTAAATCTTCCTCCCATTCAACAATGGGAGAACTAAACCACAGCAGATATTTTCGGGTGATTTTGTTAAAGGTACAAGTACACATACATGGAGGAAATGTTGGGAAACATTGCCGGTGCCCGGCAGGTGTTTGAGCGCTGGATGGAGTGGCAGCCTGAGGAGCAAGCCTGGCACTCCTACATCAACTTTGAACTGAGATACAAAGAGGTGGATCGGGCCCGCACCATTTATGAGCGATATATCCTTTGGACGAGAACTGAGTGGTGCCATGATTGTCCTGGGTGCTGCTGCTCCTGTAGAGGTGTCTCATGGTCAGGACACACAGTCATTGACATCAGACTAGAAGTCAAGAATGCCAGTTTATCAGCTTCCCTATGTTTTGTAGGGAAAGAGATTGGTCAGAATGAAAATTTGTGATCTGGGTAATTAGTCTTTTCTAGTGAGAGTTTGGGTTTATTTTATTGTAGTGCTGAAAACTAATGTTTCCTCATGGAAAATGATATTCCTGGGAGATTGTTTCCAGGACATCAAGGAGATGCCAAAATCGGTGATGCTTAAGTCCCTGATATAAAATGATGTAGTATTTGCATGTAACGTATGCATAGCCCCCCATATAATTGAAATAATCTCTAGATTACTTATACCTAATGTAATGTGAATGTTATGTAAATAATTGTTATTCTGTGTATTTTAAGGTATAATAACCAAAAAAACTACATGTTCAGTATAGAAGCACTTTTTTCTCATGAATACTTTATCTCGGGTTGGTTGAATCTACAGATATGGAACCCATGGCTGGAGGACTAACTGTACTAAGGTTCTGGCTGCCCTTGCCAGTCCTGTTTTTCTAAGGTTGGTGTTGGTCATTACTACCGTTACTGGAGTTCATCAAAGGTTTACTGTTTATTGGCTGTGTGGCTCCAGTGAGTCATTTAACTCCTTTGAGTCTTCGTGTCCTCTTCTTAAAAACAAGAATAAAAACACCTTTGTTGGGCTGTTGTGAAGATTAAATGATACACATGAAAGCACTTTTGAAACTGAAGTACAGTCATTCCTCATTATTCACAGATTCCATATTTGCAAAATCACATATTTGCTAAAATTTATTTGTAACCCCAAAAATCAGTAATTGTGGCACTTTCACAGTCATTTGTGGACATGCACACAGCATGAAGTCCAGCAAGGCGAGGCTCTGCCTTCTGGTCTTAACCTCGTATAACCATGCCCAGAGCTTGGAGACAGGAAGGGCCAGTGCCATGTAGTGCAAGGAGCTCCGGCCCTGGGGCCAGTTGGGGAGTTTGAATCTGTCAGTGGGGCAGCCTCAGTCCAATCGCTTAACATTTCTGAATCACTTTTCTTACAAAATAATGAAGATAGAATCTGCTAGGATGAGTTCTTTTTAGGATTTAAGATGATCATGAATGTGAGATTGTATATATACATGTTTCCCCTAGGCACAGTGGTTCAATACTCAATAATTAAGTGTTTGCAGTGACTACATAGAACATAACTACCACAAATAATGAGAATCAACTTTACAATGCAGTATTAAGATCTTTTTATTTTTTTACTCTTCTCTCTTTAGGTGACAGTGTTAAGATCTTAATTATGTCTAGTAATTTTAATATTATTAGTTTGACAAAAGCTTTTATAGTACTTGCTATGTGCCAGGCATTATTCTAAGTACTTTACAAATATTGTGGTTTAATCCTCATAACAACCTTGCAGTGTAGGAACTTCTCCATCCTACAGATGAGGGAGCTGAGGCATGAGAGATTAAGTAGCTTGACTAGGTTCTCACAGGTGCTGATGGGAGTAGAATGTGAACCTAGTAGAGCAGCTTCAGAACTGATGCTCTTAACTTCTTTGCCATATTTGAATGTATTATTACTTTGGAAATTAATGATTTATTCAAGGAAGATAGATTGAAATGGCAATTCAAAACTTTCTGCTTTGACTCTAGTTAACAGTTTGCTTTTTATAACTTTTTTTCTTAATTATTAGTTCAAGTATTAATATTTTAATATAATCGGTGCCATTTATTGAACAGACCATTATTGACTACTTACAGTGCTATGTTCTTTTGGCCAGAAACAGTGCTAAGGGCTTTACATACATTTTCTCATTTAAAGCTGGCAGTAATCCAGTGAGGCTGGCATTATATTTCCCTGTTTACAAATGAAATAGCTGAGACTTTTGACAAGTTTGGTGACTTATCCGAGATCACATGGTTGGTAACCTGGGTTGAGATTTTTCTTTGCTTCCAAACTCAAGTTTGTACCCACCACTAAAATCTTAACTAAGCACTGGAGGAAAATAGAGATGAATAAGCGTGGCCCTGCTCTCACGGAAGCCACTGTTTAGTTCTACGCTTTTGTGTGTTTTATTCCCCTAAAATTGTAGTTTGAATTGTTGGGGTTTCAGGCTTTGGTATGGTTTTGGTGTTTACTTACCATTTTTTTAAGCCATGCTGTTTTGCCTGGTATTTCCTTAATCCCCTTGCACTTGTCCTCGTGCACCCTGATGTTAAGAACTGGATCAAGTATGCCCGCTTTGAAGAAAAACATGCTTATTTTGCCCACGCACGGAAGGTGTATGAGAGAGCTGTGGAATTCTTTGGAGATGAACATATGGATGAGCACCTGTATGTCGCCTTTGCCAAGTTTGAAGAAAATCAGAAAGAGGTAAGTATACTTAACTTCATTGTACTGTGAAACAGCTTAGCAAAGATTACATTTTGTGCATGGTGAGTTCATTTCCATTTTTTCTTACTGACATATCCCTGGAGATGTTTTCAAAATGCAAAAAACACAACTTCTCACAGAGAGCAGCGTATATATGTGACTAAGCTACAGATGGGAGCTGATTATAGATTGTATTATACCTGTCTTAATTTTATTGTGCTTTGTTTGAAAATTAAGTCTTTTAGTCTGAATGCCCGTAAACTGAGAGCTAGTCTTTTAGCATCCTAAGTAAAGGACTTAACAGATAATAAATGTGGGAAACAAAAAGCATAAAGCCCCAGAACAGAAAACAAAATTTAGAATGGAAATAGACATTGCCCTACAAATAAGATATTTCTTTTTTTCCCTTGTTCCTATGAAAATAGCTCAAATATTGAGAGGCTGAGGTAGGAGGATCGCTGGAGGCCAGGATTTTGAGACCAGCCTGGGCAACATAGTGAGACCCTGTCTCTAAAAAAAAAAAAATTGAGTGGGCATAGTGGCGCACGCCTACAGTCCCAGCTACTTGGGAAACTGAGGCAGGAGTGTCACCTGAGCCTAGGGGTTTGAGACTACAGTGAGCTATGGTCGTGCCATTGCACTCTAGCCTGGGTGACAGAGCAAGACCCCATTTCTTTAAAAAAAAAAAAAAGGCAGTTCAAATAATACAGAATTGAGATCCATCCAAATACAGGTTTGAGCATTCCCAGTCTGAAAATCTGAAACTCAAAATGTGAAACTTGTTGAGTGCTGACATGACACTCAAAGGAAATGTTCATTGGAATGTTTCAGACTTTGGGTTTTTGGATTAGGGATGCTGAACCAGTAAGTATAATGCAAATATTCCAAAACTGGGAAAACATCCCAAATCCAAAACATGTCCAGTACCAAATATTTCAGACAAGAGATACTCAGCCTATACAAGGTCTTGCACAGACCATGCTAAGGAGTTCAAATTCTGTTCGGGCCAGCAGGAAGCATTAAAAGGTTTTAAGCGGACAGTGATTGGATATGATTTATATTTTAAAGAGAGCCTCTGGCTAATTCATGGAGAATATATGGGGGTGGATGGCAAAAGTGGAACCAGGGGAGACTAGTGAGGAGACTTTTGAAGTGGTCCAGGTAAACAGTGGAGCTTGATGGCTGGGGGCTGGGGACGAGCGAAGGGCTGTGTGGAAGAGATTGAAATGGCAGGGCATGTTGCAAGAGTGAATATGGAGAATGAGGGAAAAAGAGGAATTGAGGATCACCTGAAGGCTTTGGCGTGAGCAAGTATGTGACTGTAGGTTAGGCCTTGCCTACTAAGATTGGGAAGATGGGGAGAGTCCCAGGTTGAGTGGGGAAGAAACAAGCTCAGTTTTGGACCTGTTTGAGATGTGCAGTAGACATCCAATTGGCAGTGTTAGTTAGGTAGACAGTATTAAATGTGGAGCTCAAAGCAGGGTACTGGTCCATCCTGACGGAGATACCTTCAACAAAATGGAGAAAAGCATCTTACTCAGGACATTATGAGGCCTCAAATTCTAACTTAAAAGTAATATTTTGGTACATTTACTCTCCTACTTGTGACTGTCATGAGAATATTGTGTTATAGAAGGTAATCATCCTGTCTGCATTTAGTTTGAAAGGGTACGAGTGATTTACAAGTATGCCCTGGACAGAATTTCAAAACAAGATGCCCAAGAACTCTTTAAAAATTATACCATCTTTGAGAAGAAGTTTGGTGATAGGCGGGGTATTGAAGATATCATCGTGAGCAAACGGAGATTCCAGTACGAAGAAGAAGTAAAGGTGAGCGCTGGTGTGGATGGTCAACTCTGCAGATAACCCAAGATGTGCTCATCAATACTAGCAACACTAAGATGAATCATAGCAAGTTAGCACTACCAGTGATTAATCTCTTGATGATGTGCCTGTGATCAACTGGCAGCTATTTCAGACAAGTAGGAATAAACAAGGCTGATAGAAAAGGCAAGCAAACAACACTTGGATTTGGTCTGCCACTTACATGTTGTAAGTTATTTTGTTGATTGCTGACTGTGTGTAGAACTGGAGCAAAAGAAATGTGGACTCCATTCGAGCTCATTGTTGGAAGAAGGTGGAAGAGTCAGAGATTGGTCCAAAAACCTGTTTTGCACATCACCTTTGAGCTTAACTGCCTGAACAAAAGATGTATGCTAGACAGGGTTCCACTGGCATCTCTTTTTCTGTAATGTACTATTTTGATTTCAATTCAAAGAGAATAGCATTTTCCTTCAGTATTCTGCTATGTATTTAAAAATACTCTTGCTTAAAAATTAGCCGGGTGTGGTGGTGGGTGCCTGTAGTCCCAGCTACATGGGCGGCTGAGGCAGGAGAACGGCATGAACCCGGGAGGCGGAGCTTGCAGTGAGCCAAGATTGCGCCACTGCATTCCAGCCTGGGCGACAGAGCCAGACTCCATCTCAAAAATAAAAATAAAAATAAATAAAAAATACTCTTACTTAGTCAAGTTAATTAAGATACCTCCAAGCAAAGGACTAAATCTGTTATTAAATGTGGTGGTAGGTTAGCAAGATATGTGAAAGATGAATTACTGTTAATTGGAAAGGCAAGTTTAACAATTGTGAGCATGATATAATTCTATTGTTGTTACAGACATAATGATACATAGTCACATATTTAAGCAAATGCATTGGTAAGAATAGGCATCTAATTATTGACTATCATGAGAGTGATGACTATAGATGAAGGGGTGCTTGCTGTGGGACACCTGGCCAGTAATCTAACCTCTGTATTCCTGTGTCTTTTCTATTTATGCAGTCTCAGGGATGGTGTTTTTAAAATGAGAGAACATGTAAAATTTAGAAGAAAAGGTGCTAAAATATAGAAAGTCGGCCTGATGCCTTTTTTCAGCTTGCTTAACCTGGCAAGTGCAGCTCTTGGTTTTGTTTTTTATTTATTAAACTGGTTGTCTTTCTAGGCGAATCCACACAATTACGATGCATGGTTTGATTACTTGCGCTTGGTAGAAAGTGATGCAGAAGCTGAAGCCGTGAGAGAAGTCTATGAAAGGGCCATTGCCAATGTCCCACCCATTCAGGAGAAGAGGCACTGGAAGCGCTACATTTATCTTTGGATCAACTATGCACTCTATGAAGAATTGGAGGCAAAGGTGAAAAAACAGAATTATGTGTCAGCTGTTAATGGTTTCCTCTCCTCTGTATTCACAGCTCACCTATTGTGGATATTTATAATTCTTGAAACAAGGAAATTTAGTTTTAAATTTTTATAGGCTTCTGTTCAAGCCATACAGTTACATGTTCACTCTGCAACATTTTAAACTCTCTGTGCTTGTTATGGCCACACGTGAGGGGCTTTTCTTATTTTGGTTTGATTTTTACTTGAGGCACAACAAGATATCACTTGGAACTTGAAAGAGAACGGTGAACCAGCCCTTAGTTTAATTAAATATAGTTTCCTGGATTTGCTCATTAATAGGGGTAATTATGGCTAGATTATGCATTTTTGCTTTTAGGAAAAATCAAGTGGCATTTTCAGAAATCATTTGTATTAACCTTCTGGGTTTGATCTGAGACTACGAAATGTCTTTGTTTCTTTCCGCCATCAGGCAAAAAGTCTTTCTACAAAGAAGGGCTTAGAGTTTGGTGTCTTGTTGGTGATTCTTAAACTGAAGTTTCATGGCCATTCATACTTTAGATCATAAATCAGGGTTGGCAAGTAACAACTTGTGAAACATACTCAGTTTTGGGGATGTACCTTTTTACTAGTATCAGTAAAATTAGTAACTAGTAAAATGAGTGTTAGCAGCAGACTTCAGTATTTTGTGAAAATTTCTTATCCTAATACAGGATCCTGAGAGGACAAGACAGGTGTATCAAGCCTCTTTGGAACTAATTCCTCACAAAAAGGTATGTTTGCTCTAAAGTGTTCCATTTCAAACAGGTCAGAATCCTCTTCTGTTACTTGTGAAGTAACTCAGTGAAATAATATTGATTGATAAAATATTTCCCTGACCCACCATGGACAACATAAGTAAAACTGAGATATGCACCTTGCCTCTGAACACAGCTCACAGTCTAGGTCGGAGGACTGCCTGCATTGACAAACAAAGGAAATTCAGAGAAGGCTAGGTAATTTGAATAGTCTGAGTGGAGGGAGAAAGATTTCCATGCAGAGAGCACACAACATGTGTCGGGGACACAGAGGCAGATTTGTTGGTAACAGCGAGTGTGTCCATGCCCAGATCAATGTGCCCCTTGTGTAGATGGTTGAGATGTTACCTCTGCCTTGTTTCCCAGCACGAGAAACAAAACGTGTTTCCTTCTGTAGAAGTGTTGACAGAGTTACTTTTCAGAATAGAGGTAGGACATTCTGCCCACATACAAGCACGCCTACAAAACAAAGTCTGTTCTGAGTAGAGGCTATCGTGCCATGCAGTACAGTACAGTATTTGGATCATGATTCTGAGGAGAGGCTACCATGCCAGGCAGTACAGTGCAGTATCTGGATCATGGGATGTGGGTTTCTAGCTTTTGTGAAATGAATGTGGTCTTTTTTGCTTGTAAATAAGCAGAGTACATTCCTCTTACTCTGAAGTTTTAGAGAAATAGAATTACCAATGGCCTTGGTTAATTTAAATTTACTTTACTTCAATTTAATTTGGATGAGGCTTTTAAGCTAGATATTTTTGTGCTTTTGTTTTCTAGTTCACATTTGCCAAAATGTGGATACTGTATGCACAGTTTGAAATACGACAGAAGAATCTGTCATTAGCCAGAAGAGCATTGGTAAGTAAAGAAAGGATCAAGATGTCTGATTAAGTTCTATGAGAAAGAAATTAAAGTCTTGGTGCTTGGAAGTTATACAATTCCTACTTTAGAAAGTGACAGAAGTATTATACCTTTATAGCCTGGGACATGTTAGAAAATATGCATCCTCTGTAAAAACACTGACTAATAATGCGTAAATTATTCTTATTACCTGGGGTAAATTACATTTTGTTTCAATATTGGAAACTTCTCTAGCTACCAGTTACTAGATCTTTCCACAGACTAGAATTGGTAATCTGATCCTGTGCAAGCTTTTTGGTGTATTAAACGCACTTTTAATTGTTCTACTTTTTTTTTTCCTTTTTTTTTTTCTTTTCCTGTTTATTGGTTTTTTTTTTTTTTTTTTTTTTTTTTTTTTTTTTTTTTTTTGAGACAGGGTCTCGCTCTGTTCCGCAAGCTGGAATGCAGTGGCACAATCTTGGAATCTTGGCTCACTGCAAACTCTGCCTCCTGGGCTGAAATAATCCTCCCACGTTGGCCTCTCAGAATACTGGGATTACAGGCATGAGCCACCATGCCTTGTCCTTTTTATTTATAGGAGGTGTTATGCATCTGACATCCATATTCCCTAGGAGATCCTGAGAAACTTTCAAATCTTATTTTATTTAGTTGCCCAAACAATTCTGGAACACTGCCTCTTGCTGAATGAATTAGAGGAGTTTCCTTCAGCCTTTTGTCAAGAATCAGTAAACATTGTGATACCACAGAGGGAAAGAACGGTAGGCCACGTTGACTTTGCAAGATTCTTCCTCAGCAGAGGACAACCTCTAGGGCAGTGCAATAACTGCACAAATTGAATCCACTACAGTATCATAGTGGTCTGGTTATTTTATTTTCCAGGGAACTTCCATAGGCAAATGTCCAAAAAACAAATTATTTAAAGTTTACATAGAGTTGGAGCTACAGCTTCGAGAATTTGACAGATGCCGGAAGCTTTATGAAAAGTTCCTGGAATTCGGACCTGAAAATTGTACCTCGTGGATTAAATTTGCTGAATTAGAGACAATCCTTGGTGATATTGACAGAGCACGGGCAATCTATGAATTAGCCATCAGTCAGCCACGTTTAGACATGCCAGAGGTGAGCATCTCAAGTCAAATACCATTTTAAGATACTTGTTTAGTCTTACTTTAGATGACCATCTAAATGTGGGTGTATTTTAGAGTATAAAGATGATCTAGCTAACTTAGTCTCTTCTGCTCAGATTAGGCTTGTATGTGGAAAGGTGACTGTCGGGGACAGGGGAGGTACCCCTCCTGTTAGATACCAGTAGACATCCAGGATGATGCCCAGGATGAATTGGGATATCGTGGGGGTGGGTGATGCCCCTCTCCAACAGGGAAGCCTAAAGGGGCTGGGGAAGATGCCAGGCAAAGAAGCAGCCAGCAGGCTGGCCCACCTGGAGAACAAGGGGGATGGAGGTGGGAACACATATCCCTGTATTCTCTAAACCAGGATGTCCTTGCCACTACTGTTGTCACTGTCCTGAAAGTCGTCGCCTGCCTTCAGTAGTTAAGCTTGACCCACAAGGTAGCACCAAACCACAGCTAGGACCAATTTGAATCTCACAGGAGCCGTAGAACTCACCCAGTTGTTTTGTTAATCTCATGCACTGACATGACCCTGCATTTAATGGTTTGGCCCCCTGACTGCGTTAAGGCAGAGCTTTGGGTATCACTGAGTTTGTCAGTTGTCCTCAGCTCCTCCACCAGACTGCCAGGTCTCAGGTGTCCAGGCCACGGTTTATTCATCCTTATGCCCTGCCAGGCTGCACCGAGCCAGTGCTCACCTGTTCAGTGAATGCTTGTTGCATTGAACTCTGATAATAACAAGGAGTGTACAGTAGAGGTAAGAACATACATACTGGCTAACCTGGGCCTATTTTCTCTCTGGAAGCTCAACTGCATGTAGCTGGAATATGAAAGAGTACCTGGGAGATGCTTGGCAAGTTTCTCAGCTCTTGATAAGTCAACCATTTGAAAAACTTCCAAAGAGAACCTCTAAGACTGAATCCAAGGCCCTTTTTCTGTAATCTGAAATTCTAGCCAAGTTTTGGCCAGCTTATAGATACCAATGTTATTTGTCTTATCCACATGTGTTCTTTAGTTGTTCTGTAAAACTCTTATGTTCCTAGATGTAGGTTAGAGTGATACTTAAGCTGTGCTTTGGCTGGGGGCATGCTGCTTTGCAAATGTCAAGACTGACCAATTTACTTGTCTTTCTTAGGTGCTTTGGAAATCATATATTGATTTTGAAATTGAGCAGGAAGAAACAGAAAGAACACGAAACCTTTACCGACGGTTGCTTCAAAGGACGCAGCATGTCAAGGTATCCGTTTGCTTTGTAGATGATCTTTCATTTTGCTTGAATCAGCAGTCCGGAAGAAAATACTCTATTTCTGTATTTTAAGTGTGTGGGGTTTTTTTGTTTTTTGTTTTGTTTTGTTTTGTTTTAAATGACTTCCTTGCTTCTTAAGAGAAACATGAGTCTCAGAGGACTTTCGAATGTTAAGTTTATACCAGGTCATTGTTTATGTTGCATGTGAATAGCTTGGGTATCACAAGATTGAAAAAAAGTTAAACTTTTTTTTTTTTTTTTTTTTTTTTTTTTGAGACAGTCTCACTCTGTCGCTAGGCTGGAAGGCAGTGGCGCAATCTTGGCTTACTGCAACCTCCTCCTCGCGGGTTCAAGCAATTCTCCTGCCTCAGCCTCCTGAGTAGCTGGGAGTAGAGGTGTGCGCCATCACGCCCAAGCTAATTTTTCTATTTTTAGTAGAGATGGGGTCACCTGTTGGCCAGGATGGTCTCAATCTCTTGACCTTGTGATCTGCCCGCCTCAGCCTCCCAAAGTGCTGGAATTACAGGCGTGAGCCACTGCGCCCAGCCAAGTTAAACTCTTTTCAAGAGTTTAAAACTATGTCAGACATTTAACTGTAGAATGTAGAATGACATATTTTCAGTGTTTGTATTGAAGCATATATTCATTGTTTTAATCTGTGAAACACTAGTAATGAACACATCTTTCTGATGTCATTAACTGGGAATTCGCTTTATTATTACTACATTAGTGTCTTCTGAGTGACATGGTTAATTTGGTTCAATAATAACTTTTTTTAAAGGTATGGATCAGCTTTGCTCAGTTTGAATTGTCTTCAGGAAAAGAAGGAAGTTTGGCTAAATGCAGACAAATTTATGAAGAAGCTAACAAAACCATGCGAAACTGTGAAGAAAAGGAAGAGAGACTTATGCTGCTGGAATCTTGGCGAAGTTTTGAAGAGGAATTTGGAACAGCTTCAGATAAGGAGAGAGTAGACAAACTCATGCCAGAGAAAGTCAAGAAGAGAAGAAAGGTCCAGACGGACGATGGGGTAAGATCTCTGCCCTGGGACTGTTCATCTCACGTCACATGAGTAGAAACACATCTGACTTTGAAATGTAGACTTTTTAGTGGCATATGTACAATCTTAGAATGGAAGCAGACCACCTGGAGTAGGAGATGGTTGCAATCTGGCTGTTATGGAAACACGGGGTAGAGCATATGGTCCAGTCAGAGGTGGAGAATGAGAAGGGGTTGGCAAAGGTGTTTTGATGACGGTTGAGTCTGGGAACTTCATGAAGTGTGATATTTTTAGAGCATTAAATAGGAAGTCAGCGTGGAGGAAGACTGAAGCGAACTTTCAGATAGCAGCCTATCCAGAGAAGGCTTGTAGGCGATAAGAAGGAGTTTGGTGGGAGTCAGTGAAGGCTGTTTTGCATAAAATGACGTGACCAGATTGCTGGCATCTGGCATCTCATACTGGTAGACTCAAGGGGCTTAGACTGGAGAAAGAAGACCCATCAGGAAGCAGTTTTTATAAGCTAGCAAGACATGGAAGCTGGAACTAGAACAGGGCCACAGGGCCTGTTAGAACAGTATTTGGAAGGTGAAATCAGTGACTGATAAGAGGTGAGGATGGGAGGGTAGGGAGTTGGAATAATAATGCACAGATGTATGACTTTTGCTACTGGATGAATATTATGTAAAAATCGTTAAACATTTTCTTAAACCTAAGACTGCACAATGTAGTTGGAGACACTGAACATCTTGGTTGGCTGTAGAAGAGCTATGCTTAGATTTTTAGAATTTTTTTCTACCATTTTAGTTCTCACTGAGCTACAGTTGCTGCTTACTCACTCCCAGTCTTTCAGACCCAGCCCTTGTTCTTTCTGTAGTAGACTTTGATGTTGTTTTGTAAAATGGAGGTAATCCTTCGGATTTCCAGTAAAAAACCTTCATTCTGATATGTGAGTGTATCACCCATGTTTGCTTATCTTTTCATTGTTTTATTTCTGTAGTCTGATGCAGGCTGGGAAGAATACTTTGATTACATCTTTCCAGAAGATGCTGCCAACCAGCCTAACCTCAAACTCCTGGCCATGGCCAAACTGTGGAAGAAACAGCAGCAGGAAAAGGAGGATGCTGAGCACCATCCAGATGAGGACGTCGATGAGAGTGAATCCTGATCTTTTTTTCATATTGACAAATGTTTTGTTATTTTTATAAATTAATTGTTTGGAACTCTTGTGACTCCTGGAAGTTCTTACATATTTCACCAGTAAGAAACTGATTGGTATCTTTGATAGCTACTTTTTAAGTTATTTTTTAAATGCTCTTGGGTTAGCTAGGGGTGGGGATTGCAAGTAAAGGACTTTTTTAACTGCTGGATTTCTTTTTCCAACTGAGTCCAAACTTTTCTAGCGTCTGTCCACATCATGCATTAGAAAATGTAATTAAGGTAACATTCTACAGTAACTTTTCATGTCATAACCATAAAGATAGTTTATGCATTCATCTGAAATGTGTAACTTTTTCATGTCTTCAGAGTCACAGACTTGAGTTCATTTCCCAGCTCTGCCACTCGTGATTATATAACTTAATTTTCATTTTGCTCATTCACAAAATGGGCCAATACTTTGACAACTCATTTTGAAGATTACATTATAAAAGGAATATACCTGGTGGGTGCATAGTAAGTGCTCAGTAAAGTGTTTGTTCTAAGCCACTTTTAAAAATAGTTTCATTCTTTGTAGAATTAAATGTGAGTGGATTAATTTACCTTACCTTATTACTAGTGGCCAGTTACATTAAGTGCTTTTTAGAACATTATTTGGAAAAAAATTTGCAGTGATTCTATTTCTGAACAAGGTTCAGAAAACATTGTTTACCAAGAGGAATTTAGTCTAATTTCAGTTAGGCACTCATCAGTTCTCCAGAGTGAGTTTGTAATAGCTTGTTTAAAGAATAATGGCTTGTTTACATGTGTGCTATGAAAAATGATGTCCCATGTTCACACAAATTTGGGAAAATCTGGACTAAGACTTAAGTCTCGCTAATCAAATCTCTTTACAGTTAGGCTTCTGTACATTATGTATCTCCGGTAGCAATGTTGCTATATTATTTCCCAAACTTAGTGGACAATGGAGTAATTTCTACCTAGAGTACCAGTAAACATCTCCCAGTGTGCTATAGTAGAAAATGTCTACTCCTCACTGCTGACATGTTAAACTCACTCTTGGTTTACAGCACGTGTAGAAACACCTAAGGTAGCTCTATGCTAAATAATGAAGAGTAGCACAAGAATGAATATATTTGCTGATATGTTGCTCACATTCTCAAGCAAAAATTTGACTACATTAACCGATCTGAGAGTTTTCCTTTAACCTGGACTGTGTTTCTCAAGCATATTTTTTCTTTGTTCACTGCCCAAGGACTAGAACTATATTTTTAAGGTTGTTTTCCCCTAAAAGGACCTTTAGTAAGCAAATTGATGATTAAATGTGCACATGTCTCATTCACCCAAGGAATAAAGCTACTTCGTAATGTTACTAAATTTTATCTTGAAAATAACATACAGTGTTTAAGGATGGAAGAAAATAGGACTGTTGAGATAAAAGGCAAATCTGTTTTCATCCTGACTGCTTTAGTCACTGGACCAGCATCAGCTGCTGCGGTGTCAGATCACATCTCAAGTAGAGGTCTACCTAGTGAGTGAGCAGAACATCATCTTAATGAGGCCTTTGGCTCATCCAGTCAGGGAGTGAGATGAAAACAGGTCAGAATGCAAGTGACTTAATCACAGTCTTCCTAGAATTACCTGTTTATGTTGCATGTATGCATAAGAAAAAAATTCTGTCATGTTCCCAAGGTAGAATTGTAATAAGCATGTGCCAGTGTGAAAGCTGGAAGGGAAAAAGCTATTCTCTAACAGGAGAACATATTCACTTCTCTCCCACCCTCAACTCCACCAAAATAAATCCTTTCAATAGTAAAAGTTTAATAATTTGTGGGTTTTTCTTAAGTCTTTCACTAACTGGATATTTTCACATATTACAGAGGATGACACTACACATAAAATACATGGTTGGCCTATGCTATAGTTATATGACCTTTCTTTACGAATTATGTTCTTTTTCCTCTCTAAAAAAAAAAAATAACCTCAACAGTTTTTGTTTTTTTGGTGTTTTAGAAAGGCAGCATTTAAGTAAAGCATTGTGAAGAGGAGAAAAGATCTAGGACTAACAGTGTAACAGTATGAATGCAGGTGACTGGGAAGAATTTACTACACGATAAGAAGGGAGCTTCTTAAGTGTGCTGGGCAGTGATTGCTTCAGATGTGCATTTTTAAAATATTATGTATGGAAGTCACAATTTAATGGAAAAAACATATCCTGGATGATGACCTTTCACAATCCTGATTTGTTTTTTCTTTTTTTTTTTTTGAGGCAGGGTCTCACTCTGTTGCCTGAGCTGGAATGCAGTGGGACAATCTCAGCTCACTGCAACCTCCATCTCCAGGGTTCAAACAATTCTTGTGCTTCAGCTTCTGCATAGCTCGGATGCCCAGCTAATTTTTGTATTTTTTAGTATAGATGGTATTTTTAGTATAAATTTTGGCCAGGCTGGTCTCGAACTCCTGACCTCAAGCAATCAGCCCACCTTGGCCTCCCAAAGTACTGGGATTACAATCTGATTTAGTTTTACAAATGACTAACAAACTTCAGAAAACATTCATAGGGTCAACAATGTATTTTATTATACATCTTAGATTTATACATTTCATATATGCTTTTAAAGCTTCAATTAACAGTTCAATACAAAATTTAAAAACAAATATATGCAGCAGTGGTTCTCAGGCACAGAATTTAGGAGGAGACTGAAGCAAATCTTTTCACTAGCATACATACAGTGAGTATTATGAACCATGAGAGTGGGATGTTTCCTTCTGACCTAGCTGCCTTTTTGATTGAATTTTGTTAGTGAACAGCTTTAATAGGTATGACATTGCTAACTGGAAACAATGAGATTTTAAATAAATTGATAACCTGTATTTTCTTGAAGTCTTTTTTTTTTTTTTTTTTTTTTTAAATATGGAACGCTTCACAAATTTTCGTGTCATCCTTGCGCAGGGGCCATGCTAATCTTCTCTGTATCGTTCCAATTTTAGTATATGTGCTGCCGAAGCGAGCACTCTTGAAGTCTTTAAGACTTAAAATGATTACTTTTCTCCTAATAGAGCTCCAGAATCATCCAATGAAAATAATATTGTCCATAAAGTATCTAGAGTATCTGCCTAAGAACCACTGCCCAGGGTTATTCAATGTCTTCAGGCCTCACAGGATGAGGTAATGGTATGATGGATTTCTTCTCAGTGTCCCTGGAAAGTGCTTTCCTCATATCTGTAAAGAAGCAAAGTTTAATATAAACACTCAAATAACATATTCTATCAAATGTAAAGTGTATAGATAAAGTTCCCATAAGAGGTTTTATCCCCTACCCCTACTTCCACCAGATTCTAAGCAAAATGTATTTATAAATAAGTCGCCCAACTGCCAAGTATACCAGATGCTAACCAAACCTCACCCAGGATTCAGCTCACAATACACGTTCTTTCTTGTTATTAAAATAATATGTATGTAACATAGTAAAACAGTAATGTACAGAAATTAACCATTGGCTAGTTAATAGGTAAGTTAATTATTACTAATAGGTTCATAAAGGTAGGTTGAGGGAGATTTAATATTAAAGTCAAATATGATTCTTCTACATTTATTAAAATAATCAAAGACTACAATCTGTAGAATGAATGTAACTGTTTCGACTTCTTCTTGAGGATACTGCCATGGAAGGGAGCTTACCATAAGCGTCCTCATCAGGCTCCCCGTTGCTGGCCGAATAGTACTCTATGACCGTCCTATATACACTGTAGCCCAACTGCTTGTACATGTTAACTGCAACTTGGTTAGATACTCTTACAAAGAGATCGACAAAAAATCCACCCTTTCTTTAAAAAAAAAAAAAAGGAAAATGTTAGAATGTGAAACACCCTAGAAAGTAATAGATACATATTTTTTTAAAACATGTGTTTTTACCTTGCTCTGACTACTACTCAGAATGGTAGTAATAGGACTTTGTAGCCGATTACATGGTAATAGAAATTTGTATTACTTAGGATTTATGACAATTACTTTGCAGTATAAGATGACTATATGCATACTAGCATTTCAAAAGCTGCAACACGTTTTCTTAAAAGATAAACTCAAGGCATTTGTTCTATAAATTCACCACTTATTACAGTTTCTCCTGTTGATGAAGTTTACATACATGGAATCATATATTCTTTTGTCTTTTGCTTCTCTCAGTCAACTAACATTGTAAAAGCTTCAAGAGTGGCTGGGCTTGTGCACCACAAGTCATTCACGGTCCTGTTGATACACATTTCTGGCTTTTACTGTTACAAACGATGCTCCTATGAATACTTCTGTTGAGTGT
This sequence comes from Macaca fascicularis, assembly GCF_037993035.2. Classification (NCBI taxonomy): domain Eukaryota; kingdom Metazoa; phylum Chordata; class Mammalia; order Primates; family Cercopithecidae; genus Macaca; species Macaca fascicularis. The sequence goes on from NC_088384.1 coordinate 67,274,938, forward strand.
CTCATGTAAGGTCTATAGCTAGGAGTCTCACTGTTGTGTCACAGGGCACATCTTCATTAGTTAATGCCAAACTGTTTTCCCAACTGGCTTGTACCAACTCACTCTCGCACAGAAGTGAGTAAGCCTCCATTCCACAGCAGCAAGGCTTGGTGCATCAGATGTTTTTATTTTTGCCAATCTTACAGTGTAACTATATCTCAGATTTTAGTTTGTATTTGCAATTACTAACGATGTTGAATATATTTCTGTTGGTTGGCCATTTAGATTTCTCCTTCTGTACAGTACTTAAATCTTTCACACAGTTTTTCCCCCGCTACAGTTCTCTATGTATTGTGAATATTCAGTACTGTGTAATGTCTTTGCAAATATCTTTTTCCAGTTTGTGGTTTGTCTTGTCATTATCTTTATGGTATCTTTTGATAAAAAAAGTTACTTCACTTCAGTGAAGCTGAATATATGATGGCCTTTTTAAAAAGCCCTACACTAAGGCCACAGAGACACTCTGCCATATTCAATTCAAAAGACTTCTTAGCTTTACTTTCACATCTAGGTTTTTAATAAATCTGGAGTTGATTTGTGTATGGAATAGTGGTAATCTGGGAAATTTTTTTTTCCCATAGGGACATCCAATTGTCCAACCACCTTTACTGAAAAGTCTATCTTCATACTACTGATGTGCAGTGCCTCCTTTGCGGTATGTTAAAGTCCATATATTCTCGGGTCTGTTTCTCAAATTCTGTAGCACTGGTCTAGATAACTACAGCACTAAGATACAGTCTCACTCTTTACAGTCTGATACCTGGAGGGGGCACATCACCCATTTTGCTGCTATTCAAGAATATCTTGTCTCTTTTTTGCTCTTTCTATTCCTCTATATGTTTCAGAGTCAGCTTAACAAGTACTATAAAAAATACTTGGGATTTTGACTGCAGTTACATTGGAACTGTGGTCAATTACCTGTTTTACTGTATCCTCTAATCCAGTGATAGTTTATCACTCCACTTATCAGGGCTACTTTAATATCTCTCAAAAAAGTTTTTAAAATGTCAGAGGTCTTGCATAGCACTTGCTAGATTCTTAAGTATTTAATATTTTTTCATGCTATGGCATCTTTTCTAAATTTTACTGTTTGTAAATATATAAATACCATTGATTTTTTATACTGACTTTATATCCAACAACCTTGCCTACCTTTAATTCTAAACATTTATTTCTAGATTCTTGTGGATTTTATATTTGTATAATATCTGTGCAAAATAAGTTTTGTTTCCTCTCATATGTAAATACAATTGCTTTTTATACTGACTTTATATCCAACAACTTTGCCTACCTTTTATTAATTCTAAATATAGATTCTTATGGATTTTATATTTGTATAATCGTATCTGTGCAAAATAAGTTTTGTTTCCTCTCAATCCTCCTATTGTTTATTGTTTCCTGCTTTCCTGCACTGTCTATAATTTCTAGTAAATTACTGAAGAGGGACTAACTTGTCCCTGATTTCAAAAGGAAAGCATTCAATGTATCACTACTAAATATATTTACTACAGATTTCTTGTAGATATTTTTCAGGTTAAGGAAGTTCCCCCTTTCTATTTCCTAGTTTGCTAACAGTTTTTATCAGGAAAGAATATTGGATTTTATCAAGTTTGCTGCACTTTCTAAAATAACCAGTGTTCTCCTTTAGTGTAAAGTTGAAACCACCTTGTTTCTGATGTGTCATCCTATTTATGTAGTGCCAAATCCATTTTGCTAAGTATTTTTCCGGGATTTTGCATCTGAGTGAGATCTTCCTCAAATTTTCCTTTTCCATATTTTGTCAAGTATTGTTATCAGAGTTATCCTCGCCTTAAAAAATAAGTTGAGGAATGTTCCCTTTTTTAGCTTGTGCAATATAGTTTCTGTAAAAGTGACCTTTCAGTTGTTATTTCTTAAATGTTTGGTAAAATTGGCCAGAGAAGCCACAGCTTTCTTCGTGAAAAGATTTTGGGCTACTGATTGAAATTCTTTAGGGCAGGGGTTGGCTCACAACCTATTTTGCTACTGCCTTCAAGCTAAGAATGGTTTTTGCAATGGTTGTTAAATAACAAACAAACAAAAAACTATGTAACCAAGACTTTAGGTGGCCTGTAATGCCTGAATATTTACTATCTGACCCAGAAGAAAATTGCTGATTCTTGTTCTATAGGCTTGACAAATTTCTATCTCATTGTTCTATCAGGAAAAAAAGCGTGTCTCAATCTCACATTATAATAATAATTTGTCTATTTCTCCTTGTAGTTTTGTCAATTTGTGCATTTTTACTTTGAAATATTGTCACTGGGTATATATCATTTTAAACCGCTATTTTTTTTTTTTTTTTGAGATGGAGTCTTGCTTGTTGCACAGGCTAGAGTGTGATGGCATGATCTTGGCTCACGGTAACCTTTGCCTCCCAGGTTCAAGCAATTTTCTGGCCTCAGCCTCCCAAGTAGCTGGGATTACAGTCACGTGCCACCACGCCTGGCTAATTTTTGTATTTTTAGTCGAGACAGGATTTCACCATGTTGGCCAGACTGGTCTGGAACTCCTGACTTCAAGTGATCACCTGTCTTGGCCTCCCAAAGTGCTGGGATTACAGTCATGAGCCACCACTCCCAGTCTTGTTACTTCCTTGATTAAATATTTTATCAATATGCAATGACCCTTTTTTACACTGGTAATAATTATTCAACTATAATTTAACTACTATTAATAAGTATTCTAACTTCCTTCTGGTTAGAATTTGCAAGGTAATTTAAAAATTTACTTTCAAACCTGCACGTTATGCACATGTACCCTAGAACTTAAAGTATAATAATAAAAAAAAATTTACTTTCAATCTTTCTGTATTAAAAATATTTTAATATATTTTACACATATTTCCTGTAAACAATACAGATGGCCTTTGTCTTTTAAATAGAGTCATCATAGCCGGCAGGACGTGGTGGTGGGTGCCTGTAATCCCAGCTACTCGGAGGGTGAGGCAGGAAAATTGTTTGAGCCTGGGAGGCGGAGGTTGCAGTGAGCCGACATCATGCCACTGCACTCCAGCCTGAGCAACAGAGCGAGACCCCGTCTCAAAAAATAATAATAAATAAAGTCCTAAGGCCATTAACATTTACTGTTGTAATTACTGACAGTATTTGGATTCTTAGCTACCATTTTATTTCATGCATTTTGTTTTGCCGGTTTAGTTTCCTTTTTCTCTTCTTTGGGGTTGATTTCTATCATTCAATTTTTCTTCTCCTCTACTTGTTTGGTTTCTATTTTTAATGTATACATTGTATACACTATGTATACATGTATATAAGCATATAATGTATACAAGCATGTGTATATATATTATGTATGTATATATGTATACAAACCCCTACAAATAAAGATTACTTAAATCTTAGCAACTAGTCTCAAATAACGAAGGCTTAGAAACTGGAAGGGAAGAGAGCATAGTGGTTTTCTACTCAGAGAGAGAATCTATCATATAAATACCTTAAATTATATGTGGAAGGTCATAGCTAGTTACAACCCACTTTCTTTTATTATACTTTAAGTTCTGGGATACACGTGCAGAATGTGCAGGTTTGTTACATAGGTATACACATGCCATGGTGGTTTGCTGTACCCATCAACTTGTCATCTACATCATTAGGTATTTATAATTCTATCCCTCCCTTAGACCCCCACCCCCGACAGGCCTCAGTGTATGATGTTCCCCTCCCTGTGTCCATGTGTTCTCATTGAACAACCCACTTTCTAACTCCCTGTTCACTATACAATAATGCCAAATACTTTTTTTTCAACATAATGCCATTAATAAATGTGTATAAACTATAATCATGCTAAAAATTTTCTTCCCTTCTTTGTTTGGTCTAGGGAGAACTTGAAAAAAATCTTAAAGATTAGCACTCTTCTTTTTCAGCTAACACAACTTCTTCTCTTCTCTGAAGGAGTTTGAGCTCCTTTTGCCTCTAATTTGGCTTGAAGCCTTTGTCAGGCCACAGTTACTTCTTTAAAACTTGCCTTTATTAAATCTAATAATTAAGTGGAAATTAAGCTCAAGAACCCTCAGCAACTATTCTCTTTCCTACCACACTTTTAGGAAATTACAGTGGAGAAAGAAATGGCAGCTTGACAACAGGTCAAGCTTATACACACCTCTCTCTTCTAGAATGAAGATACAAGGAGGGGCTTTCTCTTCTATTTATTGTATTACACGACAATGAAGAGGTTTGATATATACAACATGTCTCTTAAAAAAAAAAAAAAAAAGATGCCATGCTGGCAGTTCGCGAACTGTGCACTTAGGTGCCCTAAAGTGTCCCAAACTCATACAGCCACCAAAGGATATTTCGAATGTTCAGGAAAAACAGCAAAACCTTACACGTCAGATATTGGGAAACTAGTTTGAAGTAGTTCACAAGTTCGACATTAGATCATACTACATTCCTCTTAATGACATAATATTTCTATGAAGCTGAGTTTCTGGCAGTTGCTGTGATTAAAAAAAATATTAGGGCCAGGCACAGTGGCTCACGCCTGTAATCCCAGCACTTTAGGAGGCTGAGACAGGCAGATTAGGAGGTCAGGAGATCGAGACCATGCTGGCTAACACAGTGAAACCCCGTCTCTACTAAAGAATACAAAAAATTAGCTGGCATAGTGGCAAGCGCCTATAGTCCCAGCTACTCGGGAGGCTGAGGCAGGAGAATAGCATGAACCCAGGAGGCGGAGCTTGCAGTGAGCCAAGATTGTGCCATTGCACTCCAGCCTGGGTGACAGAGCAAGACTCCGTCTCAAAAAAAAAAAAAAAAAAAAAAAAGAAAACCAATGGGAAACAGGAATGCAGGTGGTTGTGTCAAGTCATCTAACGTCCAACAGGTATACACATCTCATTAGTAGCTAGCCATAGTTATTTAAGAATGAAATAAAAATATTTCTTCATTTTTTTTTTCTAAATGGCTATTAGTTGTTAGGCTATAAATACTTATTAAACAGTTAGAATATAACTGCTTAAAACTGAACTATTTTCTTTTGGCCAAGAAGCACTGTTAAAAATTTATTCAGATGCCAAGGCAATGTTAACAGATATTAGGAGTGTGTGCCACAGTGGCAGGAACACTAAGAGAAACGTCGAGAGCTAGCCTTTGGAACTGATTCCACCAATTCCTCGGCTTATAGGCCTACAGCGGGTCACTGCAATACTTTGCCTTAATTTCCTCATTGGCAAAATAGAAACAATTATCACTTTGACTATGTGACAGAATTGTTGTAAGGACTATTGGAGATGGAGGAACATGAAATTCCTGTAAACTGTAAAGCATGACAGTTATTCAGCCCGAAGGGGAAAAAAATGGTTAGGGGTCCACAAATCCCTAAGTGTATTTGAAAAACTGAATCTCACCTTTCTGAAATCTCCTCTAGTAACTCCATAAGTTTAGCAGCCAAACCAAGGCGTCGAAATTCTGGGGCAACAGACAGAGCTGTGACGTGCCCGTGCCATTCTTCCCTGGCTACTGAGCCTTCTGCTTTACCCATAACTGCCAACAACAACAAAAATCACATTCAGTAACTAGACACTGATTTACACATAAATATACAATTACTGTTCGGTACATTTTTATTACAAAGGAAACTGATAACGAAGTTTTTAAGTACCACCTGAGGTCATCCAGCTAACAGTGCTTTTATTTGAAATTCACTTGTAAATGTAATACTATATGTAGTTCTAAAATCAGAATTAGAACAAAAAAGAATGATATACTTAAAAACACAACTAATTTTGAAAAAAGAACCAGAGTATGTATTTTTTCAAATAGCTACATTTCATATGGGTGTGGATATATGTGGGTACATGTGGATATACATATATAGTTCAGAACTAAAGGTTTTGTTAGTAATGCTAACTCAATGAGGATGCTATGATGCCTGCATTATATACTAAATAAACCATGTAGAATTTTAACAAAAGTATAGAAAGAAAGATTTTTTTTTTAGAGATGGAGTCTCGCTGTGTCACCCAGGCTGGAGTGCAGTGGAATGATCTCAGCTCACTGCAAGCTCTGCCTCCGGGGTTCAAGTGATTCTCCTGCCTCAGCCTCCTGAGTAGCTGAGATTACAGGCGTGTGACACCACGCCCAGCTAATTTTTTGTATTTTTAGTAGAGGCGAGCTTTCACCATTTGGTCAGGCCGATCTCGAACTCCTGACCTCAAAGGATCCGCCTACCTCAGCCTTCCAAAGTGCTGGGATTACAGGCGTGAGCCACTGCACCTGGCCTTAGAATGAAAGATTTTTTTTTTTTTTATTAGAATGAAAGATTTTTTTTTTTTCTATTAGAATGAAAGATTTAAGAAGACTAAGACCATGTCTGTCTGGTTCACTGCCGTTATCGCCTGGGCCTAGCACAATGCCCAAAACAGAGAAGAGATCAGTAAGTTGTTGAATTGTTGAAGAGGAAATAAAATTACAAGCATCACGATTATATTCCAATTCTGCAGTCTAAAGCAATTGGTTGAAATCTGTATTAAAATATTTACCTACTCCACAAAATATTAGTGGTATTATACTTACTATAACCCATTAATTCTCCACCAGGTGCCTCTGCAACTATGAAATACTCTGGCCAGTGGGCGAGGTACTGTAAGTAGAAAGGAATCCCATACTAGAGTCCTGTTAAGGAGTGTGAAAAGTAATGGACAGTAAAAAGTTCTTCATTAAGAGATATTGTAAAAAAAAGTTTCCTTTACAAAGTATACTGTTACTTTATCCCCAGCTCTATATGAGTTCTATAATCATACATACCATTACATGAAACATTTAGGTTATCATTGATTTTTAACAAAATTGCCTGGACATACAGCCTCAAGTGTGGAATGGTGATAGCACTGTCTAATAGAAAGCAGAGAATCAGGACCCCGAAGTTCTACAGTCTACTTCCCTACTGACCATACCATATCTAAATCTCTCCATTTATCACCTGATATTATCTGTTAGCGGTCTGCCTCCTCTTAGTCTATGAATGTCATGTTCCCTCTATCCCTGGTGCCTGGTACACAGTAGATGCTCAATACATTGATGGTTGCATAATTGCACTGAAAAATTAATGGCTAGTTCCTACTTTGACTTCAGCTATGAGACTGTAAAATAACTTTACAACCTAAGTCCTTCCAGAGCCAACTTAATTACCCAGTTTTTCCTCTCCACTGATTCAAATCCTGCATTTCTAGTAATGCAGATAAAAGCTGACTTAAGGAATCAACTATGTTAACAGTAAATGCCTGAATAATTTGCTCATGACTTAACTCTTCAACCTTGGGATGTCCTTACTGACATGTAATCATTCCTACATTTCTCTTCTTTTTACTCTGTACTTTAATGGATGAAAATATATTTCTTGTTAGTATAAACTTTCTGATGCAATTTATCAGAGGACACCATCAATCATACAGAAATATATTTTTAAGTTCCTGGAAAACCTGTTCAGTGTGAAATTCTTCAAAATCTCCTGTGAAGGACCATCATTATTTTGAATACCCTTCAAATACAACCCTTAACATGGCAGGCCAGCCAGTCTTCCTGCCAGCCAGCCTCTGACATACACCACAACCATCTCTCCTGTGGCTAACGGAGGAGTCCCAGACACCCCTCCCTCCCATCGACCTCTAGGACCCAACAGGTTACTTTCAAATATAGGCTCACCTGGATTATGGGACTTTCATTGTACATTTTAAATGTCACTGGAAGCACACCATATAAACCAATTTGCATCCTAAAATTCTTCCAAATTTTTGTCATTCAAAATTCTTCAAAAATCTTTTTTTTAAGTGGTGATATCATTAGTCATAATTTTAAAAGTCCAGATGAACACTGTGGAGATTTTTTGCTTTTCCCATTCAGTTTTGTTTCTGATATGTAGTACTGCTGCCTGCCTGTACCTGTAAGTAATTTTTACTGCTGTATAGTATTTCCTTATGTGAAGAGACACCTTAAATAGCCTGTATCCTGACAATGGACACCTGGGTCATTTCCAGTTTCCCAAAAAAATGTCTGAAATCCTTCTTCAGTACAGCTTAATTTACTTCACCATCTCCTGATTGTTGTGTGTGAATCTTACTCCAAATGCTTAGTAACTCTCCTGCAATAAATAATTTTTGTAATGGTATAACTCAGGGGTTAGCAAACTTTTTCTGTAAAAGGCCAAATAGTAAACATCCTAGGCTTTGTGGGCCATACAGTCCCTGCTGGAACTACTCAAACTGCAAAAGCCACAGAAAAAAAATATAAATTAATGAGCATGGTGTCCCAATAACATTTTATTTACAAAACAGGCAGTGGGCCAGATTTGGCCTATGGGCCTTTTGTCAACCACTGACAAACTGCCTCTATTTCTTCTTATTTTTGGCTTTCAGAAAATGGAATTACTGTTTCCAAAGTGCCTTCCGGAAAGATAATAGCAACTTACATTGTCACTAGCAATTTATGAGAATGTTCCTCTCACCTCACCATCATCAGCACTGAGGTGTATCATTTTTTTAAATCTTAGCTGATACCTAAAATATGGCATCTCATTTTGGTTTTAGTTTACATGTCTTTTGACCAATGAGACTGAACTCCTAATACCTTCTTTAAGCTCCTATATGCCCTCTTTTGATAAATTACCGGTTAGCAGAACCCTCCTACCCACCTATAGTAGACATGGAACATAACCCAGAATCCGAACTTTGTGTTGCAAGCCACTAGAGATGTGGGGTTATCTGTTACAACAGCATAACCAGAGTACCCTATCTTCACATCTTTGCCCCATTTTTCCTTTAGGACAATAATAGACACTGCTCATTGTTACCTCAAATCCTTTATTCACTTTAGTAACAAGTCCCAATTTATAAAGCGGGGCACATTTCTGGACTCTAGATAGGATTCAGTAGACAGGTGGAACATGAAACAGGTGCTGGTCAAGGAGACAGAGCAGGGCTGTGCGGCATTTCCCAAAGGTACTCTTTTTTTTTTTTTTGAGATGGAGTCTCGCTCTGTAGCCCAGGCTGGAGTACAGTGGCGTGATCTCCGGTCACTGCAACCTCCGCCTCCCGGGTCCTGGTTCAAGCAATTCTCCTGCCTCGGCCTCCTGAGTAGCTGGGATTACGGAGTGCACCACCATGCCTGGCTAATTCTTGTATTTTTATTAGAGACGGACGGGGTTTCACCATGTTGGCCAGGCTGGTCTTGCACGCCTGACCTCGTGATCTGCCTGCCTTGGCCTCCCAAAGTGCTGGGATTCCAGGCTCAAAGGTACTCTTAAAAGGGAAGAACACCCTCACCTCCCCCTCTGTTGATTCTGCTGCCGGAAACATGGCTGTGATGCTGTTTGCTCTGGCAGCATCTGGAACAAGATTACAGCCACTCTGTAGAGTGCTTAACCTGCAGAGAGCCTGGCTGCTGGTGTCTTCATGGAAGCATCACCTGCCTGGGACTGCTTATCTCCAGACTTTGTTCACACTAAAGAGATGAAGCCACCTTGCGGAAGTCACTGTGCTTTCTGGTGAATATAGCTATGCTGACTCCTGAGGGGTGAGGTTGGCAGGGGAGCTGGGATGTTACAAATTTCTACTATATTAACAGTTTGTCAGCAGATCTAAGACAACTCTCGTTCTCAGTGTCATTTTTAAAAATTGCTTTCAGTGTTGCTTATGATGTTTCCTGACCTACAAGTTTTTAAATTTTTCAGTACTCCTCTGTGTTTCCTTTCATTTCTCTATTTTCTTTATTCTCAGTAAATCTTCATTCAACCTTTTTTTTTTTTTTTTGTAAAAAAGGATACAGTTTCTGTAAGCGGATCCAAGTTACTGAAAGAAACAAGAGAAATGTCAATAGTAAGCAGCGTTTACAATAACCAGTTGAAATAAGCCTGCTAAAGCTAACAATAATAACGCCACAAGGAAAACAAACCATGTTTCATCAACAATTTTAAGGCCAACTTTAGGGCTGAGGAAGATGATTTAATCTACCTAATAGCCATAATAAGCTGTCACAGCAACTATTAGGGTGTTTATACATTTTTTCATTTAACTGCTACTTGCTTCTTTAAAATTTAAGTTAATAAATCTACATCTCGCATTTTCTAAGTGGCAATAAATTGCTAATGGAACTGGGGATCAACTAGGGATGTAGCTCGCAGAGACGGAAGGTCAAACTCGCCCACTACAGCATCTAACCCCATGGATCCTCCCTGCCTGTGTCTGGGTCTTCCCTGACAATTGCTCCTTTATTCTACCCTGTAAATGTGGTCACTCCCACCACTCGGTTTTTGCTCCCCACTCCTATTCTACACTCCCACCTCCCTGTCCCCACCATCCCCATTCCTATGTGTTCAATCACGTGTTCTTGGTGGATGCCTCCCAACCTGGCTCTGCTGCTGTGGGCGCTTCAACCAGCACATCCCAGCACACCATTCCCGAATCTGCATTCTGAAAACCCACCTCCTTCGTCCCCTCACTTCCCTATTCAATCAGTGGAGCCGTTATTTTGTCAGGCTCAAAACCAGCTACTTTTCGATTGTTCTCCTCCAATTTCTAGTCAAATTCTCCTTTGAGACCCACAGCGATGCTAGTCATATCATATTCTGTAGTCCAGCAGTTCCTAAACTTTTTGGTTTCAGAACTCCTTCACACTAAAAAGTTACTGAGGACCCCAAAGAACTTTTGTTTATATGGGTAATCTACTGATATTTAAAACTTTTTAATATTCACTCAAAAATAATAAATCAATTACACGTTAACACAAATAACTTTACCAAAAAATCACTATACTTCCGAAAACAAGAAACAAAATCCAGTGACAACAATGGCATTGTTTTAACAATTCTGCAACGTCTTGCTTAAAAGACAACCGGATTCTCAAGCATTTGTTATGCTTGCTGCTGAAAGATCACACCTTGGGAAGCTCCACTGTGTACCTGTGAGGGAATGACAGTGGAAAAGGCAAAAAACCTTCTTAATACATCATGAAGATAGCTCTGACCTCACAGAATATCTGAAACAATCTTGGGGACCCCCAAACCCTGGCCCACACCTTGAGAATCACTGCTGTAATACAGTGCAGGGAGTCACTCCCACACTTCTCAACAACTGCTTCATGTCCTCTTGTCTGCCCACCCGCACCCCCACCTCCAGCCCCGCCATCTCAGGGGCTTCCTATTCCATCACGAGGAAAAGAACAGGAAGAAGAAGGCTTCACCAAAGTCCCCCCACCGAACCCACACACACAGGCATCTGCACCCATATGCTACTTGCTTTCCCGTCACCAGGCACGGAGTGCTGGCGAGAGACCCCCTCAGTACTCGGGACCCTCCTCCTGCAATTCTTTCCCTCCTGCATCTGCATCTTCAATTTCTCTTTCCTGGAAGAAACATATAAATATGATGTGCACTGAGCCATCAGCTGCTCTTGAACAGCTTCCCACTGCTGAGACAGCCTGAAACGCTGTCTTCACTCAGCTTCTGAGACCATGGGGTTTTCCTCTCACCTCACTGAGCCACGTGGTCTCCTTTACTTGAACACTTGATGCCCTACGGCGCCATCTTACAGCCTCTTTTTTCTACACTTGTGTTGACCCCCACATTTCCATCTTTAGCCCAGACCTAATCTTGAGACGTCCATGCCCAGATGCCTTCCTGGCCCCTCCACCTGGGTTTCTTGGTGTCCTTGGCAGAGAAGCTCAGGTCTTATGATGGCCTCTCCAAGTCCTGCCCTTCTGACTCTCTGCTATCATCCCCTTACCCTCCCACGCTCACTCTGTTCCAGCCACATGGCCTGCCTCCTATTTGAAACAGGGGTGTCTTCACTTACTGTTCCCTCTATTTGGAAGCTCCCCTGCCCCCCAGTATTCATGTAACTCATTCCTAACTTCCCCAGGTCTTTCTTCAAGGGCACTCTCCCTGACCCCCCACACTAAAGCTGAATCCCCACTCACTTCTAGCTTTCCTTCCCTGCTTCTATTTTCCTGTGTAACTGAACACTAAGCTCCACATGACTCCCCGCACTGTGTTAGAGCAGTGATTCCCAAGGTGTGGGTCAGGATTTGAGGGGGTCCCTAAAATTGTTTCAGGTGTTCTATGAAGTCAGCGCTACTTTATGATCCATTAAGGTGTTTAGAGGGGAAAATGTACATTCTATAAAGGCATCTTTTTGGTTATGTCTTGCTCATTGCTGTGTCTCTAGAACTGGCACACAGTAGGCACTCAAATATTTTTCCAAGAATAAAATATGTGTTAAATTAATTGCAGTGTTGTACATCCACGGATTCTTTCGATTCCGACTGCAACATCTAATATGAGTCATTCTCAGTTTTCTACCAAAATGCCCTAATCAAAGAGGCAAGTAAATAGAAAAAACGGGGAACCAGGTGTGGTGGCTCACACCTGTAATTCCAGCACTTTGGGAGGATAAGGTGGGAGAATCACTTGAGCCTGGGAGTTCCAGACCAGCCTGGGCAATAAAACAAGACCCTGTCTCTACAAAAAATTTTTTAAAATTAGTGGGGTGTGGCAGCACATGCCTGTAGTCCCAACTACTCGGGAGGCTGAGGCAGGAGGATTGCCTGGGCCTGGGAGCTTGAGACTAAAGCGACCTATGATTGTGCCACTGCACTCCCATCTGGGTGACAGAGCGAGACCCTGTCTCAAAAAATAAAAGAAAATGGGGAATAAATGGAGCTCCCCTACTGGCACATTCTGAAGAGGCCACGTGATTCTCTGAAATCTAATATTTTCTTGTAAGTGTTCCTGTGTTATTTCCTTTCTATTCATTTCCATGTAAAACAGTTGTCCTTTCCTAGATCTTCAGGTAAAACTGATTCCCCATAAGGCTTAACTTTTCTTGAAGCTTCAAGGCATCCTGTCACCTCCCATGCTGCACCTTCCAAACTGAAGCCTCTGCCAAGTCATCATCTCTGGGCCACTGCCAAAGCCTCCTGAATGGCTTACCTGCCCAGTTTACCTGCTCTCATCACATGACAGCCCACAGAGCTCAGTGGTTAAGAATTTGAATCCATCACCTAGAATCCACAGTGAACATTTTGCTACACTGGCTTCATCATCTCTCTCTGCCCATCTATCAATCCTAGATTCATTTTGAAAAACAATAGGGCAGTATGTGAAAACTAAGAACCAAGTGGTTCCGATTCAAGTGTCAGGAGGATAGAAAGGACTATGGGATGAGATGGTTGGGAACATTTCAAAGAGGGGTGAGCCTCTCCAGAGGCTCCAGGTGGGTTAAGACCCACTCCAGAGCAGTGGATCGCAAACGGAATGTGCGTTTCTAACATGGTCCCTGTGATCGGGGACCACATCTTTTAGAACCACTGCTCCAGAACCAATCTCCTTGGATGAAATTCCTTGCTTTACTCATCCCCACCTGGGCCAATTCACTTGTGCTTGCCATGCCTTGGTTTACTCATACACAAAATGGGGATGACAGCACCTCAAAGAATTGTGAGGATTAACTGGATTATTATGTGGGCACTCAGAACAGTGCAGGGAACAATGAGTTCAACACAAGTCACCGCAGCTATGAAGCTTAGACCAGACTGGCCCAACAGAAAATTCTTTTCACAGGATCAGGTCGAAACCCCTCCTGTTTCACCCATTTCTCCACGACTGCTCAGGGACAGAAAGCCACTAGATTCGCACTGACCCCAGTTGTCTAACCGCACTTCAAGTGTCCCCACTTTCATGCCCCGCTCCTTCTCTGGAACTTCCTTCTTCCTTATTTACCAATGTGTCACCCATCCTTCAAGGCTCACCCTCTCTTTGAAATGTTCCCAGCCATCTCATCCCATAGTGCTTTCTATCTTCCCGACACTGAATCAGAACCACTTGGTCCTTAGTTTTCACATACCGCCCTGTTGTTTTTTAAAGTGGATCTAGGACTCATAGATAGGCAGGAGAGAGATCAGTGTAGCAAAATCCCCAACTTTTCTAAATGTGTGGGAATCTTCATAATAAAACATTTTATTAAAAAAAAAAAAAGGTACCCGCAAATCAGAGGTCTGGCCTTAACTCGAATCCAAAGAGACTGCATCCAGGGCTCTGGGCACAGCGAGCCTCCCCTAAGATATGCCCTGACTCCTCACAGAGGAAAGGTGTCTACACCCGGGTGCGCAGCTACAGTAACTAAACTTGCAAACAGTAACCATGACTGAGACAGCATCCGCTGCCGGGAACACAGTGATCGGTGTTATTTCATTTAGATACAATTTAACCACGGCCACCAGGTGGGCTTCACCATGTACACATCCCAACAGCTGCTGACCAGCTTCCGATCCTCGCAAGCCCCCTCTGCGGCCGGGCCTTCGGCGGTGCCCACTACCCAGAAGAGGCGCGGCCCGGCCACGAGCCAGCAAGCAGTGGGGCAGGGCGAGGAGCCCAGGTGGTGGGCTCGAGGCCGCGCCCCAGCTCGCCCCATCACCCCAGTGCCTCCTGACAGCGACCACGAGCGGCGGCCCCAGCGCTGCCCCAGAACCCGCGAGCTAGCAGGGTCCAGAGACAAAGTTTGAGCACCTTGGCCAAGGTCGCCAAGGCCGGCGTGCGTCGACTCCAGGCCCACCTGTCCCTGGACCCTGTGGCCCCAGGGAGGCGCCCACGTCGGCCGGCGGGGGTGGTTCTCGCGGGTCCCCGCCCGGGCTTGGGGTTCGGCCGGGAGGGTGCGGCTGGGGCCGGAGCTGGCGGGGCTGGAGGTGGTGGGGCCGGAGGTGGCAGGGCCGGACCACGAGCGGCTGGCCCTAGGCGCGTGTCACTCACATGTTGTTGAAGCGGAACAGGTCGTCGCAGGTGAAGGCCCGTAGCGTGGTCATCGCGCCGCCGCCGCTTCCGAAGCCAGTTAGCCAAGACCCAGCGCCCGCCCCGCCGCCGGAAGTCTCCCGGAGTGCGGCCGCCGCAGAACCGAGCCGGACGGGGTATTGCTTCCGGGCTACGAGTTGCTCGGCAACGACAGCAGCGAAGCAGCTTCCTCTGGCGGCCGGCGGCGAGAATTGCCAGGCCGCTCCTGTAAGGCCTCCGGGGCTCTGGCTGCCCAGAACTTCGGAACCCCTCCTGGGAAGCGGCTGCAGAAAGCAGGCGGCGACACCTGGGAAGGAAAGAAGCTGCTGGTGATGCAGAAACCCAAGCAGAAGAGCAGGGTTCACAGCCACCCGGTGCTGCAGAGTAAATGAGGAATGGGAGAATTCATGACCCAGAGTCGCTTGTCCCAGTGATGCGAGTCGCAGATATCATCTTAAAATGTCAATACCACGTTTAAAACCAAAAAGAAGGCCGGGGGCGGTGGCTCACGCCTGTATTCCCAACACTGGGAGGCCGAGGCGGGCAGATCACTTGAGTTCAGTAGTTCGAGACCAACCTGGCCAAAATGGCGAGACCCGCTGTCTACTAAAAAGAAAAGAAAGAAAAGAAAAGAAAAGAAAAGAAAAGAAAAATTAGCTGGGCGTGGTGGCACGCTCCTGTAATCCCAGCTACTTGGAGGCTGAGGCAGGAGAATCGCTTGAACCCAGGAGGCGGAGGTTGCAGTGAGCCGAGATCTCGCCACTGCACTCCAGCCTGGGCGACAGAGCTAGACTCCGTCTCAAGAATAAATAATAAATAAATAAAAACAAAAAGAAATGTAAAATTGATTTTGATAGTACATTTTACCCATTTATTTTTCCTATTTAGGAAAAATATTTTTCCCTGACGCCACTTTATTATACCCGAAATATCATTTCAACATGTAACCAATCAATACTCAACATGTAATCAGTCAATTAAAAAATTAATGTGATATGTTACATTCTTTTTTGCAAAGACTTTGAAATCCGGTGTGTATACAATTGCAGTGCATTTCAATCTGAGAGAGTACCTGTCATCGGAAATGCTTGTTCTCTATTTAGATTTCATCAATGTATGGTTAAAAAGCAGATTCTCATATCCAAGTGGTTCCAAATATACTGTTTTCAAATCGCTGAATCAAACATCAGTTTTTAAATTTAAAGTAGTTAAAATTAAAAGTTAAAAATTCCTTTCTTCAGGCCAGACACAGTGGCTCACGCCTGTAATCCCGGTTACTTGGGAGGCTGAGGTAGGAGGATCATTTGAGCCCAGGAGGTAGAGGTTGCACTGAGCCATGATTGCACCACTGCACTCCAGCCTGGGTGACACAGCAAGACCCTGTCTCAACAAGATAAGATAAAAGAGAGATAAAATACATAAAGCAAGCAGGAATGCTGAAATGTATTTACATATAAGCATTAAACTGGTCAATATCCACAGAGCTGTAATCCACTGTCTCTGCTGGACACTGTATGACACCGTGCATTTGTATTTTATAGACAAAAATTTTCATTACTATCAATTTTCCTCAGCTTACGAATTTGTAAAATTTTGTATTGTCAAAGACAATAAAAAGCAGAGAAAACCTGGAAACGTGTACTAGACAGGACACCCAGTAATCTTTTTCTGGCCATTTCAAAGTGTTTCATAATTTTTGTGTGTGTGACATGAACTAATGTTGATTTGAATCTTGTTCCTTATGAAGTAGTGAAGGTTTTTGTCATATCTTTGGCTCTGATTCATTGGTATTATAAACATTAGAAGTTTATAGCTACTTTATGTTTGTATCTAGGTAATGGTGGAATAAACATGATTTTGATTTTTAGAAAAAAACACTGTGGATTTAACACAAAGGTAGTACTGAAACCCTGCAGAGACTGGATGCTGTGGGCCAGCAGTTTGCAGCACTAATACGACTTATTATTCTGATTTTGAGGCACAGATCAGAAATGTCCTATAGCTATATGGCCATTCCAACACATGGGGTCAGAGGAACGTGCAGGGAAGTACAGAGAATATCCTGGATATTCACCACCTGGTTCTCCCTTCTCTCCTGTTTGTCTACTTATTTTTAAACTGTTATCAGTTTCCATTGCTGATTGCCGCCTATGAATTAGCATCTCAAAGGGTGGCCAGTAAGTGCCCAGCAAATATCGATTAAACAGCTGAGTGAAAAAGTGGCATGCAGGTTACCCAGAAGATAATGTCATCCTTGGTAGTTTACAAAGAGGGTATTCACGTTATCAACAAAGGTATTTCACCTCCCTGTGCCTTAGTTTCTGTAAAAGGTGCATAATCATAGCACCTACCTCACTGAATTATTATGAAGATTACATGAGTTAATATTTGTAAAGCACTTATAACAGTGCTTGCCACATTTTAAGTGCCATATAAGTGTTTGGTAAGGAAAATAATGAAATTAAGTATTTTGCATTTTGAAGGATCAGAATCTGGAGATGTAGAGTTAGGAGAGGCACAGCCCTCAACCATAGACCTTAGCATAAATAGCTCTGGAGGGGCAGTGGCTGCCCACAGTCCCCGAGGAGCAGCTTAGAGGAGATGGGTGAGGCTTTGGAAGCCACCTCCCTTTCCTCTTATTGTCTTGCTCCCACCAGAAAAGTCTACGTGTTGACACACTTGTTTTATGGGTTTTAAAAATACCTTTCATGGCTATTTACATTTTTAAAGACCTTTTAATAAAAATGATATATGCACATTATTAAGAAATCAAAGACTTGTGGAAATGTACAAAGAAGAAAACAACAAATCATTCAAAATTTTGCCACCTGGGAATAAACCATGTTAACTCACAGAGAATTTCAGTCATCTCTCTATGTAGATTAAGGGGTGAGAAAGAGACTTTTACTTAAAAGGGATTCTAATTACATATGTTAATAAATGAAGTATAAGGTATTACTATGCTTGACTTTTTTCTTGAATTTAACAGAAGAAAAAACAAATCATATGAAAATGAAAGAGTGCCAGGCTCAGTGAGTTACTCTTGTAATCTCAGCACTTTGGGAGGCCGAGGCAGGTGGTTCACCTGAGGTCAGGAGTTCGAGACCAGCCTGGCCAACATGGTGAAACCCGTCTCTCCTAAAAATATAAAAACTAGCTGGGCATGGTGGTGGACACCTGTAATCTCAGCTACTCGGAAGACTGAGGCAGAAGAATCGCTTGAACCTAGGAGGCAGATGTTGCAGTTTACTGAGATTATACCACTGCACCCCAGCCTGGGCGACAGAGGGAGACTTCATGCCAATAAATAAATGAATAAATAGGCCGGGTGCGGTGGCTCACACCTGTAATCCCAGTGCTTTGGGAGGCTGAGGCGGGCGGATCATGAGGTCAGGAGTTTGAGACCAGCCTGGCCAACATGGTTTTGTATTTAACTACTAAAAATACAAAAAAAATTAGCTGGGCGTGGTGGCAGGCGCCTATAATCCCAGCTACTTGGGAGGCTGAGGCAGGAGAATTGCTTGAACCCGGGAGGCGGAGGTTGCAGTGAGCTGAGACCGTACCACTGTACTCCAGCCTGGGTGACAGAGTATGACTCTGTCTCAAAAAATTAAAAAATAATAAAAGTAATAAATAAATAAATGTGAAAATAAAGAGATTGCTGAGCAGCACAAAATAAAAGCTCCTAAAAGTTTCCTGTAAAGTTTAAGATAGGTATAGTATTATATATGTATTAAATATACTTGCAATCTCCTAATGAGGATAATTAATGGTCAAAATCAGATTTTTAAATAGAACTTTCAATTTAGGGCACTATTGACTCTTTTTTGTTGTTTTGTTTTTTAGTTTTTTGCTTTTTTGAGACAAGGTCTTGCTCTGTCTCCCAGGCTGGAGTGCTGGCAGGATCTCAGCTCAGTGGAACCTCTGCCTCCTGGGTTCAAGCGATTCTCCTGCCTCTGCCTCCCGAGTAGCTGGAACTACAGGTGTGCACCACCACACGAGGCCTTTGTTTTTTTGAGACGGAGTCTTGTCCTGTTGCCCAGGCTGGAGTGCAGTGGTGTGATCCCAGCTCACTGCAACCTCCACCTCCTGGGTTCAAGTGATTCTCTGCCTTAGCCTCCCTAGTAGCTGGGATCACAGGTGCCTGCCACCACAGGCTACTTTTTTTGTATTTTTAGTGGAGACGGAGTTTCACCATCTTGGTCAAGCTGGTCTTGAACTCCTGACCTTGTGATCCACCAGCCTCAGCCTCCCAAAGTGCTGGGATTACAGGCGTGAGCCACCATGCCTGGCCTTTTGCGTGTGTGTATGTGAGAGAGGGTCTCTCTCTGTCACCCAAGCTATAGCGAAGTGGCATGATCTCGGCTCACTGCAACCTCCACCTCCCAAGTTCAAGCAATTTCATGCCTCAGCTCCTGAGTAGCTGGGACTACAGGCATGTGCCACCATTCTCTATACAGCCACATCACTTTTACAACTATATATCATCTAGTTGTTTGGTTTTAAGTCTATGATTGAGTGGATGTAATTGTCATTCCCATTTCTTGTTACAGCTCTTCCCTTTCCATTCTTCATTCTGATGCATGTATGGGTTGGCTGAGTTTCTCTGTTGAGCTTTTGTTTGTTTGACTTTGCTGTGCTTTGTTTTTCCTCAGGCTCATGGTGCTGGTGCTCTATTCACAGAGCGCCCTTGTCTCTTAGGATGCTCAAGTGGAATATTGGCTGGATATTCCTGGATCCCATGTTCTCTCCTCCAAGATTTTGTAAACATCATTACTCCATTGTTTTCTGGTGTTTAAAGTTTCTGGGGGAGAAGAATAAGGCCAGCATGAGTTTTTTTCCCCCTTGTATCAGTGGCAATTTATGCTGAAGTCTAATTATAACACTTCTAGAAATATGATTGTAATACTTTTAGAAATAAAACATTTTTAACAGTGCATGTGTTTTAAACCTAGTGAATTTGACAATTTCAGCAGTTTAACACTGAAATGTACTAAAAACTTCAAAACGGAATCACTCATACATAGCTGATGGGAATGCAAAATGGTGCAGCCCCTCTGGAGAACAGTTTGGTAGTTTCTTTACAAATTGAACATGCAAACATGCAACTACCACTTAACCCAGCAATTGCATTCCTGGGCATTTACCCCGGAGAAATGAAAACTTATGTTTTCATCAAAACATCTATATGAATATATAAGCAAGAATCAAAAAAGTTTATGTACCCTGTGATTCCATTTACATGGACTTTTTTTTTTTTTTTTTTTTTTTTTTTGAGACAGGGTCTCACTTTGTCACCCAGGCTGGAGTGCAGTGGCATGATCTCGGCTCACTGCAACCTCCACCTCCCCGGTTCAAGCGATTCTCCTGCCTCAGCCTCCCAAGTAGCTGGGGCTATAGGCGTGCACCACCATGCCTAGCTAATTTTTGTATTTTTAGTAGAGATGGGGTTTTGACATATTGCCTAGGGTGGTCTCCAACTCCTGGCCACAGGTGATCCATCCACCTCAGTCTTCCAAAGTGCTGGGATTACAGGCATGAGTGAATGTGCCCAGCCATTTATATGACATTCTGAAAGGGCAGAATTATAGGAACAGAATAAAACAGACCAGTGTTTGCCCAGGCTGGGACTGATCATGGTGATGGCTACGTGACCAAATGAGTCTGTCAAAATATATCAAAAGTGTATTAAAATGAGTGAATTTTACTTTATCAAACTTATGCCTTAATAAACCTGACTTTAAAAAGAGGAATCACCCAGCACTTTGGGAGGCTGAGGTGGGAGGACTGCTTGAGGAGTTGAAGACCAGCCTGGGCAACAAAGTGAGACCCCATCCTTACAATGAAGAAAGAAGAAAGAAGGAAGAAGAAGAAGAAGAGGAGGAGGAAGAAGAAGAAGAAGAAGAAGAAGAAGAAGAAGAAGAAGAAGAAGAAGAAGAAGAAGAAGAAGAAGAAGAAGAAGAAGAAGAAGAAGAAGAAGAAGAAGGAGGAAGAAGAAGGAGGAGGAGGAGGAGGAGGAGGAGAAGAAAAGCCTGGCATGGTGGTGTGTACCTGTAGTCCCAGCTACTTAGGAGGGTAAGGCCAGGGGATCCCTTGAACCCAGGAGTTTGAGGCTACAGTGAGCCATGATTGCACCACTGCACTCCAGTATGGTTTAAAAAAAAAAAAAAAGAAAAGAAAGGAAGGGAAGGGAAGAGAAGGGAGGGCAGGGGAGAAGGAGAGAAGGGAAGCTGAGATTGCGCCACTGCACTCCAGCCTGGGCGACAGAGTGAGATTCCGTCTCAAAAAAAAAAAAAAAAGAAAGAAAGAAAGAAAAGAAAAAGGAAAAGGAAAACAATAAGCAGCAGTATCAGCACCTTTTTAGAAGTATGGAGATAAATAATGATGGGGGGGAGGGGAGGGGAGGGGAGAAGAAGGAAGGAAAGGAAGGAAGGGAAGGAAGGAAGGAAGGAAGGAAGGAAGGAAGGAAGGAAGGAAGGAAGGAAGGAAGGAAGGAAAGAAGGAAGGAAGGAAGGAAGGATCAGCATAGTCTTTACATTTTTGTCACCGTCATTTTAAGAAGTATATTTGAAAAGCATGAACTACGTTAAATCCCACAGTTACTTGGGCTTCTAGGACATGCTGCTGTTGACTTCTGTTTCCGTGCATTTGATTTGATTTTTAGCCGGCAGTAAAATACTGTTTCTATCCCGGCTGCACATTTTCTTTTTTTTTTTTTTTTTTTTTTGAGACGGAGTCTCGCTGTGTCGCCCAGGTTGGAGTGCAGTGGCCGGATCTCAGCTCACTGCAAGCTCTGCCTCCCGGGTTTTTACGCCATTCTCCTGCCTCAGCCTCCCGAGTAGCCGGGACTACAGGCGCCCGCCACCTCGCCTGGCTAGTTTTTTGTATTTTTTAGTAGAGACGGGGTTTCACCGTGTTAGCCAGGATGGTCTCGAACTCCTGACCTCGTGATCCGCCCGTCTCGGCCTCCCAAAGTGCTGGGATTACAGGCTTGAGCCACCGCGCCCGGCCCCGGCTGCACATTTTCCCCTACATTAAAGATGACTCATAGAATCCTTTATTTATCATTCTACACAGAGTAATTTCTTTTACTGCTTCGTTGGAAAAAACTACAAGCTTTTACCACATTTAATGGCAAACATTTTCCTGCTCATTGAAACAAAACACCATGTGCTCTCTGTAAATAGTACTGACCCAGATTCACATCCATCACTGCAAAATTCCACATTGAAAACAAGCAAACAGCTTGATGGCTCATCTGTTGTTGCTCTGTTTCTTTTCTTTCAGATTATATGGAAAGCACAAAGTGCGCAGTAAATATATATTTTGATATATCCTAAGCAGCATACTTTACAATTAAACATCTTGGATGGTTGGATGCCTTCATATAAGAAATTTTTTGCCGGGCGCGGTGGCTCAAGCCTGTAATCCCAGCACTTTGGGAGGCCGAGACGGGAGGATCACGAGGTCAGGAGATCGAGACCATCCTGGCTAACATGGTGAAACCCCGTCTCTACTAAAAATACAAAAAACTAGCCGGGCGAGGTGGCGGGCGCCTGTAGTCCCAGCTACTCGGGAGGCTGAGGCAGGAGAATGGCGTGAACCCAGGAGGCGGAGCTTGCAGTGAGCTGAGATCCGGCCACTGCACTCCAGCCTGAGCGACAGAGCGAGACTCTGTCTCAAAAAAAAAAAGAAAAAAAAAGAAAAGAAATTTTTTAAATAAAATAATAACTGCGGCCGGGCGCGGTGACTCACGCCTGTAATCCCAGCACTTTGGGAGGCCGAGGCGGGCGGATCACAAGGTCAGGAGATCGAGACCACGGTGAAACCCCGTCTCTACTAAAAATACAAAAAATTAGCCGGGCGCGGTGGCGGGCGTCTGTAGTCCCAGCTACTCAGGAGGCTGAGGCAGGAGAATGGCGTAAACCCAGGAGGCGGAGCTTGCAGTGAGCCGAGATCGCGCCACTGCACTCCAGCCTGGGCGACAGAGCGAGACTCCGTCTCAAAAAACAAACAAAAAAAATAAATAAAATAAAATAAAATAATAACTGGACAAGATACATGCATTGACTCTGAACTATCGATGTAATAATCTATTTTCAGTTTTGCTAACTAGGATGTATAAATTCATTCACTATTCAAATTTAAAACTACAGGTTTCTTTCTGTATTTATTATTTTATTATTTATTTATTTATTTATTTCTTATTAAAACTACAGGTTTCAATTAAATAACGCAGGCTGTATTTATCTATCTTTTCCCTACCAATACCTCACTAAAATGAGAATTAAAGAAAATTTAAAAAGGAATTTTTTAAAGGGCATACATCCATAGGAACAAAAAGAATGGAAGAGGAGACAGTAGCCAGTGGGAACTGGCAACAAAATTTTGTATGCTTGAAAACTCAGCAGACAGGAGAAAGTTAGATGTTAACCAACTGCAGGCGGAAAAGCCAGCAGGAAGCAAGGCAATCGATTCCCCGTGCAGAGTCTGGGCGGGCTCAGGAATTAGCCAAGGCAGGTGTGAGTGACGGGAGAAGATGAGCGCCTCACTCCTGGAGAGACCCAGAAGCCATGTCCCTGAGCCGTCAGAGCACAGGCAGCGAAGAGTGAGGTTGAGATACTGCATCGGAAATGGGAGGAGGTGAAAGCTGGCAGACAGAAAGCTAAAACCCCACAGGCTCCTTGCCTGCTTAGCTCCCAGAACACTGGCACCAAAGTTTAACCCCACCTGGCATCCCCCAGTAGGGTACTGGAGAATTTTCTTGTGGAGAAACCACCTGACCCAGAAGAAAAGCCCCACAGGTATTGACATATGGCCAGGTCGCTACATGGTCACCCTAAGGAGAGGACCACCATACAAGAGGGTTCAATCCTCACTTTCCATGATATGGAATCAATAATTAATGTCTTATATTGAAAAAGAGGCCGGGCATGGTAGCTCACACCTGTAATCCCAGCACTTTGGGAGGCAGAGGTGGGCAGATTACTTCAGGTCAGCAGTTCAAGACCAGCCTGACCAACATGGTGAAATCCTGTCTCTACTAAAAAATACAAAAAACTAGCCGGGCGTGGTGGCGGGCGCCTGTAGTCCCAGCTACTCGGGAGGCTGAGGCAGGAGAATGGTGTGAACCTGGGAGGTGGAGCTTGCAGTGAGCTGAGATCCCGCCACTGCACTCCAGCCTGGGCGACAGAGCGAGACTCTGTCTCAAAAAAAAAAAAAAAAAAAAAAAAGAAAGTAGCTGGGTGTGGTGGCACATGCTTGTAATTCCAGCTACTCAGGAGGCTGAGGCAGGAGAATCGCTTGAACCTGGGAGGTGGAGTTTGCAGTGAGCTGAGATCATGCCACTGCACTCCAGCCTGGTGGACAGAGTGAGACTCTGTCTCAAAAAAAAAAAAAAGAAAGAAAGAAAGAAAGAAAAAAGAAAAGAAAACAAAAACCAATAAGCAGCAATATCAGCATCTTTTTAGAAGTATTTAAATAAATAATGAAGACACAGCTGGAGACATGGTTTGGGGGAGGAGGTAACAGAAATGGGATTGGGAGGAGGCTCAGGGGCTGCTACCTTCCACTGCAAGTCTTCCAATATTTGGTTTTGAAAACTATGTATTGTGTGTATTTTTTAAAAATCCTCCTTCCCTTAAAAAACATAAGGCAAAATCATGTGAGTAAACCGGTGTCATCTGGAAAAACAAACGAGGGCTCAGGATTGTTCAGAAAGGTTACCTGGAGAAATGGAAGAGTTCTGCGAAATTCACCACACTTTACCTTTGAAATCGTCTGCTGGGGATTCCACAGGAGCTTTTTCCAACGAAGTTTTAAATCATTCACTCCTTGCTCACCAAAGAGGTTTTATTAAACACATCTTTGTTTCTCGAAGTTGATGAGTAAAAGGGTCTTATGATTAGTAGATTAGTAGATTCTCAGGGAATGAAATGCCTTTAAAAGGAAGTTGGCTGTTCTTCTTCTTTTTTTCTTTTTTGAGATGGAGTTTCGCTCTTGCTGCCCAGTCTAGAGTGCAATGGCGCAATCTCAGCTCACCACAATCTTCGCCTCCCGGGTTCAAGCGATTCTCCTACCTCAGCCTCCCGAGTAGCTGGGATTACAGGCATGTGCCACCACGACTGGCTAATTTTGTATTTCGAGTAGAAGACGGGGTTTCTCCATGTTGGCCAGGCTGGTCTCAAACTCTTGACCTCAGGTGATCCGCCCACCTCAGCCTCCCAAAGTGCTGGGATTACAGCAGTGAGCTACTGTGGCCAGCTCAGCTGTTCTTTAAGAAAATAAAAAAGCTTATAAATTTCCCATGTCACATGCAGACAATGTGACTAATTAACTGTGCATGACTACATCCGTGCATGCACACACGTGCGTGTGCAAGCAGCTGGCCCAGAGATCCCCCCTCCGCTGCTCCTGTGTGCCCTCACACAGGTGTTAGAGGTGAGAGAAGTCACTTTCCAGCAAAATCATTAAAGTTCGACTTCAGCAATCCCACCTGATTTTCAGAATCTTTTCCCCATGCCCTTCAAGCCCCTTTTCCCTGTCGAAGCAAGAATATAATTGAATATACATAAGGAGGTGAAAACTTGGTTCCTGACATTTGTATGTGAAACCTTTTGTCCATAATGTGGTGATTTTAAACGAAGTTATGCCTTATTCTTAGCAAAACAATCACGAGCTATTTTCTTCTCCTTTCCTGCAGGGTTCTAAGAGCAGCACACCTCCTACATTTGTGTATTTGTATCGGCTGCACAAATGCCACTGCCCCAAATATACCTTGAACTAATGCTTCTCAAGCCAACTCTAATGTGCACGTGAATGTTGTTAAAATACAGATTCTGATCCAGCAGGTCTGCCAGGGGTCTGAGATTCTCACAAACTCCCCAAAGATGTGATGCTTCATCCGTGGATTATGGTTTTCACAGCAAAATCCTAAACTATCTGTTCAATGAGAGTTTGCAATTTGTCAGGTCTCATATTTTCATGTGCTAGTAAAAAATAGAAGCTTTGTGATGTCCTAGCTGCTTCACTTACATATATTTTTCTGATTGGTTAATGAGTCTCTAGCATTTTATTGTTCTCTGCAGTTTTTCTTTCAATAGATAATAGATGCATAAGTCTATTCTGCATATGATTGTACATCAATAGGCTGCAGAGAAAAATGGGAGTGAGAAAGATAAAATGGACGGAAACTGCAATCTGGTAAATAAATGCATTCTCTCTTAATTTGTAGAAGTGGCGAGAAGTCAGAAGCACGCACATCAGAAATAAAGAGAATTAATCACGTCAGCCTCTGTATTCTTCTTGGTAGAGCACCAAGTTTTAAAGAATAGTGCTTTTAAATAATATAAATGTACATATAAATTCTATGTAAATTAGTGAATATGATAAAGTAAAAGGGGAAAAAAGTGGAGGAAAGTTGTTTAAACAATCACTGACTATAATTATGCTTTTACTTAAATGATAATTCCTTTTTGGGAAATACTGTTTTAGACTCTTGTGTAGGCAGAGATGGTTCCTCTCAGGATTTCGCTCTGGCAATGACTGGGAAGCTAGCAACACGTCTCTGCAACCTGCCTTGCTCCCTTTGCCTTTCTTGGTGAAAGTCACCCCTGGCTATGGGCCCTGATGATGCTTTTGACCAGCAGGGAATACTGGGGAAAATGAGCTACTCCGAGCTCACATGCACACACCACCATCACTGCCATCACCACCATCAGCAGTAACAGCAATGAAGTTGGGCCGGGCGTGGTGGTTCACACCTACAATCCCAGCACTTTGGGAGGCCGAGGCGGGTGGATCACGACGTCAGGAGATCGAGACCATCCTGGCTAACACGGTGAAACACCATCTCTACTAAAAATATAAAAAAATTAGCCCAGCGTGGTGGTGGGCGCCTGTAGTCCCAGCTGCTGAGGAGGCTGAGGCAGGAGAATGGCGTGAACCCTGGAGGCGGAGCTTGCAGTGAGCCGAGATCACGCCACTGCATTCCAGCCTGGGTGACAGAGCAAGACTCTGTCTCAATAAATAAATAAATAAAATAAATAAACTTAATAACTAGTTTTCACTTTATGTTTGATCTTCCTACATTGAGCAACCTGCCCCAGTACATTTTTCTTAAACCTTTGATACCCATTACTGCCTTTCTTCTGTTTCACGAGAAACTTGCCAGCAGATAATAGCATGAATGGGTAGGCAGAAATAAGCAGTAGGGGTGAAATGCCAAAGCAGTCAATTATCTAATGATCGTAATAAGTAACATTTAACCGTGCTTATGATGTGGTGCCTGGATGTTCTAAGCACTTTGCATGGATTAATTTATGTTTGCCTTACAGCAGCGACTGAAGAGGAAAGATGCTATTTTATCCTTGGCTAGTAACACATACATATGTTTGATAGGATGCATGTGTCTGTTCCTTTGTAGATGTAACCTGTGAATGTGTTTTTATTTTATATGCACAGACAGTCTTTTTTTTTAACTTTTAAATCAACCCTAGTTGATATGCTAGAACCGCACTCTCTCATATGGTAGCCACCAGCCACATGTGGCTATTGATTATTTGAGACATGGCCAGTGTGAAATGAGATGTGCTGTAGGTGCAAAATGCACACACGACTTTGAAGACAATATAAAAAATAAAAGAATGTAAAATACCTCTTTAATATTTTTGATTAATTGTTGAAATATATTTGAGATATCATGAGCTAAATAAAATTACTAAAATTGATTCTACCTATTTCTTTTTGCTTTTTAAAATTGTGCCCACTAGTAAATGTAAAATTACCTATGTGGCTTGCTTTATATTTCTAAGGGATAGCACCAGGCTAGAAGTACATGTTCCATGGTCCTCTGCCAGCCAAATCAGGTTGAGAATGCATGCTTGGTTAGGTGTCAGTGGCCTTGGTTAGGCAAGGTGTTACTTCTCCCAGGTGTGTTTTTATATTAAAATCCACATTTTGATCTAAACTAGTAGTTTTCACAGCAGAAGCACCTTGGAAGTTTAAAATAAATATGGCTGGCTGGGTTGCCTCTGCAGAGATTCTGATGGTCCGGGCAGCTGGGGCATTAGGAGTTTTAAAAGGCTCCAGGTGACTTCAAGCTGACAGCCAAAGCTGAGAGCCACCTATTCAAATGGAACAGCCGACACTGAGTCTTGGTGACCGACAGTGTGGGCGGGTGATGTTTGCAGTGGGGCCAGGTTCACACTTTTTGAGTCTTTCGTTGGAACTACAGAAACAAACTGTGGAAAGGATCAGAGCCTGCTTTTTGGCAAGGAGCCTTGGAATAGAGTTAAGAGCACCCTCAAATCTATGGTATGAGGGAAAACCCAGCCCACAGAATCATGGTGGGGAAATGGGAAGAAAGGGAAGCAATGGAGCTAATTATGTGTAGTGATATTTCCCCCAGGAAACCGAAGACGGGTTACAAAGGTGAAGGCTGTCTAGGAGCTCCTCCCTGGTCACCCGTGGTCCTCAGGTTCCAAGCCCCTCTTCACAGGCCGCAGGATCTGACCAGCCCCATTCCCCAGCAGTGAGAAATGAGGGTTGGCTATAGTAGTTCTAATGTGTGCACTCAAAGGAAATACTCAGATTCATTAATGTAATGATATTCTAAGTGTCTTATATAGAGCTTCAGAATTCTGGCAAATTCTACTTTTAAATGGGAGACTTTGTATTAGACTCGAGATAAGAAACTCCTCCCCCACCCCCACCCCCAACCGCCTCACTCCAATTGAAGCTTCTCCAGGGAGGTTTCTGAGGGGAGGCCTTGGTTACACTTTCTCAACTATTTGGGAAGCTGAGGGGGTAGATCCCTTGAGTTCAGGAGTTTGAGACTAGCCTGGGCAACATAGTGAGACCTCATCTCTGCAAAAAATAAACAAAAATTAGCTGGGCATGGTGGTGCACGCCTGTAGTCATAGCTAGTCAGGAGGCTGAGGTAGGAGGATTGCGCTTGAGCCCAGGAAGTTGAGGCTGCAGTGAGCCAAGATAGCACCACTGCATTTCATTTCAGCTTGAGTGACAGTCACACCTTGTCTCAAAAAAAAAAAAAAAAAAAAAAAAAAAGGTTATATGCCCACACCTTTCGGAATAATTATTTTTTAACTTCCCATACCTACGTTTCTTGCAAAGCTAGTATCCATGTGGGAAAGGTTTGTGCCAGCTGCCACCATTTTTGATGTTGGAGTAAAATCGATCTTTTTCTAATCAGAACCTGTTTCTTGAGAAAAATGCCAGATGTTTTCCTCCTCCCTCCCTCTCTGCATTCTTTTTTCTTTTCTTTTCTTTTTCTTTCTTTTTTTTTTTTGAGACTGAGTCTTGCTCTATTGTGCGGGCTAGAGTGCAGTGGCGTGATCTCAGCTGTCTGCAACCTCCGCCTCCTGGGTTCAAGGGATTCTCCTGCCTCAGCTTCCCGAGTAGCTGGGATTACAGGTGCCTGCCACCATACCTGGCTAATTTTTGTATTTTTAGTAGAGACAGGGTTTCACCATGTTGGCCAGGCTAGTCATGAACTCCTGACCTCAAGTGATTCACCCGCCTTGGCCTCCCAAAGTGCTGGGATTACAGGTGTGAGCCACCATGCCCAGCCCCTCTCTGCCTTCTTTACTTCCTTTCCTTATCACCTATTTAGGATTTCGCAATGTTAGGTGATTTCTTTTCCGTATTTCCAACTGAATTAGAGTTAACTAAATGACAAAAAGTACTTTTGGTCTCAAATTCATCATCATGAAAATGGGCCAAAAAAATGAGGACACTTAGAATTTTACTATCAGATACTGCCAGATGATTAAAACACCTGTATTCCACACACACTGTGCCCTTGTGAGTCCTAATTGTGCTGTTTCTATTTCTCTCAGACTGCTGGCAAGTGACCAGGTGTGACTAGGTGTGACCAGGCATGACCAGGCATGACCAGGCATTAAAGAAGTGCTCCCTCATTTCAAGTCTCTTAAAGATGAAGGTAACAGCTGCCCAATGAGGATGGAACTGCATTTGTGAATGGAAGCACTCATAGCTGGGTTTCCTGTACTTTGTATTTTCTTATAGATCTAAAGTTGTAACTTCCACATAATATGAACTACTTCAACAGTTTCTATTTCTATTCTATGTCCCTGGGGAGTGGGGGTGGTGCTAGAGTGAAAGGATTTGGCAGTGCGTGCAACATAAAAAAAAAAAAAAAATCCCTTCCTTTGGCCGGCATTCAACTTTTATAACATGTTTTTATTTTTACTTTTTTTGGGGGGAAAGACAGGGTTGCTCTGTCGTCCAGGCTGCAATGCAGTGGTGTGATCGTAGCTCAATGCAGCCTCCAATTCCTGGGCTCAAGCGATCCTCCCACCTCAGCTATAATGTATTTTTAAATTTGGAAATGCATTCTCCTCTTCCTCCACCCAGCGTTATATTTTTACTCTCCTCTTATTCCCTCCAACCTTCACCCAAGTCTGTTTCCTGGCAATTTGAGAAGTGAGAAATGCCTGCGTGGGGGAAAAAGTGGAGGCACATGTTGTGTTGTAATTTTAACGGGGAAGCATTGCCCAATGACAAAACCAGGGACTGTCTTGTGATGTCGCTTTCTGCCCACGCTACCTTTTCTTCTTCTGAGCTCGCTCTCATCCCGCAGAAGGCTGCAAGGCTGCCTCGCATGCAGAGGCTGTGACCTGCTTTAAATCAACAAAGCATGATGATCTTAGTTTGAAGAGTGGGGAGGACAACCATACGGATTGAGCTGTCAATGTTTAGTTCGTTGTAAATATCAAAAGCAGGCAGCCCATTCAGTCCTCATTCTGATCTTTACGGATCTCTCCCACTGATGAGTTAGAAACCCTTTTAAACTCATGTTTTCCTTCCTTCAGCCAGGAAGGATTTATTGAGCACTTACTATTAATATATGCCAGGCACCGTTCCAAGCATGGGGAGTATAGCAGCGAGGAGACCAAGCCTCTGGCTGTCAATTTTGAAACAGCACTGAACTTTCAGCCAGGGCATTGCAGAGGCTGCGTGAGGACAGGGTGGGGCTGTCTGCAGGGCCCCAGCTAACTCCATGTTCAAATTACCTGTGATTTTCTCTAAGTCCGACCGAGCCAAGTACTGTACTAGATAACAATGGAAACACTTTCAGGGGGAGGATGATCTTTTCCTTCTGCTCCTTAACTTTTGCCCCATATCAGGAGGAGCTTCTGAGAAATGTGAGCTTTTCTGCTTAGCCCCTCAATACAACGTCTAACCACAAACCCTGGCTCGTATTTCATCTGTCCATGACACTGTGTGGTGCATGAATATATTCTTACTCTAAAGAAAAAAAAAAAAACCAAAGGATATTTCAAAAATTATTTTCACACATGATTATCATACAGTATTACAATGTATTATGTGCAAAATTCCATTTAAAAAATCATTTACAAAAGTACAACACAGTATGTGCTGAGGGTTCTAGTTCAACAAAAGCCAAGGCTAAAAAAGGTACAAGGTACAAAGCCAACCAAATTAGATGACTACGCATCTTTACACAGTACAATAACATGTTTTTGTAACTACCTGTGTTACATGGATACAAGACCCTCATAGTTTGTGCACCTGCAAGCTGGTTTTATTTAACGTTAAGTTTAACTTCACTACAGGTTCTGATAATGTAGATTTTTTTTGTGTGTGTGCATTTTTGAATTCTTCTCCATTATACAGCACCTTATTTAACTCAACAAAAGCCACATTATACATTACTTGGTTTCTGGTCCCAATAATTTGATGCTGTTAGTTTTAATTTCGATGGAAAAGGGAGAAAAGGTGTTCTTCTTGATTTTTATTTTTCTCAAGGGGCTTTCAAAATTGTTTCTAAAAGCAAATCACACATGGAATAGATTTTGCCAAACCTCATTGCATATTTACAGTATTTTAAGCGTAGGTGGTTCCTTCTATCTCTTTTTCTACATCTTTCGAAGAGCCTGAACCAGCAGACTGCACTCCTCAGTCCTTCGTTAGAGTCCGTATTTCTCTCTCTACCTCTCGCTACATTCATTTCTCTCCTTATTCTCAGCATCATTTGTTTAAAAAACAAAACAGCAAAACACCACTAAACGTGAACAAGAGAACAGTACATCCGATTTCCAAAGGCATTCTGTGGCCAGTGTCAGGAATACGTTGCTTTAAGAAATCCAGCAGTCTCTCCCCACAAAGTTGCCAAAACATCCAGTTACAGAAGAGAGACTTTAAAAATGCAATACTCTCAAATCCAGCAAGAGATTTATTTTTGAATATTAAATGTTAAAATCACATGCATAATTATAGAATATTTTAAAGTTACAAAAATATTTTAAAAACCAATCCTGACAGTTTACCTGCAACTGCTATAAAAATTTCTATGAAATATATAAAAACATGAAGGCTCTTTGTAAAAAAAAAAAAAAAAAAAAAAAAGGAAAAAGGAAGGCAGGAAGGGATGAGGCCATCCACAGGAGTGAGAATCACCTGACGCACTGCATCGCAAACATCTGCTGTTGAATTCAAAAGAACTTGTATCTGAAGTGTTTCTTCTGCACATATACATACATGTAAGCCAACCTAGAACCTGACTGGGGGTAGGTAGCAAACAATCTCAGGACACTTCAACCATCAAATGCAATTCTCCATTGCCAAAAGGGAATCCTACTGTTTCACGAACCTCAGCTACCTTGCGTGGCTAAAGCTGCCCTTGGCTGAGTTGGCCTGTGGATGGCTTAGTCACTAAACGGAGGGGTCCCCGAGGAGGTGACTGCTTTTCAAGCTCAAGCACATAGAAGCCAGAAGGCAAGGCTTCCAGCTCCCCTTTGGATGCACCACTGGGAAGTCCTGCCTCTCTTCTAGGAGGTGGTGAGGTCATCTTCTCCGTTCTGGAAAATGACGCCATAAGGATCGTTCTTGATGCGTTTGTAGACAAAGTGGAAGATGTGGGGCTGTGGTCGACTGTGCAGCTCTGCCTTGATTTTTTGAGGGTAAGTGTCCTCTGCCAGCTGCTGCCATGTCTCGTCAACGAAGAGAAAGAGGCTGTACTCCTCAGGGTCCCCCACCTTGAACTTCTCAGCACAGATCTGACACACATCCTCGGTGGTGATATAAGGTCTCACAAGGAGCGTCTTTCCTGTGCAACCACTGTTGACCTCCTGAAATGCAACTCGGAGGTAATTCTGCAAGTGGAAGAGGAATGTTGAGACAGTCAGAAGAGAAAACTAGATAGTGAGCATGATGGGGGACCGAGTGGGGCACGGTGACTGTGAGCCACTTCCAGGCCCTGTCTTGTCATAATGCCCGATGTCAGGCCATGAGGCTTCGAATGACAAGGAAAGAGGCTGATCTGACTTTGGACAGTGGCGAGGAGAACTACATGATTCATTGCAACTATAAGAAGCAGGAAGTCCAGGCAGCCCTGGTTCTGATCTGTCCATTTCCCTCATAAAGTCTGCTTAAGAAACCCCTGCTTAAGAGTGTGAACCACATCCAATGCTGGGTTTCTTCCCAGCTTGAAAAATAAACCAAATAGCACAAGAGTATGAAGGAAGTCAGCAGGAAGAGATTTAAAATATCTACACACAACAGCATGCACAGTGCTCACATTTTGTTTTTTTCTGTTCCTTTTAAGAGATGAGATCTCACTATGTTCCCCAGGCGGGACTCATACTGCTGGGCTCAAGTGATCCTCCTGCCTCAGCCTCCTGAGTAGCTAAGTCTACAGGTGCATGCCACTGTACCTGGCTTGTGCTCACTTTTGACACACTTTTTAAATAAATCCTAATCAAGGGCAATAATTTAGGTTGAATCACACACATACAAAAAACATGCTGACATTTGACTATTTTTTATCTCCCCCAAATGGTGATTTCAGGTAGCTCAGTCTAATACAAGGCTCCTAGTGGCTCTGGGCACAATGTGGAAAAGAACGTTGATTTTGCCAACTTTTGCAGATGGAGGTGATTACACGCAAGATGGTGCTGCAGGGAATTAAACAAAGACATTTGCAGGCTCAGGCGCTGCCATCATGCCAGGTACATACTATCATGAAATATGTAAACCTGTGGTCTTACAAGATACAAAGTCCAGACCAGGCATAAAGAATCTTAAACTCACATCAGGCTCTCCTAGATTTTGTGACCCCAGATAGCTTTTCTTCTGTTTCCTTAAGAGTGGCGTTATCAGCCGGGAGCGGTGGCTCAAGCCTGTAATCCCAGCACTTTGGGAGGCCGAGACGGGAGGATCACGAGGTCAGGAGATAGAGACCATCCTGGCTAACACGGTGAAACCCTGTCTCTACTAAAAAATACAAAAAACTAGCCGGGCGTGGTGGCGGGCGCCTGTAGTCCCAGCTACTCGGGAGGCTGAGGCAGGAGAATGGCGTGAACCCGGGAAGCGGAGCTTGCAGTGAGCCGAGATCCGGCCACTGCACTCCAGCCTGGGCGACAGAGCGAGACTCCGTCTCACAAAAAAAAAAAAAAAAAAAAAAAGAGTGGCGTTATCAGATGAAATCTAGAACACCCAGTGAAATTTGAGTTTCATCTAGAAAACAAATACATTTTATTCTTCTAAATCTGGCAACCCGGCTCGGCAGTGAAGGGAAGGAGGGCTCTCTGCCCAGGTGCCTGCATGGTCACCACGAGGGTTTCCTGGGATAATGGAAGGGGAAGCTCTCGGGAAGGACAGTGAGCTCTGCACATGTCAGATATGTTTCATATCTGCTTCCAGTGGGGACTTTTGCTAGCCCAGTGACTTTGCAGGAGAGGTGAGCTAGTGGGAGGTGCCCAGGTTGACACTGATACTCTTTGAACCTTTTTTTTTTCTTAAGAGACAGGGTCTACATGATCCCTGTTTGACTAGTGCAGAAACTGAGGCACAGAGAGGCTAAGTAACTTGCCCAAAGCCACACAGCTAGGACATGGCAGAGGCAGCCCCACCATCTTGACCACTAAGACGTACTGCCTCTTCCCATGTGAGAAGACCTCTGTGCCTGTGACCTCTGATTCAGGGGTTTCCGATGGAGCTTTGGGTCTGAGGTTTTGCTTTGACCCCCGAGCCGAGTGCTGAGCATTTCCTTCTTTGGCTACACTCTGAGAAGGCATGCACCTCCAAAGTGAGCAGGGTCAATGAAGGCAGGAGGGGGCGGCTGCAGAAGAAGGCAGCTCCACGGTGTCTGGGGGTCTCCAGGTGAAGAGGTGGAGGAGGAAGTGTGTGTTGGCAGGTGGGCAAAGGAACAATGAACTTTTCTCACTTCCTCTGTTCTGCCTCAGGCAGCCCCTCCCTGGATGGCTGTATAATGGCACCCCAGGGGTCTGCAAACACAGAGTGGTACAGGGACCTTCTTAGTGCAACAGGGTGGGGAGAGTGCAGCACGTGTATTCTCATTCTTTAGGTTTATGTGCTTGAGAAGGAATTTCTGAGAATACTGAAATCTTGGAGAAGAACGAGCTGATCTTGGCTTTCAAAGATGGGCTTGCCTTGTTTTTATTTGTTTTTGAGAAAGGGTCTTATTCTGCTGCCCAGGCTGGAGTGCAGTGGTGTGATCATGGCTCACTGTCGCCTCAAACTCCTGGGCTCGACAGATCCTCCCACCTTAGCCTCCTGAGTAGCTGGGACTGCAGGTGTGTACCACTATACCCGGCTAACTTGAAAATTTTTGTTGTCGTTGTTTTGTAGAGAAGGGGTCTCACTTTGTTGCCAAGGCTGGTCTCCAACTCCTGGCCTCAAGCGATCTTCCTGCCTCAGCCTGTGAGGCGATGGGATTACAGGTGTGAGCCACCTCATCTGACCCTCTATTTTCAGAGCTCTTAAAAAAGAAAAAAAAAAAAAAAAAAGGCCAGGCGCAGTGGATCACGCCTGTAATCCCAGCACTTTGGGAAGCTGAGGCGGGTGGATCAGTTTGAGGCCAGGAGTTTGAGTCCAGCCTGGCCACCACGGTGAAATCCCGTCTCTACTGCAAATACAAAATAAATTAGCCGGCTGTGGTGGTGAGCGCCTGTAGTTCCAGTTACTCTGGAGGCTGAGGCAGGAGAATCGTTTGAACCTGGGAGGTAGAGGTTGCAGTGAGCAGAGATCGTGCCACCACTGCACTCCAGCCTGGGTGAGCGAGACTCCACCTAAAAAAAAAAAAAAAAAAAACAGGTGAATCTGGACATGTAGGCAAATCTGTCCTGCTTTCCAGATCCCTGCTTGGAAACTCATCATGAGGAACATAGAAACAAACCATAGGCAGATGTTATCATTTAATTTAAAACCTTCAAAATATTATTTGAAGACACTTGCCAACTCACTTGTTATTTCATAAACGATGAGCAAATCAGGAATTGTGTTAGCTAAGGATTTCTTTTTTTCTTTTTTCTTTTTTTTTTTGAGAGGGAGTCTCGCTCTGTCGCCCAGGCTGGAGTGCAGTGGCACGATCTCCACTCACTGCAAGCTCCGCCTCCCAGGTTCACGCCATTCTCCTGCCTCAGCTTCCTGAGTAGTTGGGACTACAGGTGCCCGCCACCACACTTGTCTAATTTTTTGTATTTTTAGTAGAGACGGGGTTTCACCGTGTTAGCCAGGGTGGTCTCAATCTCCCGACCTTGTGATCCACCAGTCTCCGCATCCCAAAGTGCTGGGATTACAGGTGTTAGCCACCACGCCTGGCCTCTTTTTTTCTTTTTTGAGATTAAGTCTCACTCTGTCGCCTAGGCTGGAGTGCAATGGTGCGATCTCGGCTCACTGCAACCTCCGCCTCCTGGGTTCAAGCAATTCTGCTGCCTCAGCCTCCCAAGTAGCTGGGATTACAGGTGCCTGCCACTACACCCAGCTAATTTTTATATTTTTAGTAGACACAGGGTTTTACCATGTTGGCCTGGCTGGTCTCGAACTCCTGATCTCAGGTGATCTGCCCGCCTCGGCCTCCCAAAGTGCTGGGATTACCGGCGTGAGCCCCGATGCCTGGCCTTGGGTAAAGATTTCTATAGCCCTCACCCACCTCTCCATTCTAAGAAACAAGCTCATTGGGAATCCCACGTTCCCAAGCAGCAGCTCATGGTCAGGAAAAACCCTGGCCAGGGAACCTGAGCAGGACTCGCTCAGATGCTTGCCTGGTCACTCTGCGCTGTGGACGGCTGCCATAGCTGCTGCTGCTGCTGCTGAGATTCTGGGGTCTTCTGTTTTGGAGAGCGGGCGAGTGAAAAGGGAAGGAGACATCACTGTTCCTCTCCCCTTTCCCAAAGAGAAACTAGGCCAATTGCATCGCGTAACACAGCGGCTGTTTCCTGATGAAACAAAATCTCCATCGCCTGTGCCAAATGCTTCCTCCTCCTTTTTGACTTATCGTCTGCTTGTTTGGGCAGAAATCCTGCCTTAATTCAACTTGGTTTTCTTAAGGACAGCAAACCTTGGGCCAAATATCCCATGCATATATAAATGTAAAGAAAACAGAGCAATGTAACAAGGCCAGAGGGTGGTTTGAGATCTCCCTTTCCTGCCAAATAATTCAACACAGTGGGGACCTCTGAGCTGGGATGTGCTGGGTGAGCCAGCTCTGCATTCCTGGAGGACGAAGGAAGCAAAGCGGGGGCCAGCTGCACACCTGGAAGTCGTCCACAGAGGGGATGGTCCGGTTGGTGGTTCTCCGTTTGTGCCACTGCCTCAGGGTGTCTCTGGTTTCTGAGCTAAGCAGTCGCGCTGCTTGTTCTTCTTGGAAATTCTTTATCAGAGAAAGTGCTCCGTATGCGCTTGTCAAGTAATAGCCTCCTGAAAAGAGCAGAAAGAGTGGGTCCTCCCAGTGCCAACCTCCGCTCACAGGTGATAATGGGATGCCAGCGTTAGAGGGCATGTTTTGCATTTTTAGTATTTCTTCAACATGCATTTCCTGTAGGATCACAGAGGCCCACATCCAAGAGCATGGCACTCACTCCTCCATCCATCCCTTCACACAGCCATCCCGCAGAGATTTATGGAGTGACCCAGGCCTGGGAGGGGCCGGGGGAACACAGACAAGCCAGGCTGACAAGGTTCCTGTTTCCACTGATGGGATTTCCATTCTAGTGCATGAGACTGACCAAGCCTCTAAAGTGTTTTTGTTGTTGTTTTTGAGATGGAATCTCGCTTCGTCACCTAGGCCGGAGTGCAGTGGCACAAGCTCAGCTCACTGCAACCTCCGCCTCCCAGGTTCAAGCAACCCTCCCACCTCAGCCTCCTGAATGGCTGGGATTAAAGGCAGGCGCCACCATGCTTGGCTAATTTCTGTATTTTTAGTAGAGATGGGGTTTCACTATTTTGGCCAGGCTGGTGTCGAACCCTGGCCTCAACTGATCCACCCATCCCGACCTCTCAAAGTGCTGAGATTACATGAGCCACCATGCCTGGCCAAAATTATTAAAGTGCAATTGTGAAAAACGTTTGCTAGAAATAGTTGGGGTATTAAGGCCTGACGGGGTGGTTGGGGGAAAGTCAGGCTTGTGAGACAATCCAAAACCAGAATCCCCTCCATCAGTCCAGACTCGTGGTAACACTTGCTTTTGGCTTTTTCTTTTAGTAGTTGATATTTTCTATCTCTGATAAACAAGAATCTGGTTTTTAAAAAAAGTAAAAAAAACCAAAACAACGAAATGAATATTTTCTAAATTAAGTATACTATTCACTTTGAAAGAACTGTTCGCAAAAATGTGGGTACTTCAAAAATAATTTCTCCTGATTCCCTTTCTTACCCCTTCCTTTGGGACTAACGTGACATCTGGCACTTAGGATAAAATAATTTACAGGAAAGTGATGCTCCTGTGATGGTGCATTTAGGAATGATCTCTTATGTTCCTGAGGAGTGTAAAAGGGCTGACGACCCTGTAAGATGCGTATGTATTCCTTCATAGTTTTTGTTGTAACATATGACTAGGTGTCTGGGGAGGAACTTACGGTCTCTGCGCTGAAGAGCCACTAGGGGTCGCCCCAAATGTTTATTAAAAATTCCCTAACTGGGCACAGCACATTTTAGATGTAGAGACATTCTTTGTCAAAATACTCACTGAATCTCTACTGGGAGCCACAGCTACAGAGGAGAAAGTAGGTTTGTAAGAAATAGAATCTGAGTCCTCACTCTCCAGAAGTTTATGAATGTGTGTTTTTTGTTTTGTTTTGTTTTGTTTTTTTAAAAAGACACTGGTAATTTATGCCTGCAGGGACCAGAAGTTAGTTTGGTGAAATGAGTTTTGTGCAGAAGTGTCACCTTTAGGGCCAAAGTATTTAACTGTTCATGTGAGACCCTGCGGAAGCCTCTCTCTGGTCAATAAGTGGCAATATGCAAGATGGCAACTGTCCCCTCCATG
The DNA here is from genome assembly GCF_037993035.2 of Macaca fascicularis. Lineage (NCBI taxonomy): Eukaryota > Metazoa > Chordata > Mammalia > Primates > Cercopithecidae > Macaca > Macaca fascicularis. The sequence continues at coordinate 67,314,060 of NC_088384.1, forward strand.
TGGATCAGGAGCCGCACGCCCTGCAAACTTGTGCTGGACGTGAACTCGAGAAAGAAAAACACCCTTCTTGTTTTCAAGTTGCAGATAAAGACTTGAGGTTATTTTTTCCTCCAGTATAATCTGGGTCACCCTGAGCCATGCGCTTTCCCTTGATCACATGTCAAGCTTTCTGTGTATAGAGTGATCTGAAAGGTTTTTCAGACCTTGCCACCTACAGTATAATCACCCTAGTTAAGAGTTTTGAATTGTTGATCTTTACCAAATATTTGCCCCACAAACAAATCAGCAGGTGACTGTGTGTGAAACTCAGTAATCCAGAATACAGATGCTACATGAAGAATTTCAGGAGAAATCAGTATGAATGTAAGTATTCGGGAAAGGCTGTATGGAGGGTCAGGATTTGAGCAAGGACTTGGAGAACTGTTACAATATTTGTGGGGGTGGTGGGGGGCTCCTTTGGACTTCAAATTTTAGACTCCCTAGCTCTCATCTGTTCAGGACACTAAGGAGAAAACTCAAATGCTGGAAGCACAGAATTGACCACACTTTGAAACATGTGGATGCAATTAGAGAAGGTTTTAAATTTCAGCAAAACTATAACCCTACCACAAGAGCTGTGCAATTCTAAGGGATTCTATGACGCCTTTTTGGTAAATGAGAATACCTGCTTAAACAGCAGAAAACAGACGTGGCTGCTACCCCGCAAACCAAAGAGGACTTTGGGCAGGCACGGAAAAGTCCAATCTGTATTTTTGCCACTGCTCAGTAGCCTCTTCCTCCCAGGCTGCATGGCTTCAGTTCGATGCTACGTAGGCCTGGTCTGTGATCACAGCCAACCCGACTAGGCTGCCTGCTCTCCCAAGGAAGGCAGCCAAGAAGCCCCAGACACGGTTAAGTGGAAGCAGGCTCTATTTAAGTGCGAGCTCACCAGCCCCTTTGTGTCCTTACTAGTTGTGCCCTTGTCTTTCTTGTGGGATTCGTGGAGGAGATGACAGCCACCTGTCCATTAGTCATCAACACAGGGCCTTGCCCTGGGCCAATCTGGGAAAGGGGCAGGAAGTAGCTGTCTCTATCCTTGGGCCACAAGATACAAGCAAATGTTTGTCCTGAGTGCACATTGTCAGTAACAGAATCGACTTTCTAAGTGAAACCGGCATGTCTTTTTCCCCAAAGCCCTAAGAGCTCTACATACTTATTACTAGAATTAAACATGATTGAAGCTTGAAAAAGAACAACCCAACCCCAAACTGTATTAATAACAAACATTACAGTGGAAGGAAGGAAAGCATGCCATGTAGACTAACATGCTTCTCTTGATCCCTGGGCAAAACCACATGTTTGGCCTTGTCCTGTCTAATCCCAGGGCAGAGCAGGCAAGAAAAGCTCCAGGGAGGGCCTCAGAGGCTCATCAGGGAGTGTCTGGTTCCATGGTTAGGAATATTAATGAGGGGACAGAAGAGGCTAAAGGGTGAAAGAATGAAAGAGGCCCATTCATACCTGCCTGGGATGGGGAACAGGAGGAGAGCGATTCATCCCACATTCTGAGTCAGCACTACCCATGACCACGTGGGAAGGGCATAATTGGGCTCCAGGGAGGGCGGTCTCTCCGACAGAAAAAGTAGGACTGAAGAGACTAAGGGGCACATTCTGGGGTGGTAAAAATGCACTTCATTCCCTCCAGGGAAAATGCTGGGATGACTCATTCCTTAGGGAATCCTGTCAGAGATGGACCTTTCCACTCAAGCCCAGACTGAAACTCATCGGAAAACAACAACAACAACAACAACAACAACAACAACAACAACAAAACCCCATAACAATCCCCCCCTAGGGCTTGTCTGGGTTTTTATCTGGATATATTAAAATGGATTAAGAGGATTCACAGTGCACAGGCCCTGATTTGTTCTCCTTTAAAAAGATAAGCTCACACAGAGTCCCAGTTATGTCTGCTTTTCAAGGCTGTGCACTAGTGTGCCAAACATCCTAATCATTTCCATGGTAAAATACCTAAGCTATGTGTAAGGAGAAGGAATTTCTGCTAAGACATGTTGGGGTTAGGCAGACATAAGAAGAAGGAACCCGACTGCCAAGGTAAATTGAGAGCAAACTGCACGGATTCCACATCCCTGTGTTTTTATTATAAAAATGAAAAGATACTTTAAAAAAAAAAAACTGGAAAAAATTTAATACTGTTTTTACCTTAAAAGTGAAATTTTAAAAAATAAAAACAAAGCCAAGCTTTTACCCATTTCACTAATATAAGAGCAGGTTATTTTTCTGGCAATGGAAATATCCTCAACAAAAGTTTATAATTTTCTCTTGGAGTCAAAGAAACCATTTCTTCAAAAAAAAAAAAAATGGCATTTATTCTACTGAACGTAGTTTTTTTATTGCCATTAAGCAATCTTAGTGAAGCATAGTTAAGATGGGGTTATATTTTTTCTTTGTGTTTTTCCTGGCTTTTCCAAATTTTCTACCATGAGTATGTATTACCTTTGCAATCAGAAAAAGCTTAGTACACTCTTTTAAATTAAAAAAAAATTCAGTTAACACTTAAGATGTCAAAAAAAGCACCCAAGTAACTGCTTAATGGGTGCAGAATTTTATTTTAGGGTGAGGAAAATAGTTTGATGCTAAATAAAGGTGGAGAATGCATGACATTGTGAATATACCAAATGCCACTGAATTATTCACTGTAAAATGATTAATGTTATATTACATGAATTTCATCTCAATTTTAAAAAAATGAAAAAAATAGCACCCAGTTCCTTCAACTTTTCTCAAAAGCAGTTACCTTCTCCATGTAACAGCGATGGGTCTAGGAGCTCCATCATGTACTCGATTTCAGTGTCCAATTCAAGCATGTCACACTGGGCTATGACATAGGTCAGGACTGGCAAGAAGTCATCAGCGCCATACATCCTCCCTGAGAGTAGGAAGAAAGAACGAGATGGAATGTTTTTACCAACTTTTCTTTCTTTCACATCCTACTTGCTGCTTTTATTAGACAGCAAGGAGTCATTCTGGGGGACTGTGCTATTTATAAACAGAGGTGGGTGTTTCTGGAATCCTATGTAGCCTGTGACCCTCCCAGCTGCTAATGTTAGAGACCAGCCCTTACAGTTTCAGAATGAATGTCTATGAATCAATGAACACATTACAGATTTTTTCCCCATTTTATAATTTGTATAAAATTATATGATAGAACAGAATGCTCGTTAAAATATTTTAATTTTCAGCAAACAATAAATAATATTGTAAAACACAAAATATTTACTTATGCTAATTCTTTGTGTCTTATTTCCTGTTTCTTGCTGTGCACATTATTCACGAACATAATGACAAGACCAAACTCAAACCAGGAATAAGCCAACTTTGCTCTGTATTTAATGTGAGCACACAGTTAATTCGGTATATGTTGAATATACACATTAATCAATAGAAATATATGGCAAAAAGTGTTAGTCTTTACTTCTAGTTTTCTTTACATCAGTGGTTCTCAACTGGAGATGGTTTTGTCCTCCAGGGGATATCTGGCACTGTCTGAAGACATTTTTCATTGACATAACTGGAGGGTGGGGATGCAGATGACATCTGGGATGCTGCTAAACTTCCTACAGGAAGCAGGACAGCCCCTGATTAGAAGATTAGAAGAATTATTCTGTCTACATCAAGTCTTTAGTGTGTGTGTTGAGAAACTGTGCTTCAGAAAAGCAAAATCCCGTGCAGATTATTATTTGGTGAATTTTTATAAATGACTGTGAACTATAGAAAATATGTTTCCTACATGTGAAATATGCTCGCAAACTTAGGAGGTGATGTTCACATGCTATCATTACCAGGCCCAGGAGCTCATATTTTAACATCTTCACTCAACAGTTCCCAAAGTGCACACACATTCCTGTCTACTCAAGCAGTGGTTAATAGAGCCTGTGTTTTCTCTCTGCTGCTTCTTCATTAAGCAATTTCACTCAGAAGAAAAGTTCGTAATCGTCCTCGGAATTACAATAAGCTTACTGAAGACCTGGGACAATGCAAGGCTCCATCACTATCCATGATTCATGGTTACCCCTGCATCTACAGGAAGCAGCAAGGCTAAATCCGAGGGCTGGCTTTCCAAGTTTGTAACTCTTTGGTGAATTTCAATTATATTGATTCGGCTTGTAGCAAAGAAGGGCTAGCCAATGAAATGGCTCTAATGAGGCCTCATTATGACTGAATGCTCCGAGTTCCTTTCACATACTATCGGTCATTGACACAAACCCTCATTGGCCAAAATGTTGTAATGATACTCGCTGATATTTCCATTGCACTTGGGGCTATGTGTGAGCTGTCTCAGCTGATCCCCACCTTATGAAAGAAAGGGTGACATCCAGCTAAAGACGCAGAAAACTACAGCGTGCAAGGTTGATTAAGGGGACCAAAGTCCCTCAGTTAATTTTCTTCTTCTTGGAGGGAAGATTTGAACTCAGACTCCAGAGACTGAATTTGTAACCATACTCTGAACTAAATCTTTACTTAAATCAGCCAGGTACAAAAATCTTGTTGCCCTCATCTGGTTACATTTTAATCCGTTGCATGTGGCTAATTCGCCAGATATCAGAGAATCACTTGTAGTTTTGTAAGGCACTTGGTGAAATCAAGAGACCAAAGGGAGGAGAAATTGGGAATCAGAAAGCCTGACAGGAGACAGGCCTGTCTCTGGCCCGGGAGGGAAGCGGCATGGAGCCTGGGCTTCCAGCGGCCTCACCTGAGTTGTTCTCCATGACCGTGTAAATGAGCTTGCAGACCCGCAGCAGCAGCATGACCTTCTTTTCTGGTGAATACATCTTCTGCATGGTCATAAACTTGACTTTGATTTTCTCCACATCCACAAAATCAGGGGTCGGGGCGAAGACCCCCAGCTCCTGCGGATTCCTCTGCCGCACAAGCTGCAGGTTCTCCTTGAGTTGCTTCCATGAGCCGTCGGCCATGTGAAAGTCCTTCAGCATGGCCTCCACGTGCCCCTTGAGAGGCTTCAAGATGCACTTGTGCATGGCTTTTTCCAGCACCACATCTGCCAAAGAAAGTGTAGCTACTATGACCATTGTCTGAAGAAAGAAGAAATGCAACATCTGCTTTCTTATAATGGACGTCTGCAACTCTATGCATTCACTGCAGGCACACAAGTTGTACACCTTAACATCCAACCAACAGACAACACCAAGCAGCACCATGACTCACAGGTTAACATTTTTTTCCTGAAAAGCCGGGAAGACCTAATCTTCCCCAATGATGTATAACTTGCATATAACCAATACAATGAAATATACTTGTTTTAATTACTTTCATGCCCTATCCCTATAAGTACAGGCAAATATGCTAGAAGACATTCTTTTGACCTAGTCCTTCAACTGGTCATCCAGTTAACAGGAGAGCAAAGATGTTATCTTAAAGGAAGGATTTTCTAATAATGAGGGGTCAACATCTCTTAGAATACTTTCTGAGGAGGGCCTGGCGTGGTGGCTCACATCCGTAATCCCAGCAATTTGGGAGGCTGAGGCAGGCAGATCATTTGAGGTCAGGAGTTGGAGACCAGCCTGATCGACATGGTGAAACCCCATCTCTACTAAAAATACAAAAAAATTAGCTGGGCGTGGTGGTGCACGCCTGTAGTCCCAGCTACTGGGGAGGTTGAGGCAGGAGAATTGTTTGAACCCAAGAGGAGGAGGAGCCAAGATTGTGCCACTGCACTCCAACCTGGGCGACAGAGTGATACTCCATCTAAAAAAAAAAAAAAAGATATTTTCTGAGGAAGCAGATCCACCTAAATATAATATGTGATCTTGGATCAGATTCTGGACTAAAAAATTCTTCATTTGCTGTAAAGGACATTAGTAGGGCATTGAATACAGCCTGCAGACTAGGTTATAGTGCTAACAAGGCATCAGTGTTAATTTTCTAGGTCTGATAATTACACTGTAGTTATTAAACAGGAATAGCCTTGTTTTTAGGAAATATGCATTGAAGTATTTAGGGATAAAGGGATACAATGTCTGCAACTTAAATGGTTCAGAAAAAATGAGAGAGAGAGTGTGTGCATGTATTTGTGTGCACGTATGTGTACGTGCGTATATGTGTGCCTGTATGTGTGTGTGTGAACAGAGAGAAAGAAGAATGAGGCAGATGTGGCAAAGTGCTAACATTTGGGAATCTGAGTGAAGGGTAGATGTTTCTTTATGCTATTTTTGCAACTTTCCTGGAAGTCTGAGATGATTTCAAAATTAAAAGTTAAAAATGTGTGAAATGTGTTCCTGTTCTGAGTTAGGAAACACCTTTGGGTGTGGGAGGCGTTATTCTTCCCTCCTTCTTTGAATGGTTGCCCAGTGGAGTAGCTTTCTTGGCTAATACCAAAATGACCAGTACCATAAATCCAGAGATATGGGCTGAAGACTATTTATATAACAATAACTCTCCTGCTTTGTCAATAGCAGCTTTTTGATCTCACATGTTTGCACATTCTCATCTAAGCCCCCTGGGTTCTACTGCAGCATCTACACATAAAATCATGACTCCTTAATTTGATTCCATTTGGGAAGCCAATGGATCCACTTACATATGAGATTAGAAATAGTTAAGTTAGGCTGGGCATGGCGAATCATGCCTGTAATCCCAGCACTTCGGGAGGCTGGGGTGGGCAGATCACTTGAGGCCAGGGGTTCAAGACCAGCCTGGCCAACATAGCGAAACCCCATCTCTACCAAAAATACAAAAAATTAGCTTGGTGTGGTGGTGCACGCCTGCAACTACTCCAGAGGCTGAGGCATGAGAATCTCTTGAACGCTGGAGGCAAAGGTTACAGTGAGCCTAGATCCTACCACTGCACTCCAGCCTGAGTGACAGAACGAGACTCTGTCTCAGAAGAAAAAAGAGAAAGAAAAAGAAATAGTTGAGTTGTCTCTCTGGCCTTTGGAATTCCTGACACTGGATCAGATCATATTGAGTTCAAATGATTACCCATTATTAGAATGGCCAGGGACAAATAGAAATCTAATCCAGAGGTATAAACAATGAAAACAATCCCTCAAGGTTAAAACTGAGGCCAAAAGTTAACGCTGACCCCACAATCATCAGATTCCCCTGCCCAAGTTGTTGTTTTTGTTTTTCTCCTCCTCCATCTTATCCAGGAGATCTCCTTGTTTAAATACAAAGGTTTATGTAACTATAGAAATCAAGGTTGATGCCAAGGAGGTTATAAAGTAGGAACAAAAGCAGAACAACTTATTCACATCTGGCATTAAAACAAATTACTTGGTTTACATTGGTTGCTTTGTGTCAATAAGCTCGTGCAACTTTATAGCATCTTTGACTTTACCTTATATCATCTTTATGATAAAAAATTAATAACAGCAATTAATATTTAGTGCTCAGATGGGCCAGGCTCCATCTAAGTGCTTTACTTCACTATCATCCAATCCTTGCAACAATTTTATTATTTTTGCACAGTACTAATATTATGTCCATTTAACAGATAGAGAAACTGAGGCTCAGAGATGATTAATGGCTTGATAGAAGCCACACAACCATTTTAAATAACCATTTATACAACTTTTCAAAGTAAATAATCTTTTAATTGTAAAGTTCAAGTCACTTTATAAATACTTGCCAGTTTATTCCTCTCATCCAAACATTCTGAAAGCTATATTCATGGTTGTAAGTGACCACTACTTGGTTAAAATAGGGTCACCACGGGAGGACAAAGGCCATGTCAATCATTAATTAGAAATGTACACGAATGTCCACAGTAATATAATTTATAATAGCCCCAAGTTGGAAATAACCCAAAGGCCCATTTGGACAGAAATGAATACACTGGATATATTCATTCAATGGAACACTACAATGAAATTCAGACAATTGAATGTATTTATTCAATGAAAAAGCTCACATTACTGCTCCAGAACAACATGGATGAATCTCACGGACACGATGCTGTGTGAAAGAACCCAGACACAAGAGTATCTCCTACAGCATTTCATTTCTATGAATTTTCAAAAGCAGGCGGAACTAACCTGTGGGACAGAAGTCACCACGGCAGTCCCCCCCTTGGGGAGGATCTGGGCTGGGACAGGACACCAGGGATTGGAGATGTTCTGTATCTGGATCTGGGTTGTGTCTACATGGGTGTGCATGTGTGTAAAATTCTGTTGAGCCGAGCACTTAAGATTTACACACTTTATGGATGTAAGTTAAACCTCAATAAATGTATATGAATCAGAGAAACAGAAAACAACTGAAGACCTGGATGAGATTTTCACCTTGAACCCCAAGGGCAACTTTTATCATCAGAGCGAGCCCGGTCACCTCTGGGCCAGAGAGTTAGTACACATCACCCCCAAAAGGCTCCCAGCTGCACCTGGGGAACAATGACAGCAGAAAGGTCGTTACTAGCAAGTTGGACAGGCTCCCTTGTGCAACTCATCCTTGCTGCCAGGCAGGGGTGCTGGCCTTCGAGAGGAATTCCACCCTTAGGTATAAAAGGGGCTGTGGAAATCTCTTAGGAGGGTTGAAACCTAGGACCAACTGCCAAGGGGGTAGCCCATTGTCTGAAAATAAAATGAAAAAGTAATTGCTAGTGGTAGATTTTAGTACATTTTTCTTTAAGATCATAATTTAAAAATAAGGAAACTGGTCCCTGCATGTTTTTTCAGAGGTTTACCCCATTCCTCCTCCCCACCCTCCCCAAATCCTTAATAAACATAAAGAGTAGGGGACAAGAGCCTAAATGAAAAGAGGGACCCAAGACCCAACTGGCTCTCTCCAGTAGGGAAAGCAAGGTTCTGCTCATAAAGCAAGAAGGAAAAAGGATTTGAGGAACCCAAGAACAGACGATCTTTCATATCATGAACCACCTCAGACAAACGAGGAAAAAGCAAATTGGTCACATTTCTCATAAATTACTACTCTCCATTGTTTTCTGTGATCTCTGTTTGCATTAACTGTTAATTCCTGGAAAACAAAAAAAAATCTTTTAAACTCTCAGAACAATGACACTATTCTAGCCACTTTACTTGCACTGGATCTTCAAATCCTCAAACAAACCCCATCCAGGGAGGGGGAGGAATACTATGTTTTCATTTCACAGATGAGGAAACCGAAACCCACGGACATCTTTGTCAAGGAGCTATCAAGAGCGGGAGCCAGGACTTGAACCCACAAAATGTTTCCTGAGTTCTTGGAGTAATGTCAACTGTATTCATCCACAAGCACGCATGCAAAACAAACACCTGAAACCGTTACAGATGAATAAGGTGAGTATATGCTTTTGAAGCTCATTACTGTCTTTTTGTTGTTGCTGTTGTTGAGATGGTGGGGGTCTCACTATGTTGCCCAGGTTGGTCTTGAACTCCTGGTCTCAAGGGATCCTCCCACATCAGCCTCCCAAAGCACTGGGATTACAGGCATGAGACACCATGCCTAACCTCACTCATTTCTTTTCTATTTTTCTTTTTCTTTTTTTTTTTTTTTTTGAGACGGAATCTCACTCTGTCCCCCTGGCTGGAGTGCAGTGGCCGGATCTCAGCTCACTGCAAGCTCCGCCTCCCGGGTTCAGGCCATTCTCCTGCCTCAGCCTCCCGAGTAGCTGGGACTACAGGTGCCCGCCACCTCGCCCGGCTAGTTTTTTTTTTGTATTTTTTAGTAGAGACGGGGTTTCACTGTGTTAGCCAGGATGGTCTCGATCTCCTGACCTCGTGATCCACCCGTCTCGGCCTCCCAAAGTGCTGGGATTACAGGCTTGAGCCACCGCGCCTGGCCTCTTTTCTATTTTTCTAATAACAACCAAACAGTAAAAAATCGTTCAAACCACAACATATTGAATTTTAGAAACAAAATGTTTCTAAATGACCAAAACTGGAAACAAGTTCTCTGAAAATATTTATCAAGATTATATCAACTGGCCCCAAAATAATTCCTAAGAGGAAAGTGGTAGAGACCATAGCAATTGCTGGCTTTTCCTTGACTAAATGTCACTTACTGTAATAATTTATAGGAAGTATTCAATGTGTTGGCCCCTAGACAAGAAGTGATTCATTCATATTACTTCTCCAAGAATTGATTCACTCCTCCATTAAGGATGAGAGACAGAAACCTTGACCCTGTCCTTCATGCTGATCACCTATAGCATGGATTCCAGAGGCTGGAGACAGACAAAGAAACATCACAACACCAGCAATGCAGTGGCTTTGTTTGTGCACTTTCTGCATTTCCGATGCTGGCCAGAAGGCAGTGAGACTCTGAGAGGCAAAGCTGAAGACTGGAGAAATTGCTTGTGTTAGAAAGAGCCCTGGGAGCCATGAAGAGGCCAAGTCCCTTCCCCTCTCACTGCCACTGTCTGGACGGCCATCAGAATCCTTGTCCACGGAAGGCAAGACAGAGCCAGCAGTCTGAACCTAACTGAGTTGCTGATTGTTAAAACAATACAAAGTAAAAATCACTATTCTCCAGGGAATCTAACCACACCCAGAGTCTAAACCACGTAATATAATCACATGCTTCATAATGATATGTTTTGGTCAAAGATGAACCATATATGCCAGGGTGGTCCCGTAAGATTCGTATTTATTTATTTATTTATTTATTTATGTTTTGAGACAGAGTCTTGCTCTGTCACCCAGGCTGGAGTGCAGTGGCACAATTTTGGCTCACTGCAACCTCTGTCTCCCAGGTTTAAGTGATTCTCCTGCCTCAGCCTCCTGAGTAGCTGGGATTACAGGCATGCACCACCACACCCGGCTGACTTTTGTATTTTTAGTAGAGATGGGGTTTCACCATGGTGGCCAGGCTGGTCTTGAACTCCTGACCTCAGGTGATCCACCTGCCTCAGCCTCCCGAAGTGCTGGGATTACAGGCATGAGCCACCGCGCCTGGCCCCATAAGATTCTGATACCGTATTTTTACCGTTCCTTTCCTGTGTTTAGACATATTTCGACATAGAGATACTTAGCATTGTGTCACAGTTGTCTACACTATTCAGTATAGTCACAAGCTGTCCAGGTTTCTAGCCTAGGAGCAGTAGACTGCACCATACAGTCTAGGTGTGTAGTAGGCTATGCCACCTAGCTTTGTGTAAGTACTCTATGATGTTCCCACAACAACAATATTCTCTAACAGTGCACTTCTCAGATGTATCCCTATCGTTAAACAACACATGATTGCATTAAAAATGTACAGGTGTGTGATGTCCCCCGCTCTGTGTCCAAGTGTTCTCACTGTTCAATTCCCACCTATGAGTGAGAACATGGGGGTTTGGTTTTCTGTCCTTGTGATAGTGTGCTCAGAACGATGGTTTCCAGCTTCACCAGGGCCTGCCGTTGGGTGGGGGGATGGGGAAGGGATAGCATTAGGAGAAATACCTAATGCAAATGACGAGTTAATGGGTGCAGCAAACCAACATGGCACATGTATACATATGTAAAAAACCTGCATGTTGTGCACATGTACCCTAGAACTTAAAGTACAATCATAATTTAAAAATTGTACAGGTTACAACCTAAAGTTACTTGACAAAGATATAACATGAGGTTAGGGTGGGAGGGAGGTGAGGGTTGAAAAATTACCTATTGGGTTACAATGTTCATTATTCAGGTGATGGGTATACCAGAAGCCCAGACTTCATCACTGCACTACATATGCATGTTAGAATTCTGCACGTGTACCTCCTAAATACATAAACATATTTAAAATTTAAAAATCCATGAGTTTAGATCATATGACCTCTTAACTTATTCTAGTTCTAGCGTTCTGATTTTTTTTAAAAAGGTAAAGTAGTAGAATAGAAGCTAATGTTTGATAACAAGATATGGGCCTTTTCTTGTAGGGAAGTCAAATTGTGGACATGTAAACGTTTATAATTGCTAACATTTATTGGGCATTTATTTCAGCACTTCCTAGTCTAATATTATATGTATTACCTCATTAACCCTCACTTCAGCCCTACGATGCTGGAATTACTGTCATTCTGTCATTCATTTTACAGATGGCCATGAGGCTTGGAAGTCAGGTGACTTTCCCAGGTGTTGGAGAAGAAATGCAACCCAGGTTACTTCTAGTCTGACAAGTCAGGAGACGGCACATAGACCTCCCTTGGTACAAAAAGGGCAAAACGGCTTGATGCTTTCTTTTTTTATGTGCTAGCATATTCTCCTTTGGCTGTATTATTGGATTAAGGATCAGAACTAACACTGAGTGAAAGCTCAGTATGTCTATTAAGTACTTTACAGGTATTCAAACAATTCTTTGACTAAAATGGGTGCATAATCCCTATTTGTCTTAGTTTGGGTTCTCTCAGAAGCCAATCCTGAGACATGGATTTGAGTGTGAGTGGTTAAATTTGGGAAGTGATCCCAGGAAGCACTGACTGGGGAGAAAAGGCAGCCAATATAGTTTGCTTTATTAAGCCAGTTATCACCACTGGCAGGTGGATCTCAGCCCTGCTGGGGAACTCCAAGAGGCGGCGTTGAACATGCCTTAGAGTTGCTCCCCCTGGAGGAGAGAGAGGCAGCTGGGTTACGGATACACATGCTCCCTTCAGACCCTGGTTGAGGCTTCTCCTGGAGGTGGATGGGCATCAATTTCCCAGGCTTTCTAGCCCACTCTGGGCCACAGCTCTCGTGAAAGCCTCATGCAAAATGTCACAGGTGCGGGAAGCTGGACGTCAGACTGGTAAGCAAGTGTCAGTGGGCAGAGCACAATGGCGTCTACAACACCATGTTACATGTGAAGCAACTGAGGCACAGAGATATTAAGAAATATGACCAAGCACCCACAAGTCAGCCACAGCAGAGTCAGGGCTTCAGACCTGCCTGAACCCTTCCTCTGAGCCACCACTAGCCCCTGACTTTCAGTCAAGAAACTTCTCTATCTTACGTGAGCAGAGCTGGTGGCTGAGGAGGGTGGAAGGCAGGATCTTGAAAATATGACACTGGGGCCGCCATGACAGCATTTTGCTAATCTTCTGTTACAAACTACACAAAAAAACGGCAGGCCACCTGGGGTTGCAGATGCACTCAGGTCAGATGCAGAGTTTGAATGGGTAGCTTTCTGGTTTCTAACCATCAAAGAAGATGACCTTTCCCAGCCTCAGCTTCCTCATCTGTAAAATGGGGCCATTCACAGTTTCCCAGGGTGGTTGCTGGGAGGACTGGGAGGCGTCTCCCCCAGGAGCACTTGTATGCATCTGATTGATGCCTCGTAAGCACGCTGCTTTCTTTGTTGTCTCTGCCCTGACATAGAGTCAATTCGTCTTCTCTCTTTGAGGGGAAGCCCTCTGAAAACCACGCCCGGGTTTCTGCAGTCCCTAGTGTCCGCTGAAGCCCCCAGCACGAGGCCCTCATGCAGCACACACTCCAAAAGTGTGAGGTTTAACAGAAGATTCTTCCTTTGGGAGAAGACATGGAATGATGTCTTTACCCTGCAGAATACAGGTGTGTAACTCTAGTGATGAAATCTCCGCCCAGGTGTGGGGCAGGCAGGTGTGGGGCACCCCGTCACTCCGCAGGGATGTCCTGTAACCTGGATTGGTTTTAAGTATTGTTGGCCATGCACACTTCGACTCATAAATAATACATAATAAAGGACACTGTATGATTTTAAGGAAGATCCCATTAGCCCAGCAAGGAAAGGGGCCGCAATAAGGATAACAAGCACTGGGGCTTTGATCCACTTCAGTTTCCGCTCATTTTGGTGGGCTTCAGGAAAAGCCGGTCTACAAAAGTATGGGCTACTTCTGTGTGATATTTGATGGAGGGACTCCATCGGACTGATTTCAGTGTCTTTTAGTAAAAGGATAGGAAAAATGAAAGCAGGGAAGAAGAGACCAGTCTCCCTTATGGAAGAATTCCAAATAATTTATGTAGATCCTCCCACCTCTGGGAGGTGGAGCTTAATTCCACTCCATCTCTTGAGTGTGGGCAGTGCTAAGTGACTTGCTTCCAAAGAACAGAGCGTGGAAAGAGGGGAATCTTTAACTTTACAGGGCAGAAACCTGGCATACCCTGCCTTGGCCAGGGGATCGGGAGAACAATGTCAGTGATGAGTCATGCAGACAGCAGGACCCTCTGGTGTGATGTGCCTTCACCTCTGAGGTCACCTTCCCGCCACATAAAACCAACTGGAAGGCAGCGATAATTCCCCGCCACCAGAAGTATAGACAAGGCCTGCCAAGGGTCCACGTCAGTCATGCTTGCATCTTGGCTTGACCTTGCTACGCTTTTGGTTTCTTCATCTATAGAAGTGAGGGCAATAAATGGAGCCTCCCAAGGCATTCAGAGGATTAAAGGGGATTCTACACATCAAAGTGCTTTGTAAACCATAAAGGGCCGCCCACGAGGAGCGATTACCAGTGCTCTCACTTGGCTCTTTTAAAAACAGGGATGCATTTAATTCGCACGCTTTGACTCCACAGAGGCGGCGGCTATGACTTCCCCTAGGCCTGGACAATAACTGAGAAGCTCCAGAGTGGATACTGTGTCTGCGAGAAGAGAGTGGGGGCTGTGTCTACACCACTTGTGCCCTGTTGCGAGACTGAGCTAGTGAGACAAGGCTGTGGGTAGGACCTGAGCACCAGGGAGGGCTGCATCTATGCAGTGCTGGCCTCACAGAGGCGTCCAGTGGGAACCCTCCTTTTGGCTGGAGTGGAGGGGTGGGAAAACATAGGTGTGCCCTAAAGAGCCTGATGCTGCCACAAACTTCATGCAGCATTTTAGGTGTCCTTTGGGTGACATTCCTCAATTCCTACACGAATTCCTCTTTTACCCGGTGAGGTTTCCTGCCTGGGAGGTAGAAAGACTCTACGAGTATGGTCAGAAGATACTCTGGAGCAGACATCTTCGTGTGACTTATTTTGTGATGCCATCCCCCACCCACCTTGTGAGCAAAGTCTTTCTCAATTACTGAGCTAACAGCCCCCTTGTGCAGGCTGTCATGGAGTCAGGGGCTCCGGGGCAGACAGTCACAACTCCAGGGGTATCAACCTTGTTTTGGTTGGTGTAACATAATTGACCCCATTTTGTGCCCTAAAGTAAAAATTATTCAACAAAGGATGTCCCACGGGAGAAAAACAGGTGCTTTCTATCGTGGTTTGCTATTTAAATTAATTTTTGGAAATAATATAGGTATCCTTTTGCATACCACAATCTTTCTTCTTTTTCTCTGCCTCTTGTTAACTCTACAAGGACATTTGTTCCCTCAGGCGATAGGGTCATGTGTACTAGATCAGAAGTCAGAAGATTCAAGGTTTTAATCTCTGTTTGGCACTAACATGTCTCCTTGGCTACACCTCTCAGAAGAGCTTTTTTGTTTGTTTGCTTGTTTGTTTGAGACGGAGTTTCACTCTTGTTGCCCAGGCTGGAGTGCAATGGCGTGATCTCAGCTTATTGCATCCTCCACCTCCCGGGTTCAAGTGATTCTCCTGCCTCAGCCTCCCGAGTAGCTGGGATTACAGGCATCCACCACCATGCCCAGCTAATTTTTTTTGTATTTTTAGTAGAGACTGGGTTTCACCATGTTGGCCAGGCTGGTCTCAAACTCCTGACCTCAGGTGATCCACCTACCTCGGCCTCCCTAAGTGCTGGGATTACCGGCAGGAGCCACTGCGCCCGGCCCCAGAATAGCTCTTTATCTTAAAAAATAATCCAGATAACTCAGGGGCTTGAACCAAACTGTGACCTGAGAAGTTAAAAACAAAACGAGGCACACTAGATATTGAAGCTAGAGCCAGCTTAAATACTCACTTGAAAAAAAAAACCAGATCTGAACCAGAGTAGTTGTGATTGTTTAACTCCCCGGGAATCATTTCAATCCTGTTTTCTATGTGTGCTATACTCTCTGGTGTCTTTTCCGTATCATTTCTCTATTAACAAACAAAAAACACTCAGATACATAAATCGAAGTGATCTTTGAAATATGTGGAAACTGATTTTAAGGATACTTTTTCTTCAAATCGTTAAATTGCTCTTTGGAGAAACCATACATTTTGGTTTGTAGCACTTAAATAAACACAGTACCGTCTTGTTTTCCACTACTGACTTTTAGGAATATGAACAGTTGGCTCTTTTGTGTCACTGCTGATAGTCTGCGGAGAGTATCTGAATGAAATAGAAACTTTAAGATTACTAACATTTTTGGAGTTGGATGAATTTCGTTTTTCTTGACACAAGCTTTGAAAACAGAGAGATTTCCCAAGACTGACATCAAGTCAGAAATAAACTTCATTTTACCAAAATGAGAACACTAACCACACCATTGCAACAAGTTCTGCAAAATGAAGATTTCTCTACCCGAAACTTTGGATGGATTTCCCCCATGGGTTGAAAAAGACTAAAGCAAGAGTGGTGGGATGTGAACACCCACCAGTGAGGAGCGTATGTTGGAGCAGGAAGTGATTTCACCCCATCTAGATCCTATAGCATGACTCATCAGCAATGAGCACAGTACACTGTCCATGAAGTGGTTGATCCCAAGGCTTTAAGTAGGGCCCCCAAACTGCACTCTTCTTATTAAAGCATTTGTTTGTTCTTCCACGTACCACTCTGGAGGGGTGAGAGTAGGTGATGGCTCTCTGGGTGGGAAGCCCAGTATGTGGCCTGGAATGAATAGAGAGCTGGCGCACATGGGAACAAGCCCGCGTCTCACCCGCGTTGGCTTCATCCTCCAACCAGGAGAGCCAAGCTGGTGCCAGGCAATGAACATGTATTCAGGAAACTCTGCATAGCTAGGCTTTTGGTTGGAAATGCTCCAAAGGGTAGTCTACATAGAATGCAAATTCTCCAAGAGAGGACATAATCATTTACAGGGGCAATTTTTCAGTTTTGAGATTGATTCACTGTTTATCATTTGCACTTGTCCAGAGAGTGCTACAAGGGATAGTGACACCAGCACATGGGCAAAAGGTAAGTGAGTGAGAACTATTTGTTTTTCTCATTAGCTTTTCTCTAGGCAACGGAATAACCACCCTCTGAAGAATACAGATGAGTATTATCTCCCCATACTAAAGGGATACATGTGCATGCATTCATAGGTTCATTTTCACCTAAAAATGACTGCTCTAACATACATGGATTAAACCAGTGTAATATCTCCTCCTACCTTCTTGACTTCAGGATGTTGCATAAATCTAGGCTTTAAATTAGAATTCTGTCTTCTAGTTCAGAGCTATCTTCTTCAGAAGCTATAGGAAATGAGGATAGAAATAGGTTGTTTTTTTTTTTTTTTTTAAAGCAGACATAGACAAGTTTTTAAGCCCACCTAGACAAGTGGGCTATCTAAGTCCATGTTCTGGTCAGAGGCCTCATCTAGTAAAGTGCACCTCTATGGGGACTGGTTTTCTAATAATTAGGGTCACATCTTTTCTTCCACCTGGACTTGTGATGCGTTTCTCAGGTTGACCTCTGCTCCCACTCACCTTCTTTATTTCAAAAGTCCAACATTTTCACTATACTTTCAAAACAGAATGATGCTTTGAAAGTATAGTGAAAGCTTGAACTGGTGAAGAAACAGGAGGAACTGACTGCTTTTAGTGCAAAAGTTTAAAAAAACCAAACCAAACAAACCCACAGAAAAAGCACGGCAATGCTTGTGGAGGCCATACCCGTACCTCAACAGAGAGCTTTATTCTGAGCTGCCTCAACACAGGGTTGGCCTTGCGGTTACAATTCCCCTGAACTACTGATGAGAAAGTAGAAGCACAAGCAGCAGCAGCAGAACAGTGAGTTCGGCAAACGTGGGCTTCTGATCCGACGGAAGTTCAAACACTGCACCTGCTAGTTTACTAGACAGTGTGGCTGTCAGACAAATGGCATGGCCTGGCACGGCCCTCCTTGCCTTCCTCCAATCCTTAAGGGGTGCCGATGCCTGTTCACAGGGGTGAGGTGAGGATCCACTGGAATAGATTAGACAGGCTACCGGGCTCGTACTCGAAGCTCCATAAATCATTTTAAATTAAAAGCTGCATCCTTCTAGAGTAGTGAAGTATATAATTTTCAGCATGTTTTTGGAGAAAATGAGTGGGTCCTTGAGTTCTAAGAGCAAGTACCATATCCAAATTTAACTACAAAAGGAGCTGGCTGAAGAGCTTCCCGGGACTAACTTGGGTTGGTGCTTGCAGCATCAGCAGGGAGGGAAGGCCAGGCACTGTGGGCTGGTTGGCGCCGATGGCCACATAGCTCAGCCCTGACATCAGCGCCTGCCTGGCTGCACCCCCTCCGACCCCAGCCCCTAAGAGGAAGCTTCCCCTGCAGGTTGGGTTTCTGTTAATACTGAGTCTGATGTGGTCTCCCTTGAGAGCGGGTCTCTGGTGTGATGGGGAAAGAGGCAGCCTGCATGGATATTCTGCCGTCTCCTTGACGTCTTTTTCAATTAGAAGGCACCTCACAAGGGCACATTCCTTTAGCCACTCACTCCAGCAACACCCCAGCTTTAACCACGCCCTGATCAACCAGGCCTGGCCTCAGTCAAACCACAAGAAAACAAACAAGGCTTTGATTCCTTTGTGAGAAAATCAAAGAGCTGCTGAAAATCACTTAAAGGAGAAAAAAGAGAGGGGGGGAGGGGGGAAAGAGAGAGAGAGAGAGAGAGAGAGAGAGAGAGAAAGAGTCCTCTATCACACACTGTTTACTACTTTCAACAAATGGAACCAATCAGAAAGAAAAAATTGGGGTTTAGCTTCTGAACCGCCTGGAAATGTTTGGTAGCTCCAAATGCGCCTGCTGCCTAGTGAATAAAGTCTCTGAAATTAACCTTCAAGAGTCAACCTTCTAAAACTAAAAACAACAAACAAACAAAAAACGCTTCAACATTCTCACCCTGGAAAAAAAGACTGCTTGCCAAATTCAAATCTGCCTTGGCCGAAGTAACTATTAGCAACTCATCCTTTAAATGAGATTATAAAGAAAGTATTTCCCCTTGACGTTGGAGAAAACACCTTTCATGTGACCTCCAAACTATGTTCCTTATTTTAAAGGTACACAAAACAAACCTGTCTTTTCCAGCTTTTGCTTACTCTCAAGCTGTGCTGCTTACAGAAAGTCTATGGGATGAGGAGCCAGCAGGATGGTTCCCTTGAGGGAGAACAGGGGTCCCAGGCTCGCTAGACGCTGGTCAGGTTCTGCTTATCCAGGGGTTGGTAGCTGTCCCACAGGTAAGTTCGCGGTGGAAACTCATTCCAATGCATACCTGAGTTTTGTGCTCTCTGAACATACGCTACATACAGCTCAATAAAAAGTTTCCTTTGCAACCAAGGCAGAACAAAATACCCACTGCCTCTCAGAAGATAACAAAAATACCTTTGTATGTATGCATAGCCTGCAGAGAAGCACACTTCCAGAAACGCCCAGCCCGTGTAACACACACACGTTACCACAGCAGGCGGCAGCTGGACCCACAGAGGGCCAAACTCCATCCCTGAATAGAATCACTCTGCAGTCCCAATCTGCCACTCCAAAAACATTTTTGAGCCTGGCAGTTAGCACCTACTTTGAGAAACTGATTTTTCCATTCAAACCGGGAGAGAAGGTGGAGTTGGGTGTTGTTCTGATGGAGTAAACTTCATCAAAAATAACAAACACAGGTGGCACTGCCCGGACAGAGTTACAATAGATTTTCTATTTTAAAAAAGCGGAGACTTACCTATTTGGTCTTCAGGGATCAGCGACTCGATGGGGGGGTCCAGCTCCGAGCTCTGAGACAAATAGTTCTTGACCTGGGTCATGAACTGCCGGATAGTCTGCAGCATGTCGGTGCTGGACACGTGGCACTCCTTGTTCTCCTGCAGGAAGCTCACGTAGTCCTGCACTAGGCACCCGAAGTAGGTGCATTTGTCCCGGGACAGCTCGGCGATCCTGCGGACCATCCGCTTCTCCGGGGTCATGAAGGAGCTGAACACCCCGCTCACCTTCTGCAGCTGGGACTTGACGAGCTTGGGCAGCACGAAGGAGCTGCTCCTTTTCTTTTTGGACTTGATGGGGGGCGCCATGGTCTCCTGGTCACTCTCCCCCTCGTAGTCCTCCAGGCTGCTGTTGGTGTCCGCCTCGTAGCCAAACAGAGGCATGCTCCGGTCGAACTCCAGCGAGTCGGAGGAGGAAGTAGAAATGCTCATGTCGCTCAGCCGCTGCCGGCCTCCATGGCACGGGGGCCGTGATTCAGAGCTGGGCGGCGGGGCCCTTGTGCAATCCCCCGGGGCGGCCTCAGGCGGGACCCCACCTGGGCTGCCAGCTGTGCCCAGCTCCAGCTCCCGGCCCGCGCCCGGCCGGCCGCCGCTCAAGGTCTTTGCGCCGCCCTCTGCTTCCAGAAAAGAAGCCTGCTTCTTCAGCCGGGGTGGAGGGATGGGAGTTGGTTTCGTTCCAGGCAGAGCTACGTTCCCATGTTTGTTATGGTTGACTGTTTCTGGCATGCTCGTCTGGGTTTCAGTCCTGGCCAGCCGAGGGCTTGTGTGGAGACTATTAATAGCGGGTGGCGGGGGCCTGGGTGGGGGGGACCGAGTCCGCTCCGTGCCATTCGCGTTGGGAGTCCTTGTGCTCGGCCGTTTCAGGCCTCCACTGAGGTCCTGGCTGTGCACTTTCAAGAAAAGGGGATTAATAAAGCACAGGGCCCCGTTGGTCTGGCTGCACTCCAGCTCTGAAGGCGTCCTGGTTTTGATAGAATGCACTCCATTTATAAGGCAGAGCTGACGCAGGGAGGCAGGACACACACCGTCGGAGGACAGAGGCCTATGGGGAGGTGGAGGGTTCGGGGGTTTGCTGTCAGCTGGGGAGCTCCAGAAATCTGAAAGTCATTATCAGTGAACACAAGAATGTAAATACGGTACTCTCAGACCATTCCTTCACAAATTAAAAAAAGCACACTGCATGACAACTCGAGTCTTGCGGGGTGGGGTGGGGGGGTGCGTTGTACTCGGGTTTACTGCATTCCTGTACTGGAAAGGGCAGAAAGCCTGCCAGGCCCAGCTGTGGGCTCACAGGAAAGCTCCAGGGGCCTGCCACTTCAAAGCCCTGGAGAAATGGCTTGGCCAACATAGGATTCCAGCCCTGCCTTTTCACAGGTAAGTTGGAAGAAAAAAAGGAACTGGAATTGTTCCAATATAAGCTCAAAAAAGGTCACTGGGGCTTCCTGACTTGCTTTACAAAAACTGAACCGACTTACAAAGCAACACCACCCTTTCCCAACAACTTCTCCTGGGATGCCCTCCACGGTGCAGCTGCCAGTCAAGGAATCGGGCCTTGAAGTTCCCCTTTGATGGGCAAGACCAGCAGCTGGGCCTGGGGGATGTTACACAATCTGCCTAGGGTTTTACACATTCAGCATTAAAACCACCAAAGGAGGAAAACTACATTCATGGGTTCCATCAGCAGAAAAACCACAGCAAGCTTAATGTGCAGTGCAGGCCCAACCATTTACCTTTGTGGTTTGGAGCCCTTCCTTCCCAAATCCTATATAACCTCCTCACCATGCTCATAAATATGCAATGCCCTGCAAAGTAGTGCAGATTGCTTATTGATCCGTACTACTTGTGTCTCCTCTTGCAGATGAGTCTCAGTGTTCCATATAAGTTGAGGGAGGTAGTGCTGTGATCAGTGGTGCCTGTTATAATTTCCATTTGGGATAGGTTATTCTTTTTTTTTCCCCTTGAGATGGAGTCTGGTTCTGTCACCCAGGCAGACGGAGTCTGGCTCTGTTGCCCGTGCAGTGGCACGATCTTGGCTCACTGCAACCACCACCTCCCAGGTTCAAGTGATTCTCCTTCCTCAGCCTCCCAAGTAGCTAGGACTGCAGGCGCATATCACCATGCCTGGCTAACTTTTGTATTTTTAGGAGAGACGGGGTTTCATCATGTTGACTGGGCTGGTCTCGAACTCCTGACCTCAGGTGATCCACCTGCCTCGGCCTCCCAAAGTGCTGGGATTACAGGCGTGAGCCACTGGGCCTGGTCTGGAATAGGTATTCTCTATCTCTAGCTATGCTTTGCAGTGTATTTCTTTCCCATGGGCCCAGAATGGCTGGGCACGGGAAGACTGAGGTGAAGCCCTTTGGGAGCCCTGGCCCTGCCTTGTCTGTGAGGTAACAGCCGTGTCACATGCCTTATGTAATCTGTCCTGCATCTCTCCTTCTCTCTCCCTACTCCTGCACTGTCCAAGAAAGCCAACAGCCACAGGTGACTATTGAGTACTTGCAGTCGGCTAGTGCAACTGAGGAAGTCAGTATCAAATCTCATTCAGTGTCATTCAATTTAAATTTTAGAACTGATACTCAGTTCAGTCACTGGAAAACGTTTAAGTATCTTTGGAACTTGGTTATGAGAATCTACTTTTTAAACTGTGAATTTAATGAAATCTAAATACAAGCCATGTATTTCTGACAAACATTCAGGGCCTGAGTTGAGGTGTGCTGTAAGTATAAAATACACATTGTGCCGGGCGCGGTGGCTCACGCCTGTAATCCCAGCACTTTGGGAGGCCGAGGCAGGCGGATCACAAGGTCAGGAGATCGAGACCATCCTGGCTAACATGGTGAAACCCCGTCTCTACTAAAAATACACAAAAATTAGCCAGGCGTGGTGGTGGGCGCCTGTAGTCCCAGCTACTTGGGAGGCTGAGGCAGGAGAATGGCGTGAACCCGGGAGGCGGAGCTTGCAGTGAGCCGAGATCGCTCCACTGCACTCCAGCCTGGGCGGCAGAGCGAGACTCCGTCTCAAAAAAATAAATAAATAAAATAAAATAAAATACACATTGGGTTTTGAATACCTGGTATGACAAAAAGAATGTAAAACATTTCATACCTTAAAATTTTTTTATATTGGCTACATGTAGAAATTATGTTTTGGATATATTAAATACAACAAAATAAATTATTAAAATCAACTTAACCTGTGTGGCTACTGGAAAATTTCAGATTACACACAGATTAACCTTATGTTTCTATTAGCCAGGACAGCAGGTCTTGGAGAAACTACTTCCATCTCCTTTGAGTCCTCCTTAGACTTATACTGTCACAGCTGTAAAACTTTTGTAAGGCTTTGTACACTTAGTTCATGTGTGTATGTATCTCCATATATACTACAAATCTCATTGGCAGTGGGTAGGGTCCCAGGAAGTAAGAGGGGATCTTATTAATCTTTGAGTCCTTGGTCTGGGGCACAGTGTCTGCCACAAAGCAGACCCTCGAGAAATATTAGTTTGATGAACAGTATTTTTACTGAGGCACAGAATTTTAAAATATGCTATCTCTACACAAAATGGATAATATACACACTGAGAATCACAAGTCGAATATATGTGAATTAGCCCTTAGTCGCTTCTGGTTAGTAGCCACTGAAGCAAACTCTTTTCCCCTCTCTTTGGCATAACACAAGCGTTGTCCTTGATACTCCGGTCCTTCAGCACTATGCACACAGGACCATCAAACTGGAGCTATGTGGACAGAGGTCAGGAGAGAGAACTGAGACTCAGTGCACATCTTCAAGAGGCCTGGAATCTAGTTGACAATATTGACTTAACTTCAGCAAGTATATTAATCCCTCTCCAAAGGTATGCAGAACTTAGCTGCAAAAGAAGGTGCTGACTTTAAAATAGGGACATTTCTGGCCGGGCGCGGTGGCTCAAGCCTGTAATCCCAGCACTTTGGGAGGCCGAGATGGGCGGATCACGAGGTCAGGAGATCGAGACCATTCTGGCTAACACGGTGAAACCCCGTCTCTACTAAGAAATACAAAAAACTAGCCGGGCGAGGTGGCGGGCACCTGTAGTCCCAGCTACTCGGGAGGCTGAGGCCGGAGAATGGCGTGAACCTGGGAGGCGGAGCTTGCAGTGAGCTGAGATCCGGCCACTGCACTCCAGCCTGGGCGACACAGCGAGACTCCGTCTCAAAAAAAAAAAAAAAAAAAATAGGGACATTTCTATGGCCTGAGAGTTTTACCAGGGTTCTCTTTCCAAATCCCATTACCCAGTCTTGCCATCTGACAGGCCTGAAACACAGAAGGCAATCCTTCTACAGATACAGTCTAAGTTTCATGGCTGAGCACGGTGGTGCATGCCTGTAATCCCAGCACTTTGGGTGGATCACCAAAAGTCAGGATTTCGAGACCTTCCTGGCCAACATGGTGAAACGCCGTCTCTACCAAAAATACAAAAATTAGCTGGGCGTGGTGGCGAGCGCCTATAACCCCAGCTACTCGGGAGGCTGAGGTGAGAGGATCACTTGGACCTGGGAAGCAGAGTCTGCCGTAAGCTGAGATCTCGACACTGTACACCAGCCTGGGTGACAGAGCAAGACTCCCTCTCAAAAAAAAAAAAAAAAAAAAAAAAAGCAGTTTCAGCAGAAGGGAATTCAAAGCCATGCCTAGGCTCCTCTCTGAAGCTTCCCTGGAAATGATACTCGCTTCAAAACAAGTTCTTTAAGAGAAAAATACGCTGGAGGAGGAATACATACATCTTTTATTTGCTAGGTCAAGTATCATAGTGAGTGAAGTCCTAAAATCTTAAGAGAATTTCCTCTTTTGATCTAGGAGGAACATTTTTTGCAAAAGCTAAACCCACATAGATTCCCCCAGGGCAATGGAGAAAAGAAGTTAAAGTGAGTGAGTTGTATGTCTTGATCCATTGTCAACTATTGTCCGGTAGAATTGTGGGGACTTAGGGGACATCGGTAAAGGGGCAGGACGGGGAAGCAAGTACCCAGCTGCCAGAGGAGGGATCCACGACAGGTTAGGACATGGCCCGGAGCAGCAGGACGAGAACTGAATGACGAGAGAGGAAGTGGGACAGATGTTACTCTAGATGTCTGTGCTGTCAAATTCCTCAAAGCACATAAGTGCCATCAATGCCCATGTGCCCCTCAAAAAAAAAAAAAAATCATGCATGCGAGATGCACTACACTGGATTTCCCTTTCTGTCAAGTGCTGCCTCTCCCCAGCAAGATTCCTCAGAAAAGGAAGACATCAACACGTTACAGATGTTTACATGAGGACATCAACATTTTGGGTAGCCCAAACTCATTGATGGAGAAGTTGGAGAGACTGACGGAGCAATGTAGCCTCACTGAGCCCACCATTGACTCTGCTCTGTGGATTCATTTTTAGATAGACCTAGGCAGGGGGCACACACTTACTTAGTCCCATCTGGGCCAGTTCTTCAAGCTGAGCCTCCGACTTGGCTGTTGAAATGGCATAAGGCAACTTCAAGGTAAACGGCAGAACATCCCTGATTGTTCAGAAAAAGAGAGAATGTTTGTAATTACATGTCTGGTTTCTATCTGGTGTTTATTTTCATCATAGAGATGTTTTAGCTGAAACTGTTTAAAATGTCCTAAGTGGACACCATACCATATCAACCAGACGTTATCTTTCCTGGTGGTAAAACTTAACACTTACAATTCCTGTCTCATTATCACACTCAGGACAGGCTGAGAGAAAAGCCAGCATAGTTTCAGTATCAAAGTAGGGACCCAATTGCCCTGCTGAGTAGCTAAAAGGTATGTAGAGTTTACATCAGAATTGCTGACTCTGTTGGCAGATCTGGCACGCATATAAAACACTATGTACCAATTCGCTGCATGCCCATGTGAATGTTGGCCCGAAACTGCCTGGGCAGGAATGTGGAATCCTAAACTGAGATGAATTAGCCCATTGCCTTGCACACTGCAGGCTCTCAATGAGTATCTGTTGCCTTTACTTATGAAACCTTCCCATTAGAGCCCACACATTGGCCTTGGTGTGCTGGAGACAAAACTTTCTCCTGTGTTTGGAGGCAGAGCTTCTCCAATGTACAGATAAATACCCAGGGTCTTCTTATACTGCATCCTCTGATTCCAGAGGTCTGGGAGGAACTGGAGATTTGGCATTTCTGCCAAGCTCTTAGAGGAGGCTGATGCTGCCGGACCCTAGACCGGACTTTGAACGGGAAAGCAAGTCTAAGGTCCCTCATGCCAATAACCCCAGCACCCAAGCAGCGTGGTGCCATGTGCAGATAAATAAACACACATGGCAGAGAGAGCAACAGATCCAACAGGAGAGAACCCAGCCAGCATCAGGGGCCTGCCACAGCCATGGGCCATGACTTGCTTGCTTGGAAAGGGCAAAGGCAGACTTAAACATTTGCTCATGTTCATACACAAAGGTTAGGACCATGCTCTAAGCACTGATGAATTCCCCACAGGGCAAAGCACGACGCTGTCCTGACACAGACGGCAGAAAGTGCTTTTGAATGAATGAATGAATGAATGAATGAATATTCAATAACTATGGTGACTTAATCAAAAGGGAGGGTTTGTTTTTTTTTTTTCCAGTGGTGACAGTAGTCTTACAAAGAAATAATTATTCATTCATTTATTCCACAGATGTTTATGATCATCTGCGATGTGCCAGACATTGCATCAGGGGCTGGAAACAAAACAGACGGAAATTCCTACCTGCATGGAGCTCCACGTCAGGGGATACCGATAGATAATAAACAAATACACAATTGACAGAATCTACGAGAAGGAGATGCATGACATGGATAAAAGTGAAGCAGGAAAGGAGAACAAAGAGTGTTTGAGTGTGAAGGTGACCAGACAAGGCTTCATGAGCAGGCAGCATTTGACTGAAGATCTAATGGTGGCCAGGGGTTAAATCAGAGGGGAAGGAACTTCCAGGCAGCATGAGCAGCAGGTGCAAAGGCCCTGGGGTGGGGAGGGTCTGGCATGGATGAAGAACATCAAGGAGGCCACTGTGGCTGGAAGGTGCTACTAAGGAACAAAACTTGGAGTCCTGCCTGGATTTTGTCATCATGAGACATGCTGAGAATTTCCACTGGCAAGAATAATGATACCAAACAACCTATTGTTTACAGTAAAATTAGGCAACATTCTTGGATAAACCAGATTAAATCTGGATGACTGGAGAATTTTGGAGCCATGGAAGCTGTTAACAATGAATGACAAATTAGTAAGTCAATGAAAAGAGAAAAAAAAAAAAAAACAAGAATGTTTTGACACGGTACTATTCTGCTAAGGTAAAGCCAGGAGGCTGCTCTTTCTTGGGGGTCAGGCCCAGATCACCTCTTCCTTCCACGAGACCTTTCATTTGTCCTCAAATGTTGTGAGCACCCCCTTTGCTTGGCCACTTGTGTCTGCTTGAGATGAAGCAGGCAGCACTGCAGGGGATGGCTGTGTCTGTAATAGCTGCTGGCTGACCTGGCAGGGCGGCAACCCTGATGATAATCTCAAATGAAGATTAATGGGAACCAGAACCTTGTAACACCAAACTAGCCTGTAAATATATGTTTGTATGGCCGGACCAACTTAATTAAAATCTACTTTCCTCAGACAATTTGGGGGAAAAACTGCATACAACAAAACCAACCTATGTTTATATTAAGCTTTTACCTTGCTCAATGCAGTACCTGGAGCTTAAATATCATGTGACTGGTTTGGATTTTTCTTAATGATATATGACAGGAAGCCACACCTGTCCTTGGTTAATGGATGCTTTCAGGCTTTGATCTACTAGAAAATTAGATGTTGTATATGCATCCTCTCCCACTGTGCCAACCAGGGAGCATCCCAGCATCTTCACAAACACATGAACACACACAAGCACGTGCGTGTGCGGACACACACACTCACACAGGGATGCCTTTCCCTTATATCCTATTAAAGAAAGGGGCCTCAATTCTAAAGCTTGCATAACAGACAAACAAAAGCCATCATCTTCGATATAAATGCTTCACCCAAGACTTAAAACATGTACAGTCTAGATTTATTTTGTTTAACTTTGCTCTATACATAGATTTCTAAAGGGGAGGGGACAAAGATCATCGGGCAACTACTATTAAATTACAGCAGGCACTGTAACTCGTGTGGGGCCTGCAACAGCCCTGGGAGGAAGCCGTGATTTCCTCATTCTGTGGATCAGGAGCAGATGATGACGCAGACAGGTGAGGTCCCTAGCACACCCTCGCAGAGCTAATGGAGGCGAAGTGAGGGTCGAAACCCAGATGTGTTGGGCCCTAAGGTCTGTGCAGCTGAATAGTATGGTGGGAAAATATGGGCTTTGGCATTAAGGCAGGCCTGAGTTCAACTCCCACAACTGTCACTGATTGAATGATTGTGGGCACGTGCTTCACTTTTTCTGCCTCAGTGTTTTCATCATCCTAATTTACAGGGTTGCCATGAGGATTAGAAATATGTATGTATGGTGCTTAGCACAGATATAGAAGACCCCTAAAATTATGATTTCCTCTATTCCTCTATTCTGGTCTGAGGACAAGCAGCATCAGCCTCATCCCCTGGGAGTTTGCTGGAAATGCAAAATCTCAGGTACCACCCCAGACCCACTGAACCGGATTCTGCATTTTAACAAGACTCCAAATGACTCTAGTACTCTCGTTACTACACTGATAACACCAAATCAACAGAGTGCTGCCAGGCATTGGGGGCGAAGATGTGCAGTCACTATCTGTATTCTCAACAACACTTTTCAGTGAGCCTTCCCACCATGGCAAATCCTATGTTTATTGATTCACGAATTCTCCTGTGCAATGCATATTTGCATATTCGTGCTATGTGAAACACCAGAACCAATAATCCAATCATTTTCTTTACTTGAATATATTTATATAATAACAACCAACTAAAAAATGTCACAAATATTCTTGTAAGACTGGGTAAATCAACTACCAATTGCCAAGAACATAGATGAGTAGCATAGAAAGAGAAACAAAAACATCCAGTATCTTTGCATTTTGGAACAAACCGAGAAATTCATCTTGGCCTTCCTAGCTGCAAAACATCAATGTTGGAGTTTTCCTCTAAGTACCTTATATATTGGTATCAAGCTTTATAGTTTATAAGGTTTCCATATACTTTATCTCCTTGGATCTTTAAACAGTCCTGGACAGCTGGCCCTCCAGTCTACCATGAACACTGATGGTAACTTTTCTATGCTATTGCCAAATATTGCTTTGTCGGTGTAATGATTTTTCCCAACAACTCCACAATTACCAAAAAGCAAACTGTGAAAAGTAAACATCAGCTGACTTCACCTCTGGCCAACATGTTAGCATTGATACTTACTCCTCCAAACTGGTTGACTTTAGGCCAGACCAGGTGTGCTTCCCTGGGGATGAGAGAGAGAGAGAGAGTGTGTGTGTGTCGGGGGCTGTGCTTCTGCACCAGCCTCCTCTCTTTGGGCAGCACATTTCCTTACACAGGCTCAAGTGATCCTGCCCAAATCATGGCAGGCAGGTTGCATCCTCTTGTGAGGTGCTCCCAGGTACTGGTCCCATTCTCAGTGAAGCCCTCACTTTCCTCCTGCTCGTAAGCAGCACTGAATTCCTCCTCTGGAAGTGCCTCCCCTTCCTGAGGCCATTTATTATGTGGCTTCAGCTGACCTGGAGACTTCAGGGGTAAAGAGCTTAGTGGCTCCCGGCTGGGCACGGTGGCTCATGCCTGTAAGCACTTTGGGAGGCCGAGGGGGGCAGATTGCCTGTCAGGAGTTCGAGACCAGCCTGGCCAACATGGTGAATCCCTGTCTCTACTAAAAATACAAAAATTAGCTGGGCATGGTGGTGCATGCCTGTAATCCCAGCTACTCAGGAGACTGAAGCAGGAGAATCGCTTGAACCCAGGAGGTGGAGGTTGCAGTGAACCAAGATCACACCATTGCACCCCAGCCTGGGCAACAAAAGCAAAACTCCAGCTCAAAAAAAAAAAAAAAAAAAAGAGCGTAGTGCCTCCTGCCCTCTGGCAGAGTCTAGTCAACAGGCACTTAGACTTTGAGAAACAACCTAATCCTTAAATTAAAATAAACTGAGCCAAACTCAAATAAAGTCCCCAGCCTATATGTGTGATTGCTGTGAGAAGTCATGTCTGAAAACATCCTAGTAACACATTTTCCTGTCTCTGCCATATCAGCGGCCATGGACAGACAGAAAAGGTCAAATTGAGTCCAGCCCCATAAGAGGAGGCAATGCCAATCCCTGCAAATAACAAGAATTTTGATCTTAATTACTGAAAAAACACTTGATGTGAAAAAACTGTTATTGCTAAAAAGAAAAAAAAAAATGGAAAAAAAAAAAGAAAGCCTTTCACACTCTGTTTACTCTGGTGAATATTCTGATTTTGGGCCGGGTGCGGTGGCTCACACCTATAATCCCAGCACTTTGGGAGGCCAAAGCGGGTGAATCACCTGAGTTTAGGAGTTCAAGACCAGCCTGGCCAACATGGTGAAACCCCGTCTCTACTAAAAATACAAAAAATTAGTCAGGCATAGTGGCAGGCGCCTGTAATCTCAGCTACTCAGGAGGCTGAGTCGGGAGAATTGCTTGATCCTGGGAGGCAGAGGTTGTAGTGAGCTGAGATTGTGCCACTGTACTCCAGCCTCCTGGGTGACAGAGTGAGACTTCGTCTTAAAGGAAAAAAAAAAAAAAAAAGAAAAAGGAAAAAAGAATCTGATTTTGGAGTTAATGTTGTGTAGAACAAAATAGGTGCTTTGGTTATGAAAAGGACGTGAGTACCCAGTTGGCCTGAAGGACAAGACTGACGGGCCGGTTTAAAGAACCCACATTTGTAGAATGAACTCCATCCCTTGCAGAGTTTTCAGAGGCATTATCATGAACCTTTCAATGTCACAGGTTTGCATGCTCAGTCCCTTTCTGTGTGTATGTGTGTGTGTGCGTGTGTGCACGTGTGTGCATGTGTGCATGTTTCCTGCTTGATGGGTCTGGCTGAAAGGAGCCTTGGGAGCAGCTTGAAGAAATAATCATATGAAGGAGAATTTATGTTTGGAGGGGTTGGGGTAGTTGTTTTGACCTGAAGCCTGGCATGGTGTGAACTTGGTGAACCTGTTCACTTGGTGAACATTTTACTTAAGTAACCAGTCTTACTCTACCAACATCAAATAGGTGGCCAGCCTCCTAGATCCTTTAAGAAACCTCAGGCTAATTATATCCCACACACCAAACAGGGCGTAGAAACCATATGAGAGGAAAAGGCC
The DNA here is from genome assembly GCF_037993035.2 of Macaca fascicularis. Lineage (NCBI taxonomy): Eukaryota > Metazoa > Chordata > Mammalia > Primates > Cercopithecidae > Macaca > Macaca fascicularis. The sequence continues at coordinate 67,345,060 of NC_088384.1, forward strand.
TTACCTGCTGATGCAGTAGAAAGCAATGAGCCGGAATAAATCTGCAAAACTGATTCCTGAGCCTTCCAGGGAAAAGGCTGGAAAAGAGATTTCAGAAAGCAGCTGATTCTCCCTGAGCACCTTCTGGGACAGGAAGAGCCCCCTAACACCACGTGTGTGGGACCATCTGAGTATTCTCAAACAAACTACCGTGTGGCTTATCAGAACCAGCTGTGCAGAGGAGGCATGTCAGCCAGTGGCCACCGGTAAACAGTCGATGATCTGGAAGTTCATCGCTTGACTCATTCCGAGCACATGCTCCAGTGCTTGGTAAACAGACCAGGACAGACTCAAGTTGCACAACTGTCTTTTTTTTTTTTTTTTTAGCTTCAGAACACAAAGGGCAGGGGACAAGGGGCCAGTCTGTCTGGATTGTATCAGCACAGGACAGGGCTTGGGGAACACCAAGACACCTACTCCCCTTGATCCCTTGACCCTCCTAGGACACACACTTCCTTGGTCACTCCTTTTTGTCATAACAGGGCAACTGTGATAAAAGCACACGGGAGAAGGAATGTAGAGCTGGGAGGATACAACGAGGTTCCCCAAAATTAGCTTTTGGTTAAATTCAACATGAAAGATTCCAAAACTGGCCGGGCATAGTGGCTCATGCCTATAATCCCAGCACTTTGGGAGGCCGGGGAGGGAGGATCTCCTGAGCCCAGGAGTTTGAGACCAGCCTGGGCATTACAGTGAGACTACATCTCTCTTTTTTTTTTCTCTCTCTCTCTCTCTCACTTTTTTTTTAAAACAAAAATTCTAAAACCCATTTACTTGGAGTGTTGTTCCCCCCCTCCACCCCTGCGCCAGTGTACACATTTTCTAACACAGAAGACATATTCTGGGCTGGCTGCAGTGGCTTGTGCCTGTAATCCCAGCACTTTGTGAGGCCAAGGTGGGTGGATCACCTGAGGTCAGGAGTTCAAGACCAGCCTGGCCAACATGGCAAAAACTCATCTCTACTAAAAATACAAAAATTAGCTGGATGTGGTGGCACACGCCTGTAATCCCAGCTATTCGGGAGGCTGAGACAGGAGAATCACTTGAACCTGGGAGGAGGCTGCAGTGAGCCAACATCGAGCCACCGCACTCTAGCCTGGGTGACAGAGCAAGAATCTGTCTCAAAAAAAAAAAAAAAAAAAAGAAGACACATAGTGGCAAGATGGTGTGGTATTTTGCTCATCTTCCAAATCTGGAGCAGCAAGTGGTCTGACTTCAAATACTCATGAATTTGCCAGCCAGCCGCCACGCAACCTCAGCTGAGCAACTCACACTGTTATTCCTCCTAACAGTGAAATATCCTCAGTTTTATGAAGATTTCCTCAATCCGATGCGTTTCTTCTCACTCCATACCCTCATTTATTTTGCTTATTTGCTTTGTTTCTTTTTGAGACAGAGTTTCGCTGTTGTTGCCCAGGCTGGAGTGCAGTGGCGCGATCTCGGCTCACTGCAACCTCCACCTCCCGGGTTCAAGCGATTCTCCTGTCTAAGCCTCCCAAGTAGCTGGGATTACAGGTATGTACCAACAGGCCTGGCTAATTTTGTATTTTTAGTAGAGATGGGGTTTCTCCATGTCAGGCTGGTCTTGAACTGCTGACCTCCGGCAATCCGCCCACCTCAGCCTCCCAAAGTGCTGGGATTACAGGCGTGAGCCACTGCGCCCAGCCGCTTATTTACTTTTTTGTATTATTTTGTTTATTTCTGTAGCACTCCCAAAAACTATCCATACCGCTACACATATACCATCACAGACACACAGAAACAACAAACACACATGTGTGCCACCATTTGTAGAGTTAAGTAGGAGAGAACTGATTTGGAGCAGATTAGCTTCTCCAAGCCTTGGTTTTCTCATCTGGAAAATGGACTCTAACAGTACTTTCCTTATCTCCCAGAAGGGTGGTGTGGGGAGCTGAAATTTTAAAAAATGAAATAATTTATGTGAAAGCACTGTATCCAAATATGAGATATTGTTCATTATTAAGCTGCACTGTCCGTAAGTTATGACAAAATATCTGAATATTTATTTATTTGAGATAGAGTATTGCTCTGTTGCCTAGGCTGGCGTGCAATGGCACGATCTCGGCTCACTGTAACCTCCGCCTCCTGGGTTCAAGGGATTCTCCTGCCTCAGCCTTCTGAGCAGATAGGATTACAGGCTTGCGCCACCACACCTGGTTAATTTTTGTGTTTTTAGTAGAGATGGGGTTTCGCCATGTTGCCCAGGCTGGTCTCGAACCCCTGGCCTCAAGTGATCTGCCTACCTCAGCCTCCCTGAATGTTTTTATAGCAAGTCCTTCCTTCACCTCAATTCACAGAGAAAATAAACAGGCCCTGGCTGGGAAGGGGCCATTGCAGTGGGACCCAGGCCTGTGGTAACTAGTTATGACCAGGCTAATGCTTTATTTAAACAAGCTCTATTAACCACTTGAAGTCACCTGGAGAGAATTAGGGAAGTGATAGAGGCCTCGTCAAATTATGGGGGAAAAACCTTTGGCCACAAGGACCTCAATGAATAACCAGGAAGCTTCTACACACATTGCCCACACTTCTGGAAGAGGAAAGGAAGTGGCTTCCGACCAACACATCCCGTGCTCCACTTTGGACATTAGGGAGGAATTTCAAAACCAGTTAGATCTGTGGCGTCTTGCCTCGTGGACTTTTACATATATATTTTCTGTTGGGCTGTTTTTTCATTTTTAAGACACAGTCTGGCTCTGTCGCCTAGGTTGGAGTGCAGTGGCACGATCATGGCTCACTGCACTTAAGTGATCCCACCTCAGCCTCCTGAGTAGCTGGGACTACAGGCGTGTGCCACCATGCCTGGCTAATTTTATTTTTTCTTTTTTTTGTAGAGATGGAGTTTTGCCACGTTGCCCAGGCTGGTCTCAAACTCCTGAGCTCAAACAACGCTCTGGCCTTGGCCTCCCAAAGTGCTAGGATTACAGGTGTGAGCCACGGTGCCCAGCCCCTCACAGACTTTCAAAAGTCAATTCAGAATTCCTCAATTAATTCACTTAATATAAATTCATTATCAATTCACCTAACACATTATTAACTCAATATGAATTCATTACCTTTCAAAGAGTGGGTTTGCAATGTACCTTGTGGTTGCATCCTAATGCATTTACATTATTGGCTGGGTTCCACCTGCTCGTGCGCCTTTCAGGAGGAAGATTTTCCCTGGCATCCATGACCTTGTGGCCTTGTGAGATTCAGGTTCACAGTTGAGCTGGAGGTGGATCACAGTCAGCCTGGCAGGCTTTACCCTCCACTGACTGAGTTAAAGGTCATTTGGCTCAGCAAGATTGTGCCCTCCCGGCTGAGTAGAATCTCATCTCAGCCCTGAACTTGACCTCCATCTACAGCTTCAGCTTCTCCAAATGCAGGAGGTGAGGTGCTGGGAAATCGGGAAGCAAGAGATTGGAATCCCAGGCTCTGTCCTTCTTGCTTCTGAGCTCTCTCCTCCAGGCCTGCTCCTCCCACTCCTCCCCCTTTGATGTGCAGATCCATCTTCCGATCCTTTCTTGGAGGCTGGCAGTACATCAGAACTGCCTGTTCCCTTTTTTATTTACAACTTGGCCTCCCGACACTTCACATTTCCAATGACCAATCATGGAACAGCAGAAAGGAAACCAACACTACTGAACACCACTCTCCCTTCAAAATATTCGTCAAAAGGTTGGATTCTGCCTCTGATGAGCTGCATTTCACAGAAGACTGAACACTGATTGCCTGGAGGGAACAGGTCTGCTCAGGGATTATTTATTCACGAAGAAGTGCAGACACATGCTTTAGGATTAGATCCTGTAAAAGGGCTCTCTCACTACAGTCTCCTTGCAACTTAGTCATTGGCAAACCTGGGAACCGAATTCGTGTTCCACTTAACTGGGTAGTCGGAGAGAAAGTCAACCTCTATTAGTTCCCTACCATATGCCATGCAGTAGGTTGCACACTTAATATTCAGGTTGTTTGACTCATTAACAACTCAGAGGTTACCATCACCCCATTATACAGATGAGAAAACTGAGGCTCCTGGAGTAGGTTACCTGCCTAGTCATTCAATGCCAAGACTCAGACCCATATCTGCCCATCTCAAAACCAGAGCTCCTTCCACTTCCACTCCCTGCAGAGCCCCGCGGCCCTCATGTCAGTCAGGACCTGAGCATCCAATGACCACTTACTGTATGTGCTTTCCTTTATGGCAAATTCCTTGAGTGGGGCCCCAAATTCACAGGGCAGGCGGAGGGAGAGGACTTTCTTCTGCATTTTGGTAGATTTATGGACCAGGAAGATCTAATGGAGGGAAAAGAAATAAAGCTTTAGGAAATATTTAGAACGTTGGAACCCAAGAATCTGGCTTCCCTCACAGCCAATGAATACAGCCCCTTCATATCCACACTGCATGGCTCCATGGAGGACACTCTCCTGCCCAGGCTGCAGACACCTTTGTTCATTATTGGCTTCAAAAGAATCCTGTTTTCCTCTGACAGAAGCTTCTCCGTGGGGCTAAGAATTCCCCTAGTCTGCATAAGCATTTTCAGTTCGGTGACTGTTTTACTGCTGGAGTTACATTCTCCAGCCCCGTCTTATATGATGTCTTATATGAGTTATATTCTCCAGTCCCTGTCTTATATATCTTGGTTGGTGAAACCTAAATTCTAAACACAGGTAACATGGCTAAACCATAGGTGGTGAATTGGGAGTTCATTGGTTAACTTGGCTTCCGAGGATATTTACAAAAGAACTTTAAGTTTGTTGCCAACAGTGAAAAAGCAGAAGTTGCTTTGTTTGTCATTTTCAAATTGAAATCTGAATTTCTAGCTCCTCCTGGAAAATGAGATGACACAGTATGACCAAACAACAATCTACTGGAGCTGAAAAATGGCCGTTCCATTTGGGCGATGGGTGGATGCATGCTCAAGTTCACCCCAGTGGACATGGAGGCTGTCCATTTATTCCTGAGTCACTTCACATTCTACCAGTTCCCTCAAGATCCTAATATTGTCTTTAGACACGTGCTTTAAAACAGCCCAATTCCTAGTGCTGATCTCAGGACACCATTCTGGCCCTCATCACTGCAGAGGTAATTATGCTGTGTACTGTTGTGCAGGCCGTGCACTGCACAACTCCAGGAGGTACCATTCACCTAGTCTACGAATGAAGTGACTCTCCCTGGAGTGTGGCGTGTGGCAGCCCAGCTGAGTCCTGGCTCCCTTCTGTGGAACATGACCCTTCTCCAAGGATCTTATTCTGTCTGTCACGCTTCTTTAGCTACTTCTCTTTCCTCTGCATTTAAACACCTTACTCTCTACCTCTTCTCTCCCCTACCTTTCTACAGCCTTTCATTTTTTCCCCACCTAATCTTTGCTCCTCTCTTTATCTCCAGTTAATAGCTTGTAAGATACTTTATTTAGGGGGTGGGAAGATGGGTATGGGACTTGAGTATCTGGTGAAGAGTGAGGCTGGAAGACCTTGAGTTCTCTTTTCTCCTGGCACCATGGGGATGAATCCTATGGATTCATCCAGTAGCGGGTTCTGGGAGTCAGTGCCTCTGGGACACCCTAAAACTGAAGCAGATGCTTCCTAAGTAGCATCCTGATGGGTAAGAGGCCGAAGCACTGCGGAGAGGCAGCTGTTGGTTGTTAGGAGAGGAAGTATCACTCCCTTTTACAGGTGGAGATCCCCCTGAGCCTTGGGGTTGGGGAGTGCAACCTCTAGGCCTTATTTTTTGAGGACTGCAGGCTTACATTATATCAGGGGTTGGCAAAGTCTGGCTTGCAGATGAAATCCATCCTGCCATCTGTTTCTGAGTAAAGTTGTATTGAAACACAGCCAAGCCTGATCATTTACATATTGTCTATGGCTGCTTTTGCATGACAATAGCATAGTTGAGTAGTTGTGACAGAGACTGTATGGCCTGCAAAGCCAAAAATATTTCACTTTGCCCTTTATAGAAACAGTTTGTGGATGCCTATCTTAGATTGTAGGATAATTAAGTGTGGGCACCCCAAAAGCCCACTTCACTCATGCCTCCATGGCCAGTCTCTGAAATCCTCCTCCTTCACACACTTTCAGTCACCTGCTTTTCTGTCTCTTCTTTTTTTATTTTATTTTATTTTATTTTATTTTGTTTATTTTATTTTGAGATGGAGTCTGGCTCTGTCATCCAGGCTGAAGTGCAGTGGTGTAATCTCAGCTCACTGCAACCCCCACCTCCTGGTTCAAGCGATTCTCCTGCCTCAGCCTCCGGAGTAGCTGGGGTTACAGGAGCATGCCACCATGCCTGGCTAATTTTTGCATTTTTAGTAGAGGGTTTCGCCATGTTGGCCAGGCTGGTCTCGAACTCCTGACCTCAGGTGATCTGCTTGCCTTGGCCTCCCAAAGTGCTGGGATTACAGGCCTGAGCCACCATGCCTGGCCTCTCCCTTCATTATTCTTGACTGTCCTGGTCCACGTTACTCCTGTCCTGGCCCTGCCCTCAACCTGCCCAATCTCATCAGGCAGGCCCTGTGCAGGGATCAGGCAGGCGGATGGAGAGAACATGCCTGGCTTGTTTCCCACGCAGGTCTCAGCAAGAGTGGACGTGCCCTACCCTGGGAGGGGGAGCTGGGCAGGGTGTTGCCTAGCTCTGCAGCAACTTCTGTCTTTGGCATTGTTTGCAGAAACGCAAGAGCAGACAATTCAACAGGCTGAAAGTGAGGCTTCACAGGAGGTGAGGAAATCCTGATCCTACAGAGCAAAACTAGAGGCAGCAGCTCTGTGTTATGGCCAAGGGATTCTTTGCAAAGATGAGAAAGCACCATGCCTTGTTCCCCTGAGCATGTTCTAGCAGATGTCTTAGTTCTGCCTGTTTCTGCCTGATGAGCAATAAAGAAAGATTCATATGTTTTTTAAAAAGTGAGAACAGACAGACTCTCACTGCTAGGAAATTCAAAAATATATTTGGTGCCCAATTCTTATGACATTCCTCAGCTGGCTACTAATGGGATTTTCCCCTTGCTTCTCCATCTAGTTCTTAAGTCTCTATCTTGTGTTGTGCGTGAAGTCTTATTTTATCTGTGACTTACTGTATTTACCCTTTGGAAGTAGACACTGTACACAAGTGCTATCCTCTTTTATAACTTTGTACTACAGTGAAAATGTTCCATATTCTGCACCATCTAATACGGTAGCCGGTCAAGGCCAGAAAGCACTTAAAATGTGGCTATGGTAACTGAGGGGCTGAATTTCTAATTTTGTTTGCTTTAATTCTTGTAAATTTAAAGAGCCACATGGGGCAAGAAGCTACTATATTGGACAGCACAAGAGATACCAATCACTTTTTTTTTTTTTTGAGACCGATTCTCACTCTGTCGCCCAGACTGGAGTGGAGTGGCACAATCTCTGCTCACGGCAACCTCCACTTCCTGTGTTTAAGTGATTCTCCTGCCTCAGCCTCCTGAGTAGCTGGGATTACAGGCATGTGCCACCACACCGAGCTAATTTTTGTAATTTTAGTAGAGATAGGGTGCCACTGTGTTGCCCAGGCCGGTCTTGAAATCCAGGCCTCAAGTGATCTGTCTGCTTTGGCCTCCCAAAGTGCTGGGGTTACAGGCATGAGACACTGTGTCCAGCCCCAGTCGCTTTCTTGAGGACCTTTCGCAAGTCGTGGAGTGGTCTGGATAGGACGGACAGTGGTCTTGGATAGACAGTAGCTGAGGAAACCATATTAGACTTTGGTCTGTGTGGAAAGCCCAGGGAAAAGAGGACTACAGAGCAGGCAAGTCTGTGGACACAGAACTTTTGAAGGCTGGGTCCCAAGTTGGATGGCTGGACCCTGGCAGAGCTCCCAGACTCAGAAGGAGAGGAAGGCAGCAGAGGCCACCAAGGATCCCAGACCCAGGCTCATCCTCAGTGTCTGGGCTCAAGAGGTCAGACCCAGGCTTCTGGCCAGTGGCCCCTACCCGCTACCTAGATGCCCAGTTACTCTGCTGAATCCTTGTATCTCCCATGGTAACTGAGCAGATAAAGACAGAAAGACACGCTGTGAAGGGCTCTGTTCCTGGGTTTCCAGAATATTTCTGCATGAAAACCAGTTACACATCAGGAAACATGCTCCTTACAAGTTGGGAAGAACTTTCTGGAACTAACTCCAGGTGTTTTTCTTTAAGCCGGCAGCAGTCCTGCCTGCCTCAACCTGCTTCCCGAGGTTCTGAGTCTTACCCCCGGAGGCTGGGCCTGCAGGACCTCTGCTGCCTCCTCCTCACTCAGACCCAGCTGCAGCCATATGGGGTGGGTGTGGAGAAGCCGGTCCAAGATGCTGAGCCTGTTGGAGAGGCTGTCATAGCCTGAGTCCCGGGCACAGGTCTTCACGTCCTCTTCCTCAGAATAGCCACCATCCTTGTGTCTTACCATGCTAGGAGAAAGAGAAGTGGCAGGGTCAGCGGGCTACAGTACCATTTCCCTAATGAGGAGACCGTCCCTACAAGTTCATAGGCCAGGCTTGCCACCGCACATACCCCATCTTGTGATTGCCCCCTTAATCATCTTCTCTTCCAGACTGAAAGCTTTCTGAGGGCAGACACATTGTTTTATTTTACTCTATATCTCTAATATTAAAAAGAACACTTTGCACTGGACAGACCTGACCTTCTATTTCTAACCCCATTTTCAAAAGTTCTAAGCATCCGAAATGCCGTTTATTCAGGCTTTGTCTTCTGACATAAAACATATCTTTTCTTTTTCTTTTTTTTTTGAGATGGAGTCTCATTCTGTTGCCCAGGCTGGAGTGCAGTGGCGCGATCTGGGCTCACTGCAACCTCCGTCTCCTGCGTTCAAGTGATTCTCCTGCCTCAGCCTCCCGAGTAGCGGGGATGACAGGCACCCGCCACCATGCCTGGCTAATTTTTGTATTTTTAATAGAGATGGGGTTTCGCCATGTTGGCCAGGCTGGTCTTGAACTCCTGACCTCAGATGATCCGTCCACCTCAGCCTCCCAAAGTGCTGGGATTACAGGCGTGAGCCACCCCGCCTGGCTGACATAAAACATTTCTAACTTTGAGAACAGAACCCTAAATGTGAAATAGCATAGATGGCAACCGTGAGATCCTAATGCTCAGTAGCATTCTCATAAGCACAGCCATGCCCCAGTCTAAAGGCAAATGCACTCACACAGATTTATTTTGTACCTGAATGATTGGATTTTATTTCTTCTCACAAATCTAAGCATTTTTATTACTGACATTATTTATAATAAAACTTCACAGAGGAGTGATGCTGTGCTATTTGTAAAATCATGTCGACGTTCTTTATAATAACTAAGACGTGGAAACAACCCAAATGTCTGTCAGTTGATGAGTGGATGAACAAAATGTGGCTGAGCGTGGCGGCTCACGCCTATAATCCCAGCACTTTGGGAGGTTGAGGCGGACAGATCACTTGAGCCCAGGAGTTCGAAGCCAGCCTGTGGAACACGGCGAAATCCCATTTCTACTAAAAATACAAAAATCAGCCAGGTGTGGTCAGGTGCACCCGTAGTCCCAGCTACTCAGGAGGGTGAGGTGGGAGGATCGCTTGAGCCTGGGAAGTTAAGGCTGAAGTGAACCATGATCCCACCAGTGCACTCCAGCCTGGACAACAGGAGTGAGACCCTGTCTCAAAAAAAGAAAAAAAAAGGAGTAATCTATTCTTATAATGGAATATTATTCAGCCATAAAAAGGAATAGAGCACGGATGCATGCTGCAACATGGATAAACTTGGAAAGCATTATGTTCAGTGACAGAAGCCAGATGTATAAGGCCACATACTGAATGACTATTTACATGAAATATCCAGAACGGGAAAATCTACAGAGACACAAAGTAGATTAGTGGGTGCCAGAGAATGAGGGAGAGAAAAGAGAATGGGGAGTGACTGCAAACAGGTACCGGTTTCTTTCTTCTGGGGTGATGGAAATGTTCTGGTATTAGACATGTTCTGGTAATAATTGCACAATGTGTGAATGTACTAAAAACCCATGAATCATACACGTTAAAAGTGTGAATTTTATGGTATGTGAATTATATCTTAATGACCAAACCATACTGACGTCCTTTTGGTGCCAATACTGGTTCTGTCAGTGACTGTTTAATTCCCATTTCACCAATGAGAAGACTGAAGCCTAAGAAGTTACTGAGCTGTCCTGAGTGATAACAGCCTTGAAACAGCGGAGCTAGAAATTACACATACTCTGATAATTTATCCAACATGTGGGTTCCAAGTCAGGTCAGGGACACAGGGGTGAGGGGACAGAGGTCAGGTCAGGTCAGGGACACAGGGGTGAGGGGCACAGAGGTCAAGGACACTGGGCAGTTTGTATCCATGTAGTGGCTGTTGTGTGCCAAGCCCTTTACCTACCTTCTCTCATTTACTCCTCTCGACAGCCCTGAACCACAGGCACCATGATCCCAGTTTTACAGAGAACTAGGAGACTGAGCCCAGGTCAGGACCTTGCTCAAGGTCAAGCCCCTCGTTAGAGGGAGGGGCTGACATTCCCATCCAAGGCAGCTTCGCTCTGGGTTCTCTCCCCCTTTACCAAACTCAGAACTGACACTTTCCCTGGCTCTCAAGGAGCAGGTCATCAAGCCCTATCCTGGGGCAGCCAAGGGACACCAGACCTAACCATTCATGTCCAAACAAGCAGGTTTAGCTTGGGGTACATATGGTCTTCAATCCTCTAAACCCAAAGGAACTCAACAGTGTGATCTAGATAATGTCTTTAGCACTGAGAAGGATGGATAATGAAACCGAATGTATGATGAGAGTTATAAAAAGGAAATTAAAGAAAGGAAGTGTGATAGTTCCACATGGACAACTCTACTCCTAAGAGGTGGGACTGAATTTAGAAGAAGCCAACCTATGCCGATCATTTTTGGGTGTGCAGACTCAATAATAATACCCAGTGTTGGCATGTGGCCTGGCCAGATATCCCATCCTAACTTCTCTCCATCACCTTCGTGACTTTCTGCAGGCCTGAGGAATCTCACTCATTCATTCAAGATTTATCTTTTTATTTCTTCTCAAACATATGAACACTTTGCTCAACTTCTGCTACAAGTTTCCAGGTAGGAGACTCTGCGCCAAAAAGAATAGTTTCTCCTTCTGCAAATGCCATTCCAGCACCTGCAGGTATTAGGAAGTGAATATTTGCAGTTAAAAAAAACATACTCTTCAAAGTGAAGCTGGTGTTAAAATTCCTTTCATAGAAGGCAAAAGAGCCAGCTTTAGACAAGTGATTCTCAACCCTGGCTGCTGATAAAAATCACCTAAAAAAGCCAGGTGTGGAGGGCCGGGCGCAGTAGCGCACACCTGTAATCCTAGCACTTTGGGAGGCTGAGGCAGGCAGATGACCTGAGACCAGGAGTTCAAGACCAGCCTGGCCAACACAGTGAATCCCCGTCTCTACTAAAATACAAAAAGTAGCTAGGAGTGGTGGTGGGCGCCTGTAGTCCCAGCTACTCAGGAGGCTAGGGCGAGAGAATCGCTTGAACTTGGGGAGGTGGAGATTGCAGTGAGTGGAGATTGCGCCACTGCACTCCAGCCTGGGCGACAGAGCAAGAGCCTGTCTCAAAAAGAAAGAAAGAAAGAAAAAAGCCAGGTGCAGTGGCTCACGCCTGTAATTCCAGCACACTTTGGGAGGCTGAGGCGGTTGGATCACCAGAAGTCAGGAGTTCAAGACCAGTCTGGTCAACATGGTGAAACCCTGTCTCTACTAAAAATACCAAAATTAGCTGGGCATGGTGGCGCACACCTGTAGTCCCAGCTACTCGGGAGGCTGAGGCAGGAGAATAGCTTGAACTTGGGAGGCAAAGTTTGCAGTGAGCTGAGATCATTCCACTATACTCCAGCCTGGGCAACAAAGCAAGACTCCATCTCAAAAAAAAAAAAAAAAAAAAAAAAAATTCCCAGGGGATTTCAATGTGCAACCAAGTTTATAACCACTACTTTGGATCAGTGTTTGTCAAACTTGAGCGCCTGTGTGAAAGTCACCTGGGGTTTGTTAAGCCACAGATTCCTGATTTCAGACTCACAGCTTCTGCAGGCGTGGCGTGAGCCAGAGACATTGCATTTCTAACAAGCTCTCAGTGACCAATCTGAGGACAACACTGTAAGGAGCATTTGCCTGAGGTCCAAGTGTAAAACATGCACATTAACTCAGATCCAATTAGGGGTTTGATTTGGTTTTGTTAGGGGCTGGGGGTCAGGGATGGGTACCATGCCACTAAAAGAATTCTTGGTGACGTGGCCGGGCGTGGTGGCTCAAGCCTGTAATCCCAGCACTTTGGGAGGCCGAGACGGGTGGATCACGAGGTCAGGAGATCAAGACCATCCTGGCTAACACGGTGAAACCCTGTCTCTACTAAAAAATACAAAAAACTAGCCGGGCGAGGTGGCGGGCGCCTGTAGTCCCAGCTACTCGGGAGGCTGAGGCAGGAGAATGGCGTGAACCCGGGAGGCGGAGCTTGCAGTGAGCCGAGATCCGGCCACTGCACTCCAGCCTGGGCGACAGAGTGAGACTCCATCTCAAAAAAAAAAAAAAAAAGAATTCTTGGTGACTAAATGAATATTTTATCACTGCCACCTCAGGTTGGCCATATTTTGCCAAGTCCAAATTGGACAGTGTCTAACATGACAATTGTGATGCTCATGTGTGCTGAAAGTAAACATGTTGACATATCTTCCTTCCCTAGAAGGGCACATCCTGTGACTCCTCTGTGGTTTCAAGGAGCTGAAAAGCCTTTGTTCTGACAAGTGACCTCAGCCTGAAAAGCAGGGACCAGACAGGAAGATGGTGAATAAAATTCATGGGACCTCGTAAAGGAGCAACCATAAATTATCCCTTGCCTTTGCAAATGACTAAGCTAACTCCTTGATTCAGCCAGCCACTTGAGATTTATAGCATGTTATTACAGGACAAATTGGCTTTAATCAGGAACAACCTTCAGGAAAGAACTAATGTGAGAACATCGAACATGTAGGGGATGCTACTGGTGCCCCACCTAGAGCCCCTCCTCTAGGGCAGGCACCCATGCCCCAGCTGCTGCGAGTGTTGGCTGTGGAAAGCTCACAGCTGCTCCTCTTCTCCTGGAAATGCCCAGGAAGCTACATCCTCTCCCTGAGAGCAGACTCGCTGCCAATGACATACTGATATGTACTTTCTACATATGTGAGATGGAGAAGAGTGGCCTTCCAGCCTCAAGGTGTGACAACTCTGGGGGCTATTCACGCTGCTGAGCTCCCTGTGGGACCAGGCAGAGCCCACATCTTTGCCTTGCCTCCTCCCTGTCCCATCCTGGATCCCTCACTCCTTGGCAGACTGTTCCTGAATCACTTGCACAAGAAGCCCCGAATCAGGTTCTCCTTCCAGGGAACTCAACTTACGATAGAACTTAATGAGATAAATAGAAACTAATGATTGCTAAGAAAGGTGTCTGCATGCAAACAGGAGGGAAGGCAGTGAACAGAGGTTCATAAAAGGTAAAACACGGTGATACAATTCAGGTGATTCCAATAAAAACATGGCCATAGTGGAATGGCCACAGAGCCAAGCACAGGGCAGGAAGCATGAGGTTCCTCTCCTAGCTTGGCCGGGCATGTGAGACCTTGCTCAGGTCCCTTTCTGAGCCTCTTCCTTTTGATCTGAAAATAGTAAATAACAATACCTTCACCACCAGCTAGTAATCAATGCAAGCAAAAATTGTGAGTGGATGCTAAAATCAGAAGGCAAAAGACTTAGGAAATAGGATAGTCATAGTCTTAAAATATCACCTCACAGACCACTTAACGACTTGTGAAAATGGAAAGGTACCCTGGCAATGGAGGTACCTGGTAGATGCCACCTTAACCAAGTGATCTGTGCTAACTCCTCCAAAAATGAGCCGCCCTGACATCATGTGCCCCCGACCTGAGGCTCTGAGAAGGTACCATGTCACCCAGGTGTCTTTCCTGCCCCTAAATATGACTCACCTGAATGTATACAGGAGAAAACAATCAGAAAAATCCAAATTTCAGTGACTGCAAAACCAATGGCCAAAACTTCAAAAATGTCAATGTCATGAATTTTAACAGGCTGTAGGATTAACACAGGTTCCCCAAGGTGAATAAAGAGATGTGGTAACTACATGGAGTGCATAGCCTTGAACTCATATGGCATCAGTATAAAAAGATCTATAAAGGACAATTTCACCTGTAATCCCAGCACTTTGGGAGGCCAAGGTGTACGGCTTGCTTGACCTCAGGAGTTTGAGGTCAGCCTGGGCAACACGGCAAAACCTGGGCTCTACAAAATATACAGAAAAGAATTAGCCAGGCATGGTGGAGCGTGCCTCTGGTCCCAACTACTCCAGAGGCTGAGGCGGGGGGATCGCTTGGGCTTGGGAGGTGGAGGTTGCAGTGAGTCAAGATGGCGCCACTGCACTTCAGCCTGGGTGACAGAGTTAGACCCTGCCTCAAAAAAAAAAAAATAAAAAAATAAAGGTAACCGGGCACAATGGTGTGTGCCTATAGTCCTAGCTACAGCTACTCAGGAGGCTAAGGCAGGAGAACTGTTTGAACCTGAGAGGTGGAGGTTGCAGTGAGCCAAGACCATACCATTGCACTCCAGCCTGGGTGACAGAGCAAGACCTTACCTCAATAATAACATAACATAACATAACATAACATAACATAACATAACATAACATAAAATAAAATAAAATAAAATGGATAATTTCCTAAGCGTGATAATTTTATTATGCTTACAAGGGAAAAATGCTCTCATTCTTAAGACACACATACTGAAAGATTTAAGGGCAAAGTGTAAACATGTTTGAAAGTGTCAAAAAGAAAGAAAGTGTCAAATGGTGAGCTTCGCCTAAAATGAAAAAAATATAAGGAGATAAAGAAAATGTAGCAAAATTTCAACACATAGTGAATTAAGTGACACTTTTCCATAATGTTTGAAATTTCTCAAAATAATAGGTGGGAGGAGAAGTAGTAATATCTACCATCTCACTGAGTTTTTCTGACTATAAAACTCATTTATTTGTGCAGCCATTCCCACTATGTCTAGGTGTCTAGGGCTGCTATCATGAGGAGATAAAACTTAGGTACAGATACAGTGAGACCCACCTGTGAATACAATGGGCAAACCACAGAATGCCCCTCAAAGTATAAGGTGCCTCTAGGGGCAGAGAACAAACACTCACCTAAAAGAACAAACACTCACCCAGAGAACAAAAACTCCACCCATCCCAATTCCAACCAAACCTGGGCTTTATGGCTGTGAAGCAGATGGGTGGATCTTCCGTCCACTTTGGAAGGGCAGGGCTCTCCAGCACCTGTCCTGCTATCGTGAAAACCAGGTTAAAGCTCTTTGGAGTATGGGATGAGAGAGGCCTTTCCACTGGGCTGGATTTCCTTCCTTCCCATGGCCCAGCGTTAATCACCTGAGCAGGTGGAAGAATAAGTGATTGCAGAAAGCTCGTTCCGAATAGGACAACCAGGCAGACAAGGGTTAGTTTTACTAACATTGCCAGAATCAGATTCACTTGAGCAGAGCAGAGCTTCCAAACGATGCATGCCTTTTCTTGTCCTAATTCCAGAAGAATAGTACAGTCTACCAGCACAGCCCCTAATGACCAGTCCCAGCAACGAGGGTCTAGACAAAGCGTGCTATGAAGCCTCCCTTGCACCTCCCCCTACATCACCCGCTCCCCCAAGCTCCGTCCCCAACCATACATCTGAAGTGTACCCTTTGACTTTGCAAATGAGAGACAATTAATAAGGCAAAAATACATAGAAATTTGATGCAAGGTCATTTCTGTGGCAAAAAGTACTGACAGAGTAAATAAAGTCAACAACTTTCTAGATATAAGAATACTAGTTTGGCTGTTAAATAGCAAAAAGAAAGTTCAAGGCAAAATGCCAAATTCTTATTCTGTCAATCAAGGATGGTGCACATCCATTAGGCTACAGGTGTTAGCAGGTGTGCTCTGCTCTGTATGGCTCTGCCCTCAGTGGTAGGACATGAGGATAAACGAGTTAAACAAAAAGCCCCCTAAACCTCCTCTGTGTGTGTAAAACCACACCTTCACTAAGCTGAGCAATTAGATATTTATTTATTTATTTTGAGACGGAGTCTGGCTCTGTCACCCAGGCTGGAGTGCAATGGTGCAATCTTGGCTCACTGCAACCTCTGCCTCCCAGGTTCAAGTGATTCTCCAGCCTCAGCCTCCTAAGTAGCTGGAATTACAGGCACACACCACCATGCCTGGCTAATTTTTGTATTTTTTTTAACAGAGACGAGGTTTCACCATGTTGGCCAGGCTGGTCTCGAACTCCTGATCTCAGGCGATCCACCAGTCTTAGCCTCCCAAAGTGCTGGGATTACAGGTGTGAGCCACAGCATCCAGCCTAGATTTTTTTTTTTTTTAATAAAATGACGTCCTGGTGCAGTGCCCTGTACCCTAATCCCAGCATTCTGGGAGGCAGAGGGAGGTGAATTGCTTGAGCCTAGGAGGTCGAGGTTGCAGTGAGCTGTGATCATGCCACTACACTCCAGCCTGGGCAACAGAGTGAGACCTTGTCTCAATAAATAAATATATACTTAAAATTAAAATTAAAATCATTCAAGACAATCACTTTTGTCTGGGACATACTTCCAAGTTGCCTTGGAGAGTGCTCCCGAGAAACTGGAGTTTCTAAATGGACAATTTAATATCATCTATCATAAGATGTGCCAGATTTTTTTTAAGAACAAAAGTGATTTCAAACAAATATTTAAAATGTACTATGAATTTTCCACCAGCCTGGCCAACATGGCGAAACTCCGTCTTTACTAAAAGTACAAAAATTAGCCGGGTGTGGTGGCGCGCTCCTGTAGTCCCAGCTACTTGGGAGGCTGAGGCAGGAGAATGGCTTGAACCCGGGAGGTGGAGGTTGCAGTGAGCCGAGACCGCGCCACTGCACTCCAGCCTGGGCGACAGAGGGATACTGCGTCTACAAAAATATATATATAGAGATATATATTTTTTCCAGTCTACAGCGGACTGTTAGATTATAATTCAGCTAAAAAAGGATTGGTTTAGTTAAATAACAATATGTGAAAACCCCTCATAGAATGAATGGCAAGTCCCCTATGGAAATAAATAAGGCAGTTGAGGCTCCTAAGTCAAATGATGCTTTCCTAGGGGAAGTTCCATAGTTCTCCAGCTCCCTTCCGTGTGTCTGTGCCAGCAGCTGTGTCTCAGCACAGTCACTATCACATCTACCTCGGAGCTGGAACCATTTGTGGTCTACCCTTGTGTTTTATCAAGGTAACCTGTTTTGCTTCTACTTACATGAGTCATCTGGTGACACTGGGATGACTGGGTCAGCAGTTAGTTGGAGGAAGGATTATCACAGTTTCTCAAAAGCAGCTGGGCTTTCGGCTTTTATCTCAGTTCCCCAAGCCCTGGCCGTAGACATGACCTTCTTTCCCTTGTCAGGCTCCACAAGGTATGGAGAACTCTCCCCTTGGAAGGGCGACACCTGCTTGCTTTGCCGGCTTTCCCAGGCCAATCATGGTGGAATCTACAAGGACTGCCCCAGACCTGGGATTTGAAGGAGTGAGCGGCAGGCTCCTCCCATGTCTCTCCTAGCAAGTCTCACCTTTCTGGCCAGGCACTCCCTGAAAACAGTCATTACGAAAAATTCCTGGCTTTTCTGGAAGCCTGAGGGCTCATTCCCTGAAGGTTTCTGGGAATCTTCTAGACTTTTACGAAAACAAAGTTTTTCATTGTTTACATGGTAAGTGTTTATTAAGTGGTTACAGAATGAAGACAATGGGCTAATTATCATTAACAGGGTGACAAGTTCTTATCAATAAAACAAAAACAACAACAAAAGCAGAGCTCAGGTTCCATATTGCTTTTGCCTCTGACTAAATTATGGTTTAAGATTCATTACATCGTTTGTCTCCCAAACATAAAGAACTGTAGTGTTGCTACTAAGTGGAAAATCCAAAAACAAAATAAAGCTCTAATGGTGGAAAAGTATAGATTAATTTTGATATCTAAATTTTTAATTTTAAAAATTACTTTTTTAGAGATGGGGGTCTTGCTGAGTTTCCCAGGCTGGTCTCAAACTCCTGGCCTTAAGTGGTCCTCCTGTCTCAGCCTCAGCTTCCTGAGTAGCTGGGGCTACAGGCACAAGCCACCACGCCTAGCCCAATTTTGATAGTTTGTAATATCTCAATGTGGTTAGAAACTGACAATATTTCCGAAAAAGTGATGGATATAGCAAGGTAATCCATGGAGGCATGGTTTTAATTTTAATGACCCTTACTTATTTTAATGGTTATATGTATTCAGTGTGTTTCCCAATTATGGTAAAGATACTGAATTTGTTTTTTTTTTTTTTTTTTTTTGACAGTCTGTCACCCAGGCTGGAGTGCAGTAGTGTGATCTCGGCTCACTGCAGCCTCTGCCTCCTGGGTTCGAGCAATTCTCCCGCCTCAGCCTCCTGAGTAGTTGGGACTTCAGCTAATTTTTGTATTTTTAGTAGAGACAGAGTTTTGCCACGTTGGCCAGGCTGGTCTCGAACTCCTGATGTCAGGTGATCCACACACCTCGTCCTCCCAAAGTGCTGGGATTACAGGTGTGACCCACTGCACCAGGCTGAATTTGCTTTTTCCTTTTTTTTTTCTTTGAGATAGAATCTCGCTCTGTTGCCCAGGGCTGGAGTGCAGTGGTGACACAATCTCGGCTTACCGCAACCTCTGTCTCCCGGGTTCAGGCAGTTCTTTTGCCTCAACCTCCTGAGTAGCTGGGACTACAGGCATGCGCCACCATGCTGGACTAATATTTGCATTTTTAGTAGAGACGGGGTTTCGCCATGTTGGCCAGGCCGGTCTTGAACTCCTGGCCTCAATCGATCCTCCCGCCTTGGTCTCTCAAAGTGCTGGGATTCCAGGTGTGAGCCCCCGCACTGGCCTGGGGAGATCATCCTGTAGATGCATCTACATGCTGTTGCTCAGCTTCCTCCTTACTGAGTTCAAGCTACTAGGAATGTCTCCTGCCATATCTGGCTCCTACCTACTTACCTACCCGTCAAACTGAGTTCAAATCCTCATCCCTTATCTCTATCAGCTGCAAGTAATCTGTGACCCATCACATTCCTTCCTTACTGTCCCCACACCTCCAGGGAACCTACCCCATTCCACTCTGGTCAGACTTCTCTCCCTTACTAGCCTGGCCTCATCCCCAGGCCATATTCAGGCCTCGCCCTGGGCAGGCATTAATAAAAGGTCTGCTTTAGGCGTGACCAGGGGCCTGAGGAGGAGGTGATCGGCAGAGAGCAAGGTTTACGGAAGAGGAGGAGCTTAGTGGGCAGGAAGAAAGGTTCTTCCGGGTACTGGGAAGTTTCTTTCTGAGGCCTCCTAACAAATACAATCCGCTGCTCAGCTCCAGCCTCAGGAGACAAAGGGTTCTTGTTTCTGTGCTTATCAGGAAATGGGCGGCAAAAATCACCACAGCTACCAAGAGCCCCCTGACCTTTGGCCATCTCTGGGGCAAGAAAAGGAGGCAGCTCCAATCCTTCCAGAAAAACAAATCCTTCCTTATTGCTCGTGAATTTATCCCATGGACACCCCTTCTAAGCTCAAGTCAACTAGCAAGGAGTGGGCTTTGAGTGGCTTTGGTTGTAAAAGTCAATGATGTTCTTGCAGTCTACATAGTGAAAAAAAAAAAAAGATAAGAAAGATAAAAAGAAAAGTCAATGATGAGCTTTAGTTTAGAATTACAATAATTCTACGCCCACCAATACCAGACGTTGGACACCAGTGCTCCATCCAAGATCTCCAAATACAGAATGCTTTATTCCAGCACGGAGAATGAGATTTAGAATTCCAACAAAAAGTGGCCTGCTGAGTGCAGGAGAAAGTAGAGGGTAGACAGTCCTGGCAGGAAAGTGCCCTTAGATGAAGGCAGGTGCAGTGCACAAGCTCTGAAGAAATCCCAGTGGGAACCCCACGCACACAGCTTCAGGGGCTTTCTCATTCAGTCATCAATTTATCTGGAATCAAAGCCATCCACCTCCTGCCCATGTGAGTGCACTGAAATCACGATGATATTTTTGGTAAGGCATGTCATAGTTTCAATGAAATCAGTCCTGATTCTAGTCTCCCTCAGTCTCCTAATCTTCAGCGGTTAGGTGGAAAGAGGACCCCAAGTCAGACTTGAATCAGAGCCTCAGCACTGCCCCTTCGTCACTGTGAGGCCTGCACCCATTACCACGCACCACTTAGTCTCAGTTTCCCTGTGTCTAAAAATGGATTCTTGTTGAAAAAAGGAATCTGTTAGCAAAACAAATAAACAGAACCTGAAAAGAACTTCTGATTCTAAGTGCCCGGAATGTCTTTGAAACTATGAGTAAAGGTTCAGTTCCACGGGAATTTCCAGGATGACTTTTTATTGTCTCCTAATTTTTGGATAGTCACAAAAAGAAAGCGAGGCAATGTGTTTCCATTCTAGGACTGACAAATACTGTTGTATAAACACAACTCTGGAGCTTGTTTTGGCAGCATTTCATGTGACCTGGGAGAAAGTAAAACCCCAAAGCTTCTAGAGGCTGGCTTCCAGCAGGTCCTGGAAGCAGGAGAGTTCTCCATCTACCTTTAGTGTCCAGGCTCAACTTGGACTCTGGTGTCACCATCCTCAACTTTCAGATGGAAAAAGAAAAAAGAAAGCCACTTCTTTTGATATTTTTGTGTTAAAATGTCCATGTATATCACGCTTCTCCAGGAGCCTCCCTTCAGCTGCATGCCAGACTAAAACCTTTTTCCAGGCTGTTGCCTTAACCAGCTGCAAAGGCAAGAAAGGTACACTCTGGGATGTGGCACTGCCAGAGGACCCAGGCTTCTAGTTACAAGAGGCCAATGCAGGGGTCATCTTATGACTCAAGGACGAGACAGAAGTCAGAGTCTTGTGCCCACCATGGTCCTGCTCTTGGGACAGTAGATCCTTGACCATGTATCAAAGGGAAAACAAATATACATCCCAAATGCCACGCCGCGGCCAAGATGCCTGGATAGGTGGGAGATGAAGCCAGGACTTAGTGGGGCTGGGAGAAGAGAGGTAGTGGGTCTGGAATCAACAACTTCTCGAAAAATATTAGAACCAGAGGCCCCTTATGTAGAGACACAGAAAATAATGGCTCATATCGAAGATATCTATCGACTAAAAATCTCTGACACAGGACCAATTCCAATTTGTGTTAAACACATACACACACACAGAGCAAACAAAAAATACCCAGAGAAACTTCAAATTCAAAAATACCTAGAAGTTGATGTCTAATGATTTCTTAACACCTTCAGACATAAAAATAGTTCTTTGGAATTTTGAAGTTCAGAACTTGAGCCTAGTTATAGGTAAAAAAAAAAAAAAAAAAAAAAAAAGGCCGGGCACAGTGGCTCACGCCTGTAATCCCAGCACTTTGGGAGGCCGAGACGGGCGGATCACAAGGTCAGGAGATCAAGACCATCCTGGCTAACACGGTGAAACCCTGTCTCTACTAAAAATACAAAAAATTAGCCAGGCGTGGTGGTGGGTGCCTGTAGTCCCAGTTACACAGGAAGCTGAGGCAGGAGAATGGCATGAATCTGGGAGATGGAGCTTGGAGTGAGTGGAGATCGCACCACTGCACTCCAGCCTGGGCGACAGAGCGAGACTCCGTCTCAATAGAAAAAAAAAAAAAGAAAAGAATTTTGAAATGGAATTAAACATGTCTCTGTAATATTCTATTAGTCTGGAGAAGCAGGGAAACCCCAATCCATTCTGGACACAGCAAGACCCTGGCCTGGCTAACACAGTTGACAGCATGGAAATGGCCGGGTGAGCAGAAGAAACTTGTTACCCGCCACCCCACGTGGGAAGACTAGTGGCAGAAAGTCCTGGGGAAATGGATTGTCTTAGAAGGACCACTGCATATTTAGCCAAGTTTTAAGGGCTATCAGTGGCCATCCAGTTTATCTCCTTGAGATCAAAATGCTAGAAATTGATAAAACTGGTCCTGGGTCCAGTTTTCCAACTTATGCAGTTTCCCTAGAGCAAGCAAGTTCATACTTAATTCCTCAAGGCCTTTTTTTGGTCCCATTAAACTCTAAAAGGAAAAAGAATCACTAGCATATTTGGGGTTACGGATTTTATTTCTCCATGGAGAAGGGCTGCTGCTTTTTGAGGGTGGAGGCCCAACTTCCTCAAAAAAGATTTGTAAGAGCGTGTCACGGGAGGACTATTCTGAAAAACTTTTAGGGCCTTTGGTAGTTTTTAAATTCTATCAACAGAGGCCCAGCAGAAGAGGACACAGAAATGGGAACAAAAGTGCATGTCTGCCTCTGGGGAGACACTGCCATTTTCAGGAGGTAAGAAAAAGTGGTGGCTATTTTGCCCAAAACTTCCTCTCGTTGACTCTCCAGCTGGAGATGAAAAGGCCAGATATGGAGTGAATGCTGGCAGAAGCTTTTATTCATTCCTGTAAAAATAAGAAAGAGGAACAAAGAACCTGTTGTCCTGGTTGCCCTTGGAGCTGAAAACAGGCAAAAGAAGGAGCCAGGCGGGCTCCAGTCTTGGTCCCGATGCCCTTTGAGCCCGGGGCATGCACCCTGCTTCACGGAAAGGCAAGCGTTCCATGGATTGGCAGTTTCTAGTATTTAATTGCTTTGGGTTACACTGGTGTTATTTCCTAGCAGATGAATTCTAACTAAGCAGATATTTTATGGCAGAACCAACTGCCAATATAGCAGCAATGCAAAGCCTACAGAGCACAGAACAGCTCCAATATGCTGCTGGTGACATTGTGTGGCCAAGGTTTACTATAAAAAGATAAGCCAGCCACTACATTGGAAGGTGCTACCCATCAACAAAAACAGAATCAATTTCTAGGAAACTGCATTTCTAGGATGATCAAAAACACCCTTGTAACTCAGTGAAAAATCGTACATGATCTACCATTTAAATGGATTGTGATGCAAAAACATCAGAAGGATACACATCAAAGCAAAGAATTAAATCAGCCAACCCAACAAACAAACAATCAAAAATGGTTCTATCTTGGAGTGGGGGTGGGGTCGGGGTCAGGGTGCTGTTTATTTTGATTTTCTGCATTGTGCTTTTTCCACCACGTAAGTGTTTTACTTTTGGCCATCAAAAAAGAAATCTTAAACGTCCCTTTTAAAAACCTTCCTAAAGATAACAGATATCACCAGTCAAGATAGACTGAACAGCTCTTTAGGGCATTTTTTATCTTATACTTCTTACTCATTCATTAATGAAATTGATGTACCTCTGACTTAGAGGTACCTGCTTCCCACCAGAAGTTCTCGGGACATCTGCTGTCCTCCTGTATTCATCTGACATATTCTATTATGTCCCATTTCATTATATGAGATTCACTTGTTTATAATTTTTTCCCTCCTTAGGTTGTGTAAATCTTCAGGCTCCACTGTCTTGGTATTTTGATAAATAGGATCCACTGAATAAATATTTTCTTTTTTTTTTTTTTTTTTTTTTTGAGACGGAGTCTGGCTCTGTCGTCCAGGCTGGAGTGCAGTAGCCAGATCTCAGCTCACTGCAAGCTCCGCCTCCCGGATTTACGCCATTCTCCTGCCTCAGCCTCCCGAGTAGCTGGAACTACAGGTGCCTGCCACCTCACCCGGCTAGTTTTTTGTATTTTTTAGTAGAGATGGGGTTTCACCGTGTTAGCCAGGATGGTCTCGATCTCCTGACCTTGTGATCCGCCAGTCTCGGCCTCCAAAAGTGCTGGGATTACAGGCTTGAGCCACCGCGCCCGGCCATTTTTTTTTTTTTTGAGACAGAATCTCACTTTGTCACCCAGGCTGAAGTGCAGTGGCTTGATCTTGGCTCACTGCAACCTCCGTCTTCCAGGTTCAAGCAATTCTCCTGCCTCATTCTGAGTAGCTGGGATTACAGGCACAAGCCACCACGCCCGGCTAATTTTTGTATTTTTTTTTTTTTTTTTTTTTGAGACGGAGTCTCGCTCTGTCGCCCAGGCTGGAGTGCAGTGGCGCGATCTCGGCTCACTGCAAGCTCCGCCTCCCGGGTGCACGCCATTCTCCTGCCTCAGCCTCCCGAGTAGCTGGGACTACAGGCGCCCACAACCGCGCCCGGCTAATTTTTTGTATTTTTAGTAGAGACGGGGTTTCACCATGTTGGCCAAGCTGGTCTTGAACTCCTGACCTCGTGATCCACCCACCTCAGCTTCCCAAAGTGCTGGGATTACAGGTGTGAGCCACCACACCCAGCTAAAATATTTTCTTTAATTTGAGTTTAGTGGTTGCTACATTGGTAAGAGTGTAGCAAAGAGCTGGTCAACCCTCATAGAATTCATTGAAATCATGTTCGGGACACTCCTGATTGAGCTGAAATATGGAAATATTCTAGGGGATTGGGGGTAAATTGATAAAAGTAATCATAGTAGTGAATCCTCGGTGACATAACCAGAAAATGTCTCACCATATACCTGTTGCTGCTACACGGCCTGCCCTGCAGCAGTAACAGGTTTGTCAGTAAAGCCATCGACGTGTGATGTGTTTACTCTGTGGACATTCATCTAGCTGGATGCTTATTTGTGAATTTTGCTGAGTCATGTTTTACTTCAGTGGAAAATTATTTAAAAAGCAGCACTAAGTGAAGGTAGGCCTGGTTCAAAAAGCCACAGAGTCGCTAATGTGGTCACAACTGTCCCCCTTGAGACTTAAGGAAGTGGAGCTCTGGGCACCTTTTCCCCAGGCTGAGGCCGCCATTCTTCCCTTCTCATCTTCAGTTCTCACCTCTGGGCAAGTGAAGAAGTGAACGATTGTCCAAAGGAGGAGCCATCTGGGTTTCCTGTGGTTATAATGTCAATGTTGTCACATAGCCACTGAGAAGCTCAGAGCTTCCCAGAAGAGGCCAAAGGTGATGACCAGCTGCTACATTGTAGCATTGAGAAGAGCTGGCCAAGGAATTTTTGAATTCCATGTGTCATGTCTGGTTCTGTGGTGGGGCAGGAGGAGTATAGACATGGGACCGCAGGCATCCCACAGCAATCCACTTGGGCTAGAGGACACCAGCGAGGTGGCAGCAGGAGTGATGGCTACAGGAGAGTGGAGGAAGGGACGAGCCACAGCCCTCACTGACCTGCTCTAGCCAGGATCCCAGGGATCCTGAACAGGCAGCCTGGGCCCAGACAATAGCTTGGGAGGTTGTTCTGCGGATCCCTCTGTTCTGCCTGAGGACAAAGTGATCTTTAGAGACTTGTGTCAGCCTAGAGGGGATGGGTTCAAGTGATGATGAGAGTGGAACCTACCTCAGGCCTGGTGGGCCTACCCAAAAGAGGCCTGCTTCCCCCAAATGAAAATGGACTGTGAAATCATGCGGGAGGGAGAGGGGAGTGAAACGCCTTTATGTTCCCGTACTCGCCTGTCTTTGGAGGGATGCAGTGCGAAGAGAGGAAGCAGGAAACTGCATTGGGAGAGAGCAGAGGACCAGGAGCAAGAAGCCCTCAGTCTCGCCCCTGGCTTACGGGCTTCTATTTGGTAGATTAGCAGAGGCATGGAGGGAGATTTAATCAGCTCCTACTCTATTGGCCAAAGATTAAAATAGCTCATGGTAGAACTGGTGGAGGAGGCACGACTGGAGACTGGGGGAAGGACCTCTGCCCTATTTCTTTGCTAGGGAGGAAGCCTTGGGCCTGTCACACATTTTCAACTTTTTATTTTTTTATGCACCGGTTGGTGGCCCTCTGCAAGAGGTCTCTGATGCATAAATACTTCAAAATCGCTAAGAGGCTTGGCACCCTTCCTTTATCCATTCAACAAATACTTAGTGAGTGCATTCTCTATGCCAGATACTGTCCCTGGCACTGCAATCCCAAGGTGAAGGACAGACCCAGCCCCTGCTCTCACAGAGCTTACCTTCTAGAGATGGGAGGCAGAAAATGCACAGATGGACCAGGTGTGGTGGCACACGCTTGTGATCCTAACTCTTTGGGAGGTCGAGGCGGGCAGATTGCCTGAGCTCAGGAGTTAAAGAGCAGCCTGGGCAACATGGTGAAATGTCTCCACTAAAATACAAAAAATTAGCCGGGTGTGGCGGCGTGTGCCTGTAGTCCCAGCTACTCAGGAGGCTGGAGGCACAAGAATTACTTGAACCCGTGAGGCAGAGGCTGCAGTGAGCCAATATCATGCCACTATTGCACTCCAGCCTGGGTGATAGAGTGAGAGTCTGTTTCCAAAAAAAAAAAAAGAAAAAAAATGGACAGGAAGCAAGTGAGTATACGTCCTGTCTGTACAAGTTCTATGAAGAAACATAAAGCCAGGTAAGGGGGTAGAAGAAAAGGAGGGCTCAAGGGTGAAGGCTTCCTGGGGAAGGATGTGCCAGGCAGAAGGAACAGCAAGTACGAAGGCCAGGAGGCAGGAGCCACATTGGCAAGGAGGTCAGTGGGACTGGAGCTGAGTGATGCGGAGAAGAGATGGCGGAGGAGGGGGTGCTTGGGTGCCACATCTTGTAGGGTCTTGAAGGCTATGGTAGTAATTTTGGTTTTAGATGCAAAATTATCAAAAGGCTTTGAACAAAGGAGAGCTGTGTCTTGGACTTACGTGAACTAAAAGGTTCACTATGCTGCTTGGCTAATAGCCTGGAGAAAGTGGAACTGGTGGAAGCAGAGGCACCAGGCAGGGGCCACTGCAGTGGTGCTGGTAAGAAGTGGTTCCATCCTGTATCTATTTAAAGGTAGAGGCTAGGCACGGCAGCTCACGCCTATAATCCCAGCACTTTGGGAGGCTGAGGTGAGTGGATCACTTGAGGCCAGGAGTTTGAGATCAGACTGGCCAACATGGTGGAACCCCAGCTCTACTAAAATTACAAAAATTAGCCAGGCATTTTTGGCACACACCTGTAATCCCAGCTATGTTGGAAGGCTGAGGCACAAGAATTGCTTGAACCTGGGAGGCAGAGGTTGCAGGAGGCTGAGATCATGTCACCACTGCATTCCAGCTCTGGGCAACAGAGCAAGATTTGTCTCAAAGAAAAATAAAATGTAGAGCTGCCTGGATTTGGGGATGGATGGGAGGAGGGCGGTTATGAGAGGAATAGAGGCATCATGGATGACTGCAAGGCCCAAGACGTTGGAGGCATGGTGACTGGGACGGGGAAGACCCAGGAAGGAACGCACCTGTGAAGGAACCCTGCCTGAGTGGGCAGTTGGTTACCAACCTCTGGACTCAAAGACAGGATCAGCCAAGGGAGTATAAGTTGGGAATAACCAATGTATACATGGTATCAGAGCCACAAGACCGGGTGGGATAAGCTAGGAAATTACTCCACATACCTCTTTTTAAAACTACATATAGTGTGTCTATTACACGTGTCAGGAACCATGCTGAGTCCCTGACAGCTATTAACTCACTTAATCGTCCCAACAACCCTGTGAGGTAACTCTGTTATTATTCCCATTTTAATGGTAAGAATACTGAGGCACAGATATTTTTTAAAGTACCTTGTACAAAGTTAGTGGGAGAGAGGAGAGGTGTGAAGAGTGAAAAGGAGTGGCTTGGCCGGGCACAGTGGCTCACACCTGTAATCTCAGCACTTTGGGAGGATGAGGTGGGAGGATCCCTTAAGCTTAGGGGTCTGAGACCCACCTGGGCAACACAGAGAGACCCCAATCTCTATCAAAAATATAAAAAAAAAAATTAGCTGGGTGTGGTGGCGGGCATCTGTGGTCCCAACGACGTGGGAGGCTGAGACAGGAAGATCGCTTGAGCCCAGGAGGTCAAGGCTGCTTTGAGCCAGGATTGTGCCACTGAACTCCAGCCTGGGTGACAGAGTGAGACTCCATCTCAAAACAAACAAACAAAAAATAGAAAAGGAGAGGCTCAAAGTGTGATCTCCAGGTTCTCCAGGGCTGGAGTTTAGGGAGAAAAAGAAGAACCAGTCAGGGCACTGGGGGCAGCAGCAGGACAGCTAAGAGGATCCCAGGGAGGTGTGGGGTCCCAGAAGTCAAGCCAAGCAAGCGTCCCAAAAAGGAGGGCAGATGGACCATGGCAGACGACGCTGATAGGAGACAGGCTGGGAGGTGGGCACTGGCCACCGGGCCAAAACTGACATCTTCACTTTCCCTAGCCTCATTCTGAATGAACATCCTTCCATTTTGATTGTAGGCAACAAACCACAGTAGTATTATCAAGACCTGTGACTTTATCACCAACAGAAACCACAGAGGTTTCACCGTCGTCACAGCTGTTACAGAGATTGTGTCATTTATGCCTGTCACGTGTAAAAAAGAAGCGCCTATGCCATGAAAGCACACGCTGAAACACACACTGAAATCTTCTGATCACTGGACTTCACTATAATTGTTTTTCCCATGACATCCTATAGACCTTATTTTATGCATTTAAAAGATTATTCAGAGAAGGAGTCCATGGCGCAAGAAAAAGTTAAAGATCAAGGTCATCCCGATGTTAACCACGAAAGAGCAACCAAACACTAACACAGCTAGAGGAATAGTGATTCCTAACCTAGGGGACTAGCTTGGTGCTTAATCTGGTATTCCATCAACTAAGGAACCATAGACATTTCGTGGTGGCTGTGGTGGGATAGGCGACTCCCTGTCCCAGCTCACACTCACAGAGTACGAAGCGCAGAGGAAGCTGACTGCCGTGCATTTCCTGCAGCCATCAGATGTGCAGAGCCAGGGGCTGGGGGTGCTCACTACTTCCTTCTGCAGGGGTTTTGCTGAAAGCAACTCTGCTACCTACTGGTCTGCTTTCCTCTTCCCTCCTCTCCCCTTTGGCTGCTGCTCTGTGCCAGGCTGAATTGTGGCCACAGCTATACTTTTCCTTGATCTTGGAAATAACCGAACTGGCCCTCCTGACAGCTCCATTGGATAAAATGAAGAAATTAAAAGCAAAACCACTACTTCTTAAAAATCAGCAAGAGACTCTAGCACAGAAGTCAAAACTATGTAGCTTTTCCCCCACAGCACACAGTTTCCACATCAGTCAAATGCAGACCCAAAGAGCTTTCCCTCCTAGGAGTGTTAGGAAGATGCCATAAGTTAGTCGCTATAAGCAACTTAGAACAGTAGTTTAACATGAACAGTGTTGCCACATGGCCAACATGACCTATGTTGTTAAATAAAGACAACTCATCTTGCTTTTTCCTCTTTCATTTCCGTTAAAAAAAAAAAAGCCAAGTAAAATGCCTCTGCAAATTTATCAATTCATGAATTAAGCAACATAGCATTCAAAGTGACATTCATCTGGGAAAAAAGGCTATTGTGGACTGCTTACAGTTATTCTTACATCTGAAAAGGAAAAGATGGAAGGAAATGTGAAAGATTAAGCAACCACCCGGCTCTCACTCTAATACCCACCGCAGTCAGAAAACAAGATCTCGATGGCCCCTCACATGTTCAGAACGGCCTTCTTACACCCCCAAAATCCCCCGTGCTGATATGCAGGGGAAGGGTTTCTGCCGCTCTGTGTCCGGGTGTCTGTCATCTGTGGAGCTTGGGGTTGATCTCACAGAGCCACCTTTCCTGGCTATGAGAGAAATCAGGGCTACCAAAGCTCTCTTTTCTGTTGTTATCAGCCTAGACTCCCAATTAAAATTTAGCTCAACAAGGCACAGGATAAAGAGAAATTCCCTGGCTAAAGTTCCACGATGTTTGAAACTACACTGGAGGTGAGGCAGAGTCACTACCTGAAAATCATTATGCATTTGTCTAGTTTACGGGGAAAAAATAAGACTTTCACATTGAGGCCAAGAACAATCATAGAATGCTGGGTGTGCTGAAAGGAGCAAGGGGGCCATCTGGTTCACCCCCATCATTTTGTAGGGAAGGAAAGGAAAGGGAAGGCACAGAGAATTAAGGGAGAGTGCTGTTCCCCCAGAGACATCGGGTGTCAAAGTACCACCTGCCAGCTGCGAAGTGCTGGAAGGGATGGTGCTCTCTCCCCTCAGCGTATGGCGGGGAACTAGTCGGGCTGGTTTGAAACTTGCCTGGACAACCAGAACCATCTGGCTGGCCTGCCTGTTGCATGACTCGCAAGCAAAACCCACTCCATAAATCAGCCTCACACTGCTCCAGGCAGGCTCAGCCCCACTTTCTGGGAGAAAGGGGAAGCTGTTAATGAATCTGGCCTCTAAGGCACGAAGTGTCTGTGTCTTTTTACAGCCATTATATTGTTATCTTGTTAGCATCAAAGTTGGAAGAGGTCACCTTCAACTCCCCACCACCGCCCGACTTTTGCACCCCTTTTCTCCAGGTACAGACTAATCCCTTGCCTCCTATTCAGACAGCATGCAGTACTTGCACAGGTATTGGCTTCAACAGCACAGCACGCCGTCTTCCCTTTGTATCTAATTTACAACCACATCCAGTTTCCAATCGCTAAATGGCTTTTCAGGTTAATGGTTTTGGAGACTGCTGGGGTTTTTTCTGACCTGAGAATGCAAAATGAGTCCATCCTCTTTAGCTGCTCCCCTGTAAGCCTTCTGGAGACTCACACGGCTACACTGAATTCTACTTTGCACACGCTGGATCTCGCTGCGTTACTGTTTCCATCATTGGGAGTAGGTGGATATGGCACAGACAATTTTAGGTTTCCGGGTTCTGGTGCCAGGAGGAATCGAGAGAGTGTAAAGTTCAAGTGCCTTCAAAGTGATTAAAAGAAACAAGCAGACAACTAGTTCCTAGGCCACTCCCACCTCCTACAGAGGATTTCATCTAGAGCTGCCACCACACTCCCAGTTCCCGGACTTCTGAGGAGTGACTGCAAGTCAGCCCTTGGCAGTGCCAGGGTTCACTCAATCTCTTTCTCGCACCCATCACCTAACCGTGTCTCTGGTCACCTGTGGGTTTCGGCGGGTTCCAGGCCATTTTCCAGGCTGACATCTGTCTGCACCATCTCCTGTTTCAGTTCTCCGATCTCCGAGGCAATTGTGTCAATGAGCTATTCAAAGACAAAAATAGTATGACGTCAGGAAGTGGAGAGGCGTGGCATGCCCACAGCGCCCGGGGAGCTCAGGCTCTTCAGTAGGAACAGAGATGACCATCTTTTTCTATTTCTTTTTTTTTTTTTTAATCTTGGCTCTGTGAATTTCCTCTGGCCAGAGGAAAAAATAAAGGGGGAGGAGGCAGCTTCTCCTTAGAAAGGGGAAGAACTTAGGTTTCGGTATTGTAATAAGGAAAAGAATATGATATCCAGTTTGTTAGGTTTCAGTATTGTAATAAGGAAGACAATATAACACCCAGTTAGCTTTCTCAACATGAATATAGACAGAATAAATACATCCTGGCAAAACTGGGCCTCAATATCCATTTGGCAAGGGAAACAATCCAAAGGAACCCCCTTTGAAGGACTGAAATTCATACAATCATTATTTTGGTTATAGAAGTGAGCTTCTTGAAAAGACATATCCAGCATGCACACTGATTTCTGAAGACATCAAAATGATTTCTTGTTCTATTTTTGCACTGCTGTGGAGAGAAGATTGTTGGGGAAAGGGAGGAGAAAGGACTCAGTGAGGCTGGGGTGGGTGAGTAGGGAGGAGGGGAAGTGGGCCCCAGGGCCATCTAGGGGAAAAGGTGGCCCCATCTCAGATCCCCACCTATCCGCGCACCTGCATCTGACCCTTCAGACTGGTCTAAATTCTTTCACTCTCCTATTCACTCATTCAACAGAGTCTTTCCCGGCGCGTACTAGGCACTGTAAGTGTAGAGTAGCTGTTCTCAAGGGTGCCACTCTGCTCACTATTTTTTGAAAACATAGTAATTTTTCATACAAATGTTATTTACATCTACAAAAATATAGTAATTTTTCATACAAATGTTATTTACATTAACATGTAATAGGTCCATTATTGTTTTAAAATAAGCATTTTAAAATTTCTTCATTTAAATTTCTAATATAGCAACTATTTATAGATACGATTCACACACACGTAAGTTCTTTGGGGTCCTCAATAATTTTTAAGAGCATTGGCCGGGCATAGTGGCTCATGCCTGGAATCCCTGCACTTTGGGAGGCCGAGGCAGGCGGATCACTTGAGGTCAGGAGGTCAAGACCAGCCTGGCCAACATGGCAAAACCCCATCTGTACATAAATACAAAAAAAATTAGCCGGGCGTGGTGGTAGGCGCCTGTAAGTCCCAGCTACTCCAGAGGCTGAGGCAGGAGAATCACTTGAACCTAGGAGGTGGAGGCTGCAGTGAGCCGAGATCATGCCACCACACTCCAGCCTGGGTGACAGAGTGAGGCTCCATCTCAAAAAAATAACAACAATAATAATAATTGTTAAGAGCATCAAGGGGTCCCGAGGCTAAGAAGTTTGAGAACCACTGCTCTCACTAAAGAGAAATGTTGTCTTGTCTCAAGTAGCTTTTATCTCACCCAGACTCTGGGAGGGAAACTTCATTTGTGCTTAAAGCTTGTTCTAAAATGTGACCTCATCTATTCACTCATTATTTCGACTTTTATGGGCTTTTGCTTCATGCCAGGCACTACAAATGGGCAGTGGAGCTGAGAAGATCTCAGTTCTGGAGATGAGATTCTGGTGGGGCAGAAAGACATCAGAACCAAGCACTGAGCAGTTCCAGAATGAAGACAGATGAAGGTAATGCTGTGGGAGCAACGAAGGGGCCACATGGACCAGGGCGGGTGGGTCAGGCCGAGTCTTTTTTAAGTGATAGAGCCTTGAATGACAAGAATGCCATAAAAAGATCAAAGGAAGAGCCCTCCACATGGAGAGAAAGTTCTGGAGCTGAGGAAGGTGTGCAGGAGGAGAAGCAGGCAGGGATCAGATCTTGCCAACTTCTAGATCATAGCATTCATCACTTTGAGTCTTCTGTGGTAAGAACCACTGGAAGGTCTTAAGTAGGGGAATGGCATTTTACAAGTGTTTTATGGTCTAAACCGATCACCTTGGCACTGAGGTGGTTGGAAAGGGTGAGATGAGAAACAGGAAGACCAGCTAGGAGCAACTACAGTGGTCTAGGCAAGAGATGATGTAGCTTGGACCAAGGTGGTAGCAGTGGAACTAGAAAGAAGGGGGGAATTTAGGAATTATTTGACATAGAAATTGATATAATTTGATGGATTGAATGTGGGGGTGGTGGAAAGAGAAGAATCAAGGATGGTTCCCAAGTGTTTGGTTTGAGCAATTAATAAACGGCATTGCCCTTGACTGAGATGGGAGCAATGGGGAGGAATTAGACCTGAGAAGGAAACCACGTTGAACTTTGGGCAGGTTAAATTTTATTTCAGTTGCTTATCAGCCATCAAATAAATCTGTAAAGTAGCTTCTGACACTCTGCAAGGAGATTTTTCTACATTTGGAAGTCACTGGCACGTGTGGTTGGCATTCTAAAGCACTGTGGCAGGGGCAGATTATCTAAGGAGAGAGGTCAGTGGAGAAGGGGGCCCAGCAGATAGCTATGGATACTCCCAGGACTTAGAGGGTCGGAAGAAGGGAAGCCAGCCAAGCCCTTCATGCTTGATCCATCCCCTCGGTGCCTGTGACTGCAGTAAGGACCAGAAGGGGAGCTTCCAGAAGCACTGGGGCCTTGAGAGAGAAAATGATTAGGAGATTCTATTTTATACACATCTCTGCGGCAAAGTTTCTTTTAAAAGTCTGACAATGCCAAATATTCTAGGATGTGGGAAAACAGGATCCCCTTTGTCTTTCTCTCTTTCCTGTTGCTATAACAGAATACTACAGACTGGCTAATTTATTGAGAACAGAAGTTTATTTGGCTCACGGTTCTGGAAGCTGGAAAGTCCGAGAGCATGACTCTGGCATCTGGTAAGGGTCATCCCATGGTGGAAGGCAGAAGTGAGTGGAGACAGGGAGAGGAAATCGGCCAAGCTCATTCTTTTTGACAGGAAACCACGTCTTTGAAAACGAACCTACTACCAAGATAATGGCATTAATTCATTTGCGAGGGCAGAGCCCTCATGACCTAATGATGTCTTAAAGATCTCACCTTTTAATACCATTACAATGGCAATTAAATTTCAACATGAGTCTTAGAGAGCATATTCAAACCATGGCACCTCTTACACTGCTGGAGGAGTATTGACCTCAGAGTTACTTTGGAAAGCAACTTGGCAACATCTTGTAGGGTTAAAGATACACAAACCTGTATGTGTACTTTAGAGACTAAACTTGCACGTGGGCACAAAAATACCTTTGCAAGAATATTTGTTGCACCATTATTTGTGAGAGCACCTAAGGGTCCATTAATAGAATAGATAAATTAATTGAAGTATAAAATGCTACATGGCAATTAAAAATTAATGAACCGGAACTGTATGTATGAACACATGCATAAACATAAAAGCTCAAAAGGCTTTTTTTGAAAGCAAAAAAAAGGCAAATCAAGAAACATTACATTCAGTATATGAAGTTTAAAACCATGCAAACGTTCCCAACACAAAGAAAAAGATACATGGATGGATATCCCAGTTACCCTGATTTGATCATTACATATTACATACATATATCAAAATATCACCTGTACACCCCAAAATATGTATTTGTATCTCAATAATATTTATATCGATAACATGTTGATAGGATACTATTTTGTCTATGTTAAGTTTAAAAATATATTATTAGGCCAGATGTGGTAGCTCATGCCTGTAATCCCAGCATTTTGGAAGGCCAAGGTAGGAGAATTGCTTGAGACCAGGAGTTGGAGACCAGCCTGGATAACATAGTGAGACTCTGTTTCTATTAAAAAAATTTTAAAAATAAAATACTGTTACATGTTATATTATTAAAATTTTAAAAACATGCAAAACTGTACTGTATGTTTATAGATACATACATAGGCCCAAAAGCTATCCCAATATGTATGGGGTTATAACCCTAATCCAGGATAGTGGTTACCTCTAGACAGGAGAAATGGATGAAAGTGTTCACAGGCCAAGTGGCTTGGTCACGTGTGAGATTTTATTTATGTATTTATTTTGTAGAGACATTTTCTTGCTGTGTTGCGCAGGCTGATCTTGAACTCCTGGACTCAAGCAATCCTCCCACCTTGGTCTCCCAAAGCTCTGGGACAGCAGACAGGCGCCACTGTGCTTGGCAAGATTTTATCTCTTAAAATGAAATGGCGAAACGATGACATTTGACAGCGCTGAGTGATGGGTATTTTAGTGTCATGTGTGGTTTTCTGTATGCTTAACGCGCTTTGTAACCAAAATTTTAGGAAACCAAGACAAAGAAAGGGTGGTGTGTATGAAAATGGAAGGAGTGAAGGGACTAAAAAGGTAGAAGCAAGGAAGGGGTTCAGGGGAGTCTGGGCGGCTCTGCTGAAGTCCCACCACCCTGGGACTAGGCCCTGCTTCATTCTGGACTGTGGCTGTGGCACCAAACAGGAGAGCCACACACCTACCAGAAGCAGAGGGCCTTGTGAGGGAGGGCCGGCCACAGCCTCTGGCAAACCTCAAAGAGAGGACTCCCACCCCAGAAGGAAGCCCCGTCACTGGCTACATTTCCCTCTCCACACTTTGGTTACCTTCACAACCACCATACTGATTTGGACATAAAAACCCCAAATGGCCTTGATTCTCATCAGAATGGGCAGCAGCTGATTCCCTCCAGCCAGGCTGTTTTTGTCTGGGTACCACTCTTGCCGATGCTGTTGGCTGGATCTCCAGACCTCCAAGTTTCCTCCTTGATTCCTTCTCTACATCTGGCCACACACAAGAAGCTACAATCTGTGGCTGTCACTCAGGAGCACTCCCATGCCAAGTCACCAATCATGCCATGCCACCTATCTCTAGTGCAGAGGAAGGCGCCATGACCCCAAGGCACGAGGGTGGACAAGCACAGAGGTTGCACTTGACTGGATCGCTGTGGACCCTTCCCTGCTGGATGTGGGGATTTTTTTTTTTTTTTTGGTCCCCTGAATCCCCCCAGCCCCACCTCCCCCCGCACCAGCTTTTCCCTCCCCTTCCATCCTTCCATTCAGTCCTGACTCACTTGTCCCAGAGCACAGAGGGATTTAATCTCACGAATGGACCGGAGTTTAGTGTTCCAGGGCCAGTCCTCCCTCTCAGAATCATGTGTATATACCCCCTGGGCCCTCCGCCAGCAGCAGTTAGCATCACAAAACACTTCTTCCCGTCTGGGGATTGGATTTTGTCCCACTGAAGGGATTTTGCGTGTTTTTTAAAGTTGTTTTTGGACAAGTTTGTGTTGATTTATTTGTTTGTTTCTAATTCTCACAGACTTTCGATCTCATCCCTTACACTTGCTTCTTCAAAATTTCCTTCTTTGAGGGCAGAAATAACTTGTCACCCAACAAAGGAGGCCAGTTTTAATGTCAGCTTTCCCATGTCAAAGCCAATAGCAGTTCGTGCTACAGGCCCAGTGTGGTGACTCACGCCTATAATCCCAGCACTTCGGGAGGCTGAGGCGGGTGGTTCACTTGAGGTCAGGAGTTTGAGACCAGCCTCGCCAACATGATAAAACCCCATCTACTAAAAATACAAAAATTCGCTGGGCATGGTGGCATGTACCTATAATCCCAGCTACTTGGGAGGCTGAGGCAGGGGAATCGCTTGAACCCGGGAGGCAGAGGTTGCAGTGAGCCAAGATTGAGCCACTGCCCTCCAGCCTGGGTGACAGAGCCAGACTGTCTCAAAACAAAACAAAACAAACAAACAAAAAACCCAAAAACAAAAACACAAAAAACTGGTGCTACTAACTGAAGTTTCTCCAGACCCACTTACACAACCCCAACCTCCAACACATCCCCGTACCTGTGCAGAGTTCCTGCAAGCAGGGGGAGGGGCTGTCTACATATCTGCAAAGCTGGTGAGTGAGTGCCGCTCGCTACAGCCCTGCTCGGCTGTGGACACCTGGGAAAGTGGTGGCAGAGCCACGTGGCTGTAATTCAGTGCAGCCAGAGGGTCAGACAGGACAAGGCTGGCAAGGCACAAAGTTGATGAGACGATGGTTCTTACATCAAACACCCTACACAGCT
Source organism: Macaca fascicularis (assembly GCF_037993035.2). Lineage (NCBI taxonomy): Eukaryota > Metazoa > Chordata > Mammalia > Primates > Cercopithecidae > Macaca > Macaca fascicularis. The sequence continues at coordinate 67,382,140 of NC_088384.1, forward strand.
GCATCATTCCCAGAAAATCCCACAAGCAGCAACAAAGACCCCAACCCAAGGGATAGCCACCTATCCTTATAGAGCACAGCAGACCTCCACTGAGAGCTCGCCAGGGCATTGCCTGTGTTTGCTTTTCCCTGCAGGCATGTACAGCAGGACAGAGGGGTGATGTGCTGCCTTTAGAAGCTGGGGGAGAGTGGGTTGCTGGCCTGGCTGGGGACTTCCAGGGAAGAAAAGGGGGTGCTGGTGACCACAAGAGGGAGAGGAAGGCAGGCCAGGGGTTGGGTCCACTCCCTTGTCCTGCATTCATGCATAACACACCTTGAGAAGCCCGAGGTGTTCACCTGAGTTCTCCTGCATAAGAGCTGGCATCCTGGCCAAGGGCGAGAGAACAACCGGAGAAGGCCCAAGTTCTTTCCCAGCCCTTTGAGGTCACACCCAGGGCTGGGGCTGGGCAAGGCTGGGCCTGCTGAGTTCCAGTCTGGTGCAGGAGTCTACAGTAATTTGTACCATTTTGTAATCATTCTGCGTAATTTCTCAGTAGGCGGGGACCTCATCCAAAGGGCCATTCTTCAGGCAGCAACCTTGTGCAATTTCGAGGCAGTCTGGCTTGCAGCTCTGACTGGTGACCTGGCAGCTGGGAGTACGGGTAGGCATACCAGCTTTTGGCTCAGAAAAACCTGTCTTTAAATCCCATCTCGGGCCCCGGTTGGCTGGGTCACCTTGGGCGACCTATTTGGGTGCCCTCATCCTTAAACCCCCAAAGCTAGGGCTGATGATATCAAGGGAAGGTCACTGGAGGAATAAAATGGACAATGAGATTAAAATACTGCAATAGGCTGGGCACGGTGGCTCACGCCTGTAATCCTAACACTTTGGGAGGCTGAGGTGGGCAGATCACCTGAGGTCAGGAATTCGAAACCAGCCTGGTCAACATGGTGAAACCCTATCCCTACTAAAAATACAAAAATTAGCCAGGCGTGGTGGTGTTCGCCTGCATTTCCAGCTACTCTGAAGGCTGAGGCAGAAGAATCGCTTGAACCCAGGCGGTGGAGGTCGCAGAGAGCCGAGGTCACACCACTGCATTCCAGCCTGGGCTACAGAGCAAGACTCTATCTCAAAAACAAAATAAAACACTTCAATAGGCACCTAAATACTCTCTAATACTCTTCCTATTTAAACGATCTCTTGTCCAGGTGCAGTAGCCTATGCCTATAATCCCAGTTCTGTGGAAGTCCGAGGCAGGAGGATCACTTGAGCCCAGGAGTTTGAGACCAGCCTAAGCAACATAGAGAGACCTTGACTCTACAAAAAATTAAAAAATTGGCTGGGAGTGGTGGCTCACGCCTATAATCTTAGCACTTTGGGAGGCTGAGGTGGGTGGATTGCCTGAGCTCAGGAGTTTGAGACCAGCCTGGGCAACACGGTGAAACCTCGTCTCCACTAAAATACAAAAAATTAGCTGGGCATGGCAGCGTGCACCTGTAGTTCCAGCTATTCAGGAGGCTGAGGCAAGAGACTTGCTTGAATCCAGGAGATGGAGGTTGCAGTGAAGCGAGATCACACCACTGCACTCTAGCCTGGGCAACAGAGCGAGACTCCATCTCCAAAAAAAAAAAAAAAAAAATTAGCCAGGCATGGTGGCGTGTGCCTTGTAGTCCCAGCTACTCAGGAGGCTGAGGTAGGTGGCTCACCTGAGCCCAGGAGTTCAAGGCAGCAGTGAGCCATGATGTTGCCACTGCACTCCAGCCTGGGCGACAGCACGAGACTCCATCTCAAAAAAATAACAATAATAAAACAAACAAACAAATAAATAAATAACAAATTATCTCTTTATATTAATGGCATTTGTTATTAACCAGAGAGCTGATACTAAAAGACACTTAAAACGGATTCATATACCTCCCATCCTGGAAAGAGATCATTTAATCACCAGCAGCAGAGACCTGGGACTACAAAGAAACAGTGTCTGTGGAGTCCAATCTCCTTCTGCCTGTCTGCTTAGAAGCCTCTAACCTAGAGATTTGCCTACTAGGCGCCGAATGTCCCCTAATAGAGGGAAAAGTTGTTGTATGCTTCTTTGCATGCATAGGAAGCTGCAGGGAGGAGGGTAAAGGGAGGGACCCCAAGTCTTGTTTTCTTTCTTTTAGGGTTACATAAAAGGAGAAAAATTATCTTGAGGGTCAAGTAAAAGTCAAATAAGAAAGTGCTTATGGCACAAGTCCTGATACAGAGCTCTTCAAATTCCAAGTCTCATTCAGGAATGTTATCAGTGGTTTGAAAAGGGATGTGTTTCTGATATGTTGAAGACTTGAAACCTAGGGTGTGGGAAAAGTCAAGTCCTTGGCTCCCGGCTATGGAATTTCCATTCCCCAAGGGCATCAACTTGGCCTTGAGGTGTGGTAAGCATTTATAATCCCGGAATCAGCTCTGCGGTATCAGACCTACTTCCAGATTCTAAAAAAACACATTACCCAAACAGTTCTCTCTACCGTCTGCTTCTGCTTGGCTGAGGAACCTCCTGGTGTGGTGGGTACCTCTCATGTAACGGTTTTTCTAAACCAGTCTGGAAAATAATGAGCTTCCTCCAAACTTTCAAATGACCTTTGCCCCCAGGAACTGTCACCTGGGAAACAAAAAGGTAATGGAGGCTTTTGCCCTTCACTTACAGATGGGCACCTGGACAATGACGCAAGCGCAGAGGGGCACTTGGACAACGACGCAAGCGCAGAGGGGCACCTGGACAACGACGCAAGCGCAGAGGGGCACCTGGACAATGACGCAAGCGCAGAGGGGGCACCTGGACAACGATGCAAGCGCAGAGGGGGGCACCTGGACAATGACGCAAGCGCAGAGGGGCACCTGGACAATGACGCAAGCGCATCTTTGCAGAACATTGCTTCTTTTCTTTCAACTTTGTGTGTTACTCCTCCCAAGGGTGTTTGCATTTACATTTTTGAAATTGTAGTTACAAACATCACAAATGAACATATTTTAATTAAAGAAAATAAATGATTGTAGTTGAAAGTAATCTCCCTTGACCATCACCCATAATCTCCTTCACTTACTCAGATGTAACCACTGTAATCAGTTTTGTGTGTATCATCCTTGAATGGTATCATCTGTGTTTTCTCCACCCAATGGAATTGTACTGGCTTACTAATTTCACACAACAAATTGTAATGAGGTTTATCCACATTGACACATGAAGCCCTGGTTCAGCTGTTGTAAGTGGGAATGGTTTTCCACCATAGGGATATACCACAATCCACATATCCATTCTATTTCGATAGACGCTTAGTTGTTTCCAGCGTTTTGCTATCCATCACAGGCAGGGCTGTGATGGTCACCTGTGTGCATGTTCCCTTGTGTACTGTGTGAAACCTCAGAGAAAATGCCGGGGTCTGTGCATGTAGCAGGTTCTGAGCTGGTGCCACAGTGCTCCCCGGGTGGCTGTGCCCTTCTGCACTGCCCCTGCCATCTGTGAAAGTGTCCACACTGCTTGTCAGTGATTGATATTATCAAACATTTAAACAGACCAATCTGATGAACAGAAATGATTTTGTTTTGTTTTCATTTGCTTAGCCCTGATTAAATTTGTATCGTTTATTTCTATTTCCTCTTGCAAGGAATTGCCTTTCCATTCATCTGTTGCCTATTTTGTGGTTTCTTGATTTTCAAAAATTAAGTTGCGTAAGTTGGTTGTGTATATGAATCCATTGTCTGATATGTTTCACATATGTTCTCTTTCATTGTTTTTCTGCCTTTAAAATTTTCTTATGCTTTTAATGATGATAGAAGCAAATTTATCCAAGTTTCCAATATGGCTGTTGCTTATTAACTCTTGCCTAGAAAGAAGTGCCTCATCTTGAAGTAATAAAGTCTCCTTTATTTTCTGCTAAGACTTATACAGTGTATACAGCTTTGCCTGTTTATAGATGATGTATTTATTTATTTGTAGGCCTTTCATTCATCTGGAATTTAGTTTTGTGCATGGTGTAAAGTCAGGACTAGGCAGCAAGAAATAACTACAACATGGCCAGAGCTGAGTTCCTCCAGCCTGTTAAGCACTGCACCCTGGGTTGGCTCTGCCTGCCTCAGGCACCTTCTGCAGGCTAAGGAATGTGCCCAGAGGGTAGTTTTTTGTGTTTTGTGTTTTTTTTTTTTTTTTTGCAAATTTACCCAAAGGCTGGGGTGTGGTGAGAGGAGGGGCACAAAGAGGTAGGGGTATGAAAGTAGGGGTATGGAAGGTGGGGTATGGAAGGCAAGGGTAGGAAGGTAGGGATATGGAAGGTGGGGATATGGAGGTGGGCTATGAAAGGTGGGGGTATGAAGGAGGGGGTATGGAGGTGGGGTATGAAGGTGGACTATGAAAGGTGGGGGTGAAAGTGGGGGTAGGAAGGTGGGGGTATGGAAGTGGGGTATGAAAGGTGGGGGTATGAAGGTGGGGGTATGAAGGTGGGGATATGGAAGGTGGGGTATGGAGGTGGGGTATGAAGATAGGGGTATGAAGGTGGGGTATGAAGGTGGGGATACGAAGGTGGGGGTATGGAAGGTGGGGTATGAAGGTGGGGGTATGGAAGTGGGGTATGAAAGGTGGGGGTATGAAGGTGGGGGTATGGAAGGTGGGGTATGAAGGTGGGGGTATGAAGGTGGGGTATGAAAGGTGGGTGTATAATACGAAGTTGGGGGTATGGAAGGTGGGGTATGAAGGTAGGGGTATGAAGGTGGGGTATGAAAAGTGGGGGTACGAATATGAAAGGTGGGGGTACGATACGAAGGTGGGAGTATGGAAGGTGGGGTATGAAGGTGGGGGTATGAAGAGGTGGGGTATGAAGAGGTGGGGGTAAGAAGGTGGGATAAGGAAGGTGGGGGTATGGATGGTGGGGGTATGGAAGGTGGGAGTATGAAGGTGGGGGTATGAAAGGTGGGGGTATGAAGAGGTGGATATGAAGGTGGGGGTATGAGGGTGGGGGTATGGAAGGTGGAATATGAAGGTGGGGGTATGAAGGTGGGGGCATGAAGGTGGGTGTATGAAGAGGTGGGGTATGAATGTGGGGGTAGGAAGGTGGGGTATGGAAGGTGGGGTATGGAAGGTGGGGATATGAAGGTGGGGGTATGAAGTGGGGGGTATCAAGAGGTGGGGTATGAAAGTGGGAGTATGAAGGGGTGGGGTATGAAGGTGGGAGTATGAAGGTGGATGTATGAAGAGGTGGGGTATGGAAGGTCGGGGTATGAAGGTGGGAGTATGAAGGTGGGGGTATGAAGGTAGGAGTATGAAGGTGGGGGTATGAAGGTGGGGGTATGAAGGTGGGGTATGAAGGTGGGGGTATAAAGGTGGGGAATGAAGAGGTGGGGTATGAAGAGGTGGGATATGAATGTGGGGTATGAATGTGGGGGTATGAAGGTGGGTGTATGAAGAGGTGGGGTATGGAAGGTGGGGGTATGAAGGTGCGAGTATGAACATGGCGGTATGAAGGTGGGGGTATAAAGGTTGGGGTATGGAAGGTGGGGATATGAAGGTGGGGGTATAAAGGTGGGGGTATGAAGAGGTGGAGGTATGAAATAGAACTCTGCCCTTTATTTTTCATTGCAAATGGAAATGAGCTCGACAGCATTTATTCAATTGTCCATCCTAGCCCTGCTGGTTCAAGACACCACCTTAGTCAAAATCAGGATGTTCTATTTACCAAAAAGCAGCATTCACTATCTTTTAATTCCATTTTTCTCCTCAAATAACAGTATGCAGAAAAAAATGTAATAAGCCACCCACCCCTATCCTCTGAGTTAAGTGAAATGAGTATTTTGGTGTGAATAACTTTATGATTTTAGTTCACATTAGTACATGGTAGTATCTAAAGGAAATAAACACAATGGATAATTTAATATTATCTATTTTTTAAAATAGAGGCCAGGCGCAGTGGCTCACGCCTGTAATCCCAGCACTTTGGGAGGCTGAGGCGGGTGGATCACGAGGTCAGGAGGTCGAGACCATCCTGGCTAATATGGTGAAACCCCATCTCTACTAAAAATACAAAAAATTACCTGGGCGTGGTGGTGGGTGCCTGTAGCCCCAGCTACTCGGGAGGCTGAGGCAGAAGAATGGTGTAAACCCGGGAGGTGGAGCTTGCAGTGAGCCGAGATCATGTCACTGCACTCCGGCCTGGTGACAGAGCTAGACTCCATCAAAACATAAAATAAAAATAAAAAATAAATAAAAATAAAAATAGAGATGGAGTCTTGCTGTGTTGCCCAAGCTGGTCTCAAACTCCTGGGCTCAAGTAATCCTCCCACCTTGGCCTCCCAAAGTGCTGGGATTACAGGTGTGAACTACACCTCTCAGCCAAATTTATTTTATTTTATTTTATTTTTGAGACAGAGTCTTGCTGTCACCCAGGCTGGAGTGCAGTGGCACAGTCTCAGCTCACTGCAACCTCCACCTCCCAGGTTCAAGGGATTCTCCTGCCTCAGTCTCCCAAGTAGTTGGGACTGCATTCGCCCGCCACCATGCCTGGCTAATTTTGGTATTTTTAGTAGAGACGGGGTTTCACCATACTGGTCAGGCTGGTCTCTAACTCCTGACTTTGTGATCCACCTGCCTCAGCCTCCCAAAGTGCTGGGATTACAGGCGTGAGTCACGGCACCCGGCCTCTCAGCCAATTTAATATTTAAAAGCAGAATTTTGACTTAAATGCCTACTTGGAATGTTATCCTCTCTGCTGCTCTAAGCAGTGTGTCCTTGAATAAATAATCTGACCCCTTAAATTTCCTCAAGCTTAAAAAGGGGACAGGATGAAGGTTGCGTCCAAGGTTGCAGAGAGTTCTCGGAAGTGATGCTGGCAGAGCCCCCTAGCAGGCGAGCATCTGTAGTGTGCTGGTGGGGGGAGGGCTGAGTGACTTACACCCTCTTCCAAAGACAGAAGAGTGAGAGGTATGGTTTAAATGAGTGCTGCAGTGTGGGGTGGGGTCTGGGTGGCAGAATGCGTTGGCTAATTTTATCTGCTGGGAACACTGGTCTTCGGGCACATCCTGGGAGCAGGAGGGAGACTCCCCACCTTATGCCCCATGGACACTTGCATTCCACAGGGACATGGGGTCTGAGAAGCATGGATGGACTTACAGTGGACAGAATATTTGAAATTAGGAGAGCCCCAGAAAATGGAGCACCTGGTGCTCCTACTGAGTGGTGCTACCTCCTCGGGGGACCTCAAGGCATTGATGACGACGGTTTCATAGCTTTGGGCCTCTTGGACTTTTCTCCGATCTGAAAATCCCTAGAAACATCAGGTTGCACAGTGGCCTCAATGGAGACCAACACCTCTGCCAGAGGGGGCCTCTCACACCTCCAGAGAGAGAGTGGTTGGGACAAGAGAACCGTATCCCACACAGCTGGTGGTTCAGGCTGTCACAGCTGGCTTTGTTTGGTGCAGAGACCTTGAAGGGTCCCCAGGATCAGTCTGTGACCAGTGAATGCTGGGTGTTGGGGTGTAAATATCCTAGCTCCACACTCCTGATTGGGATAATTGAGGTGAGACCTACATTGTCCTCAAGCTCCCTTTAAGATGGACCCAGGCCGGGAGCAGTGGCTCACACCTGTAATCCTAGCACTTTGGGAGGCTGAGGCTGGTAGATCACTTGAGGTCAGGCGTTCAAGACTAGCCTGGCCAATATGGTGAAACCCCATCTCTACTGAAAATACAAAGATTAGCCAGGCATGGTGGCACGCGCCTGTAATTGCAGGTGCTCTGGAGGCTGAGGCCGGAGAATCGCTTGAACCCAGGAGGCGGAGGTTGCGGTGAGCTGAGATCGTGCCACTGCACTCCAGCCTGGGTGACAGAGAGAGACTCTGTCACAAAACAAACAAACAAACAAAACCCCGACAGATCCAAATTTACCCTTAGGGGACTTCATCTGATATTGGACCTCTGCTCTCTGATCTCTTTCCCTCAGGGCTCCAACCCCCACTTCACTGTGCGTTTCTCTTGGGAGCACTTCCTGAGAGGCACTTTCACACAGTTCTTCAGCTCTGGGCCTGTTTCTGGGGAACATGACCTAGGACACCCCCCAACCTTCCTGCTTGGCCCCGCTCGGTGGGTTCTTCCTGGAGCCAGAGGTGCTCCCAAACGCCCCCACCTGGATGCAAATTCCACGGAGTAGGAAATGCTGTCCTTTGGTTCACTGTGCTCTCCTCAGCTCAGAGCAGTCCCTGGCACGCATTAGTTGTTGAGTGAATCAAGTGCTCTTCCCTCTCCGCCTTCCTCTTGGTGACTTCTCTGTTCATTTTCGTGCCAGGCAGGGGGTAAATCAGGACAGGGAGGAGGAGGAGCTTGGATCCAATCCATTATAACCTCAGCTGGACGGGATGGGGAACTTGCTGACGTGTGGCATCCACTAAAAAGAGACTGCTCGAGTTTTCAATTATCCACCATCAAAAAACACCAATGTGTTTGCACATCCAGGAGGCAGTGGTTCTCTTCTGATCCTGGGGAAGTTCTCATTGAGTGTAAAACGTTTGCTTTCAAACAATTAATAACGAAATTGTAAACTGTTCCTCTCAACATATAAAAGAGATCAAAGTGGGCTCCACCTTGCCAGGTGCTCCTCACCATACGTGGGAGAGGCTGTGAAGGGCCGAGAGGACATCCCTGTTTAGGCTGCACCCCGATCAGTGGCACTCCCAGAGGCTTAGCCCAGAGTTGTTTTTATTTAAAAAAAAAAACAAAAAAAAACAACAACAAAAAAAACTGTTTCGGCTGGGCATGGTGGCTCACGCCTGTAATCCCAGCAGTTTGGGAGGCAGAGGCAGGTGGGTCCTTGAGGTCAAGAGTTCGAGACCAGCCTGGCTAACATGGTGAAACCCTGTCTGTACTAAAAATACAAAAATTAGCCGGACATGGTGCATACCTGTAGTCCCAGCTACTCAGGGGCTGAGACAGGAGAATCGCTTGAACTCGGGAGGCGGAGGTTGCCGGTGACCCATGATCATGCCACTGTGCTCCAGCCTGGGCAACACAGTGAGACTCCATCTCAAAGAAAACAAAAACAAAAACAAAAGAACTATGTTTGAAATTACACTAAAGAGCAAACACTCCGATATAATCTTCAATTTGGTGCATGCTCACAGAAAAAGAAAAATAAGTTGTAAAAGGTGCATGTAGTATCTGTAGTTCAATGTGTGAAATACGGAAGCAGCTTGTGTGGCTGTATCTTGAAACAGTCCTCCTGCTGAGGCCTTGGTCTATTGCATCAGTTGTCTGAGGCCAGTGTTGTCTTAGATTACTCCATGACCTCTGAATTAATCAATGACCTTGGCAGTCACAGATGGCACCATACTCCTGCCTGTGGCTTTGCATTTTTAGGTTCAGTAATAAGAGAAAAGACTGAAGCACCACAAGGGACGAAGTTCTTTCTCAGAGTGGTCACTAAGGCCTTCTGCAGCCCCAGTTAGTTTTAGCATTGGTGTTTTCAGTTAGATCTTGCATCTTCTGCTTAATATTTTTAAGAAGTGTTTACAGAGTACTTATTAAACATCAGGCTTTGGGTCTACAATAGGAAAGAAAAATACATAATGTGCACTTTCACATTTTTATTTATTTTTTATTTTCTGAGCTCTGTTGCCCAGGCTAGAGTGCAGTGGCATGATCTCGGCTCACCACAGCCTCCCTCTTCTGGGTTCAAGCAATCCTCCTGCCTCAACCTCCCAAGTAGCTGGGATTAGAGGTGTGTGCTAGCACACCTGGCTAATTTTTGTATTTTTAGTAGAGACGGCGTTTCACCATGTTGGCCAGGCTGGTCTCGAACTCCTGAGCTCAAGTGAGCTGCCTGCCTTGACCTCCCAAGATACTGGGATTATGGTGTGAGCCACTGCACCTGGCCACAAATTTAAGATACTATTAATTATAACACACACTCTTATTTTATATACCATCAAGAAAAAGAGCCCTGCCACTTTTTTTTTTTTTTTTTTTTTTTTTTTTTTTTTTTGAGACGGAGTCTGGCTCTGTCACCCAGGCTGGAGTGCAGTGGCGCGATCTCGGCTCACTGCAAGCTCCGCCTCCCGGGTTTACGCCATTCTCCTGCCTCAGCCTCCCGAGTAGCTGGGACTACAGGCGCCCGCCACCTCGCCCGGCTAGTTTTTTGTATTTTTTAGTAGAGACGGGGTTTCACCGTGTTAGCCAGGATGGTCTCGATCTCCTGACCTCGTGATCCGCCCGTCTCGGCCTCCCAAAGTGCTGGGATTACAGGCTTGAGCCACCGCGCCCGGCCAGCCCTGCCACTTTTATACATCATTGACAATAGGATACAAATGATTTCAGGGATAACATTTTGAAAATCTTCTAACTGAAATGTGCTGACTTATGTCTTCATGGAGCTCAGGTTGAAGGGGCCTGCAGCCGCATAGGTCGAATATTAGTGACTTGTTCGGTTGTATTATTACTGACAAACATGCTGTGTGGGGACCAGCATCCTGGAATTTACAAAATAGAAACTGACAGATGACCGGCAGGCCCTCCAGCATCCTGAGCTCTCCCTGGAACCTTCTCTGGGTATAAAACCAGGACTCTCGCACGGCATCTGCCATCCCCCAGCTGGAAGGCTGACAAGAGCAGATTCCCACATGGTAAACAGGTGCTCCACCTCAGCTTCCTGGGGAAACACAAAGCCTGGAGCCCACTCCCTGGGAAATGAGAGCAACAACTGACTGCGGGGCATTCCAGCCTCCCGGCCTTCAGAGACACTCCATTGGAGAGTAGCTTGAGTAGGTTTGCCATGAAGATCAACCTTGTTCTCCCATACACAGTTCAGCCACAAAAGGTTGTCCTTACAGCAGATACAACTATGCCAACTTGAAATAAAGCACAAAATGTTCCCTCACAAAGGCATAGTTGGGCTCTGTGTAACACATCTACCTAAGTGTCATCCCAGATGTCATTTTGTATTTTGTCTGATTCTTTTTTTTTCTTTAAATTAAGGCCCAGACTCTGTAAAGTCAGATGCTAATTTCTGGAAGGTCTATAAATTGCAAATGATGTTTGTCCAGTAGAAAAGAGAATCCCAAAGGTTTTGATTGTATTGCCCTTTATGTCTTTAGCCAGGTTTGTATTGGGTTCTACTTTTTGAAGTTGAGTTGTTTGAAAGTCAAAAAGTGGTTGAATGCTGACAATAGTAAGCTGACCTCTAACCTTCTAAGGTAGAAATGCAAAAGCGGCTCATAGTAGATGACAAAGTTGCTTTAAGGTGTTATTCTTCTGCCCACTGACTCTTTCCCAATCTTTGCCCCATTTGGAGCCAGCTTTAAAGCCCTGTTGATCTCATTAATGAGTTAAATCAAACTTTGACACACACACACACACACACACACACATGCACACACACACACACAATGTATTTGTATGAGAGTCACGTCTTTTCATTTTTTGAAAATTATCCCTGAATTTTACAGCTATCCATCTGAGCTACGGGACCTTGGCCTTGGGTGGGATGTTGCTTAACCTTTCCGGCCTTCAGTTTCCTTAAGCTTAAAATAGACCAACAGGTTTCCAGTGCCTCTTCTGGCTCTAACTTGGTGTCCCCCCAGCTGTCCCGCTTTGCCTTTCCGGAATGCCCTGGTGTGGGTGTCACAGTGACATTCACTTCCCTTTCACCATTTCTGGCTCCTTACCACTTGTCTTCATTGGGCTTTCTACAAGCACTAGAGAAAAAAGATGACTTCCTCTTTCTAGAAGACGATCTGAATGTGTATATCAACATTTAAGTATGAAAACAATTGGATTCAGCATTTTTACTTCTAGGAATTGACCCAAAGAAATAATCAGATACATGTAAAGGAATGCTTTGGGCAGTATCACTTGTAATAGTGAACAATGGAAAAAGGGTTAAATGTCAAACAGCTGTGGACTGGGTAAATAAAGTGTGTACCCCCAATATGATGGAGTGCTATTCAGCCTTTGAAATGGTGATTCTGGTACATATTTCTTGAGATGTACAATATATATATCAATATATTGTATGTCAATATATCAATATAGTGATATTAAATGGAAATAAACAAGTTGTGAAACAGTATGTGTTCTCCGAGCTCACTCAAGTAATAGTTGTGGCTGCACTTGTGTATGGATTTACATAATACAGTCGAATCACAGACAGAACAAAAATCTGAATGCATTAGCGTCAAGATGCTCACTGGCTTCATTTCCGAGTGGGGTGATTAGAGGTGGTACAATATAGGTCTCTTTCTTCTTTATACTTTTAAAATTTCATGGTAAAAATAACTATTATCATTTTAGGAAAAATAGAAGAAAAAGAATAATTTGATGGATGGCATTAACAGAGAGCCTGGAGTTAGCAGCACAGCAATCAGATAAGTTTCCTCTGGAGCTCCTGGGCTCAGCAATTTAGTACTCTGGACAGGTGCTTCCATTTGCCAGATGGAAGTGCTGGCAACAGATCACTTGGTTCGTGCAGTTCTTGGTAAACAAAGGAAATAAGGCATTATGTGGATGACTATGGCACAGCTATTGAATTATGTTCCTCATTCCCGGGCCCTCTCCCTTCCTGAAGCCAGGGCTTTGCCATTTGGAGTTGTATCTTACCCACTCCACCTGCCTTTTTAATTTTTTTATTTTTTTAATATCTGCTCAATTACACAGCAGAGGCTGACTTCAATTGGAATGGAAGTCACTTTTCATTCCAAAACATTAGCTATGTGTCAGGTGGTTTTCACTTTTTCTCGTCGTAAACTCTGAGTTGTACTTTTCTTGTGCCCACTGCTTCTATGCCACTGTCTCCAAATGCCGACGAATTTCAAATGCACAGAGAGAGCCAGGATCTGTATATCAAGCAGCATCTCCCCAACTGGTTTCCACCCAACACAAGCAGTGTAGGATGTGAACAGGCACGATTTCAATAAAAAGACTACTGCTCGAACAACACTGAAAATATTCAGTGGAAGCGCATTAAGCATTCGATAAAATGAGAGCACTGAGGACTCCTCAGAACTTTTCAGATGCTGATGTCCAGGGTTGGTCTCCAGGGAGTGAATAAAGTGTGCGGGGTTCCCCAGACCTACTGGCTTTAGGGCTTTCTGTTGATGATCATTTCTGGGGAGCAGCGGTCTGCAAAACTCTTTTTATTTTTTGGATAGGATCTCACTCTGTCGCCCAGGCTGGAGTGCAGCCTCGAGCTCCCAGGCTAAAGTGATCCTCTTAACTCAGCCTCCTGAGTAGCTGGAACCACAGGTGTGCGCCACCATGCCCAGCTAATATTTTTATTTCTTGTACAGACGGAGTCTTGCTATGTTGTCCAGGATGGTCTCAAACTCCTGGCCTCAGGCAATCCTCTCGCTTTGGTCTCCCAAAGTACCAGGATTAAGGGCGTGAGCCACTACACCTGGCCCCCAAACTCTTAAAGAAATACAAACTTAAAGCAATGTTCCCGGGAACAGTAACTGCTGTATTTGGAATTTCCGGTTTCTTTCTTTCTTTCTTTCTTTCTTTCTTTCTTTTTTCAAATGGAGTCTCACTGTGTTACCAGGCTGGAGTGCAGTGGTGCTGTCTCAACTCACTGCAACCTCTGCCTCCCAGGTTCAAGCGATTCTCCTGCCTCAGCCTCCCGAGTAGCTGGGACTACAGGCACCTGCCACCACACCCAGCTAATTTTTGTATTTTTAGTAGATTCAGGGCTTCACTGTGTTGGCCAGGATGGTCTCGGTCTCTTGACCTCATGATCCACCCGCCTCGGCCTCCCAAAGTTTTGAGACTACAGGCATGAGCCACAGCGCTCGGTCAGAGTTTCAGTTTTTTTTTTTTTTTTTTTTGAGACGGAGTCTCGCTGTGTCTCCCAGGCTGGAGTGCAGTGGCGTGATCTCGGCTCACTGCAAGCTCTGCCTCCCGGGTTCACGCCATTCTCCCGCCTCAGCCTCCCAAGTAGCTGAGACTACAGGCACCCGCCACCACGCCCGGCTAGTCAGAGTTTCAGTTTTAATTAAAAAACAAGACAGAAAAGAATGGAGTAAGGGTTCATAGTGAAAGGAACTGGAGAGGGGAGATGAATCTGTAGCATGTAATATCAGAGGGGAAATTTTGAAATAGAACATGACAAAAAATTTTCTGTAAATTGAGCATGTCAGTGTCCTCTGAGCACACAGAGTTGGTTTAGGGAAGGAAGAGAGCAGAGCGGGTATGAAAAGGGGATTTGGATTATAAGCAAATGTGAAGTTCAGTCATTTTCAGTCTCGTGAAGATGATTACTTACTCTAAGGGGATGAGTCACTAAGATTTGAAATTTACTGAAATGCAAAGGTTTGTTCCTCATTTGGAACCTGGACACTGATGCGGACATCTGCTGAGACACCCTTGACTTCTTATTCCAGATAGGACACATGGAGCAGAGACTGTGAGTGTTCTGCCCACGACCCTTGGAAATCACTGTTTTCTTCTGCTGTGATGGCTCTACTGCAGGCACCTGGAAGTCTCAGCCCATGGGCTGAGGATGCTTTGTGGCTTGGAGTGAGTGCAGAGCAGATCAGACCACGGTGCTGGGGAGTTAATACCCCAGGGCAGCCCTCAGCCAAGGAGGGATGGCAGTGGGTGCACAAATACCCCAGCTGCCTCGCTCTTACGTGGAACAACACGGAGGCCCCCCCCCCCACAGTCTCCCAGAGGTCCCCAGTGGGATTGCACCATGTATTGGCTTCCTCTCCTTCCTGTCTCACTCCCCTACTCTCCCACCTGAACTTTCTGTGATCACTGATCACAGAATAGACTCCTTGAATTCATATTCTGTCTCTGAGTCAGCTACTGGAGAACCCAGACAATGTTTTTCTTTTTACTATGAATTCAGAGCAGGAAATCCCTGCTGGGATTCGGTCCATCTTAGGCAGCCAGATCCCTTCAACACCCGTAGGGCCTTTTCTCCCAGCTGCACTGCTGTCATCCCGAGGATCTTAGGGAATGACCACAGAGGGGTCCCTTGTGCTGCTCTGCTCTCATTTAGGTTGTGGTAACCAGAACTGGGCACAGTTTCCCGGTGCCACCTTAGTCTCATCTCTCCCTGACACACACAAAACACCCTTTGTTATCATTTAGGATACATGTAACAGGATAGTATTCATAAGACTGGTGTTTCTTAAACTGGAATGTGCACACACACGACGTGGGGGCCTGGTGAAGGTGCAGGTTCTGATTCAGAGGCATACCACAGGGCCTGAGAGTGTGCACTTTCAGCAAACTCCATGGCTGACTGGCAGACCACACTGTGAACAAGGTTCCACTGGAGTGTGAGAGTCCCAACCACAAGACCAATTCTTTCCCAGGTCGGTATAGCCAGTGTCTCGTCCAACTGACTACACAGTGGGTGCTGAGTATGTATTGGTGAAATCTGGCTCTTGCAATTGATTAATACATCAATTCACTAATTTAATTCAGCTGCCCAGCTTCAAACAAGAGAGCAGCAACTGTTTAATGCAAATTTTTTGATGCAATGTCCTTCTGATGCTGGGAAAGTACATACTGGGAAAGTGGTACGGGAACACCACAGAACAATGCAGGGCACGTGCAGACAGGCAAATTTGGTGTGTGAGTCATTGTCAACTCACAGTTATTGACGACCTGCTACCACTACCTAGAGTAGTGGCCTAACTAGACACCAAAAGAAGCATAAGATATTATTTCTGTCCCCCAAAAGGCTTGCAATGTGACTGAAAAAATCAGACAGACAATAAAAAACAAGCATCA
Organism: Macaca fascicularis; assembly: GCF_037993035.2. Lineage (NCBI taxonomy): Eukaryota > Metazoa > Chordata > Mammalia > Primates > Cercopithecidae > Macaca > Macaca fascicularis. Next base: position 67,397,865 of record NC_088384.1, read on the forward strand.
GGTGAGTGGTTAAAGACAGTAGTCACGCTGACAACTAGCTTGCTTGATCTAACTCACTTGACATCTCAGTAAGCCCGTCTGATCATTGAACTGATAGTACTGTTATTAAAGCCACTTGGCTCTCTGGGACCGCAAACACTGGTAGTTGCATTTCACAAAACTCAGATTCAACTTCAACCCTATGATGCACCCCATCACAACACATGTGTGCATATGCCTAGAGGCAGATGAGCCCCCTTAATCACATAGGTTTTAATATTCTTATTCAGGGCAAGAGAACAAAATAATCTTTCTTAAAAACAGGATCTAACCCACGTTCACAGCAGCATTATTTACAGTAGCCAAAAGGTAGAAGCACCCAGTGTCCACTGACGGATGAATGAATAAGCAAAATGTGGTCTACCCATACAATGGAATATTATTCAGCCTTAAAAAGGAAGAAAATTATAACATATGCTACAACAGGGATAAACTTTGAGGACATTATGCTAAGTGAAATAAGCCAGTTACAGAAGGACAAACACTGTATGATTCCACTTGTAGGAGGTACCTAGAGGAGTCAAACTCATAGAAACAGAAAGTAGAAGGGTAGTTACCAGGGGTTGAGGAAAAGGAGGAATGGGGAATTATTTAATAGACAGTTTCGTTTCTGCAAGATGAAAGGAGTTCTGGAAATGGATGATGGTGATGGTTGCACAACAATGTGAATATACTTAATGCCACAGAATTGTACATTTAAAAATGCTTAAAATGTGACTGGGCATGGTGGCTCATGTCCGTAATCTCAGCGCTTTCAGAGGTCAAGGCAGGAAGATGGCTTGAGCCCAGGAGTTTGAGAACAGCCTAGGCAACACAGTGAGACACCATCACTAAAATGCTTAAAATGGTAAGCTTAAGAAACATGCTTAAAAATGCTTAAAATGGTAAATTTTATGTTATGTACGCTTTATCAAAATTAAAAGAACAACATTAAGATCTGAGAGCTGCAGTGTAAACAATGACAACAAAACAGAATCCCTAGAAAATAATTTCATAGGCCGGGCGCGGTGGCTCAAGCCTGTAATCCCAGCACTTTGGGAGGCCGAGATGGGCGGATCACGAGGTCAGGAGATCGAGACCATCCTGGCTAACACAGTGAAACCCCGTCTCTACTAAAAAATACAAAAAACTAGCTGGGCGTGGTGGCGGGCGCCTGTAGTCCCAGCTACATGGGAGGCTGAGGCAGGAGAATGGCGTGAACCCAAGAGGCGGAGCTTGCAGTGAGCTGAGATCTGGCCACTGCACTCCAGCCCGGGCGACAGAGCAAGACTCCGTCTCAAAAAAAAAAAAATAAATAAAAAAAAATAAAAAAAAATTTCATAGAAAGCAAGGTAGAAGAGTTTCTTCTTGTTTATGAATATATGTCATGGAGACCTTCTCTTGAAGAAATGATCTATGCGAACCCATCTCCAGCTTCTAAATTCTGGGCTCCTCCAAGAAAATGACAGTAATGGGAGGCAAAGCCCAGGAGGGCCCTAAATGTGAAGAGGACCCCCCGCAGCACTTTCTCCGGATCCACACACAGGGACAGAGGCTCAGCCTGTGCACAGCACACTCATGGCACATCTTGATGCTGTGGACAACATGCAGCTTCCTCAGCTGTGACCTTCCCACGCCCCGGGGTCTTCCATTTCCTAGTGACATCAAACACTCAGGATGGAGAAGAAAAACCTGCTGTTCACCCAAAAAGGTGGTTGGAAATGACTATCCTGGCGTGGTGGCTCACGCCTGTAATCCCAGCACTTTGGGAGGCTGAGGCGGGTGGATCACTTGAGGTCAGGAGTTTGAGACTGGCCTGGCCAACATGGCGAAACCCTGTCTCTACTAAAAATACAAAAATTAGCCAAGCACGGTGGCAGGCGCCTGTAATCCCAGCTACTTGGGAGGCTGAGACAGTAGAATCGCTTGAATCCCAGAGGCGGAGGTTGCAGTGAGCCGAGATGGTGCCACTGCACTCCAGCCTGGGTGATGGGAGTGAGACTCCATCTCAAAAAAAAAAAAAAAAAAAAGAAATGACTATCCCAGCAATGGATGCGGGGGCTCTTCCTAATGGGAACAGGCCTTCTGGAGCCAGGTGACCTGGCTGAGATGCCACTGGAGAGGGGTCTGGCCTGGCAAAGAGCATGGACCTGCAGCAGGAGACCAACCAGGTTCTGGGGTGGTGAGAGCAGGGTGGAAGCCCAGGCTTCCTTCCTTTGTGTCTTTAAGGAATGCTCATATGATATGTGTCTGTGTGAAAGTCCTTTCCCTGTTCTGGGTCACAGCATTTTGACTCAGATGAGAAACTTATCTGGGTCCAGTTGACACGTACTTGAGGAGTCCTGGAATTAAGGCTGAGTTTTAGAATGTGCTTTTCATGTTCGGCTTAATTCAATTATCAAAACACATAAAATGCCTACTCTGAAATGGGCATGAGAGGCCACAGGAGTCCACAGGGCCAGGAAGTAAAACCTGAACTAAAAGGGAGCTCTGTGGATCCTTCCATCAAAGCCACAGACAGCCCCTGTCTTGTGGACCCATGGCCATGGCTGGCTGCACATCTGTACGCTGGGCTCACCCACGAGATTCACCTATTCTGATAACAAAGAGGTTCATTTTGTAAAAAATGTCACATACAAATGCCTTTCTAAGCCAGTACCAGGTATGTTGACTTTGTGGAAATTCACTAAGCTGGATATTGATGTGAGCACTTTCTGCATGTATGTGATACGGCAGCAAAAAGTTAAACACGGAATGAAATGAGTGAGACAGGACCATCTGGAGGCCAAAGAATCACAACTAAACGCAGTGAGGCAAAGAAATAGGAAAAGAAATAGTCTAAGGACATGACCAGAGCAACGAACAAGCTCTGAAAATGAACTGTGGGTTAGAGAGGAGTGTTCTATTAGCGTTATCAGTGTGTGTATAATAGTTTTTTGGCTTTAGTCATTTACATACTCTTTGTGCAAGAGCATGTCCTTGTTCCTCAGAAATACACAAGGAGGATTTAGAGATAAGGTGGTGGGGTCGCAGGTGTGTATCCAACATACATTCAGATGTTTCAGAAAACAGAGTACATATGTAGCGATACGTAGAGAGACAAAATTATCTACTTATGTAAAATGTTGACATATTTGGGCCAGGCGTGGTGGCTCAACGCCTGTAATCCTAGCACTTTGGGAGGCCAAGGCAAGCAGATCATCTGAGGTCACAAGTTCGAGACCAGTCTGGTCAACGTGGTGAAACCCCGTCTCTACTAAAAAAATAACAAAAATTAGCTGGGCAAGGTGGTACGTGCCTGTAATCCCAGCTACTCAGGAAGCTACTCAGGAGGCTGAGGCAGGAGAATCGCTTGAACCTGGGAGGCAGAGGTTGCAGTGAGTTGAGATTGTGCCACTGCACTCTAGCCTGGGCAACAAGAGTGAAACTGTCTCAAAAAAAAAAAAAAATTGAGATATTTATATAATTCTGCATGTGTGTGTCTGTGTGTGTAGAAAGAGAATGATAGAGTAAGGGCAGCGAAAGGTTAACCACTGGTGCATGCGGAACCAAGGTAATGGATGCATAAGCACTCCTTGAACTCTTGCAACTATTCTGAAAGGTTGGAATTATATCAATAAACTCACTTCCTGGCCGAGTGCAGCGTGGCTCACACCTATAATCCCAGCACTTTGGGAGGCTGAGGCAGGCAAATCACTTGAGGTCAGGAGTTTGTGACCAGCCTGGCCAACATGGAGAAACCCTGTCTCTACTAAAAATATAAAATTAGCTGGGCGTGGTGGTGGGCGCCTGTAATCCCAGCTCCGTGGGAGGCTATAGCAGGAGAATTACTTGAACCCAGGAGACAGAGGCTGCAGAGAGCCGAGATTGCGCCACTGCTCTCCATTCTGGGCGACAGAGTGAGACTCTATCTCAAAAAAAAAAAAAAAAAAAAAAAAAGCTCACCTCCTCTCCCAGGGGAAAAAAATTATTTCAAACAATACACATAAGAATGATTTAAAAAAAAAAAAAAAAAAGAGAGAGAGAGAAAGAAAAAAGAGAGTATGAAGGCCAAGCGTGGTGGCTCATGCCTATAATGCCAGTACTTTGGGAGGCCAAGGTGGGCGGATCACTTGAGGTCAGGAGTTCAAGACCAGCTTGGCCAACATGGTGAAACCCTGACTCTACTAAAAATACAAAAATTAGCTGGGCATGGTGGCGCAGGCCTGTCGTCCCAGCTACTCAGGATTCAGGGGGAATCACCTGAACCCGGGAGGTAGAGGTTGCAGTGAGCCGAGATCACCCTCTGCACTCCAGCCTGGGTGACAGTGAGAACTTGTCTCAAAAAAAAGAAAGTATGAAAAAAATTAAACTAAATAAAAAATTAATGTACACAAGATTAAAAACAGTGTTGCAAGGAACCACTTCCTTAATTTCTCCCAGCACATCTTCAAAGCTCACTTTGCACATTCTTACAGTTGGGAAATCTTGACTTTGAAAAGTTCGGCCAGCTCTGTGCCTTGTCCTCAAAATCTGCATCGATGGACACTTGGGACGCAAGCTGGAGGAAGCGTGCCCAGCTACCACAAGCGCCCCACCTTTTTCTGCTCAAGACTGGCTGGGCTCCCAGGCACGGCCACGCCATGGTCCCCGTTCACAGCAGCCGCACTGCACCCAGGCTGTCTGCTTAGTGCCTCTGGGGAAGCCAACGTCTCGTGGCCACCAAGGAGACCGACCAGTTTAGCTTACTGATGAGCCCTGGAACCACACAGCCCTGGCCTGAAACTAGCTCTGCTGGCTCCTACTACCTGTGCGACCTGTGGGGCGAGACTGTAACCTACCAGGGTCTCAATTTCCTCATCTGTAAAAGATGAGATAACTTGGTGGGATGGTGAAAGGGGACCAGCATGAGGACGCCCAGTGTATTGTGGACACAACCCAAATCATCCCATGCCAGCCGGGAGTAGGGTGCAGAGTGTGTGCCAAGCCCCAACACAGAGACGTGCACACAAGCACACAAATGCTCATCTCAGATGAACTCGCCCAGTACTTGGCTGTTGAAAGTTCCAGAAAGGTGCCGGGCGCGGTGGCTCAAGCCTGTAATCCCAGCACTTTGGGAGGCCGAGACGGGCGGATCACGAGGTCAGGAGATCGAGACCATCCTGGCTGACACGGTGAAACCCCGTCTCTACTAAAAAAATACAAAAAAAAAACTAGCTGGGCGAGGTGGCGGGCGCCAGTAATCCCAGCTACTCGGGAGGCTGAGGCAGGAGAATGGCGTGAACCCGGGAGGCGGAGCTTGCAGTGAGCTGAGATCCGGCCACTGCACTCCAGCCTGGGCGGCAGAGCGAGACTCCGTCTCAAAAAAAAAAAAAAAAAAAAGAAAGTTCCAGAAAGGCATGATTTCAACTTCAGCATATAGGTAACTTCTGTGTCACTCAGGAAAAATTGAAATTATTTTTAGTTATGTGTAAGTGGTGGTGGATCAACTCCTCAGTATTTGGGAACTTCTGAAGGCATTTAATCTTGCCTTGGGGTAGGGCAGGGAAGGATGTGTGAGGTGAATGATAGGATGGAGGAGGAGATTATAAAGCCGGCTGCTCTGATGACAGGTGTGTTTGTTTTATGGGCCTCAGTGGGTTACTAACAAAAACTGAAGAGCAGACCAGGTGTGGTGGCTCACGCCTATAATCGCAGCACTTTGGGAGGCTGAGGTGGGTGGATCACCTGATGTCAGGAGTTTGAGACCAGCCTGGCCAACATGGCAAAACCCAGTCTCTACTAAAAATACAAAGTTAGCTGGGCATGGTGGTGGGCACCTGTAATCTTAGCTACTTGGGAGGCTGAGGCAGGAGAATCCCTTGAACCTGGGAGGCGGAGGTTGCAGTGAGCTGAGATCAGGCCATTGCACTCCAGCCTGGGCAACAAGAGCAAAACTCCATCTCAAAAACAAACAAAAAACAAACAAACAAACAAACAAACTGAAGAACAGGCATGATGTTCCCCATGTGTATTTTTTCCATGGCCCACCCCTAAGCCCAGCTCTTTCCAAATAGTGGATCTTCCACAAGTGACCAGAAATCTCTGAACAGAATGGAAGGAGGGCCGCCAACTTTTGCTGCCCGTGAGTAATTTCTGCCTCTTGAATTTGATTCTGAAAAGCTTTGAACTCGAAACCTTAATAAATAAATGATAATGTTTTTGGGTTACTTGAATTTTTCTCAGTCTTCATTAACCTGCATGGTGGGAATGAGAGATTCTTTCCACAACATTATTTTACTTACCAGAGAATTATCTCCCCACCCCCTTGATGTCCAACCTCTTTCTTTCTTTTTTTTTTTTTCGAGACGGAGTCTCGGTCTGTTGCCCAGGCTGGAGCGCAGTGGCACAATCTCGGCTCACTGCAAGCTCCTCATCCTGGGTTCACACCATTCTTCTGCCTCAGCCTCCCAAGTAGCTGGGACTATAGGAGCCCACCACCACGCCTGACTAATTTGTTGTATTTTGGTAGAGACAGGGTTTCACCGTATCAGCCAGGATGGTCTTGATCTCCAGGCCTCGTGATCCGCCTGCCTCGGCCTCCCAAAGTGCTGGGATTACAGGTGTGAGCCACCACGCCCGGCCGATGTCCAAACTCTAAAGTTCCTATGTCCATAACACAACATAATGCTTCTTGGATGAGTCTTGTCTGGTTTTGAAGCGATCACCCTGCAGACAGATGGGGCATGGACCTACGCTGTCCCGACCGTGGTGAAGGCTCAGAGGTCAATGTTACAGGCATGAGGAAGGTGAAGAAATACACTTCATTAACCAGCTTCAGCCAAGAGCAGCTGCCCCTTAATGAGGGGCCTTCTTGACGGCTGGCATTGTCCATTGTCTCACTTACTCCTCCATCGTCTTAGCACCATAGGACAGGGATTTATTAATCCCACCTTACAGATAAGGAAACTGAGGCTCTGAGAGTTCACCTAATGTCATGCAGCTCGTAATGGTGCAACAGAGATTGGCAGCCCTTACGAACCCATGGCCTTTCCACCAGTATTTACCCAGGAGAGGTACACATATCTTTGATGCATTAAAGGGAATATTGGCTTTTACTATGTTTGAAAAGGTGAGTGTGTGGACTCTGGGCAAGGCCCTGTGGCTATACCCAGGACAAATTCACCAGTTTTATCTCAGACCCTGGGGCTCTCCCAAACCCACCTCCACCCTCTTCCTCCCTGAGCTCAGCGTTCCTGCATCTCTGTATCTTCTTTGGCTCCTTGGAATTTCCTTCCTTCAAGTAGTAAGTGGACAGCTTCTGGTAATGGGTGGAACTTCCTTCCTTCCTCGCTCTGGTGATAAGTGGAGGATGAGAATGCACCCAGTGTCCAGCTGAGGGCTTGGCTGGGAGCCAGGGCTCTGTCCGGTACACAGCCCAGGGCAACCCCCAGCTGCCTCCCCTAGAGCTGCCTCTCCCCTCCTCAAGACCCAACCCTCTCCAGGGCTATGACTGGGCTGTGTCCTCAAAGTTCATGTGTTAGAAACGTAATCCTCAATGCAACAGTGTTGAGAGGTGGGACTTTTAGGAGGCAATTAGGTCAAAGGGGTCTGCCCTCTTGAATGGATTAACACCATTATTTTGGGAGTGCGATGGTTATCATGGGAGTGGGTTCCTGATAAAAGGATGAGTTCAGCCCCTTTTCCTTCTCTCTCCTGCCCTTTCTCTCTCTCTCCCTCCTACCCTTGTGTGCACATGTACTCTCTGCTGCCCTTCCACCACGGAATGACGTAGCAAGGAGGCCCCCACAAAATGCAGTCCCCTCAACCTTGGGACTTCCCAGCCTCCAGAGTGGTATCATATACATCTCTGTTCTTTAGAAATTACCCAGGCTCAGGGATTCTGTTTTAGCAGCAGAAAACAGTCTAAGACATTGAGGAAGGCTGTGGCAGTCACTCCAATATGTATGTCACATATCAGAGGTCATACTCCAGTGGCCTATAGGACACTCACCCATGCTTTGCCCAGTTTGCCTCACATGGGCTTGTCTTGGCTTTTAGAGTTAAACCTGTTGCAACATTTAAATATAATAATATTTCATACAAAAATCAGGAGATTTACACAAAAAAATTCAGGTTTCCAGCTTTTGAAAATTAGAAACCCTGGACCATGAAGGTGATGCTGCCTTGTTAGACGGGATATCCACTCTTCAGATGGTTGCAGACCCCCACCACTCCCTATGGTTCTCGTTCTCTAATACTGAGGCCAAATGTCAGGTGCCATTTATGAACTTTGGCCTGGGTTGGCTTCACTAGCCTACATTACCTTACTGGCCCCTGTAAGCATCTGAGGTTAAGACCTCTGATGAATTCATCCCTGCTATTTTTTTCTTTTCGAGACAGAGTCTCACTCTGTCACCCAGGCTCTGGAGTGCAGTGGCATGATTATAGCTCACTACAGCCTCAACCTCCTGGGCTCAAGGAATCCTCCCATCTCAGCCTCCAGAGTAGCTAGGGCTACAGGTGCATGCCACCATGCCTGGCTGATTTTTTATTTTTAGTATAGACAAGATCTTGCTGTATTGCCCAGGCTGGTCTCCAACTCCCAAACTCATGCGATCCTCCCACTTCGGCCTCTCAAAGTGCTGGGATTATAGGTGTAATTCACTATGCCTAGCCACTATTCCAGCTGTTTCTGACAACCTATATGTATGAGGCAAGTAGTGCAGTTCAGGAAAGAGAATGGAACCTGCCCTCGGAGATCAGGCTCTGAATCTTGGCTCTGCCACTTACTCTTTGGGGGTCTTTTTATAGATTCATGGCCCTGGCATGTGTTTGTTTGTTTGTGAAACCTACACTCAAGACTACCTTTGAGAATTCAGTGACAAGATGCAGTTAGTTCCTAAGTCAGAGGTCAGCAAATTTTCTCTACAGAGGGCCAGAGAATGAATATTTTAGGAATTATTTTCTAGGGGCAATACAGTCCCTTTGGCGACCAAGCTCTGCAGTTAATGGTACAGAGGCAGTTACAGACGATACGTGAGTGAATGGCTGGGTTCCAATAGAACTTTTTGTTTGCTTGTTTCTTTTTTGTTAGAGATGGAGTTTTGCTCTGTTGTCCAGGCGGGAGTGCAGTGGCATTATCATAGCTGCAGCCTTGAACGCCTGGGCTCAAGTGATCCTCCTGCCTCAGCCTCCAGGAGCACCTGGGACTACAGGCACATGCTACCATGCCCAGCTCCAATAGAACTTGACTTTCTTAGTTTATTTTATTTTTATAAATAGAGATGGGGTCTCAGTATGTTGACCAGGCTGATCTTGAACTCCTGGCCTCAAGCCATCCTCCCATCTCGGCCTCCCAAAGTGTTAGGATTACAGGTGTGAGCCACCTCGCCCAGCCAGAACTTGACTTTCAAGCACAGATGCCAGCTGGATGTGGCCTGAATGTCATCGTTTGCTTTGTCCTCAGAGCTTGTCTCATTCCCTCTCCTACCCCTCTCTTGTCCACTCCACATATGTCAGGTAGGTGAGTTATTTCAAAGAGTATGAGACAATCCTGAAAAATGCACATGACCGGAGTCTGCAATCCTCCTCTCTGTCTTACCTTCCAAGTGGGGAAGGTGTGAGTTTTGAGTTTGTTCTGGCTTTTGCTGAGCAGATTCTGAATCGGGGCAGAGAAGAAAACCATGATACTGAAGACTCCAGCCAGCTCAAGGTTATCTGTACAATAAAGACCAGAAAGTGGGAACAGGACAGAGTAAACCAGAGAGGACCGACAGGCCAGAAGAGCTTGGGAGAGATGGAGGAAGCAAATCAGAATCGGAGAAACTCAAACGTGAAGGATGGAGAGGAGAGGCAGGGCTACCTCAGTTTCAGAGAGCTGCCTGGCACATGAAGAAGCATGTGTAGAGAAAGAATAGCAACTCAATGTCAAGATTTCAAGTTGTGCTGATGGGGAAGCTGGCTGTGGCATCCTTTGAGGGACTCAGGGAAGATTTGAGTTGCACTTTGGCTTTCTTGGTTGATGGATTGTAGACACAGTGTTAATGCCAGGTGAGCTTTATGATGGTGGCACATAGGTGGCACTCCTCTCCTCATACCTGTCACTGCTTCTGATAGCACTAAGAATGGAATCCCAGTGTTTACGCAGCTGGCATGACTGGCCTCCGGCCCCTCTGGCCTGCCATTCATTATACTTGCCACGCTTTTTCTCCCTCAGAGCCTCAGATGTCACTCCAGGCCTTTAAACATGTGGCTTCCTTTTCCAGGAATGCTCTGCCTCTCGTCTCTTTCTCTCCCGCACAGTTCAGCTTAAAGTCACCTTTTCAGGAAGACTTTCCCCACCCCCCATGCAGGTAGCCCTGCCCCTCATCCCCATCCTTCAAGTTCAAGTTTCTCCAGTTCTGATTTGCTTCCCCCAGCACCACATACCCAGTGCCCAGGGCTGGCCTCACCATTGTAGGTATGGAATCAATACTGGCTGAATAAATGAACCATATATAGGCAGTGCATACAGATGTGTACTACACATTTTTTATTCCTCCAGCAAATATATATATATATATATATATATATATATATATATATATATATATAGAGAGAGAGAGAGAGAGAGAGAGAGAGAGAGAGAGAGAGAGAGAGAGAGGGAGAGAGAGATGGAGTCTCATTCTGTCACCCAGGCTGGAGTACAAGGACATAACCTTGGCTCACCGCAACCTCCACCTGCTGGGTTTAAGCAATTCTCCTGTCTCAGCCTCCTGAGTAGCTGGGATTACAGGCATGCGCCACCACACCTGGCTAATTTTTGTATTTTTAGTAGAGACGAGGTTTCATCATGTTGACCAGGCTGGTCTCAAACTCCTGACCTCAAGTGATCTACCTGCCTTGGCCTCCTAAAGTGCTGGGATTACAGGCGTGAGCCACAGCGCCCGGCCCATCCAGCATATTTATTGAACACCTGCAATTACCGGCCAGGTATTGAGCTCAGCCCAGGTAATACAAATTCAGTAAGACACTCTCTCTGTCCTCAAGGAGCATGCAGGACACTGGGTGCTAAATACATGATCACAGTCTTCATGTTTCCTTTCCTTTACTTCTGGAAAGCCTGATTCAGAGATAGTTAGAGAAACCTCAAAATAAAAATGTTATTTCCTAATTTACAGTACAGACCAGGATTTCTCAACCTCAGCCTTGTTAGAATTTGGGGCTAGATAATTCTTTGTTGTGGGGGCTGTCCTGGTCATTGGAAGAAGTTTGGCAGCATCTCTGTCCTCTGCCTACTGAGACCAGTAGCACCCCCACCCCAGTGGTGGCAGCCAAAAATATTTCCAGAGAACCACTGGTCAAGATGGAACCAGCTGTACCAGAACAGAACCCCAAGTGACCTGCGTCTTTTTGAAACCCCAAAACAAGCCTAGAATCTGGAAGTGGAATGAGAAAGGGAGAAATGCCCCTGGCATGCTCCCAACAGAACATAAACAACACACACAGAATATAAACACCAATTATTCAAGGCCACTAGGGAACAGGTCTGAAATGACAGAATGGAAACCAGGATGCTGAAACCACAAAAACGATGAAACGGCCCCCTCTTTCGACACACATGCGTGCTGGCTGGTCCTTCACCAACGAAACCTCAAGCTCCCTTTATTTCCTCCCCTTCCAGATAAAGACCATTATCTGGCTACCTTTAGCAACAAATTACCCTCATTCCTGATAACATCCTAGCCCTCCTTTAGAGTTCCCCAAGAAAATACAGGATGCTAAATTAAATTTAAATTTTAGATAAACAATGAATAAAGTTTTTGAGTATAAGTATGTGCTAAATAATGCATAGGATATACTCATGCCATATCTGGAATTCAAGTTTCGCTGGTGTCCTGTATATTTTATTTGCTAGATCTGCAACCCCACCTTCCTTATAATTATCCAGCGCAAACAGAAACCTTTAATGAGCTCCCCCAGCTCCCTCCGACTGAGAACCTCCTATGCCTCTGCTAGTGGGCATTCTGTCTGCACAAGCTCGTAAACCTAACTTTGAGGAAGGATGTCTTCCTGGTGGCCTTTGAGAAGAATCATCCCCACTTTTTGCTATAGGAAACTCAGAGACGGCCATCGGAAAGGGTTAGTGGTGGGTGGCCAGCAAAGGACAGAGGTGAGGGGCAGGTGCAGTGGGAAAATTCAGAGAGGCTCAGCTCACTGGCATCCAGCCCAGGGACCACTCCATGGAAGGTGGTGGGAGGAGAGACTGCCTGTGTCTAATTTCTGAGCCAGCTGAGGCACAGAGTCGGCATCTCAAGGCCCCAAGTAGAGTCAGAGGAGTCCAATGAGTGCTGGGTCCTGTCTCTATGAAATTCCTCCCAAGTTTACACACAGTCTCCATGGAGCCACCACATACTTCACAAACTGTGTGACCCTGGGCAAGTTCTTCATGCCTCAGTTTTCTTAACTGCAAAAGGGGGATAATAATATTGTGAGGATTAAATAAGTTAATGATTTTAAAGTGTTTAGAACAATGCCTGGAACAGCATTAGTTCGATTTCTTTCTTTCTTTCTTTCTTTCTTTCTTTCTTTCTTTCTTTCTTTCTTTCTTTCTTTCTTTCTTTCTTTCTTTCTTTTTTTTTTTGTGAAATGGAGTCTCGTTCTGTCGCCCAGGCTGGAGTGCAGTGGTGCAGTCTTGGCTCATCACAACCTCCACCTCTCAGGTTCAAGTGATTCTCCTGCCGCAGCCTCCTGAGCAGCTGGGATTATAGGTGCCTGCACCACACCCAGCTAATTTTTGCATCTTTAGTAGAGACCGGGTTTCACCACGTTGGCCAGGCTGGTCTCCTGACCTCAAGTGATCCGCCCGCCTTGGCCTCCCAAAGAGCTGGGATTACAGGCTTGGGCCACCACGTCTGACCTGTTTATTAGATTAAACATAAATATTACAAAGTAATTGAATAAGGAAGAAGGCTGGGCTGTGCCTAGGGACTGGCACCAAAATAGTTGATTTTACCTAAATGTCAAACAACAAAGTGTCTGTTTTTTCCATTTGATCATTTGTTCCTTTGGCTAATGGCAGTGTATACCAACAATGGAGTTTGAGAGTTCATTTTCCCCAGGATTTAGTTGGCGGGGGGAAGAGTCACCCTTGAATCTTAGCACACTGATTGTGCTAGCACCCATGGGTAAATGACAAAGTCGGGTGTCTGACACTGGGTGGGGCACTTTTGCCAGCGCATGTTGCAGGGTTCTGTTTGGCTGAGTCACCCTGCCTCTGAGGATCTCCACCTGCGTATCTGTGTGCAGATGCTTTTGTGAAAGCAAATAAAATATGGGGACGGGAGTGGGGGAAAGCAGACAGAAAAAGACGCCGGTAATAACACCAAGGCTTGCAGAGTTATTGATTGAAATCATCAAAATACTGTATCTGAACCAACAGATAGTTACAGTCCAGCTGGTAAGGTGGTATCATTCCCTTTTCCAGAGAAGGACATGAAGCCAGGTTGAGAATGAAGACGTTTCTGTGTTTTTTGTATAGTCCCATTTACTCATTGAAATATGGGGTCTGGAGCAGTGGTTCTCCCACCTGGGTGAGCATCAGAATCACCAGGAGAGAGCTGGGCCCCATCCTGCAGTTTCTGATTCTTTAGGTCTGGGGTGGAACCCAAGAAGTGCATTTCTTTTTTTTTTTGAGACAGAGCTTTTGTTGCCCAAGCCAGAGTACAATGGTATGATCGCCACTCACTGCAACCTCCACCTCCTGGGTTCAAGTGATTCTCCTGCCTCAGCCTCCCAAGTAGCTGGGATTACAAGCATATGCCACCATGCCCGGCTAATTTTACACTTTTAGTAGAGATGAGGTTTATCCATGTTGGTCAGGCTGGTCTGGAACTCCCCACCTCAGGTGATCCGCCTGCCTCGGCCTTCCAAAGTGCTGGGCTTACAGGCGTGAGCCACCACACCCGGCCTCACTTTTGTTGTTGTTGTTTTTGTTTTTTCTTTTTTTTTTAAATTTAGTAGAGATAGGGTCTTCCCATGTTGACCAGGGTGGTCTCTAATTCCTGGGCTTAAGTGATCCTCCCACCTTGACTTCCCAAAGTGCTGGGATTACAGGTATGAGCCACTGCACCTGACTTTAGAATGGTTTTTATTTTTGAGACAGAGTCTTTCTCTGTTGCCCAGGCTGGAGTGCAGTGCCACAATCTCGGCTCACTGCAACCTCTGTCTCCTGGGTTCAAGTGATTCTCCTGCCTTGCCTCCTGAGTAACTGGGACTACAAGCGTGCGCCATCATGCCTGACTAATTTTTGTATTTTTTGTAGAGTCAGGATTTCACCATGTTGGCCAGGCTGCTCTTGAACTCCTGACCTCAAGTGATCTGCCAGCCTCAGTCTCCCAAAGTGCTGGGATTACAGGCATGAGCCATGATGCCGAGTCAGAATAGTTTTTAAATTGGGATTATTTTACATGAAAATCTAGATTTCTGGCCTCACTTGGAAAAACCGAAAAACCCACATTCATTCTTGCATGACAAGAATTGGTTGGAACTGAGTAAACAGTTTCTCCTTCTAGAAGAGACTTGTATGCTCCAGTTTTGTTACAGTCCCCACCAATCCCACCTGTCTGACACCAGGCCCACTCACTCGTTTTATTTCTATTTGGCCCTGCAGGTTGTTGAGTTTGTGATGGAGCTGTTTTTCTATGTTGTGCTCTCTAAGATATTCCCAGTGTAAGCCACAGCCTGATATTCACACATTTGAGTAATTGCTCCTGAGGCTAGACTTATTGACTGGCTTCTAATGAATAGAATATAGCAGAAGTGATGGGGTACCACTTCAAGAGTAGGTTATAAAAAGACTGTGACTTCTGTCTCTCTTGCTCTCTCCTGTTTAATTTGCCCTGTGAGGAAGTCATCTGCCATGTCCTGAGGTCACCCCTGTGGAGAGAACCATGTGACAATGGACCGAGACCTGCCAAGTTAGTTTGTAAGTGGATTCCTCACCGGTCAAGCCTTCAGATGAGACCATGACCCTGGCCACCAACTCCTCCCAAATCTCATAGTGACCTTGAGCTTGAGGCTCTCAGCTAAACTGCATTCAAATCTCTGACCCACAGAAACTGTGAGGTATGAATGTTTGCTGTTTGAAGTCACTAAGATTTGAGGTAATTAGTTACACAGCAATAGATAGTATAGGTTCAGATTATGTTGTGGAAATGGTTTTCTACATATCACCATAAAGACATTTGAAAGATTGTTATGCTGGGAAATTATTCTCCATTCAATTCACCTCAGATCAGTGGACATATATATGTACACATCTGAGTTCAGGGATTAAAGCAACACCTAGAACATCAATGTAAGGATTTTACACCATGAAAAAGAGCCCAGGAATCCACTACCAGTATTTAAGTCAATAAACATTGAACCAGCTTTCTCATAGTTCTTCAACCTCATTGAAGACATTTGATTTTTTAAGGCAAAAATCCTTGGTTGGGGATATTTGGGAACAAGGAAAGAAGAAGCATAATAGAAGTAGCTGGGAATAAACCATTTCAGCAGTAATTATTAAGAAACACTAAGACTTGAAATAGATTTAAAAAGATGGGGCATGTTTTTTCTGATAAAAAGTGTTTAGTGCTATGAATTTTCCTCTGATTGCTGCTTTAAATGTATACCATTGATTCTGATAGGTAGTGTTCTGATTATCATTTTGTATCTTTTTTCCCATAATTCCAGTTTGTATTTCTGCTTTCACCCCAGAGTTGTTTATTAGAGGATTTAAAAACTTCCAGATGAAAGGGCCTTTTTGTTTATTTGAGTTTGTCCTTTCATTGCCATGCTGGCACATGATTTAACAAGTTTATCTACGGATTAGTTAATTGTCTAGAGGAATGTATCTGTGTTTGATTTATGTGCTATTAATGAAAAGGTCAGACACAGTGAGGTTATATACCAGCCTGCAGATTTCTGTTCTGAAGGGAGAACACTAAAGGTTAGTTTTACTGCCTTGTAGGATGTTAACAGTTTTGATTTTAACTCAGCAAACTTATCACAGACTGCCTTTCTAAGTTGACTACAAATACATCACTTGTCAAAGCATTTTTTGAACCAGCTTTACTATTTACTGGCTTCCTCATAAATGGGTGAGATAAAGCTTTGGCAGGTGTTCATTCTATATTGTACAAGAGTCATATTTTAACTTTTTGAAAATTTTACATTGACACATAGTCCTTCAAAACTACATTTTCCTTCTTGGTATCCTTCTAATTATGAAACTTGGAGCTACAAGGAAGCCTAGAGAAATATGTCATTGAGGGGAACTCGGGCAATCTACTTCACTCCTGATTTTTAAACAACGAAGTCCCCTGGTGAAGATGAGCATGTGTTGGAACAACATATGCTGTTAGCATCAGAAATGAATGGCCACAATATACTGGAAAAACCATTTATGAAACCAAGAAACCCATTGCTTTTTGAAAACATGAAGAGGAATTTCTGTTCAATAAGCTCATAGCATTCCTAGAAAGTCATGCCTTGGGGCACTCACTTGAGTCCTGGAAATGTTTGGAATAATTGGTGAGAGGCATGTGTGTGCATCCAAAAATAGCCAACAGGCTGGGCAACGAAGCTCATGCCTGTAATCCCAGCACTTTGAGAGGCTGAAGAACGAGGGTCACTCGAGCCCAAGAGTTCAAGACCAGACTGGGCAAAAATGTGAGACCCTGTGTTTATAAAAACTAAAATAAAAGTTGCCAGGCATGGTGGTACGCACCTGTAGTCCGGGCTACTTGGGAGGCTGATGGGGGAAGACAGCTTCAGCCCAGGAGTTCCAGGCTGCAGTGAGCTATGTTCATACCACAGCCCTCCAGCCTGGGCAACAGAGTGAGATTCCAACTCAAAAAAAAAAAAAAAAAAAAAAAGCCAATAGCTCCTGCAGAGAGAAACCACCATTCCTATGACCTCTTCAGAAGGAGTTTTCTGGGAGAGGGAGCTGGTAAAGGGGGAAGACAGTCACAGAAGAACCAGTGCAGGAGGTCATGTGGGGCCAGGAAGCCACAGGGCAAGTCAGACCAGGTCTGACTCCCATCTCTGCTGTATCCTAAACTGGACCTCAGTTTCCCCATCTGTAAAAGGAAGGGATTTAGACCAGCTAAACCTTTGCTGTCCAGTCTGGTGGCTGCCGGCCACACGTGGATACTGAGCACTTAAAAATGTAGCTGGTCTGGCTGGGTGCGATGACTCACACCTGGAATCCCAGCACTTTGGGAGGCTGAGGCAGGAAGACCACTCGAGGTCAGGAATTAAAGAGCAGCCTGCCAACATGGTGGAATCCCGTCTCTACTAAAAATACAAAACAAGTTAGCCGGGCGTGGTGGCAGTTCATCTGTAATCCCAGCTACTCAGGAGGCTGAGGCAGGAGAATCACTTGAACCCAGGAGGCAGAGGTTGTAGTGAGCAGAGATTGTGCCACTGCACTCCAGTCTGGGTGACAGAGAGAGACTCTGTCTCAAAAATAATAACAGCAACAACAACAACAACAACAAAATGTAGTTGGTCTGAATTGAGACATGCTGAGTGTAAAATACACACGGTTTCAAAGACATGCAATAATACATGTTTTCAAATAACATGTACAAAATAAATATATACCAATTTTGTCAATATAAAAGTGGTAAAAAAAAGAATGTAAAATAGCTGATTAATACTTTTTTATATCTATCATTTGTTGACATGATATTTTAGATATACTAGGTCAAATAAAATATATTATTAAAATTAATTCTACTTGTTTTCCTTTTAAAGTTTAAAATGTGACAACTAGAATGCTTAAAATTACATCTGCGGCTTACATTGTTTTCTATGGGACAGCGGTGCTGTAGGTGTCAGTGTCTTTGAAGAATTTATTTATGGAAAACAAAAGACATATCCACATACAGGTGTGAGGCACGCTTTGCAATACTATTACGAGTACATTGTCACTGTGCCAATCGCTGTGACTAAATCTCTCCTCGCCCTGCTGTTTCCACTGCAAGGTGCTGAGAGACCTGTGGGCTGATACACTGTGGGGATGTGGACTCACTGGACAGTGGGCAGGTGACACTCTGTCTACTCACAGTCCAGGGGATCTGCTGGAAGGCCAAGGGGCAACATTCATCTCTATGGCTTTTGAGCATCCAGAGACCCATGTAAGGATTTGCTCAATGAAATTACTGACTAGCAGGAGTTAGAGGCCAGTCTGGCCAACATGAAGAAACCCCGTCCCTATTAAAATTACAAAAAATTAGCTGGTTGTGGTGGCGCATGCCTGTGATCCCAGTCACTCAGGAGGCTGAGGCAGGAGAATCGCTTGAACCTGGGAACCGGAGGCTGCAGTGAGTCGAGATCATGTGATTGCACTCCAGCCTGGGCAACAGAGCAAGACTTTATCTCAAAAAAGAAAAAAGAAAGCAAAAGAAAGAAAGAAAGAAATTACTAAAATGTGGTTTTTGATTCTATCCATTATTTTTCATGCCTCTGCAATCTCTGTCCATAGTACATTGTTATTGTGCATGCAGATGAATGAATTTCCACTTATCTGGAAATAAAAAATCTGAAAACTCCATTGCTGGGAATCCCGGAGGCCTGAGATGTGCAGTTGTATCAGTTCTGGATGATTGAAAAATTTTGCTTGGCAGGCAGAATTTTTGAAAATTGAATACTTTTTCAAATGCCAAGAAGAGACCAATAGTTAAGGGAACTCATCTGAGGTCCAGTGAATCATCACCCGCTGGTCCATCTATTTGGTATAGCCAGATTTCAGCAATGTGTTTTCTTCAAAGCTAGTCGCAGTTCTAGTCTTTGTGGTGTCAGAGAGCTCTTCTGTTATTCTCTGAAATACAGTGACAGGTTTTCTGTTTCTGAAACACAATCATGATGCACCTTCTTATCCAACCTGTGAGACATGACCAAAGAGGGCCTCTCACATTGGGCCCTTGAATGACCCCAGTTGGTTTGTGAACCTAGGTTCAGAGACACTTCTGCAGTATGAATGGTTTTGAGGCCCAGGACAGTAGGATCCCTGTAAGCTAAAATACATTTTCTTCTTGGTCTAGTAAGAACAACTCTCACCCCGTCCCAGAGGCCAAGGGAGGTTAGAAGGCGGCCACTTAGAAAGGGGGTACTCTACACACTCGAGGCTGGTGAGGGCAGGCTTGCTCAGGAAGCCCCAAGGTATGCTGGTAAGAAACTAGAACTGTTGACCGGCAGTTCACACTGGTTCTCTTCTGGCACCATTCTTTGCTGTAAGAGGATCCCTCTCAGGATCAGGGCCATGAGGACAAAAGGAAAGAACAAATCCCTTATGGCAGATATATGAATTTGAAGTTTATTTCCTGGCACTGCATTGAGACCACAGCTAGACCTTCATACATAACATTTCTCCCACAGTTTGATCTTCAGACCAAACTGAAGGAAGATACCAGCTCAGCCCGTGTGAGCTCTGTTGTCAGTGGATAAAGTGGGTCTAAAGCCTGGAACGGTGGTTGGGAGGCTGATGGTGGGAAGTGGTAAGGGAGGGGGGGTGGTAGCAAGGCTGGAGGCCGGGATTGGTGGGTTTGGACCCCAGGAGAGACTCACGATGCTACAGAGGCAGGACCGGTGGAGGAAGAGTTCGGGGAAAGTGGAAGCACAGCCTGAAAATCTTTGAATGTCAAGGTGAAGGGTTCAGACTTGGTCCTGAGCCAGCAAGGAGCCAGGATCTTCAAGCAGGTGACATGGATCAGTAGAAACATGTACAGTGTTGGTGTGGGTGGATTACAGGCATCATTTATCATGCCCACAATGGAACAATGAGAACCAAATGAACGAATGAGAACCCAAACTGGATGGGGAGGATAATGACAAAAAAGAGGTCCAATGATTGCCTTCCAATTATTTATGCTTTACACAAAGTCACATGAGCACTAATAGCCAAGTGGATATAGGACAGGAAAGAAGGGCAAGGACAGGATATAGGACAGGAAAGGTGGATATAGGACAGGAAAGGTGGGTATAGGACAGGAAAGAAAGGCAAGGACTTTGGAGAAATGAAGAGGATTTGGGCCAGGGGTGGTGGCTCATGCCTGTAATCCCAGGGCTTTGGGAGGCCAAGGCAGGATGATTGCTTGAAGCTAGGAGTTTGAGACCAGCCTGGGCAACACAGAGAACCCATCTCTATTTTTTTAAATAGAGAAGTTATTTAAAAAAAAAAAAAAAGAAAGAGGAGGATTTGCCAGCATTGGGAGCCTGGATGGTAAGGGGAGTGGGGGTGGCTTGGGGGAAGC